>NC_141691.1:208180845-208852013 GCF_964263255.1 Lissotriton vulgaris
CACTGCTGAGGACGTCACATATTACATCACTCATGACATGGTCAGTGACATCACTCATGACATCACTGATGACATCTCAAATGACATCACTGATGACATCGTTGATGACATCATCCTTGTGATAGAGTGGCAGACCTCCTCTCACCCTAATTTAACCTTCGATACACACAATCAAAAATTGTTCATGTACTCACTCATCATACGTACTCATACACCTATACATCCTGTTACACACCGCCACTCATCCATAGAGTTACTCACACACATAGTCACTCATGGTAATAAAGAATCTAACATCCATTCCCTTGCATATACAGTTATACACACACCACCACACTTACTTCTACAGAAACTTACACATCCTTACTCTTTTAAACAATCCCTTATAGAAACACATACTTATTCATACAGGAACTTTTCCAATTTCTCACTCTCACATAACCTCACTTATATACACCATTACTCACATATACTAGTTTAGAATATATGTAGATACTTATAAAGACACTATTGAGAAAGTCATCCACTCACTAACACACCCATACATACACTCATCCACCCATACAGTCCTGCACACATACTGTCTTCAACACATACAAACAGTGACTCACTCATTCATGCATCTATGCACACAGTAATACCCCCCACTGAACCATACAGACACTCAGACACTCATACTGATACTCTAAAAACCAAGTAATAACCCATATAGACACTCATCTAGCTACTCAGCAACCCATGCAGTCAGTTATACACAAAGTAAGAGACTGATACAGATATTTACATATTTAAACATTACTCACTAACCCATGTATTGACTAAGATACACTTAATCAGTCCGTTATACAATCAATTTTACAAAAAAATCATCCATTTAGACACTTATATACCCATTTATTCTTCCATCGACCTTGAGATATACATATATAAAACATATTTATTTGTCAGAAAAACACACATTCACTGGATGATGTCATCAGTGAGGTCACAGTGATGTCATTTGAGATGTCATCAGTGATGTCATGAGTGATGTCACTGACCATGTCATGAGTGATGTAATATGTGACACTATTTCATCTCCACATATTGATGCTATAGTGGTAGTTTTGTGAACTCGATTTTATGGAAGATCGATAATTTGACCACATTATTGTAATCCAAGAGTAGGTGCTATATTTAGGGCAACAGTAAGGTGATAATTGATTTTATGGGGCGGGGGGGTGAGAGTTAGATTTAAACTGAGGGAAAATTCTGGGATTAAAGTGTGGATAAAGTATAGAGTTAGTTTTAAGGTCACGCTGAGGATGAGAGAGTTAGACTAAGTGTGTACATTAGGTTAGGTTTTGGCTTAGATTTTTGGGTACAGATTAGGGTATTGGGAATTAATTAAAACATTTGATTCAAAGGGTAATTCAAACCAAGCATTCGAATTATTGTGAATTTCAATAGAAATGGGCAGTTTCTTACAATTTAGAAAGTAAACCATAAGTAAAACAATATGTTTTCCTCATTTATTGAACTCTTCATGTACAATCGTACTGTAAAGGATGTTGCCCTCTGTGTACATTGCAGGGGGACCCCTTAAACTTTCATTACGCCACTGATGTTGCTAAATGCAGGTTTGTAGATGATCAAGTGATTCCAACTAATGTGCAATTAAACAGAAAAGAACAGTTGAAACTCTTGCGAAAAGAAATCTTGATTAGAACTACATTATGATTTCATTAATCCATTCAAATATTTCATATAGAATTACTCTTAAATGCTGCTTTCAAGTTTTATGCGAGGTATTGCAAATGTTCTCCTCTTTACTTACTCTGACTTTACATATCTAACAAATTATTTATATTTTACTCATCAATTGCTGCTACATTTAGCAGGAAAATGGGCCAAATCAACCCTTAATCCTAGCATGTCCACAGGTGTAATAATAGAGTGAGATTGCACTAGCTTCTCCATATTTGATCTCAGATTCTCCAACATGTAAATTCATAAAAACTCTAAACTGAGATAGTACATTATATGTGCTCAGTTCTAGGAAGCTCACTTCTTACATTTGAACCTGAGATATAGTTTGTGCTGCCCAAAGCAATGCAATCTCACTTTAGTCAGGATAAAAATAGTGGCTCAAACAGAAACATGTTCTCTCTTACTGGCAGTGGAACTCTTTGATGCTGATTTTCCAGTCAACTAACAGTACACAGAAGAACAGCAGGACTGCCTGCCCTGCTGCTTCCCACTGCGGCAAAGAATAGGTCACACAATTCTAAGGTGACCCTCCGGTTGAGAAGGTACCATTAAAGCACAAAACCACTTTTCATTAATTTCAGCTAAGCTGCCTTTTTTGATTCTCTGACTAGAACTCATTTCCATAGCCACAAGCCCTGAATAGAGAAACAAGTCATTTGCAGGTAGCTGCCTGCCACCTTCAACTGCTGTCAGCTTGCTTCAGTAGTTGAGTGCAGCATGCATTTCTTCCATAAACAGAGAAAGGTGACATTCTGACTGACATTTACCGGTTCTTTTGATTAAGAAAAACACTTCCAAACTGTCTGTGTTTGCCTGCTCTTTGCCCTCTTATCGTGGGCGGTACATTTATTATTTTCTCTACCTGTCTACACAGTGACTGGTAAAAAGAGAAAGTAAAAATGGATATGTGTTTATTCAACATCAGGTGGCATGTTGACGCAACACAGTTCCTTTGAAACATCTCTAGTGATAAACACAGTATTGTTGGACCTAAAAAAGGAATGTTTTGACATTCAGGAGCGATACATCCTTAGCCTATCAACATAAAGCTGTGCTGCAGGGCCTCTAGTGTCTGCAACCATTAGACCGCCCACGGGCTCTCATTCCCATTACAGTCCAGTTCCCTTGTCACGCTGTGTTTGTTCCATTTTTGCTCTCACCACACATCTTACATTGGTTTTCCTGCCTGACTCTCCCCTGTGTTTAGAATGGTGGAGATATTAGGTGTTCTAATCTTTTTTTGATCACATTGCAATATATGCCTTATAGAAATAGTAAGGAATTTCAAAATAAATTTTTTGGGTACACAGCTGTGACATTCCAGCATATGTTTTGATCAAAGTCTTGATAAAGCCTAGTTATAGATGAAGGCCCTTCCTGGGATACACATTTGATTACAATGGATTGACCATGCCTGGGCAACTTTGACACCGCCCTCCCACATATATGAATTAAGTTTTTCATGCAAGGTAATGGCTGGGGCCAAACAATCTGAGCCCTGTGTGAGACTAGTCTAACTAATTTATCTAAGCATGCAAACTTTTGGAAAGCCTTCCATGATTCATAAGGTCCCCGGCTGCTTGTGCAACGGTTAAGCTAATAAATGTTCTTGTCCTATACAGTTCAATTCAGTATGTTTTCAAAATGTCTGCATAACATTTGCCTTTAGACAGGGCATCACTGATGACAACACATATTGACCTATGTGCATTCTATGTGTAAGAAACCATATTGTTCAACTGCGGGAGACTAATGTATTAGAACATCATTTAGAGTTTGGCAAATGGGATACTTCATCATTAATGTGTCAGATATGGGGTCCACCATATTACAAGTTCCCTACACTATAACTCACTTGCAATATGGAGAATGGGGTATCCACCACTTTTATGAAAGTTTATCCGGTTCATCAAATTCTAAATGAGGACCTTAGTCTTAATAAGAGCAGTGACTAAACTCCTACAGGTTCAATCTAATATCTAAAAGGAAAACTCAAGTTTCAGGAGGAATTTTGAGTTTATTCTTTTTAGCTTGGCTCAAACAGAAAGGATTTTTCCTCATAGAAAAGGGCATTTGCTATACTTACATAATCACCAAAGCAACATTAATGTTAAGAAATAAATGAGGTAAAATTCCTAAATCTCTTTAGTTAAGAAGAATATAGCATTATTAAAAGGTGTATCAACAGATAAACAATAGAATTAAAATTCAATGTTATGAGTAATGGTGTTGTGCATCTATTATTATTATTATTATAATTGCATTTATTGAGCGCGCAGCTACCCGGAGGTTTCCCGGCGCTAAAGCAAACAAAAGGTAAACTAGGTGTGAGGAATAAAGGACATGCAGATTAAGTATTAAAAAGCCAGGTCTTAATTCCTTTACGGAATGTCAAATAACAGATTTCAGAACGCAAAGTTTGGGGCGGTGTCTGTAGACAAATAGTTAATGATGAAGGCCTTGTTGTTCATGCTAGTCAAGAACTTCAGCTTCATTCTTATTTGGAAATCAACATTTGCCAGTAAGGCAGGAATCTGTGGTAGAGATGAAATTACCACAGCAAATAGGACTTTCCTTTCTTTTCATGTGAAATATTACTTGTAAATCCTTTTGTGAATAGCAAACAATCGTAAACTTACAAAAAAGTTTAAGTTTACCTTTGTGATCAGGCTCCTAGTGTATAGCAAAGCAAAGGGCCTGTTACTGCCATGGGTGCTGGAAGTAGGGTTGTGGGGGTGCTGCAGCAACCCCAAATTACCTATGCTGGAATTCAGAAGGTGAATGAACGATAGAGTTGACTTTCAAAGATGTGTACAAAGAAAGTGGTCATATGTCTGTCTATGTCTTTGGATACATTGCTGCAAATTTTTTTAACATGGAAATTGGTGTTCACTTTAATGTTGTACAATGAACTATGTGACAATCTTGCTGGTGTGAAAGGAAATGCTTCGGGATGTCTTTCCTCTAATACACATAAAAAATGTAAATAGCTATAAATTAATTGTACAAATATTGCAAAACATATAACCTGCTAGGAAAGCACGCGGCTTGCTTGCTTTTGTAATTCAGAAGTATGATGGTAACAAAGATAATGTTAGGATCCAAACAAGATAAGTCGCTTTACTTGTTTATGCACAAATGAGAAATATTCACTAAAACTTGATTTCAATACATAAATATTTGTGTACAATAATGTTGTATCAGTAAAACAGTATGTCTTTGCAAATGCAATCGTCATTTCAATGGAAAACAGTGCTCTATAGAATCATGCTTCAGTGATATATATTTGCAATAGTGTGCTCCTAAATGCACCACCAGATACATGCCACACCCTTACCACTCTCTTGGTGTGCCTCATTTGTTGTACTTGTTCCTTGTGTGATACATGGATTTTTCACAATGCCTAAGAGTTTAGTGACATAACATTGATGGCAACATCCCCACTCTGAAAATTGTTACAGTACAACTGGTTCCTGCTGCTCTGTTATCAATGGGCTCCATGATGGTCTCATTTAACCTACTGTAAGCTTGCTTAGACCTCTAGTTTATGCCTCATTGCCCATACTATGGCATAGTTTGCCATAGTGTGCCAAATACTCAAGACTTGCAGTATCAGCCTGTTGGCTCATTAAGGTTTCAATAACAAGGCCAATTTAAGACAGTTCCTAAGGTAAGGAGAATCCATTGAGACCATAGCCATTTGCTTTGCTTCACAAGGATGCCAAAGAAGACTGATCCCTAGGGTGAAACTGGTGGGAAAAGGGTGCAAAAAGTGGCTTCAAATTTAATATCTATGGGCGAAAAGTGATTGTTCATTGGTAAATGAAAAGATGTTCATTTAAAACCTACTGCTCTATCAAGCTAGGCCATGGTTGCACGTAGAGACACAAGATGTTGCCCTGTAGTTGTGGTGGGGGTTAAACATAGTGGATGGTGTGCACATGGGAGGAGCCACCTGGACCTGATGGCTTTTGCTCCATCTCAGTCGCCATTTGTATGCATTCGAAATTATCTAGCTGATATTGACAGCAGATGGGTAACAACCAACTAAATGTTAACTTCAATAAAATGGAGATTGTAATGGTTAGATAGGTGCTTTCTGCATTAATGCTTTTATGAGTGTATAACTCGAATAAAGCTTTTTCTATCTATCTATTAATGCTGCTGCCAACCTAATGTGGTTTCTACTCCTACTCCTGTTACTCATGTTCATCATTTGGGGGTCATTTGAGATAGCTGGTTGACATTATAGTGTAAATCTCTAAAGTTACATCTTCTTGTTTTCTTCTTCTGTAACCTATTCCTGATCCGACAGTTGCCTGTTTCAGTCCTGCAATTTTGTTCTTATTTAGATGTTTAAATCCTCTGTTGTGTTGCATATATTAAACATGTAAATTTCTAGACCTTTCTTTTTTTTGCATCAAACTGTCGCACCAACTCTCTCCTGATGTATCTGCCTATAATTCTTAAACATACAGTTATCTTTCTTTCTTCATTCTCATGAATTACTCCTTTTGCTTCACTCCTCCTCAGTCTGCCTTCAAACAGGGCATTACACCGACAGTACTTTCTATGTCAAGTTTCTTTCACCACGCTTGGTACAAATGACTGCCCTTGATCATTTATTTGATTTATTTTTTATTTATTTTACAGAGTTTCATATAGCTCGAACTTGACCCAAATTGGGTATCAGAGCACTTTACATAGCCAGTTGCATTGCATGAGGACACTTTCATTTTTGTTAGGCATGTCCCTTCTTTATTCTTCAGCTGCTTTTGACAAAGTCGATCACTCTGCTTTTTATACTCTGGTTGACTTGCAATTATTGGTAGTCTTTTACAGTGGTTTGATTATACTAGGCCTATTTCAACATTGTGAAAACATTTTATTCTTCAAATTGTCTTCCTTTTTTGGCTTTAACTACCAGTTTTACAGATGATTTATAAATGCTTATCGTTCAACCTTTTTTTTGCCAAGAGTATCTTTGTTTCTTTACACTATCAATATAACCAAGATTTTGGCAGTCACAATGGACTGTCTGCTCCTCAGGCATTGCATAAACATACCCCATCATGTTTTGGATTGACTCTCAGCATTTCGTGAATTCTAATTTTTTAATTGTTACTTGGTTACATTTTAAAATAGGGTTAGTGCTCTCTAATTACATGTCATTACCTACCATTGGTTGGTTTCCTAGTCAAATCTTGTTTCCTTGCTTCTGATTGGTCAGCGCCTCCTGCACCTTCCTGCTTCCTCTTAGTATTTCAGTGTTGTTTCTGCTGTGAAGCATGGACCTTGTACAGCTTCCTGTCTGATACCAGTGTTCTTCCACAGGTCACTTGTGCATGCAGGCATTTTTTCACTTTTTTATAATTACTCTATAGGAGTCACTCTATCGGAGTCCATATGTCTCCAGTCCCTCCCTCTTCCCACCATCTGTGCTCTTGTCCCCCACCACCTCTACTCTCCCTTGTGTTGCTGCCCCCTTCCTCCACCCCCACACCTCCCTCCTCCCCTACATCCCCATTGTGTTGCTTGCCCCCGCAATCTGTTCCACCCTCCAATATGTTGCTTTTTCTTTCCCTTCTCCTCCTCCTTACATGTCTCATGTTATTTGGCCTCCACATTTTCACCCCCTTGCTTATGGTGCTGCTCCCTCCCTCCTTCCCCACTTCTCCCTATCTTGCCCCTAACCTTAAAGTAAAGAGAAAAAGTGATATGATGCTATTTTCTTTACTTTAAGAAGTGTTGCTTAGAGTCAAGAAAAGAAAGTGTTGAAACGTGATCAACTCTGGCCATGTTACAGTACTTTTTTCTTTACTTTAAGCAATATTGCACAGAAGCCCGCACTGCTGTGCAACATCTCTGAAAAACAAAGCCAAAAGATTTTGCATAGGGGAAACCTATTGTATTTACAAATGCTTGTATATTGGTGCATTGGGAAAACAAAGTACCAGCAGCATGGGCAGCTGTGAAAATGTATGCGTGAATTACAGCTCTGAAAATGTGCTGGTCATGTGCATTCTAGGTGGGCAATATGACTTAACTCCAATCGTTTATGGAAAATGCATGACATCAATTTGATGAACATGGATAAAAGCATGGTACACTTTACAAAAGCAACATATTCTTGCTTTAACCATATTTCAATGGGAGATTTATTGGCTCTTTCAAATGCTGTTTGCTCATGTAATTGTTGAATGGAAAGAAGTCGGACATGTTTGCTTCATGCCCATCTATATATTATTTTAGTCCACCATATGTGTTGAAGGGATCAGTGGGTAATTTTTGAAAGAATAAGTGTCATGCCCCAAAGTTTGTCTTAGAAGCTTGCAACAAGCACTACTGAACGTCAGTGAGCAGAATACTAAAGCCACATAATCTTGATTCTACTTCAAGCCTCTGTAATCCACCAACAAACACTTCCTGCTCCTTTATCTCTCTCTTGCAGGTTCCTACCTTCTTCCTTCATCACATTTTCATTTTTCATCTTTCTCTTTCTCCTTTGTTCCTCATTGTATGTTCTTCATTCTCTTGCACTGAGTCAAAGTCTGTTAAGGATAAATAAGTGGTGGTCCCTCAAAATGTTGAGGGCCTACCTGTAGTCACCAGCTAAAATAGTATCAGGAATGTTGCGAGATGGGTGGTAACATACGCGTATTGACAGGTGGAGGGACAGTAATTTGGAAGTGAATGTCCCTAGCTGTGTTTGGTGCATCTGCAGCTGCAAGGATGGCGCCACAGCTTCTCCTGCTCACAACAATACTCCTTGATTTTGCAGCTGGCTGGACCGACTCCCTCCAGTTGCTGCAGAAAGTTGTTTCTCTTGCTACCGAGTGCTATAGGCCATGCCACCTTCTGTGATCAGGGCTTGAGAAACAGGTTTTGGACACTGCACCACCAACTATGCACTCCTCCATTGCAGCCCAAACAAATATAAAAAGACATAGCAGAGTTCATGAAGATAGAAAGGTGTAATAGAGAGCAACAGGTAGGAATGGAAATGATAGCCAGGAGGTTGTAAAAAAGGCATGCTATGAGTGATAAATTATGGTAGACAAGATGAATGGAAGAAGTTATGATCATCTTTCGAAAGTTATCAGTACAAATTTACCTAGCCAATGTTCATGTTTTACATAATTTCTCTGCTATGCTTCGGTACATGTGTCTTGTTAAAATTCCTTACTCTGCTGATATATCCTCTTATTTAGCCAACATAGGATCACTGTACTTTCTTCCTGGTATTTTTTTTTATTGTATTTATACATTTTAAAATGTTTGGCTCTGTGATATCTTTCACACTGTTCTTTTAGTGTTTGGTGGAAGCTGGAGTCCCACTCTAAATTACATAATATTTAGTGGTGAAAGAACTGTTAAATCTACAATGGTGGAGCCACAATTGGATCCCCCAATAGATACCATTGACCCAGAGGCTCAACAGCCATAGGCTAGTCGAGTCACCAAGTGGATTGCTCACCTTATATAAGGAGTGAGTTTCCCCCACTCATTTTTTATATGTGGGACCACCTCATGGAAGACCCAAGCTAAATAAAAAAAAAATACTGTGGCATGCAGAAAACTCCATGGACATAGCTTCCAGTGTATCAAAATGACCACTCACTCAACATTGTGTCAATTTGCATCTGCTCTGTGACAAATACACAGATTTTCCAATCATCAAAGTGGAGATCTCCAGATAGGGAGTGATGCCCTCCACCAGGAGGTGGAAAGAAGAGCATTCATGGACCAGCACGCTATAAGGCCACCTAATAAATAAATAAAATACTGGGTAGTAGAGGAATACCTCAGGGGCTGATTACGATGCCATCGCATAGGCAAAGGGGACCGCCCACCATAGGTGCGGCGGTTCAGCAATACAAATTACGATGCGCCCGCCACACTAGCGGGCGCATCCCACATTTTTACATTGCGGCGGGGTGGCAGCGCCCGCCACAATAAAAAAAAGACATGTTTTGCATATGTATGTACAACGTGACAGGCACCGTGTGGTGCCTGACACCTTGTACATGCATATTTAGGGGTTACCATAGGTAACCTCCATGTGCAGCACCCCACCCCTCTAACCTGCAACGTGCCCCCAAAGGCATTCACCGCCTGTCTTTTTGCAGCGGAATCTCCACCCAAAAAGACAGGCTTTCAAATGCACATGACGGTGCCTGCAAGGCATCGCCAGTATACCCCGATTGTACCATGTCCCGCAAGGCGGGCGGAAAAGGACCGCCTTGCGGGAACACGGCGGACGGTCTTTCCGTCTGCAGCTGTACCAATCCCATTCCCACCGCCATCCTGATCTGACGGTGGGAATATTGAGGTTGAAGGTGGGCGGTCCGCCATCGTAATCGGCCCATAAGTTCTGCTTTAATGCCTTAGGTGGTGAGGTTTTACTTGCCCCAGTGCTGAACCATTTTATTGATGTGTTGGACACTATGTGCTCATGCCTTCATAACTTTGTTTCCAAAGATGGTATCCAAGATAAATGTATACCTTTTTCCCACATGTTTGATATTCTAAAAGTACCCTGGGTTTGTGTTTCCCTGGAAAAAAACAAGAAAATTGCTAAAATATTTAAAAAAACAAGAAAATTGCTAAAATATAACAACATTGTAATTTTATAAAAAAAGGGAAAAGGTGGTGTGCAAATAATTGTATGTTTCTTTTTCTAAAAATGGCAGCAACAAAAGGTTTGCTATGCTAAGTTCATTTTCAAGACCAAGCAGAGTGGTAAAAGCACATTCATTTTTACTACAGCTCTTGCATTTTTTCTAAGTGGCAGTCAATGTTTCCTATTTTTGGAGTCTCTGCATTCTTTTAGTTTGTGGTAGAAACCGTAATGACAGCTCTACATTTCTCAGATCTGCATCTAATTCTGAATTCAGCAACGGGTCATTCATGCTCATGGGTCTTCAATAGAAAATAATAATTGTAATCAAAAATATTGAAAAAAGCAGGAATAAATAAAAATTAATTGCATGGTTTTCATCAGTAAATTTTTGCTCCACTGGCGATTTACAACTAACATACTTTTACATCTGTAAGTCCCCTCTGGTTGCAGGAAAATATAATGTTTGTTACTTGTTCAGAAATGCACAGTACCATATGCCAACAACAAAGCAGTGGCTTGTAATGATGTTTAATTGTGTACCAAAGATGCAGCAATGCATATGGTAAAATCTAATAACTGAAAAATGGGGACACAGGTAACCTATGCATTTATTAAATGTGCCCAGGATACTGAGTTAAGGAATAGGGGTTATTTGCACAATTCTGAATTTGGAGTTACCCTTACTGTTACATGTTCCAGAGGGCATTTTGCAAAATGCGTTCTTTCTTGCCCACTTGCATAGAGTCAGAAGTCAAAAATAGACAGAAATGTAATAAATAACATCAAACGCTCTGGTATTCTGTATTGCTATACTTCTCCCAATAAAAACAGTGCCCCACTTTTGTGGCCGGTCCTATCACCAGCTACAGGTTTGGTCACCAGCAACAGGTTAAATCCCAAAACACTATGTGGAGACATCAAAATTTGCCTAGCAAACGAACCCATTTTGCCAGTGTGGGAAGTGGGAGTATTTGGGTGGGGGCAGCCACCCCAAGAGAAACCTATTAAACCTAGACGCTTCTAAAAACTAGACATCTTAGAGAGCCCATGTGGGTGAGAATAGCATGAATCTCATGACATTTTAATACCCAAAATGCCCTGCATGCATCAAACTTTGCCTAAAATCACTCATTTTCCTCACATTTCCGTGACAAAATGTTCTGGATCTGTGGGGATCCACAAACATCTTACAGCTTAGTGTTCGCACACTTCTCCCAATAAAAGCCTACACAATAGTCTTCGAAACACAATGTAAAGACATCAATTTTTCACCATTAAATTTCACCCAGTTTGATGACGTGAGTAGCTGCTTTATTTGCAAAAGGAACCAATTGATGGACAGAATGCAGAACGATGCCATACCCGTCACACAAACTAAAAAAATGGAACCGAGAATGGGAGGGAAGCTTCCATTGTCTCTGACTCTCTGTTTCTTCTTTAAAAAAAATCCTCCTGGTGCCTACACTAGAAGGATTTTCTGTTTAAGTATGGCGGACGAGGTAATGCGGCGGAGTTCACTGTTTAATCCACCTCATTAAAGCTTTTCCCTATATTTTGCCTTTGTTTCCAAAGTAACATGATAAATGTGTGCCTCCAGGCAGTAGATCTTTATCACCACCTGCCAGATCTTTATTCTCACCCTACCTCTTGCTATACAATCCTTTATACCTCTCTATATATTTAATGTATGCAGACGGCAATTTGTAATGTGGGTATGTCCCCCAAATAATTATTGGCATGCTAATTATGTGTTTAATGCTTGTGTACTGTAACAGTTTCTTAGCAAGGATTGCGGATGAGTCATTACATCAATAACAAATTACCATATGCAAATAAAGTGAATTTTAAGGTTTTACGGTCTAATTTACACTTTGTGTACATTATTAATGTATATATAGAGAGAGAAAGTCATATCTCTGGTATTAAGTTGCAAATTGTTAGTTAAGAGTGAATAATATTTTAAATGTGCTCATAAATCATAGTTTTTTTCAAGTAAGACAATGTTCAGTCTTTTTTTATTTGATTACTCCAAAAGTGTGCTTTTTTATTTGCAGACAGACTTTCCCAGCAGAAACCAAAAACACATTATTCAGCTTTAGAAATGTGTTACAGCTGCTAAGAATATCCCATGGTCTTTCTTTTCTCACATTGAGCTTTGGAATGAAGCTTGTATTTTGTCTGTTACTGCTATGATTCTCACATTAGGAATGCTGACAGAATGGAAGTCTGTAGGGAGCTTGCATTTTCAGAAATTTTATTATGAAACATAACTTCTACTTTTAGAGAGCGTCTCATAGAAATCGAATTCAGAGAAAAATAGGACAGGCTATTGGTTTTGAGAGGATTCTTGAATCCCTTTCACAGGCAGTTCCTAAATCAACTTCAACCTTTCATTTACCGTTTTACCTAGATTTCAATCAATCTTATTAATGACATTATATTCACTTGTTTTGCATGACTTACATGCAAAACTACATTGGCGTAGCAAGGGGGGGGGCAGGAAGGGCGGTCGGCCCTGGGTGGCACGAGTTTTTCTCAAACCTGCAGCCGTTGCGGGCGGCATATGCAGGTATCGGGAGCACCCCCCGCTCTTACCAGTGGCTGTCGCGAGGCGGCAAATGCAGAGATCACCAGCACCCCCCTCCGCACTCTTACCAGCGGCTGTCGCTGCCCAGCAAATGCAGGGACAACCACGGGCGCAAAAGGTGTAGCTACTCCACTGCAAAACTATTAGAGGTAACACAGTTTTTAAAGCTTGATTATTTACTGCTTTGACATCAGAGAAGTGAAGAAATTGGCTCTATTTGTTCACTGTTTTGATATCAGAGTGAGCCCTCAACACCATGTTCTGGCTGCCAGGGGTGTGCTGCCCCTCATGGACCCCACAATGGAATGCGAGAGGTTCGCCTGCCCCAAGACTGCACTCCCCACTGCCTGCTGTGAATCTACAACAATCAGCATCTACAATGAACTGTTTTAATCATTTTACTGCCTCAGATTTCAGGTTGGATATTGGCTGGATGTGCTTCTACAAACGGGATTCCAACTTAATCCTTACAACCGACGGAGCATGACACCAATTATTAAAGTGGTTCTAGAGCAATTCTGCATTATAAGGAATAAAGCACCCCCACTGTACAAATCACTGATTACAAACCTCTATGGAGTTCCAATGACACTTCACCGACTGCATTTAGAGACGCAGGAGCTAACTCAATAACTCAATGAGCTTCTGGGGAAGACTGTAAGTATAAAAAGCTGTAATTTCCATTAATTATACATAACTTAATTTCTCTTCGCAACCCACACAGTGAGTGCTACAAAATGTGCAACAAAAACTAGGCACTGTGGCTCCCTGCTTGTGGACGAACTGCTCTAAGAGACTGATACTTGGATAGTTGTAATTGTTATTGTCATGGAATCATCACCGATTGTTTGTATTTTATTAATTGTATTGTAGTATTCTCTTTGAAATGTTTTGTGATGCACTCTTTTATGGCTGATATACAGCCAAATAAAGATTTTGACTGACTGACTGTACAACAAAAATACATGGACCCTCCATAACACAGCAATCCTTATGTTAGACAGACAATTGAAAATAACCACAAACTAACTCAAAATCATACAAATGACAAAATGTGGGTGCTCTAAACATAGAGCGCTGATGGTGCAGTAACTACACAGGGCAGGCTGATATGTAAATGCTAAAACGGTTCAAGAAAACACAAGACCTTTAAAAAGGGAAATAATGTCCCTGCTGCATACCATGCAATCAGGGCCAGGGGAAGGTCCACAATCTGTGCTAGGGAGGGAGGCTCCTTTGACACAGTCTGGGAACCATAGGTGAAATTGTTGTCCCTAGTGCTTGCTTCAGGAGGTCATATCAGGACGGGGATGACTCATGTCTCTGAATAAAACGGAAGTTGATAATCAATGCTTGTAAAAGGGTAGAACATCTAGTCGTATAAAGGTGCAATAAAAAGGGGGCTGCATGGACTTAATATGGCTGAAAATCTCGGCATGTCAGCAATCCATAGATGCTAAGATGTCTCATCTGAGGGAGGATAAGCAAATATCACAGCGCGGGCCTCAACAAACGCGCTGTTAAAAATCCTCCTTGCTAACCAAGGGTTGACCTTGGTGAAAGCTGAGGTCAGCGTAAAGACACTGAAAACGTCACCGCATGTTTTTTGCCAGTTTATGAAAGACCGCGTGTCAGCAGTCTTGAAGGTAAAAGCGAACGTTCACAAATTACATTTGCAGCGCGGTATCTACCACAACCTTGACCGGAAAAGTAGCAGCCTGACTCAGGCATTCAGGGGGCAGAGCATATTATGCACAAGGTATCATTACTGGGTAAGGGCAAACCGCACGAGCTGCATGTAAATCACCATTGGTAAATGTTTCGAATTTACAAGAAGAGTTGCATCATCCACGTACATATACAATGAAAGTAAACTTGATGAATAAATGGTGCAAAACAAGAGTGAAACAAAAGATTTTATGCGACATGACTCAGGATTACACAGAACATCATGGCTAGACTAATGCATGAGATACAATAATCTACAATGGAGCGCGATGCTGGACCCAAAGCGCACGCCTGTAATTGCAATGGCTCAGTCGGCTAGCCGATTCCACATTGAACCCTTCAGAAGACTCATTGAGTCCAATCCCAAAAACCTCCATCTTCTTTATTCAGCACGGCTCCCAGATCGTGAACATGATGGCAAGCAAAGCAACATTCAGGAATAGTTGATGCAAAAACAGCCCACTGGGAAGACTCAGTTTGGTGGCATGTCATCAGTGGCAGCAGGATGACTTAGAGGTATTGAAGGTCGCAAAATGTATTATCCACATTATTTGCAGGATGAATGGCACCTCTGTCACTGGTGACTCCTGGATTATAGACTGTTTCAGGGAGACAGGGATCACTTGTGGCCAATGTAACAGGAGCACCATAGAGTTTCAAAATTCGACTAGGATGTTCTTCGACTTCACGCCACTAATGCATATACGTTTGTGACTCATCCATTGTTGTAGCTGGATGAATGAACTGTTGACTGCAGAGGATACTAGGGCATGAGGTAGCAAATGTTAAGAGGCCTAGTAGTGGCTATTGAGTAGGCATTAAAGTCGACCGGATATAGGGTCAATGTGTAAGGTAGCCTTTAGGAAACACAATTATCAAAAATAACTGGGTGGTAATAAAAACAAAATTCTTGACTAGTTTGTGTTTAGGAAAACAGTTGTTTTTTTAAAAATAATAAAAATAATCCTCACCCACCAACCTGGTTGGTGGCATATGCTTCATGAATGGGTTCCCACCCAAGGCGCCAAGTGCACCTTGGGTGTGCTACAACGCCTGAACTACAGTGGAGCTGGGTTTATTGTGTTTGGTGTAGTGCAGTGATCTGTGAGTTTAAAACTGTCTATAGTGTCCACCTCAGTGAAGTGAGTGAATTTAATAATGGGGCCCATGGCGGGGTTGAAAATAAATAAGGTGTATACCTTTTGAGTTTTTAGTATTGACTCATGTATCCTATATGAAGGTCTACATGTTTCAACCAGTCATTTCCATATGCTGGCTTTCGTCAGGACCAGAAAATGTGTAATCAGACTGGGGAAGTATCCGCAGTTTGAAGTGAGAAGAGTGCGCACACACTAGGGTGCGTTGTGAAGGAGAAAACCTATTTGTTTTCTCCCAAATATTAGTTTACAGTAATTTTTTTAAGACTTTGGTATTTAATTTGCTTATCATTAGAGCACATGGATCCAAAAAGCGGGGCAGTGCCTGTAGTCACACAGTCGTCAAGGTCCACTGTGGGAAAGGCTGCAACAGGTTTTGATACTGAAATGATCCCTTTCTATATTTTTTCTTGTGTTTCAGAGCGAGCCTGCTGTGAAGATAACTTGGGTATCCCTAACAAAGAAATCATTAACTTATGGGTGCGTATCTCAAGGCACTAACAACATTATCTCCTCTTGCTGATATTTATCACAAGCTTTATAATTAGGAGTACATGCTTCAGACCTGCTTTATATAGCATCTGGTGGAACAAATTATTAGCTATTCATGGGAAACTTGCTTATTCTATGGCCATACCTGTATTAAAGAAGCTGTGCACTTATCCAAAAATTGTATAACTTATCTGTTTTCAGTTTTAGTGCGTGTGTTCTGAAATTGTAGATCGTGCAGTGACACCAAAATTCTTGTTCTCTCTGGATTATAATGTCCTCATAATTTTCCATCAGTCTGGGTTCCACTCACATTAAATGATGGTTGCAAGCCTCATAAATGTTATCAATGAAGCACTGAGCAAGAGATCAGGGTGGGGCTCTGCGCCCATTTCGGCAGCTCTATCATCCTTCTTCAACTTAAACCATGAGATATTACTTTATCACTACAGTGGGTCTCTGGGTGTTGAGGGAAGATGACTTAAGAGGTTTTCCTTCTTTCTGGTACATTGCACTCATCAGGTTAAAATGCCAGCACACCTCTAGTAGTGCATTGGAAATGATTTGACCATCGGGTGATCATTTCAATGCACATTTGTCTCAATTAACTAAGACCATTTGTGTTTCCTCTGTGGATCATTGTACCAAATGTCTGCTGTCAAAACCAATGTATTTAAACTGTGATGGTCTGCCTGGTGCAAATGTATTTATAATAAATGTAAATACTGTTCCACATAATCCCATGTTTGTCATTCTGTACTCTATCCGACCTACTGAAATGATCCCAATTTCATGGAAGAGAGTTTTCGGAAGTTGAAATCAGACAAAGTAGAGGTGATAACAGATAATCTGAGATGAACCCAAGAGTAGAGCTTGCCACATACATATATATGTATGGAGTCTCCCAACTCCACATGAGCAAAGTCTGTGCTGTCTGAGGTTTCTTTTATTACAGACATAGGGTGAGCCCCCTGGGAGATGCAATGCCCAAGATGAGCTGTTTTATAAAATAGTGCTTGGAGTAATGGACCACTTTTCCAGGCGTGCCATCTGAAATCTTTAAGCTTTGTAAGAGTTCTAAAATTTGCAGATTGCACAGAGCAGAATTATTCTTGTGGTGTCCTGAGTTTCTTCATTTTAGTATATTATTCTAACACTCTATGAGCTACATTGACTCTCTGTATCCCTCTGGGTAAAAAATACTGTTAGCTAGCAGGTAAAGCCTGCTAGCTAACAGTGATCTGCTCATGCGCTGAATGGTGTTTCAGGAATACATTTGATGAGATTTTGGGAGGGATCCCATGGTTAAGCTTGATTTGAGATGCATGGATTGAATTGTCTCCTGCACTGAGGGCCTCAACAAGATTGAGTTGTACTATGCCAAATGCACTTTTTGGGACTTTTCCTTAACAGAACATATAGTGTTTTAGCAGTTTTAAACACAACCCTGATTGAGATTTGTTGTACATGGTATAGTGGTACTATATCATGTGGGAGAACAAACCACTTAAACTAGAAAACAGCTTTCATCCTTAATTAGCTGAGCAAGGTTAGGACTAGAATAGAAAACACGCACTGACAGTGAATTAAAAGTGAATCAGATAGCAAAAAAGGTGGGCCACAACTGCAAATCACAGCAGTTTTAAACTTGTAAATATAATCTGTGTCGGTCTATATAGGTGGTTTCCAAGGTATGGGAGACTGTTTGCATTTGTGCTTGCTCCAGTAATGTTTGAGGTAATAACAGAGACATCAACAGTAAATACCATCCCAACATGGTACCATGAAACTGGCTAACAAAATGCTAAAATAACCTCTACACTGAGTGTAAAACTATTTCTTAGGGCACTTCCAAATTGCCCTATAAAACTGTCCAACGTTGAGTTGAGATGAGAAGAGGCTGTAAAAGCATGAGAGAAATTCTAGACTTACACCAGGTTAGATCATTATACTATTAATTTGGTCAAAGATCTGAACCAAAGCAAGTATACATTGTAAGTTTAAGAAAACAGAGACAAAACACAATATTAATAGGACCCTCTATTGACCCAAACGAGTGACAGCAAATCAAAACTCTGCTTGTCACTTTTATGATATACAATCAAAGGCACTACATTTTATTTCTGATAACTTAATCAGTCTCCTACCGGCATACATGAAAATTTTAATTTGGCACCTGGTCCTTCACCTGCCTAGCGATGGTGCCATTTCTTAAATCTCTTCACTCAATTTATTCTTGTATAATTCATCCTTCCATGTTGAAAGAATGTTCAAGCAAGCTCATCACCACTTTTATTAAGAAAACTAATTTAATGCCCCCATCCCCAATTCTAGGAACTGCAGGATAGGCTGCTGACCTGATTTTTTAAAATTCTTGATAAAGCATTCACTAATCAGGGAAGAACGCTTCTGGACAATTTAGGTTTTCTTGACATGGATCAGGTTGGATCAAGGCTTGATACTGAAACTGCCTTAGTCAATGTGGTATACAAGCTCCTAAAAATATATGATGATAGAGGAAGGATTCTTTTCACATGGCTTGCCCTTTCAGCAGCTTTAAATCGGGTGTATCATGAGTTACTGAGCCACCATCTGTGAGACTTCATGGAAGGGGTTCATTCTTCCTTTCAGTTTTTTTCCCTTCTCTTTCTTACTTTACAGGATAATTTAGACCAGCAAGTCAAAATTGGGTAATTTCTAGTCACTTCTTGCCAGGATGAAATGCATGTAAATTTAAGATCTAAAAGACACTGTAAAAATATTTGGATTTTCCTTGCTGCTACCGTATTGATGAATATCTGTGTACTTTTTTCACATGTAAAGAGGAGTTACTCTTCTTGTATCGTAAAAATAAAATCTGTCCTTGCTACCAAATATAACATCAAGCTGAGCTCAGTAAAACTTAATTCCAGAAAAGGAATTATACATGTTAACTGCTAGTGTTCACATTAAGTAGTTTGGGATGCGATTGTGAGTTATTTTCCTCACATAGGGTTTAATGCAACTAGCCTCACTTTTGTTAGCCTTTCTCCCCCAAGGCGGTGACCACTCGCTAGAGACAACTTGCTTCATCAATGCGCCATAAAAATGTCCTTACTTATTAATGAATGTATTTAGGGGATCATCTAATGTGAGGTGGCTTGCAGTCATACAACTGTGTTGAAGAGCTCATATGCCACACCAGACTCAGTTGTCTTTCCATATTTATATATGTTAAAAAACTTGGGAGGGGTGAAGCGTGGGGGGAAATGATGAGTGATGGTAGGTCTGCCAGACTAGTCAGCACTTTTTTTTTTATCTGACGATGGACCTCAAAAATAGAAATGGGAAAAAATAAGACTGCTTGTACTGGGAATTTTCCCTGAGCATGTAGAGGGCATTTATGGATACACGAAACAAAAAACAGGAACGGGAAACAGTGCTAGGAAAGGTGCCACCCACTGATGCAAATCACCAAGATGGTCTATCTGTTGATGAAGCTGGCTCTGGCTCTGCCGCTAAGAAAGCCAACAACACTATCTCTCAGAATGAGGCAGAATTGCAAGAGATGGACACATGAATACATCCAGTGCTGTTCACCTTTAAGTGAGGCTCATTCCTTCCTAACCCTGAGATTCAACATTCAAACTCCTTATCTACGGAATCATAAAGACCTTTCAAGATGTTTAGCCATTCAACAGAGGATTTACCACTATGAATGGTGAGAAGGACCTGCAGGCTTTGCTATGTTTAAACGGAGACAGTCGAAGTGAAGGACATTGAGGTATATCTCCTTTTTTTTCTTGCACTTTATTTAGCCACGGAGAAACATATTATGCAGAAATATTAAAATGCCCATGTTTTAGGCACATTGGCACTTAGGCGAAAATCATAAGATGGTTTCATGAAGAGATCGAGATAGAAACACGATGAGTTGCACTTTGAATAGTAATGGTTTGCTGCTAAATCTAGCACAGTTGCACTTTATTAAAAGTATACCAAAGTATTTGTTGAACACTATGGTGGTATGATTTTATCTGTATGGTTTTTTAGGCACATTAGCACTTTGTTGGAAAAATTAATGATCTATTGTGATGATGAAATGACGATTATTAATGTTGTGTATTATGGATTGCCCTATATATCTGCTTAGTGAAAAAAAGAACATTTTAAAAAAGAGGTACATCCAAACAGTCAGAAACCAACAAAACAACTGGTTTGACAAATATCAAATGACCTTAAAGAGCACTGTTTGGAACCTTGAGTGAAAAAGATGCACAATCAGAGGCTCTAATGATAACCTGTCAAGCCTAATCAACTCCACTGGTTAAGAAAATATATTTATTAGGCAAAAAGTGGTCTATTTCTCAAGCACTGAAAAAGCATCTAATGGGATTTGAATTACATGCGTCACTATTGGAAGATTTCCATTAATCTCTATGTATATGTAGAACTTTATGCACAATAAAAGCTACATTGAAGGAAGATCAGTGATATAAATAAAATGAGCAAAGGGTAACAGCAATAGTTCCTTGAACCTCATCATTGTAATATTTATCCAACAATTAAAATCAGCAATGTGGGCAAACAGTTCTCTGTACTTAAGATGTGCTCTTGGTTTAAAAAGGTTGGAACCAGGAGCCGTATTATGGATAAGTTGCACTGCCCCGCTCTCCACCAGGGCACACACTTAAGTTTGTGACCCAAGTACATACCGGGACAGTGAGCCATTTCCCAATAAAAGCACTGTTCTGGGAACAGTACGTCAGTGAAAGACAATCTTGTAGTTTGAAGCTGCGGGTCTGCAATTCATTGTGAAGGGGGTAAAATGGCTTGCATTTGAACAAGGGGCATCGAGTGACTACACCTGCTGTAATGGGGGCATCTGTGGGGGTCCTTGGGAAGTCAATTTCCCTCTTTAACCCCTTCCATGCTCATAACTAGCTCAGCTCGGCCTCGGCCGGCAAAGTCCTCCCCCAGGGGCGGGGGGAGTTGTGGGTTCCACCGAGCTCTTTGCCAGGGCCGGTTTTCGGACGATTTTGTTACGGGCCGATTTTGCAGCTATGCTGCAAAAACAGCCCCCTAACAAAAACGGCCCCCAGGGGTCCCAAACCGACCCCCCACCTGTGCGGCGCACCAGGGGATTGCCTGGTGCCCGCTACGGCCAGTCCGGCCCTGGCGGTGGAGAAAGATTTACCTTCCATTATTATTATGTTTGAGCTTGTAAAGCGCACTGTTACCCGGAGGTTTCCTGGCGCTGTGTAACGCTGGGGAACCCGTCCTGGCTTTCCCTGTGGGATGGTCCCTGTTGGGAGTCCCCAAGGTGGAGCCAAGCATTCCCGGCGTTGGAGGGGCCGTTGTGGAGATTAGGCAAGCTAATGCCCAGAGTTGCCAAGTGGGACCCCTGATTAGAGTAGGCACCGAAGCGAGAATTATCGAGTCCGCTGACCAAAGTCCACGACCCTGCCGCGTCGGGAATTGAACCCTGGTCCCGGCCCACTTCTGGTCCCGGGTCTGCCGCCTCTAACCAGTGAGCCACACCACTCCACCACACCAATCTCCTCCACTCCACCACCAATCTACAGTGAATTGCAGTTAGAGCAAGCAAAGAAGCGATAAGCGGTAGTACATAAAACCAGTGGGGTCGGTGCAGATAGGAGCAGGGAGGAGAGAATGAGGGGGGGGGAGGGGGTGAGTCGACAGACAGTGGCGAGGAAAAGTACAATTTAAAAAAAGAAAAACATTTACCTTACGCTCACCACATCGCCGACTCGGCGATGTGGCGAGCGCAAGGTAAGTGGTTTTCTTTTTTTATTTTATTTTCCCTCCTTACCGTCTGTCGATGCCTCACCACTCTTACTTGCACCAACCACCATTGCAAGAAACAGCAGTCTTGAGGAGAACTGGAAATTGGAGCTAAGGCTCATGAAAAGAGATAACTCCAGAAAAATTATTTGACTGTTGCTAAGAAAAACTGAAAAAGTTTTATATCGCACATGGAGTTGCAGAAAGCCAGGACTGGGAATATGGCGGCTTCCTCTCCTCCACTGACTCCCGGCGTGACTGCGGAGAGCGTTTTTCAACGTTACTCTTCAGCCTCGCCGTCTGTAATTGGATCCCATAACAAAGCAATCGCCTCCTTGCAGAACCTGCTCTGCAGTGTTCAAACAGTGAAAGAAGTGGCCGAGAGGTCCAAGGGGCGCTCTGATTGCAGAGAGCATTAGGATCCAGCGAGGGCGAAAAAGAAAGGCGCTCTATGAAATCTGATGATTGGTAGGAAACAGCTACAGCTTGTTCAAAAAACTAAAAAAAGAAAAATTGTTCTTTTCCCTGAAAACATTCACCTTAGTCTCTGAACAGACTGTTCAGTGTTACACAGCGCTTGACTGAAAGGCGATCTTTTATTTTATTTTATACCTATTGATTTTTTTTCCTATAGAGCCAGGTGGTACCCAAGGGAAACTAGAACACCATGCATTAACTTTCTATCTGGTGTTCAATGCCGAGAACTGTGGAAAAGGTGTAAAATAAATCTATCTTTAAAAAAACACATTAATTGCAAAGCTCTTTCTAGGTCAGCTGCGGAATTACTATCTTTTGTGATGCATGTATTGACTGGAGCCAGATGTTTCCTTATGTTTGTTGCTGTTTGTTTTACCCACTCAAAAGGGTTATCCGAGTTCTGCAAAACGCTCTCTCCCCACATCACACACCAAGCACTATCAGACAGTGGAACAGATTAATTGGCTACTTTGTCACACCACTGCACTTGTTACCCCTATGCACCTTACACACAAATGCCCTTCTGCTGGCCATAGCTTAATTGCATCATAGATGAATGTGGAGAAGTGTGGCTCAGGGGTTAGAGGCGGCAGACCCGGAAGCTGAGATCGGCCCTGGACCAGGGTTCAATTCCCCGCCTCGGCAGGTCTTGGGCTCAAAAATTCCACGAACTCGATAATTCTCGCTCCGGTGCCTTCTCAACTCACGGGTTCACACTCTGCGACTCTGGGCAATAACTTGCTTAATCTCCACAACAGCCCCTCGCGGCGGGATGCCTGGCTTTCACCTTGTGGATACCCTGCCGGGGTTATCTCACAGGGGAATACCAGGACGGGTTCCCTAAGCAAGCGCCGAGAAACCCTTTGTGGGTAGCTGTGCGCTATATAAGCTCAAAAAACCCCCCCAAAAAAAAAAAAACGTAGAATAGTCAGTGCCGCCTCTGGGTTTAACCATAAATCCGTAGAACAGTCACCAACAACTCTCTGAAGTTGACCCCAACATATTTACAAATCACCTGACACCACTAATAGCAGAACTTCACAATGAGACTCTGTCTGAAACCACAGAGCCACTTGAAAAGAAATCCCAAACGACCAAAATTGCTGTAACACCACACAAGGTTCAGGCAGTGTGCTGTACAAATGGCATTAACATAACACAAAATAATATGACATGTTTTTACAATCCACTTTTCTCTGTAAGGAGCTGACACTTATTTGATCAGGCCTCTGAATTTGCTTTTGAAATGTGATATTTGACATTTGTATGGGATTCTGCACCATTTTGATATATGAGCCACTCAGTGATTTCATAATTTGGGCAAGCTCAACTTTTGCCAAATACAGTCACATGCTCTGTTGTTCTGGCAGCAGCACCAGCAGTGGGTACCCATTGACATGCTTGAAGGGGATAAAACTTCTCACTGAGGTTTGTGTTTTTACTTCAGATATAGATTGCTCATCGGCAGTCCACTACCACAGGTTTGATCTGTCACGTATTGGCGGGTGCTCATAGTGGTAACATGGATTTATGCTAACAGTAGATGTATGTGTGTGCTCGTATGCAACCCTTGAAAAGAAAAGAGGCAATGGGCACGGTGTGCCCGGCTGCACTGTGGATGTATGTGAGGAGAAAAGGCGCGTGAGCAGTCTCTCTTTCAGAATGAGCATCCATCCGGTGCTTACTATGTGCTGGTGGTTGCAGGTGGTGGGCACCCCACTCTTTTTGAGGACCGGAATAGAGTTTTCCTCAACAGACTTTAACCCATACAAAGAGATAAGAAGAAAAGAAGGGAGAAATAATGAGCAAGAGAAAGATAAAAAAAAACAGTAACAAAAAAGCAAGGAGTAGAAATAACCTATAAGCAGGGCTTTAGGTGGGGCGGGTCCTGCGAGGTCAGAGTACTGGCAATAATTAAAAAGTGTGCCTAAAACGAGTCCCTTTTGGGCTCTATGTAGCCTCTTAATTTACAGAGCTGAAAAGAACACGAGGTCCAATAGGAAGTTGCGTAATAGAAATCAATGTTATTTTGTATTCTTCCTGTGGGCTCTCCTTCCCCTCTCAGCAGCAGAACTGTGGCTGAGTCACAAAAGGAAATGGAAGAAGGCCGCCTTTCCACCATGATCCCTGGTAGGATTTCCTTAAGCCTTGTGTTCATTAGCTGACCTGTGCCCTGGTGTCCTTGCATTACAGCATCTCTGGAAACATTCTGGCTTTAAAACTCTGAAGCACAGGTTCGCAGATTCACTTGATTTAGGCTACACCCCTAATTATATTGGCCACACCCATTGTAAAGGACTCCTGGGCATGCCTTTTTGGCGACGCCTTTTTAGAGACCCATCCGTTTTTCCCCACTTAAAGCCCCGCCTATGAGAGCGACATAAAGAGACAGTAAAGTTGGTAGTGGTAGAAATAAGAGGCATGGGGTGGAATTGTGATCCACAACCTTAATGTTCAGTAACCTCAAGTTATGCAGCATCAACAGTGGGTCCTAAAAGAAATTGTACCCCTGAGCTTATTTTTTTATAACACACACTGATGAGACCCATACCAAAAGGAGAGACAGATTAGGAGAATTCTTTGTATGCTTCTGAAAGTCCTTAAATTCTTCTTCTGTTGACTGCGTCAAGTATGTTTTTAACACTTGCTGAGGTTTGGTTGGAGTTCACCAGCAGTGGCCCGTGCAGGTAAGAGTGGTTGGGCTGGGTTGGGGGGTTATTTGACAGACGTCAACGGGACGGGGGTGGGGGGGTAATTAAACAAATAATTAATTTTCCCTCATGTTCGTCTGTCGAAACCCCCTCTTCCCGACCCCACCGTCTCACCGCTCTCACCTGCATGGGCCGCTGTTGGAGTTAACTGCGACAACCGAAGGAGAAAAACAAACACAATTTGAGGTCAGATTTCTTGAGGCCTGTCTTCCTCCTCATTAGAGGAAATGTTGTTAGCCTATTGATTGAACTGCACTTATCAGATTTGAGTGAGCTGCAGAGGTCAGCGTCCATGTTTTCAGCAGCATTGGAAAGTATCTGGTAAACAATTGTTATCTTTAGTTTGAAACCATTACGGTTTGGCAATAAATCCTAGTATACGACTTAAAATAACACAACATCAAGCACATTAATGATCCAGGGATAATTTCAGAATTAATTAAAAAAAAATAACCTGTCTTTGTTCTCTAGTAAAAATACATATTGTTCTACACATTTAAACTTAGAAGATTAAAGGTATAAGTACACATATGGAAATAGTGACCTAGGCTAGATATTAATTTAACCCCCCTGCCCAAAAAAAAACCAACCTTTGTGCCTCCCTGAAAATATAATCAAAACAACAAGTGACATACATAGAGGCCAGAGAGAAGGAAGGGAGAGCAGAAAAAAGAAAATATAACTACATCAAAACATGCATTTCATCAACTAAAATAAGACAATAATAACCACAAACTAGGAGAGAGTTAGCAGTGTGGATCAAATCATTGTTGAAAGAAACACACACAGATCAGGACAAACTGTAATACACAGAAATCCCAAATATTATCAACTTTAATGCACAATATGCTACTCCTAGGAATGTTTTTGGAGTTTAATGTTGAACAAGCTTTCAAGTTCAGTGGTCCCGCATAAAAAGTGTAAAAGGTTGACCGATAGACAAATACCCACCATTGGAGGAGAGATGATGACACCCCAAATCCCTCAAAATAAGCCACCAGCCTTCAAAAATCACTAGCCCACACTTTCTCTCCCGTCACCGCACACCTCCACAGTGCAGATAACATCAAAACATTTAAAGGGAGTATCCTGATTGAAAGAAAGATGAGCTCCGTATGACAAATTAAAGAAACAGCAAGTCAAAGATGGAGATCAGAAAATTCAAGAGCGTCCTAATTGGATATCGGAGCACCACCATGCCCAGAGGTGCCAACAATCTTAAAAACGCAACCTTAAAGTTTTGTCTTGAAACCATACTAGCAGAAACCTTCCACAGCACCAAGATGGAGTCATCACAGACTATTCTTGTTATTCACACCAAACCTCAAGACATGATGAGCCCCACAAGACAGAAACTGGGATCGTCTGGCAGAATGTAGCAATTCAATGGGGTTAAACATAGCAGTGTTCAAACCCTACTATATTTTTCAAAATATCTGAATAAATGGTACAATCATAACTCAAGCAAGCAACAGGAACCGGACACAAACATTTTTTACAAAACTCTAAAAACAACAACAACAACAACAACAAAAACAGCAAATCAAATCTCTTCGCAACCCTAGCCAAAAGTCAGAAAGATGTCAATGGAGAAGCCCATATTGGGAGCTAAGCAAAGACACTGTATATAATATCATTCGAATGAAAGGCCTTGTCACTGCTCAAAAGAGAACGTATTCTAGCACCTTTTCAACAGTGGAGCTTTTTCACAGAGACATTTTGGAGTACTTTATGAAGAACTTGTTTACAAACTCGTACATGTGTTAAATCTAAAATGGAAATACAATGGGACTAAACGAAATATATTCATATAGTTTGTACTAAAATGAATGATTGTGCCCTGTCTTCCATTATACTAGTAGAGAGATGGCTGTTTCAGAGACAATTCACAAAGGTATGTAAGTATTCATAAAAGAGTACTCCTGGAGTACAGCTTCCCCTACTCATGAATATTTGTGGTAACTGGATGCAGTGTGTTTATAGTGTATACATGAACTTTCTGAAAACAACCCAATTTCACAGAGCACTAGTCTTCAAAACAAACATCTAACAACAAAATGAGGTAAAACAACTCAATGTGCAGCCTATAAAAGCATAGTTGTAGAGCCTACTGTCAAATCTATTACATCTGCACAACCAATGACATCAATGCATGCTGGATGTATGTTAATCTGTGGGGTGGTTAGATCTGCGCACGCATCTAGTTTTGAACCACTTACCTATTTACAGGATTTTTTTTGGCACTCACGGACTGCGCCTGCAAGTTATTAGGTACTTGCTAATGTGCACAGCGTGTACAGAAAATGTTACATTTCCTCAATCTTCTTGACCACATTCTTGTGCAAAATGTTTCCTTAAATGTAAATAATTATTCCAATATACGTTATGACCCTGTGATGCGGGCGCCCCCGTCCTGCGGCCTGGCGAGGGTCCGGGCGCCCGTGAGGGGTCCATCGGGCCAAGGGAGGGTCCCCCAACCTGGCTGGGATCATAAGCAGGGACCGGGCCAGGTGGGTGGGGGGTGACTGGCTAAGTCCTTTCCACTGTGTAGTAAGAGTTTGACCCTGTGGAGCGGGAGCCCCCGTCCTGCGGCCTTGCGTGGGTCCCGGTGCCCGTGACGGGGTCCATCGGGCCAAGGGAGGCTCCCCCAACCTGGCTGGGATCAGAAGCAGGGATCGGGCCAGGTGGGGGGGTGGCTGGCTAAGTCCTTTCCTCTGCGTAGTAATAGTTTGGATACATCTTATCAAAACGTATTGCTGTTCTTCTGCACACTAGAAAAAGTGTGGGGAAATGTTTGTGAATATTGTAGATTATGAAGTGCAAATAAAATTTGCATTGCCTAAACAACCTCTCCTATATTCTCCTGAGTACACAATTGTGTTCACTCATTCAGAAATTACTTGTGTAAAATGTAGGTATAGTTTGTATACATTAGCCACTAATTACACACTTTTCTGCGTATATTGCACCTTTGCGAATTGTAACACATTAAGCATGCCTACAAGACATTTTTCCAGGTGTTTTTCTGACTTAAATCAGGCAGGGTGTATTCACAAAAACATTTATGAGTGGGACTACGAGGGTGCTCTCCTAAGCCACAGTGAATTGATTCCGAAATCGCAAGATTTTCATATTATAAAAAGTGCAAAGAATCCACATTGCTTATGCTTGTATTAATTGCATATGTATAATCCCTGAATATTTCCAGTTTATTCCAATTTTAGAATAAATTGGGGCCAATTCTCAAAGGTATGTAAGAGTATATGAAAGATTACTACAGATGTACTATTTTTTGGACTCCAAAATGCCATTGTAAATAGCTTCCACTTGCTTTAGACTAATTAGTAACAGGTGCCCATCCAATCTTGCATTCATTCATTTATGCATTTGCTCAGTCTCTCATACATAGATACCACACATAATTGCACTGGGTACAAAATGTGATAGCGCCCAGATACCCTCACGGGTAATTAGAGGCGCTCTACAAATTCACATAACATAAATCTATTCTTTGCTGACGGCATATCCTCAGATGTGCGCAGACATTTAGTGTTTATACATCCCAGATTTGGTGATGGGGATAAACACTTATCCTGCTGCTTAAAATCTGTAGGATAGCGTCACTGGCCTCTCATCTGAGCTTGAATGGTAGCCAAGGAGGCACACAGTTGATACAAGTTTGATGATTACGTACCCACTTTTCACTTTTTAAAAGTTTCAAATGATCAAATATTAAAACAGTGTTTCAAGCAGAGTATACAAAAAATTGAGAAATATCCAAAAATGGGTTGGAAAGCTCATCCCATTAACAGTTTTAGAGCATACTTATTTTTTTCTCTTAACCAACATGCCTGGTATAAAAATAATCAAAGATTGCGGCTTAACACATACTAAATGCAATCCCTGACCTAGAAAGGAGATCTCTCAAAAGGCTTATACACCGTGCGAAACATCAAAATAACTTGATACAATTTAGATGATTCCAAAGGAAGATTGTGTGAAATGGTACAAAAAAGTCTCCATATTCTGCATTACTGGCTGAAATCCTATAAATGGCAGAAAGTGGGAGAGGAGTGCAGTTGTCAGGGTGACAGTAAAGTGAAGAGCGGACTCTGTACTACTAAAAGCACTCGACGTGTAGAAGCAATTCAGAACTAAGTTGGAGACCTAAGTCTTCAAAGAGCGCTAACACCCCACATGATAGGACCCTGTATAATATTTGCTTCAGTGTAACCGATCTTGAATCATAGATCTTGGCTTCTGTCTGAGGTTTAGCCCTCTGCTGCTCTTAACCCCTTGCATGCTGATGACATAACGGTTCCGTCATCAGCTATGGCTGAGCTGTGCTGATGACGGAACCGTTCCGTCATGACTCCGCCCGCGCAAGGCGGAGTCAGCATGGGCGGGGAATTCCCGTCGCACGCAAGGGGTTAAAGAAGGTTTTTCTGATATGTTACCCTGCAACACAAATATCCTTTTCCAAGGGCTCAGTTGATGTTCATCAGTTGACCGCTGCTGATCCAAATTCTCGCACAGGTCAAGAGTCATATCAAGAAAGCGTTGTTATCTGCAAACATATTGGATTCATATAAAGCTGCAGCAATAAAAACATGGACAATATGTACATTTTATACATACTATTCCTCTAAATCAGTTTGAAATGACATCTTTAGGCATAAGAACACTAACAGATTTAGTATTTCAGCGTTAAAACGAGTGGACTGAAATTAAATGCTGTGAGAAATTGAGTTGTTGGTTGAGGGAGGTGTGAGCCCTTCTCACACAACAGCCACAATCCCTTTCAGGTTGAAACACGAAAGTCACTTAACTAACCTGTGCTTAACCCTCTGGCAGCCTGGCACAAAGCAGTCAGGCTTAACTTAGAGGCAATGTGTAAAGTATTTATGCAGCACTTCAAGCAATAATAAAGTGAGAAAACACAACACAAGAAAACTCTAACACCAATTTAGGAAAATAGAGTAAAATATGATACATTATTCGACACTAAAGCAACAGAAATCCAACCAGTAGAACAAGAGATATGCAATTTCAAAGATTTAAATAAAAGCAACACCAAAAGGTCCAAACACCAACTGATGAATCTGATCATGGTGGACTATGACAAAGTCACAGGTTCAGGCTGACTGTGAGGGAATGCAAGCCGGGTAGAGGCCTAAGATTGGCCCACTGAGGATTGCAACTTATGTCCTAGGTGTGTGGCTTTGTGCCAGCCAGTTTTGGTTCCAATGAAGCTACGAGTGAGTCTTTGTGTCGCTCTATGTCGGATCCAATGAGTTGTGCAGCAAGGCTTTGCGTCACTCAGCCTTGATTTCGATGACACTGACAGCTGTGTGGCGAGGCTTTACATAGCTCGGTGTCTGTTCTGATAAAGTTTGCAGATGTGTGAGGCTTTGTGGGGCTTTGTAACACTTCACACCAGATTTGGTTGAACTTTTAGTTAGGCCAGGAGGAGCTCTCTCTGATGTCAGCCAAGGACCTGGGGAGGCACCACTTGGTGATGAGGAACTCACTTCAGCAGAGGCCAGCAGGTCTCAGGTACATCCAGTTGCAGATCCAGGCAGGTCTAGTGCAACAGGTCAGCTGGGTATGAAATGAAATGAATGAAATGAAATTAGATTTATAAAGCGCATGGATGCCCTTGAGCGTCCCAGCGCTAACTTAACTGAAAAACAGAAAAGCCCTAAAGAGGGAGGGAGGGGAATAGGATTATTCTACTATAGGAAAGAGAAAAGTTTTGAGAGATTTTCTGAATTTGGGATAGGAGGATTCCATCCGGATTTCCCTAGGGAGGGTGTTCCAATGTTTTGCTGCATTCAGGGAGAACCGGCGTCCTCCAGTCCGAGCTTTTCTCACTCTAGGGATGGAGACCAGGTTCTCCCCATCAGAGCGGAGGGTCCTTGGCGGTTTATAGGGGCTAATAAGCTTTCTTAGGGCAGGAGGGCCTTTGCCTTGCAATGTCCTGTGAGTAATGCAAAGGGTCTTAAATACAATTCGTTCCTGGATGGGGAGCCAGTGCAGGGATCTCAAAAGTGGTTTGGCCGAGGCCCTTCTGGGTGCCCCCATGAGCGTTCTTGCTGCAGCGTTCTGGACCCGCTGCAAGGAGTTAATTGTCTTTTTGGGTGCAACCAGAAGGAGAGCATTACCATAATCCAGTCTTGATAGTATAAGACCTTGAATTAGGAGCTTCCTAGATTGGAAAGGCAGAAGGGGGAGCACTTTCCGCACTGACCGCAACAGGCCGAAACAGCTGCCTGCGACTTTCTGGGCGTGGGTCTTGAATGTTAATTGGGGTTCAAACCAGACCCCGAGGCTTTTGATTTTCTCCTTTGCTGGTGGCAGATCACCCATGCAGGGGGGCCAGAGCTCAGAAGGCAAAGATGTGAAATGGTGGCCTAGGAGCATAATCTCCGTTTTGGCTCCATTAAGTTTCAACTTGGAGTCAGTCATCCAGGAGAAGATTGCCGAGAGGCAGCTCGAGAGATTGTCCGAGCATCCCCCTTGTTGAGTCAGAGAGACGACAAGTTGGGTGTCGTCAGCATAGCTGATGGATTTAATCCCGAATGGGGCTACTAAGTCCTCCAACGGAGCCATATAAACATTGAACAATGTGGGGTAGTGGGTCGGTGTGGGTAGTTGCAGGGAGGCCTCTGGAGCTTGTTGTGTCCCTGTAGCTCAGAACAGGAGGTCAGTCAGCTGACCCTTGGAGTCATGCAGGTAGTCTGGAATGAAGGGAGCAGGTCCAGTCTTCCCTCTCCAACCGCAGGGCAGGGCAGTCCTCTGGCAGCAGGACAGTTCTTCTTCTGTAGTATCCACTGTTCTAGGAGTGTATGGAAGAGTGGATCTGAGATTCCTAATTTTACACCTACTGTCTGGTTTGAAGTGGACAAAGCTTTTAGACTTCCCTCATACCTGGTTCTTGCATTTACATACTTTCCCTGTCCTGGCCCCAAGAGGTCTAGGGTGACAATAGACTAGTGAGAATGTCTTTGAGTGTGCTGGGGCAGTGCCTTTTAAGTGCAAGTGTTTTAGAATGCAACTTTGCCCATCCCATTTACTAAGGATGGCCCATTCTTCAAACAACCACTCACCAGTTTGACACTGACAAGGAACCAGTAGATGATTCACAATAATTGAGAAAATGACCCAGTATGTATGTGCAACTATTTGTAAGGCTGGGTTTACTTAGTACCAAAGACAGCATTAAGGAGGAGTCTCTGTGGTAATCTTTGGTATTCTTTTATATTGAGACAGATATGTCCTTCTAAAGACTGGTTGCACATAAAGATACATGACATCCAAAGGACAGAGACCTTTCTTGCTCTCATGAATAGGACAGTGATATACTATTGGAATTTGATGTAGTCTCCTTAGTGAACCAGTGTTGTTGATGTCAGATATATCATCTCATGCAGTGAGAAGATATTTTAAAATGAAGATTGAGTTGCAATAACCCTAAAAGGCTCGATGGCGATAGAATGTTGTGTCTTATTTTAAGCTTGCATAACGATAATGACGTGTCTTGTTATTATGGATGTTATAGCTCCAACAGTGATCTTCACAGCCGGAAGTTGCCCAATGTGATTTGAGATGTTTGCCTCTGGGGGATTATACTATTAGATAGGATGCTAATATTATGAAAACTGGGCTGAATAGTTGTTCACTGATTAGTAATCTATGCTCAGTTGACAGAAACCTGCAGTTTCAACATCGCTGTTTTTGCTTTAACATTTCAATAGGGCTAAATTTGGTCTTCTTACAGTTAGCACCTGTGATTTTGCTATTGACTTCCTTGAATTTGCGAACCTGAAATGGGATGCGGTGACACATATTTTCAGCAGTGTTCAATATATAGAACATGAATTTATGCATGAAAAACCATTATTATTATAAAAGCAACTACTAATATACACATGGACAGTGTTTCTTATGGACAGATAAGCAGCCCTTTTTACTCACATATTTGGTGAAGTCTATGCTTATAACATGCTTACTTCTAAAGTGCTTGGAAAACGGATTGGAGGCACTATAACTTGAAGAGGTTCAACTGAAAACATATCAAAAAAATGATTTATTTGACGCTTGAACCTAGGCAACCAGTCGGCATCCTACCACTGCTCCAGGTTTATGCAAAAGACCTCAGGGTGACTTATTCTTGGGATGATACTTCCTCTCCTGTATTAATTCATTATAGAACTTTAACTTTGGTGCAAGGCGAGTGTGGCAATTCAGCAGCGATCTCGATGGAAGGTAAACTTTACTACCTTTAAGTGTTTCTTTCCCCGCTAAACCTGAGCAGAGGTCCACATCCTCTTGGTCTGTGCTCTGGCTTGATTGAGAAACCCTGAAGCCTTGAGTCAATCAATCAATCAATCAATCAATCAGGGGTTTGTTAAGCGCACTACTCACCCGGAAGGGACTCAGGGTGCTGGAGGAGGAAGGGGAGCGCACAGCTCCTAGGCACTCACGGAGTATCGGTGTAGGCCAAGTGGGTCAGAGGTCTTCCCTGGCCTGTCAAAGTACGTGCGGTGCTGGATGCTCATGGTAATTCGTCGAAGAGCCAGGTCTTGAGGTCGGGCAGAGTTGGGGAGAGTTTGTGTCTGGCAGAGGTGAGGATGGAGGGTGTTCCAGGCCTTTTTCATGAGGAAGTCATGAGGAAAGAGAAGGAACAACCTCCTGTTCTGGTCTCCTTGATGCGTGGTGCCGCAAGGGTAAGCTTGGCTGAGCGAAGGGAGTTTTGGGGTGCATGGTACATGTAGGCAGGGCAAGTGTTGTTGAGGGCTTTGTGGGTGTGGGTGAGAAGCTTGAAGGTAATTTTCTTCTCAACAGGGAGTTAGTGTAGTGCCCGCAGGTGTTGGGTGATGTGGCAATGGCACAGTAGGTTAAAAACTAGTCTGGCGGTGGCTTTCTGGATGTTCTGGAGTTTGCAGGTGAGGTTCTGGTTGATACTGGCGTAGAGTGCATTGCCGTAGTCCAGCCTGCTGCTGATGAGGGTGTGGGTGACATTTTTCCTGTGTTCGAGGGGGATCCAGTTGAAAGATTTACGTAGGAGACAGAGGGTGGGAAAACAAGAAGAGGTGATGGCATTGATCGGGTGGTCCATTTTGAGTTCGAAGTCCAGGATGATTCCGAGGTCTCGTGCGTGGTCCATGGGTAGGGGTGGATTCCTGAGTGCTGGGGGCCACCAGGTGTCTTTCCAGGCATTGGGATGTGGGCTTATGATGAGTACTTCGGTTTTGTCTGTGTTCAGCTGTAGGCAGCTGTTCTTCATCCACCTGGCAACTACTTCTATTCCTTCTTAAAAGTTGTCTTTCGAGATGTTGGGTTTCTTGGATAGTGAGAGGATGCATTGCATGTCATCTGCATAAGATATGATGTTGATTGGGCGTGATCTGATGATGGAAGTGAGAGGATGCATGTAGACGTTGAGCGAGTAGGGCTGATGGAGGATCCTTGGAGGACTCCGCAGGAGATTGACGTGGGCTCCGAGATGAAGGGAGGTAGTCTGACCCACTGCATTCTTCCGGAAAGAAGTGAGCGAATCCAGTAGAGGGGCTTGTTCCCGAGTCCTGTATTGTGGAGTCTGCGGGCTAGGATCCGGTATAAGACTGTGTTGAAGGCCGCGGAGAGGTCCAGGAGGATGAGGGCCACAGTCTCACCTCTGTCAAGGAAGGAGCGGATGTTGTCTGTCGCAGTGATGAGGGTGATCTCTGTGCCATCGTTCTTCCTGAATCCTGATTGGGAGGAGTCGGGGATGTAGTTCTCGTCGATGAAGTAGGCGAGTTGGCTGTTGACAGCTTTTTCAATGACTTTCTCTGGATAGGAAAGTAGGGAGATCGGTCTGAAATTCTTGAGGTCCGTGGGGTCCACGATGGTTTCTTTAGGAGAGGGTTGATCTCAGCGTGTTTCCAGTAATTGGGGAAGGAAGCGGTCTCGAAGGATAGGGAGATGATTCTTTGTAGCTCTGCGGCGATGATGGCTATGGCTCTGTATTAGATGTGGTGGGGGCAGGGGTCCGTGGAATCCCCGGAGTGGGTGATCCTCATGGTCTTCGACGCTGCAGGCTGTCCAGCTGTCCAGCTTCGTGCAGGAAGCAGTGGGTGTGGGTTCCTCGTGGAGGTTGTAGTTGTCAAAGTTGTCATAGAGGGTCTTGATTTTGTGATGGAAGAAGGCACTGAGTTTGTCGCAGAGGTCCTGGGAGGATGGGATGTCGGTGGACTCGCTGTTGGGTTGGGTGAACTCTTTGATGAAGCCAAAGAGTTCCTTGCTGTTGTGTGCGAGGTTGAGTGGTTGTGACTAAGTATAGCTTTAGGCGGTGTACAGAGTAGAGTTCTCTCCAGGGCCTGGCTTATATCCAGGCTGTTTGTCCAACCCACAAGCCCTGCCTTGAACTCCTGCCGTGCATGGCCTAAAGCTATGCTTAGTGACGGAGTTGGGTAATTATGATAAAAAAGGAAATTCATTTTAAAAAAGTGTGAAAGTAGTGTTCTAGTTAGGTATGGTAGTAAGATTGTGGGTTATGTAAAAGAAAACACAAAAATTCCTTCGGCAGTTAGGAGCAGGTGATAATCCACAAGGCCTGGCGTGTGGCCAGGACCTGTATCCAACACCCTACTTATGGGCAACCCCTAGCATTGCATGGACATTCGCGACAAGGGGGGTTGTATTTTGTTTTGCTAAAGTGCTGTTCTTTTATAGAACATACCAAGCTTTGAGAGAAATTCTCATCTGTGTTGTAACTGAGATAATTGTTCTGTACTGCAACCCGACTCAATAGTCAAATCACCTCCTTTGTGTTAGACCATGATGGCTAGACAAAGCTACCAGAAGATTCAAGCAGTTGTAGGAGGAAAATATTTTGTAACAGCCCAAAACCCAGTCGGATGATCTCCTGTGTTCTCGCCTTAGCAGTGCTTGATTTGAGCCAGTGATTGCAGATGGGGACCAGCAAATTAAGCACTGTGCCTTGGATATTGTGTTTCAAATGCCACTGCAATGATTTGGGAACAAGGCCGATGCTTGGGCTGCCCTAGAAACATTGTACAGTAGATTCTAAAGTATAGAACTTATACTGGTCGGCAGTGCAGCAAATAATTCCATCGTAGTGATGTGGTAATACCATGTGAGGCGCCGTGGTTAACACCGCGAGCAGTGAACATGTGTTGTACTTCACAGAATTGTCATGCGTATGCCAGCGGCACAGTGTGACTACACTGATGTCTTACTTTGGGGAGAGTTATGCTATTTTAGCTCATATTTTTTTTCTCTTGGTAACCTGACAATTACATAGAATATAGAAATTCATAAACATGACCCGGGGGAGCTGGGGTGGACCAGCACTTCAGCGATAATATCAGACTGGTAGGAGACAAAATGGCGGGATGTGCATCAAAAGATAGATTTTCCTTGAAGAAACGAAGCCAGGGAAAACTGAGCATTTGATCCTGCCAAATACTCGAGATAACACCTGACTCGCGCTTACACTCAGACCTGTTTTTTAGAAGTAAATGAAGATGCCGAAGTGGCACGTTTTAGGATTTTGCAGCCTTGCCGGATAAACAGCCTCATGTTCAGCTGATCCTCTCCCACCGAGACGGATTTCTTTCCCTATCGCAAGCACCCTTTGTCAACAGGGCTTCATTTCTGTCTAAGTAAAAGATCTATCAATGAGATCACACGCCTTGCCAGATATGACCGCCAGCCGAGATATGGAAGAGTGCGTCACGCGGTCACGTGGCGCGAGGGCCTGCTGCTTGATGGCAGTGAGGGGCACATGTACACCAAAACCAGCATCCTAATGCCTTAATTAGATGCTGCTAGAATGGGTTGCAATTAAACAAGGACCAATTGTATGAGAGGGTGTATGTTTACACTGTTTATTGCATTTAAGACCCTGATTAAAGTGGGCCAGGGAAACAGTGATGTGGTGACATCATATAGTGCAGTATTTACAGGGGAAAGTAGAAAAAAACATTTTCTGAGTGTTGCTTTGGAAAATGTGAAGTAGTTGTTTTCTACACTGAATTCCGGACGTAGGGGCAGATGTATCAACAACCAAATTTGCGAATCTCAAATAGCGATTTTTTAGAAATCGCTATTTGAGATTTGAAAATTGGTATGTATGTAGAAATTCGATTTTTTGTAGCGATTTCTTAAAATTCCTTAATTGCGATTAGCAATTGCGAATCCCAATTAAGGAATAATTTCCCATTCATTTCTATGGGCCAGGAGGCCCATAGGAATGAATGTGAAGTCATTCTCAATTTGCGATTCGCAAGTTACTAATCGCAAATTGAGAATAATTTCAAGGGTGCAAAGGTGTCTTAAGGACACCCTGCTACACCCCTGAAATTTACATGTGTGCGCATATGGCGCACATACATGCCCTAAGGGCATATATGAGCGCCACATGGCACCTTTACAAATGCCAAAAAGTGCATTTGTAAAAGAAACCGCAAATTATCACCAACTACAAGTTGGTGGTAATTTGCGATTTCTTAGTGTGAATTCGCAAAACTTGATTGCTTCTGACATAGCATTTAAGGAATCGCAATTTGTGATTCCTTAAATGCTTACGCAATATTAAGCAATCACAAAATTTGTGATTCCTTAATATTGCGATGCTTTTTAAATGATACATAGCATTTTCCTATTTTTTTGTCACAAGCGCTGCTTTTTAGCGAATCGCAGCGTTTGTGACAAAAAAATTGTTTGATACATCTGCCCCGTATTCTCACAATTTAGCACACACGCTCCCCCATTCAATTTCTACAGGTTTTATCTGCCGAAGTTCATCATGATGGGATTTTTAAATCAAATGTTAGGATTTTGATCCCTGCAAAAAAACTGGAGCTTCGAGGGTGTAATGGAGACCCCCAGGGTCCCTTTTGTTGGAGGCACCCCCTCAATTCTTAAGCCATTCCATTGCGTGCCTTGCAGAATGCATGCAATGACATGGAATAAGAACTAGGTAAACACTTTGGAAAGCCACTCTGCTTTCTTGAGCAAGCCCCTGCAGCGTAGGGGGCTCCAACACTTCATGGGGCCCCCATTGAGCCTGGCCCCGCATTACATTCTGCAGCGGAGCGGCATAATTTTGCGTTAACGCCACTGATGAGCTTGAGCAGAGCTCAGGATTTACCACCACCCACCTGTGATCAGGGCTCAAGTGTGCTTCCATGTGTCCTCTCTAACATAAGCCATAATTTAGAACTCAGTGTTACATTATGTCCAGTGGCAAAGGCCATAAACTGTGAGTCCATTTCTGCAGGACTGTATAGCTTGATTTAGATTAGAAAGTATGCGTTACCTAACTCTACTAAAGTTACCACAGACTCATTTTGTGTGTCTTACATTTTCCACACCAGCAGCTTTATGGCGGTCTCGTTTACCTTCGGGAAATTGCTCACTTCTAAAGAGGATTTATCATCTACTGTTGAGAAACTAGTACTGTTTGTTACTTCATGAAAACTGAGTAAAGAGCAATTTATCCCGATCCCGCCCAAAAACAGCCTTTAGCTGGCGGTGTGGTAATTCCGTCACTCTTAGTCTGCAATAATGGTAACTCAACAACTGCACACGTGTACAGCCGGGCTACCTTACTGCCATCATCTCGATGACAATAAATACGATTTCCTATTTTAAACCCCACTGTTCATTAAGCACCCTCATTTTACTTGCAGTTTATATTTTGCTTATTTGCTGCTTATTCTCCAACCATTCCACATTTGTCCCTGTCGATTTCCATCATCTATCACCACCATCTATTTTTTTAACTCAATTATTTCCTGTTCTGTCCACCCACTCGCTCTCTAAACGACATGTTACTTTCCCATTTTATGGTCTGGCTTGACTGTGCAGCTTTCCCCAGACAATTATGTGTGAATCAGCCTGAGATGGTCTTTGGCTCCTTCCACATGTTGGGACGGGAGCCAGGAGTATATCTTACATGTTTTGATTGAGCAGAAGTTGTGTGCTTCCACAACAAAAGTACTTGTCCTTCATACAGCTATGATCATTGTGTTTAATTGTACAGTTTCCAGAGCTTGAACATTGAGCAGCATACAAGACACTGTAAAGCTATTAAAGGGTTTTAGATAACTAGATAGTTTGCTGTGCTCTTCCCTGGCAACAGCACAAAAGGAAGGAGGGTAATCGTTAGCCTACATGGATTTTTAGGTCTGGCTTCACAGTGCGACTGTCATCTAACCTTTTAACGTACATCAATATTATTCTACAGGTCTTTGCTTTCACACAAAATCATTTCCACTTGCATATTATCTACTTGTAATGCTTCACATTACCATAAAACCATCCTTTGAAGCCAGACCATGCATTTTTGGTTACCTATTTTATTCAATTAAATCGTCCACTGTTAGGTTTTGCTAGTAGCTGGGTTTGGCTAATACCATCTTTCAATTGACTTGGATTTACATCATTGCATGACAGGTGTAATTCATTCTATGCACGATAGTATAGATACAAATGCTAAATAACAAGAAGTCATCAACACTTTTTAATTTGTGAAACTATTGTCTCATAATATTTAGTCCTGCAAAACTAATTTTACTTAATTCTGCCCATTTTGATTAAAGTTAGCCTTGAAAAGGCTCTAATTCGAATTTAAAGTATCATACCTTACCAGAGAAATAATATCTATTGCTTTTATGTAAACCTATCAATGGTAGTCTTACCTCTTGGTAATGCTGAACATAATATCATCCAATATGCTGATACTCATGAAGGGTTGCACCAATCCTGCTGGTATTCAAGCTCATAATGTGCAAGTCATGCACAGGTATCGGCAGCATTGGTGCTGAAACTCTCTCAACCATCATACTCCATAACACCCTATGCAATGGGTGGGCATCACTATATTGTGGTTGCAATATTAACATACACAATATCGATTTCCATTATATTGTCAAAGTAAGTAGATGTGGACTTAAGAATAGCAAATCTATACTTCCCTACACACACACTTCCCTTGAAGATGTAGGATGTAAAATTTCTGTATGCCGACATTTCTGACAAGACACAGTGACAGGCAAGCCCATACGCAGCACATTATCATTGATCTCAATACAATCCAAGGAGCTTGATTCACGAAGGTTGGCGTATGAGTTGATGTGGCTTACTTTTGTTGCAGTTCTCCTGGAAATATGTTAAGTTAAAAACATATTTGATCTTTTGCCAGTGTGTAATTCTTTCTCTGATTGGTAAAAGGGCTAGCTCATAAGATTTGTGGCCATTATGTATGACATTTAGCCACAGATGAAGAATGGGTAGAACCCTTTGATACACTATCCCCCTTTTCTAACAAATCGAGATTGGCAGCAGGTCAACTGCAAGACACCAAGGGCTTTACACACTCAGTGTAAGTTTTAGTGATAGGTACCTGTGAAAATAGTGCTCTCACCATGTGCATGGCATAGTGGTGAAAACATGGCACAAGACTTTTTTCATAACAACAAAATTCATAATGAATTAAATGAAATGAAAAAAGGCAAGGTGTCCAATTGTTATGTGTGACAGCTTCAAATAACCTGGTCCCAGGCTTTTTACCTAGCTGCACTTTACTTCTGTGGTTTTTAAACCCATAGTTAAAAGTTAACAACCCATTTACCAGTCCAAAAATACAATGTGATCAATGTTATCTTTGGCAAAGGGTGAGGAGTGACTTAAAGTGAGACATTTGTCATGGGGACACTTGGCAGCTATGAATGTCCACACAACAGCAGACAAAGAGTTCAGAAAAGCAGTGACAAGTTTGCTTAAAGTATCAAGTTTCAATTTCAGTTACCTTGGAAAGCAGGGATGCAAATTAATCTGTGTAATTCAAAATGTTAAAGGTTTCATAACGTACTATGCTATTGACATGGTTGACCACCTCTACTATGTCATAATATTCAGTAAGGAGTAGGTGAATGACACCAACTGTATGCAGGGATTTAACTACTAAAACATTTGAAAATAGCACTCGTACTTTTTTACTCCATTAATAGTCCTGTAGACCAGACAGAGTCCAGACAGAGTGAGTGTGAGCGGTAATGAGATGTGAGAGAGGGTAACGAGATGTGCATGTAAGTGAGCACAACACATAAAGGGGCATATTTATCTAAAGGTCATGCAGCACAACACAGCATGCCACCTTGCTGTGCTGTGTGACACTGAAAGGGCAGAAATGCATGATATTTAACATAATACTGCCCATTCTTGTCTTTTCCCAGTGCTAGCATACAATGTGCTGCCTAGCGCCAACACAGGCACTATTGCACTATGGTGCAAGGGTACCTGCATTGCAAGCAGAATTGTTTTTGTGCAGCACATAGGAGAAGATGAAGAGAAATAATGATATTTCTACTCGTTACACCGTCGCATCTATCAGTAATGTGCCATAATCCATGGGTGTTGCGTGGGAACACCCATGCATCATATATGGAACACCTCCCTGGGGCAGAGTAAAGCAACACTGGGATTTTTGCTTCATTGCGTTACTCCAGATTTATCAAGCCACTCAGGGCCACGCAAGGTGGCCTTGCGTGGCTTGATAAATCACAGTTCAAGGTTGTGTCACTTTTGCACCCTATTGCGTGGCGCAAATATGATGCAGCCCTATGATAAATATACCCTTACTTTCTGTTTTAAAAACATACTAATATAAAATACACTGCTAAAATGAAGACTCTACATACACTGTATTACGTCTCCTTTAAAATAAAGATGTGCTTTGTAACAATCACTGCAAAAACATGTTTTGTAAACACTGGAAAAAAATATAGTTTTTGTCTATTTTAGGGATGGGGTTAGGCAGCTGAATAAGCACTGATAAGCACTGATTTCAAAAGGATATGAAGACACCGAGAAAACAGTACTGAAATCCAAAAATCATAAAGTCTAAAAAACCTAATAAAATAGACCTTCTGTGACACTAATGGGCGACCCTAGACTACCATTCTTCTGGCACCTTGCGACCCACTATGAAGAAATCCTACTGCTCCATGACCTCCTGATACACAAACAAGAACTGAACTTATTCACCACCATAGATGAAATGATTGTGAACAATCTGGTATGTCACAATTAAGCTCCATATGGATGCTCCATTGTTAGATTTTAAAACTAATAAAAATACTTGCAAAAAACCTTTCTTACAACAAAGTTTTACTGCTTTAATATTGTACAGAATGCAACAACACTTTGGATGCAAAACACTGAAAACGTTTGGAAAATGTTAAGTACTAATATAGTGGCCTACTTTCTTTTTCATGTCATTTTCTCAGCTGTTCCTTCCTGTTGATAAACAGACCATGGATAAAAAATATTTTTCTCTACCATATCAATGCAATGTCCACTTCCAGATCCCAGTTCTGTGGTAATATTTTGAATATAGATAATATTTGACATGCACCCTTTCAAGGACTTTTTCATGTATAGGACTGATTTTTAATTATTTGTCATACTCTTGTCTTAAAATAATAAACACTTGTTTTTGTACTGTTTTGCAGAACATTGACTGATATGCAGTGAACTACAATGGACAGTTAACTATATTTCCCAAAAATATTTACATTTTCTTCTATTAATGTAGTGCTCTCCAGCAGAGTGAAGGGTGTAATGAAATCAAATGGACATAATGCTGATAAAGTGCATTAGGAGAGAACATGATGTGCCTTCAGCTTGATTTGCTACATCAGCATAGCCTATAATATAGACTGTAACAGAAGGTAGTTAATGAACATCACATTTCTGGAATTGTTTCGAAATTGAAGCAACAGAGAAAAGGCTCTATTTTGTTTGTAGTGCCTAAAGTATTGCAAAGAGTTAGACTACAGTCTAGAAATGTCAAGATCAAGGACCACATTTAGAGTACGGTGTGAGAGGTACTTCATCACAAATTAGACTGAGTACACTTCTGGCCCACCTCATTTAGAGACAGCTGGACCCCAAGTATTGTTAAGACAGAATCAAAGTTGACATTCCTGATGGAGTACAGGCCATCCAAGGAAGGACTTTACACCACCTATTCTACATAGGGTGGATAGTGTAATGTCTTTTTTTCTGTCCATCACCACCAGGAAGATCCTGACTGTGAGGACAAGGAAAGTAATGTGTCGAGTCATTGGTATTTTGCTTTTAAAAAACAAACTCTTGCTTTGTACGTTTATTTCTGAAAAACAAAAACATTAACAAAGTTTGGTGGATGACCGTCAAAACCAACGGCACCTTTCAATGTACATGGAAGACCACTAGGCTGACCGTTATCTCTAAACTTGTTGAATGGAAGTCCATCAGGGTGGTAGACACCCTGATGGTACTCTGTCCACTAAATCATATATCAGGCTCAAAGTATGGACTCCCACCTGCCCCTGCACTCACACCCTCTACTACCTGTAGAGGTCATTAGTGATCATATAAAGGTTCTACAAAATTATAAAAACATCCCACATATGATACAGTTTCTAAAAACGAATGTAACCACAAATCCTACTTGCCAACAGAGGAAATATTACTTTGGTATGGGTGGGGTGCCAAAATGAACTTCTTTTATATAGCATAATTGCTAACCACCTTATCACCTCTGCAGACATGAAAGCAGCTAGAAAGATCATCCACACACTTTTGTCATTTTTATCAACAGTCTAATTCAACGAGGAACGTAGTTTTTAAGTAAATACAATTCAAAGATGATATTGAGTATGTATGTCTGCCTGTGCCTTTGATAGTACATGTGTGGCACTTCTAGGCTCCACCTACCACAGTGACAGTGATTACCACCTTTCAGCTATGAGGGCTAGGTGTGAAAAGGCCCATCAGAAACCATAAAACATAAAAGAGCAGTCAGCCTAATAGGAAACCTGGAATTAAGTCAAGAGGAAATTACAAGATAGATGTCTTGTAATATAAGCGGATGGATGAAATGGAAGTAATCAGGGATAGCAGGTGACCTTAACAATGGCTTGGCAAAGTTTGCTCATAGTTAGTCTGTCTGTACTCACCACAGAAGGGCACTTGTGCTCAGTAGCAGCTATAGTTGGTTTTATAGGGGATGGAGGTTCTAATTTATCAGGTCCATACCTGGTCAAGAGATGCTGCAATGTTGACAGACCACCAGGATAGGAAGTTAAAGGATGGTTTTACAGCACAATAATAGTTGACGTGACTGTGCACATGACTATGCATGCGACTGTGTAGGTAGGATTAGAACCTCACACTAATCACTAGCTAGGGGGAACCTTGTTTTCATAAGTTTTTTTATATCATCCTCTGCCTCCCACAAAATTTTCAGTTTGTTTTCATATAACTTCAATATTGGATTATATTGTATTGGTACCCTTTGCAAGGCCTAAAACAGTTTCTCGACTGTTCAGTACATGGCCCTGACCTAAATACGGAAAGGTTCCAATTTTCATTAGGTTCCTTGGTGCCGTCTCAGTATAAATAAACTCTAAAAGTAAAATTACAAAGAGCAGTGCACCAAATATGAAGCAAGTGAGGTGGGTACACATAGGGAGTTTATTTTCCCATGGTCGCCCACCACCATGACCAATAACACATCAGTTTCCATAAAAGTGAGCAGCACAACAATGAACTTGTAGATCAGCATGATGAATAGTATTTGTAAAAATGTTGTCTTTTCTCCATGGTCACTCCAGAATTGTAGCCGTTTTCGAAACTACATTCAGAAGCTGTCGGTGGTGGCAGTGCTGCCGGGTGGTGACGTGGGGCGGGGAGGGGCAGGGTGGGGGGTAGTAAACTACGGAATACAGCCAAATACAGGTAAGTACACATAAAAATAAATAAAACGAATTTCGTTGCACGCACTGCATCGCATTTGGCGAAGTAGTGAGCACAACAAAATTCATTTTATTTATTTTTATGTGTACTTACCTGTATTTAGCCGTATTCCGTAGTTTACTACTCCCCACCCTGCCCCTCCCCACCCCACAAACAGCCCAGCCCCAAATTATTGATCGCTTTGGGGAGGTTGTTCTTTGTTTGGGCCAGTAGGTGTTAAGAGTAAAGTTGCAGACCTTGTTAGTGATGCTGTTCCAGTTTTGGTGGTCTAGTCTGGCAGTGGTGCATGTGCATTGGATCAGGAAAGGGATGCTGAACTTGATGAGGGTGTGATCTGTCCAGGAGGCTAGTGTGGGCTCTTTGACTCAGATGTTAAAGTAAAGATATAGTCCAGGAGATGTCTGGTGATAAGGGTAGGTCCCTTTACTCATTGTGTAAGGCCCAAGTTTTGAAGGACTTGTTGAGTGCTTTTGAATTCGTTTCATCAATGTCTTTCATGTGGAAGTTCAGATCCCCGAGTATGATGTAATTGTTGGCCTCGAGGTCGAGTGGTGCAACAAATTCCATGATGGTGTTCCTGAAGTCAGTCCAGGTGGTCTGTAGAGGAAAGTGCTGCTTATGGAGAATTTGGCTGTGATGTGGAGCTTGAAATAGAGGTGTTCCATGTTGGAGGATGCCGTGTCCATGGAGGTGGTGCAGCTGATTGCATTCTTGTGGCTGATGGTGATTCTGCTTCAAGATTTGTGACATCTTTCTTACCTATTGATCTTGTAGCCAAGTGGAATGGCTGGGGTGATGCCAGGTTTCTGTGAGGAAAAGTAGGTCTGGGGTATTGCTGTGGAGCAGGTCCAGATCTCTGTGGTGTATTTGGGGAGATGTTGAGGAGCATGCATGTGAGTGTGGAGTGTTGTGCATGTGGTTGCAGGACAGGATGAGTGTGAGTGTGAAAAAGTGGGGTCTTGGGTGCGGTTGGTGCAGGTGCGGAAAATGTTAGAGAATGCTCCTTTGGTGTTGTGTGGTGCAGCAAGGCAGCAGCATGGGGAGCAGCAGCCTAGTTTGTGGGTGCAGAAGGTTGCAGCAGGGTAGAGGTGGGAGGGGGCAGGAGCAGGGTTCCTGTCATTGGGCGAGGTCCAGGCATGGACGGATGTAGACAGGCTTGGTTTTGGAGTATCACTGCCTTACCAGGGGTGCGGCTGCACTGTGTCTGCCATTAAGGAGGTCCTGGGAGAGGGGAAAAGTCATGCACAAATGGATGAGGAGAAATCCAGTGATGTCACTTCCTGTGCAGCTGGATGATGGAAATGAGTCCTCTTGCTTGATAGCAGAACATCTGCTTGCATGAATACCACTGCACAAAAAGTTGGCCAGGTTATTTAGGTGAGGAAATCAATGTGTTCCTTCATCACCTACATTGTCACAACTAGCATACAGGTCTTTGTAGTGCTATTGTTCATACCATTTATTTCCTACTAATTTATAGCTGTATCCAGACATTATCTGAGGAATCCTTCTGCCATAAGTTTCATGCTTACAACCATAGACAAATGTGCTCACCTTCATCATAACTCCTAACTGTAGTCTCACCATCAAAAAATGTGACCTTAATTTCAAGTCAAATCTACATGTAAACTTCATAATATCAAGGAGGATATCTTTGTCATATATAATGCATTTATTCCCATTAATGTGTCTTTATAAAAGCCTTTGTCTTACCCATTCTCTATTCCAGCTATCTTGAGCCCACACTCAGTTAAGACACAAACACTCATACATAGGTCTTGGTCACAACCCAGATAACAGCGATGTTGTTAGCTTAGTCATTAAATATCCTGAAAAGAATTTGTATTTCTAAACTGAGGGTGAAAGCAAAAGCCAACTCTTCACAGATAAAGCTCACCACAGAGACAGCTGCTAGATCAAGGCCTGTCGATGAAAAGAACCAACAACGTATGAGGCAGTGTCACACAGCTACCAGCTTCTAAAGTGAGGTCTTGGAGGAGAATATAATAATTGTTGCAAAAAATGACTGTCACGTACCAATGGAACAGCAAGAATAACCTACAGCCACGGTCCGTGCAGGTAACAGCGGTGGGGCCGGGTGGGGGGCTGGAGGTTTAATTTCAAGCGACGATGCCAAAGGAAAATTAAATAAATTATTAATTTTCCCTCTGTATCGGCCCTCGAAGTCCCCTCCCCCTCCACCTGGGCCCACCGCTGTTACCTGTATGAACTGTGGCCGATAACCTACATGTTCCAATTAGTGCATGACTGCAGTACTGTATGCATTCTATCACATGGGGCCTGATAACAAGTTGCCCATTAAAATGTAATCCCTAATCATATGTCTGTTTGAGCAGGAATCACAGTTACACGTGATGCAATATTTGTTTCACCTGGAAATTACCAGGTGTGATAAAGATTGCACCCTTTGTTGCATTTCAACAGGTCAAAAACGACGATAAGTTCATGAGGGGGAATGCATAGTCTCTGGTGAAATATGCCCCCAAATCCACGTCATTTCCTAAAAATTTAAAATATGTAACAATGACTGAATCTGATAAATTCTGAACACCTAGGGGCATATTACCAAGCAATAGCGATAATTATCGCTATTGCTTGGTTAGAGACAAAAATTTACCGCTGAGCTGCGGCGATTTTTATCGCAGATAAACCTTGGTATTACCAAGGTTTATCGCAAATGCGATAAAAATCGTCCGCAATGCATGATTATCGCTGAAAAGTCAGCGATATTCATGCATTACCGACCTAATGCTCTTGGCCATGTTATCCACCTCCCATTGGATAACATGGCTAAGAACTGCTCAGGGCAGGTGTTAGCTTTTGGAGATATTCGCGCTTAGCGCGAATATCTCCAAAAGTTGGTAATAGGATATAGCGATGTTAGCGACTGTTTCCAGTCGCTAACATCTTGGCACGCCCACTTTGCATGTCATTAGTGATAAATATCACTGACATGCAAAGTGGGGCCCAAGATGGTCGCTATCTCCTACTAGCTGTCGCTAACTGGTGTTAGCGACAGCTAGGTAATAGGGAGATCATTTTATCTCCGCTTTCTTGGCTTTTAAAGCCAAAAACCCCCTTGATAATATGCCCCCAAGTTGTCAAATTGTTATCCCATGCAATAACTATTGCATCCCGCAGGGCCAACTCGTAATCGGGCCCTTAGTCTTCAGAACCAAATCACAGTGTGCCCAATCGGGACAGCACACACCCTTTGGCCAAGCACAGTGCAGGATTGGAAGCAATGCCTGCAGCCAGGCACTACATCCAACCCCATGTGCACCCAGGCCACCCTGCAGCCAATTCTTGTAAACAGTTTTCTTTAACTTGCATTGTATGTATCAGGATTTCATTAATCGTTGTATTGGTGCTAATTCAAAGACTATGGAGCTGATTAAAAAAGTCATTTATGAATATGTGAAGTAGTATTGCCATAATATTTTACGCACTCATAAATGCCATTGAAATTCAGCTCTAAGTTTTTTGTATTAGGGGGTTATTGTGTTTTAGTGGCTTCATAAACATATTATTTATACTTTGAAGACTAAGATCAGCCAATCTCCTTTAATCTATGACTGTATCAGAAAAACTTTCTGAAGGACTGATCACAAAGGTAATGACAACTATTCCAGTGGAGAAAAAGGCCACACGCCTTTCTTCTTTTGTCAGAAATGAGTTCTGAGCTGCGGACAAAACTCATGCGAAGCCTGAAAATTGCTTCAGAGAATTCAGCGGGCCTAACTGGCTGTAAATGTACCTGTCAAGCAAACTGCGATTGGAAATGTGCTTTTTTCACATTTCTATTTACACTGTAATGAACATTTAAACAGCTATACCTCTACAAATATATAACAATGTATTCATCACTTTTGAAATCGCATGAACGATGTAAAATGGCAAAATCTAAATGCTCGCCCTATATGATCGTGGAGGTAACACTTCACAAAATTCAATAATGTATTTTTGATACGTGAATAACACCTACCAATCTCCCTTTTATCATCATTCCTAAATATTCCTATTTTTCTGTATCATCCCCAAAGAGTTTCAATCATCACATAGCTATGAAAATAATACGTTTGTATTTTCCTATGTTTTAGAAACAAGCAGCCATTTCGGGCAGGGTCAGTAATCCCATATAGCTAGCATACCTGCATTTTTATTTATTCATTAATTTGATTTGCTTTCTAAAGTAACAGGCCCGCCCCCCTAGCCCCTCCCCCGGGTCCTGTTGCAAACCATGGGTCCAACAGTTCTGATTGCAGAGGTCAGGATTGCTCTTCCGGGTCCTTTCGTGCATGCATACACACTGGTCTCCTACTATCGGTTTAAATGGCAGGTAAGTTGTTGTATTCTCTTTTTTTGTTGTAGCGTGCATTTCTCTTTAAATAGAACATTCTACTTTTCTGATGTCATGATGCAACTTGGTGCTCTCGTGTTCCTTGACTGCCAGTTGCTTCTTAGTCTTTGATGGGAACACCAGCATATACTCTGTTACTTATAATAAATTACCTCAACAACTTCTATGGCATTTATGGCTGTTTATCTTCGATTACATCAAAAGTCTACAGAGAGGTCCTCTGATCCCATGTGAAAAGCAGGGTAGGGTCTTCCAGTAGGCTTCTCATTATTCATAGGGAGACACGCATCAAATATAGTTGAGTGCTTTCTATATCTGTCATCGTTATCAGCCTCTCCATACTCACCTGTGTCAAAAACAATTCATGGCAGACTCATACAGCAAAGTTAATAAGGCTTGGATTTTTTGTGAATACCTCAGTATCCCTGAGAGACGAACGCTTGCCAAATCTTACCTGAATGCCAACAATCTGAAAATGTCAGTGTTATCTGCCAGTCGGCATCACACTGGAAATGATGTTGCCTCATATTTGCTTTGACATGGAGTTATTGCACATCAAGCTCCTCTTACTGTTGGTAAATCATTCATTAAAACATTGGAATGGTAAGATCTCGACTGCAGGGTTCAGCAGGGGACAAAAAGTGTCTGTCAGCGACTTCTGGTTCCAACGTTTGAAAGGCTCCCGATCTGTTTATGCCTGACGCAGAGAGAGTTGATTCCATCATCTCATTTTATAGTGTCTATTATCTCAGTGCTCCATCACACTCCATCTAGGCTAAAATGTACGGCTCCATATCTCAAGTTTGCATGCACTTAGTCAGCAGCGGCCTGCGCAGGTAAGAGCGGTGGGGGAGTGGGTGGGGTTGGGGGGGGGGGGGATTTCGACAGACGATGATGAGGGAAAATGTATTATTTATTTCATTTTTCCTCGTGATTGTCTTTCGAATCCCCTCCCCCCCAACACGGCCCCACGGCTCTTACCTGCACGAGCCGCTCCTGCACTTAGTGTGTAAAAGAGGGAGGTTCATTTGTAACACTTGTGTTTTTTCTCTGCTCTGTGGGCTCCATCTTGCTTCTGTCTCTTGAGCTGAAACATGCTTGCTATAAACAAGAATCAATGTTTTTCTTGTAAAAAGTGAGGTTTATTTTTTTCTTGCATGCAATCACTTGTGAAGCATGTGCATCTTTATTTATGTGAATGTGCCTGAATTTCCTGGTTCACCCATAGCCAATCACAGGGGCCAGAGCCTAAGTGCTATACACAGCCCCTTCCACCACAGCGTCTCTCCTTGATGGATAAGAACCACAGAGAGCTGCCCTCACCAACCCTCCCATTTCCATTTTCTTGACCCCTAGTTAGACTACCCTCCTTGCGCCTTCAGCTGAGCGTCTAGGTGAAGGAGGACTTTTGTGTTTGAGAAGATCCAGAGCTAGTTCTAAAGCAAGGATTTCTGGGAGCTCCAGGGAACAGAACATTTTGCAGCTTGGGCGATCGCCGTCTCATAACTATGAGGGCATTTTTAGAGGCATTTTGTTAAACTCTGGCTACTTCTTTTGTACTTTTCTGGTGGCACTGTAAAACAGTAGCCTGTAGCGGCCTTCGTTGAACACTAGCCTTGACTAGAAGCAACCTCTAGAATCCCCAAATGGCGCTATCACAAACAGAATGATGGAAAATTCTCTGGAAGGCACCCTTGCGGGTCGCTTTGCTAGCATAAGCTAAACATTAACCCTGAAAAAGGTCTTGGAGGTTTCAGGAAAAAACAACAATAATGCAAAATGTTTGAGGAAAAAGGGTGTGACACACCCTAAGCCCTACTGACCAGCACCACTGTGGAGATCAGGCTTGCCTGACAACCCAGAAATTCTCTGAAATATTTTATGAGACTTTATTTAAAAATGCGTGGAACTATTACTTTTTTGTGGAAATTGAGCAGGAAAATACCAATTTTTAACTGATTGAAAAAATAATTATTCTCACAAGGAGATTTTCCATGAACCTCACCTTGGGACACTTGTGTGAGGCTTGCTAGTTGTGCGCTCTTGCACTGGTAATGTAAGCATTTGGTCGTGTACCCAACCACTTTTTCAATTCACCAGATGACAACGCTATACAAAGTGATATAATATGCTCTCTATTCATGTATGTATGCCAAAACTAATACAAATATTCAGCGGCGGCTGGCGCGGGTAGGTGCGGTAAGGCGGGAGTTGGGGAAGTCGACAGACGATGGAATAGGTAAAAATAAATAAATAAAATCTATTCCGTCGTCTATCAACTTTCCCCCTTGCCTCGCTCCACAGCGCTCATCTGTACCGGCCAAGAACTGCAAATATTTAACAAATATTGGTTCCTATTAAAACTTGACTATCGTATTTGATTTTTTGTTTTTTTTTGTTACATTTACAATCCAGGCGCTGCCCTGGATATTTGCTACAGTGCTGAAAACTAATATAGTAAAAAAAAATCTTCTTAGTAGCAACACATTTAATATATTTCTACATTAAAATAAACAACATTGAAATTGCTCAAAGGAGCCCGCAATAAATACATGCCGGCAGCGAAGAGCCTCGTGAGGTTACCAACTTCCATCTTTAATATCAGCAAAGAAATCAATATTAAGAAACTTTCAAGAGAAACTCATTTCACAATTCATAAACTGGAAAAAGAGAGCGAAAGGCCGACTAAAGAAGAACACATTGAGGACAAGTTAGAAATGCTTCTTTGAAAAATAGGGTTTATTCCTTTTTACGGAACTTAGGAAGGCCTTAGATGAAAGATAATGGCTGATGCAGAGCTGTGGAATTAAAAAAGCACTGCAGCCTTGAGACCCCAGAGGTTGGGGCATTGTTCTTAATGTCGCTCACATCACAGTTTGGAGTTTAAAGATATTGAAAAAAAAAAAAAAAGTTTGGAGTCTATTGATAATTTAAGCCATTTACAGATGTAGGGTCAATAAAAAAAGTATCTTACTCAAATTGCAGACCATCTTTAGCACATTCTTTAGCACATCCAGGAGTTACAACTATTTGCTAATTTACAGTCACCATGACCCCAATTGACAAGAACCCCAGAAGCTTAAAGGGAGCCCAGACACTGGATGTAGTACGATGTCACACTAATGATACAACTGTGCTATGAAAGGGCATGCAACATAACATACGATAGCATAACATAAGAGAGCATAATATAAGATAGCATAACATAACATAAGAGAGCATAATATAAAATAGCATACCATAAGATAACATAACATAAGATAGCATAAAATGTATTTATTTATTTGAGATTTTTGTATAGCGCGAACATGACCCGAAGGTATCAGAGCGATTTACACTGTGAGCACAGAAAACAATTATGTGAGGTAATTGTATATTAGATGCAAAAAAAAAAAAATATATATATATATATATATGTATTCCAAATGTAGTTGCTCGCAACGTTGGAGACACCCACACAACGTATGTTTTCACCTCTTTTATTCTGGCCTGCAGCAACAACCAAAGTACAGCTCACACAGCGATGTATGCTGCAAATCTGCCATACGCCTTACGGGGAACCATCCCCTTGATCACTGGCCTGTCTTGGGGAAGAGGAATAGCTTGGGATAGCACGCAGGTGTTTTTAAGTTCTTTCTGGACTGCCCACATGGGCGTGTCAGCCCCTTAGAATTATGGTTGTTTTAGTCCGTTTGAAGCCGTAGTGTAACGCTGTGCTTAACTGTACAGAACGTCTGGACCCCTTTAAAAGTTGGAAGACGTGTGGGACTTACTGTGGGTGTTAAAGCGATAAAGACTACAAGTCCCAATATCCATAGCGCTACTATAGCGGAAACGAGATTCACGCGCTAATAAAGGAATACTGAATCACAGGACATCTTTGACATCAGCTGACTCCACACTCAACAACAGCCGAGGAAGAAGGAGTGCACTGCTCCGAAACACGTAGGCTGAAGGATTAAATATAACAAGTGAGATGCCATCTTCATCCATGCAATAAAGTGTTCATTTACTTACCTGACTGTCGAGTGCTTCTTCAAGCAGCAGGAGCGCACACATATATATATATATATATATATATATATATATATATATATATATGTTTGAGCAAGAGCGCAAGCGCTTCGATGAGGGCTCACCACAGCGGCCCGAGCCTCCGGCTTCAGTGTGGCACCCAATGCAGAGCCTCGATTCCCTCATGAGTAGAGGAGAGATAAGTCCGACGCGTTTCGGGGCCTAAACACGCCCCTTAATCATGGACTGAGGAAAGAAGATGCCAAGTTCACCTTACAATGTTCAAACACATTTTTATTTGATCAATGGGCGTCGACCGCCCTGAGTGGGAGGAGTTAGCAGCGCCAGGACTTGTGGGATTTGCAGTCCTGTAAGGTGAGTGATGCGTTATGCCCTTGAGTAGGTTTGAGTAGGTTTGGCATTCCTTCATGTTTAGCTGTCCTTTAAAACCTTGAGTAGGTGGCGAGGGAAATCTTCAACTCTGCTGACAATTCCCGAGGGCGGATCGAGGTTTTCCTGCCACTGGAGGCTGAGGCGAGGAAACGACATTCGCCTGTCAGCACAACGACCCCTGAATTGTCAGCAGAGTTGAACATCTCCCTCGCCACCTACTCAAGGTTTTAAAGGACAGCTAAACATGAAGGAATGCCAAACCTACTCAAGGGCATAACGCATCACTCACCTTACAGGACTGCAAATCCCACAAGTCCTGGCGCTGCTAACTCCTCCCACTCAGGGCGGTCGACGCCCATTGATCAAATAAAAATGTGTTTGAACATTGTAAGGTGAACTTGGCATCTTCTTTCCTCAGTCCATGATTAAGGGGTGTGTTTAGGCCCCGAAACGCGTCGGACTTATCTCTCCTCTACTCATGAGGGAATCGAGGCTCTGCATTGGGTGCCACACTGAAGCCGGAGGCTCGGGCCGCTGTGGTGAGCCCTCATCGAAGCGCTTGCGCTCTTGCTCAAACATTTACCAACGGCCCGCCATGGCCGGGATGAGGAGCTCCACTCCGAGGGCGGATCGAGGTTTTCCTGCCACTGGAGGCTGAGGCGAGGAAACGACATTCGCCTGTCAGCACAACGACCCCTGAATTATCAGCAGAGTTGAAGATCTCCCTCGCCACCTACTCAAGGTTTTAAAGGACAGCTAAACATGAAGGAATGCCAAACCTACTCAAGGGCATAACGCATCACTCACCTTACAGGACTGCAAATCCCACAAGTCCTGGCGCTGCTAACTCCTCCCACTCAGGGCGGTCGACGCCCATTGATCAAATAAAAATGTGTTTGAACATTGTAAGGTGAACTTGGCATCTTCTTTCCTCAGTCCATGATTAAGGGGCGTGTTTAGGCCCCGAAACGCGTCGGACTTATCTCTCCTCTACTCATGAGGGAATCGAGGCTCTGCATTGGGTGCCACACTGAAGCCGGAGGCTCGGGCCGCTGTGGTGAGCCCTCATCGAAGCGCTTGCGCTCTTGCTCAAACATTTACCAACGGCCCGCCATGGCCGGGATGAGGAGCTCCACTCCGAGGGCGGATCGAGGTTTTCCTGCCACTGGAGGCTGAGGCGAGGAAACGACATTCGCCTGTCAGCACAACGACCCCTGAATTGTCAGCAGAGTTGAAGATCTCCCTCGCCACCTACTCAAGGTTTTAAAGGACAGCTAAACATGAAGGAATGCCAAACCTACTCAAGGGCATAACGCATCACTCACCTTACAGGACTGCAAATCCCACAAGTCCTGGCGCTGCTAACTCCTCCCACTCAGGGCGGTCGACGCCCATTGATCAAATAAAAATGTGTTTGAACATTGTAAGGTGAACTTGGCATCTTCTTTCCTCAGTCCATGATTAAGGGGCGTGTTTAGGCCCCGAAACGCGTCGGACTTATCTCTCCTCTACTCATGAGGGAATCGAGGCTCTGCATTGGGTGCCACACTGAAGCCGGAGGCTCGGGCCGCTGTGGTGAGCCCTCATCGAAGCGCTTGCGCTCTTGCTCAAACATATATATATATATATATATATATATGTGTGTATGTATACTATACATACATGCAGACATAAATGCATGCATATACACATACACATACATACACATGTGTAAACGTATGTATATACATATACAAACATACAGATAGTAACTGTAAAAGTAGTAAACGTGTACAGTGGAATATGTAAACAAAATAGCAATAGTTAACTGAGTTACACAATCCTTAAACAAAGATATATAGCAACATTATAAAATGAAGACTACGATAGACAGTAGGACATGTGAACGTGACAGGTCTGAGGTAGTTGAGGTAGGGAGATATGAGGGAGGGGATAGTTTTCCACCGAGGTAGAGAGCAAATATGGCATCTTAGAGCTTATGTTCAACTTAGTGCTTTACATAGTAAGCACAACAGGAACAGCAAGCGGTACATAGAGAGTAGGTAAAAGTAATTAATAATGGTAAAAAAAAGAATAAATGAAATACAATGGGATATGTAAACAGAAGGAAGCAGCAAGTACTTGAGTTACATAAAGTGTAAATAAAAGACATACCGACAATAACTCAAAGAAGAATATGATACACAGTGTACAAAAAGGCTCAGAGGTAGTTGTGGTGGAGCCTGGGTGCAGAGAGTGGATGCACAGGTAGTGATGGATAGATTTACGTGCGGTATGTATTGTAACATAGGCCCAAGACACAGGCATGTTACGGAGTGCCAAGAGGCTGCGGACAAAAAGAGGTCGGGTCTATGCAGGGATCGGGAATGGCCAAGACCTCAGTTAGAGAGGAATTTGTTGGATAGAAACTGTTTTGCTTCTTTCCTGAAGAGGGATGTGGATGGGTTGCATCTGATATCCGACAGGAGTGAATTCCAAATATTTGGGGCCATTCCAGAGAACATAACATAAGATAAGATAACATAACATAACATAAGATAATATAAGATAGCATACCATAAGATAGCATAACATAAGATAACATAAGATAGCATACCATAAGATAGCATAACATAAGATAACATAAGATGTTTTCCTTCAGAGACCACTCGGACTCCGCATTCACCAACTTCCGCCAATGCCTCAACAACATCAGTGTCTGGATGACTGATAAGCACCTCCGACTAAATGCAGACAAGACAGAGGTGCTGTTCTTCAATCAGAAAGATCCCATCCCCTCTTCTTGGTGGTGGCCCACGGCACTTGATCCTGCTCCCTCTCCTGTTCACTCTGCACGTAACCTGGGTTTCCAGTTTGACGACTCCCTCTCATGCAAAACTCAGGTCAATAATGTGACCTCTGCCTGCTTTCTGAAGTTGCGCATGATCAAAAAAATACTCCCCTATCTCCCTCTGGATTCCCGCCGCACAGTTACCCATGCCCTCATCACGTCCCACCTGGATTATGCTAACAGCCTCTATGCTGGTGCCCCCCAGTATCTGTTAGACCGACTTCAGATTGTCCAGAATGCGGCGGCCAGATTGATTGGTAACATTCCCTACCGTCAATCAGTTTCCGCGTACCGTAAGGAGCTTCACTGGCTTCCAGTGGCCAGCCGTATCCAGTTCAAGATCCTTACCCTTACTTTCCGAGCCATCAACGACCTCGGACCCAACTATCTGAAAAAACGCGTCTCTATATCTCGTTCCATCAGATCCTTGAGATCCAATGACCTCCGCCTCCTGATCTCTCCCCGTTTTAGACTTTCTAGAATGGGTGGCAGAGGGTTCAGTGTCATTGCGGCAAAATGGTGGAACGCTCTGCCAATTGATCTGAGATTCTGTCCTTCCGAATCCATCTTCCGAGCCAAACTCAAAACTTGGCTCTTCTCTGGACTCTGATTTCTCCCTGCTGCTCCCCTTGCTCTTTGCTCCTTATTCCCCCTTAGAGACTCAGGATCTAGCGCCGGGACACCCCTTCGGGGGCAGCTGTGCGCTCTATAAACTACATAAAATAAAATAAATAAAATAAATAAGATAGCATAACATAAGATAACATAACATAAGATAGCATACCATAAGATAAGATAACATAACATAAGATAGCATACCATAAGATAAGATAACATAACATAAGATAGTATAACATAAGATAACATAGCAAAAGATAAGATAACATAACATACTTGAAATAGAGATTGTCATAGATGCAAAACTGTGCGTTTTTTACTTAAATCAAGTAGCCTAACGTGAATAGCATGCACAGTGCTAGGGAGATTCTGGTATATTACATGCACCGTTGCATACTGCACTGGTGCATGTGTTCCATATATTGTGCACACACAGGATGTTCTCCTGGACATAGATCATATTGTTGTGAATTATGAACACAGAGCATATGCGTCCATTACAACCATTTCTAGACGAAAGTCATTTTCGCCTGGAAAGAGCCAGATAGATCAATTTTTAAGTTCACTGAAGGTGCAATGAATGCTCCAGCAGAAGAGGCTTATGAATAACAAGCAGAGGCGCACTCCATCACAGATCAGGAAGGTAAAAAGTTTCACACAACACAGGGGAATGAGTTAAAAAGTGTACTATCATACATCACAGTTTGCATTTGTTGACAAACTCAAAATATCTCAACGGAACACAAGATAAAGGATACTGTACACATTGATCTGCATATATTAAATATATTGATGCCAGAAGGTATATTGGGTTTAGGACAAACAGTACACAAAGACATTTCTGCTGCAAAGGCAAGACCACACAGTGCTTAATTTGTAAATTGAAGGCGCCAGGGCCCTTGTCAGGAGGCCACTGCAGTTTGTACCACCCATTGCCCCTGCCAGCACTGCCAATTACAGTACCAGCACGCCTACACGCCATCAATCTCCTACAATTCAGACTATTCCAGCCCCCCAAAGATATAAGAATGACATGGGAGGCAGGTGTTAGTCATTTTTTATATAGATTGAATGAATAAACAACAGTGGTCTTGCTCATGTCTAAACTAGAAAAACAGCACCACCATGTTGCGCACTGTCATAAGTGCCAATGTTGACAATTAAGTGCTGGTGTTGAGCACTGGAAACCACTGGCTCAAATTAAGTACTGAGTATACCATTTTAAAACAATGAAGCACTGTTTAAAAAGTACAGAGGAGGGGAATGAATAAAGGGGAAGTGGGTGATGGGGTCCATCATCTCAGAAGACCACAAAGGGAAGTGCTGGTTGTAGACAAAGAGTCATTCAGCTTCTTCTCAAGAAGCAGACATGAGAGAACCTGCTTGAGTCAGAGTGTGGAAGGCGTTATAGACAGTGGTGTGATGCAAGCGTTTGCAGCTCATAACCCTTCAGTGGTCCTCAACCCTTCAGGGATCTGGCTTAGCCCAGGACCAATGAATATCTGTGTGATATGGGAGACTCGGGGGCCCTCCTCACATTCTGCGGGGGGGGGCATAATTTTGCATTATGTCCTAGGTGCATGGCAGTAAAGGAACCTGGAACCCCTGAGGAAGTCACAAAACTACCAACAATTCATGAAATAATGGATATTCAACTCTGTCATGAAAAGTTACTATGAGGTTTGGAAGACCTCCATCTCATACCTTATCACAAATATTATATTCCACCAGAGACCAGACACTGCTCGGTTTCAGTGTTTTCAGTGAAGGAAGTATCCATCCAAAATAACATATTTCACCAGGACCCACAGAAATACAACCAAAATGAGAAGAAACTAGAGCTTCAAAACTAATTGAAAGTTAAAACTACTTTATGAAATATCACTTAATATTCTTTTCCCTTTTAGTTTGTCACTTTCAGCAGATCATAACTCTCCTGTCAGCCCATTTGGAGACACTAACTGCTGTCATGGTGACACTGGCGGTCACATGAAGAAATCCATTAGCAGTCCCACACTAGCACCAATAATAATTCACATTTTATCAGCAGAAGAAAAGCGTAGAGAAAAGGTTCACAAGGGACAAAGCTGCACTTATTAATCTGTCACAGTACATAGTATAAAGAATAGAGCCTCAAATTCAATCAATCAATCAATCAGGGTTTGTAAAGTACGGCTGCTACACCTGTGAGGGTCTCGAGGCGCTGTTTGAATTACATTTATCTATACACCCTCCACATTTAACTTTTAGCCTTCCAGACTTTGCCCTTGAACTCATCCCAAGTGTTTTAAAATTAGTCAATGTTGCAGCATACATCAACAGGGTGAAGATGACCAGGTGCATAGCCAGTATCCGCACTAGTATGGAGTGCCAGGATGCTGAGTGCACATTGTTTTCATTCTACAAGAGTGGCAGCCCACTTATTATGTGTTGGCGTGTGCCCTGGTTTTTCATAAAGATCTTTTGAACTACTCAGAAGCAGTGCACTCAAGATTGTTGCTTTCTGTATGTGTGGTGGCGCATCACTGGCCTCTCTTTTTGAGCCCATAGAGGGCACACTGGACATCTAACTCATCATTTTGAAGGCCCTCCCAGACTGCTAATGAATGACCAGCCCTGTTGGGTTTTGCGCTTTCTATGGTGGAGAACCTTTATATGCAAAATCTCCAAAACAGAGCATGTAATTTAGTGCCCTCACCTGCCCCAACTGAATGGAGCGTTGGGTCAACCACGCTCCTTAATCTCAGCTTTTATCCAGCTGCTCGCCTGTACCCAAACCTATGTGAAATATTATATTCTGAGCTAGAATTATTATTTTATCCATAGGACTTCTCTGCTTGAACATCTATTTTCTGCTTTTATCTCAACATCCCATCATTGCAATACCATGCAATGTTAGGACACTGATTGACTTTAAAGTGCGTGTGTATATGCTCCCTAGTGTAGTGAAACGCGTAATCTTTAATTGAATGAATCGTCGTCTTCCTGCAACTCACTTGAGGAGTGACTTTTTCTTGGTTGGATATTCGCTGCATTGTGAGGGGCTTTTGGAGGTCCAAACCTATTGGGTTCCGCCGATCATAGACGGAACAAGGACTGCTTTTTCATATATTGATATATATATATATATATATATATATATATATATATATATATATATATATATATATATATGAAGAAAGATTCCTCCCCAGCCTGCTCTGCGCTCGCAGACACCGCCTCCACGCCAGCAAGGAAGAGGACCGGACCAGCAATTCAGCAAAGATGGTAATTTTATTACAGATTAAAACAGAACCAGCGACGCGTTTCGGGCGGAAAGCCCTTGATCACGCTGCAACATGTTTATAATCAATTATGCTCTTTTTGTAGGTGTATGCAGTGAATTGGGCGCCACCCCCTGGTGACGCCCACCATGATCATGTGATAAATGCTAAACAGTGACAACGCACTACCGCTGCTACATAGTTGCTATTGCTGAATAAACATACAAGAAATTATAACTGGTTAAATCCAGGAAATCATCAACATATATTCAATTATATACAAATGTACTAAGGTACAATCCTTACATGTTGAATTTCTTTTTAAAAGATACATCTCTCTTATGTGCATATAAGCAATCTAATACCTTTAGCAGCAAGATAGTAAAGTGCGTGTGCCTAAAAGTGCATAAGTGATGAAAAAATTGTGATAAAGTGCAAGAATTAGCGGAAAACATATGGAACTACCACTGAAACAATTATTAACAATTAGGCATCATTTCTCAATGTTTGAATACAAAAATTCATCATCCTAGTTTCTAATTATTTCCATTTAGATGGTCAGTATAGAATAAGAAGAACCATTCTAACAAGAAGCTAAAAATTACAGTATGTATGAAAAGATTCCTAATTCATATATATACATACCTATACACATCCCCACTTTTATACCCACCACCCCACATACCTGGCCCATTTTATGAAGAGTGAATATTTAAATGGATTACAAAAACCCTATGTGCTTATATAGAGCAAAGCAAAGCAACATAAATGACAATAACTATATATACACACACACACACACCCAACTAAAAAACTATATACACACCCAACTGAAGAACCCTCTCATAATTATTTACAAAGTGCATATCTGTGTAATTCGATATATACACACGCGCATTCATGTGCAACCCTAAGCCCAAGATCAAAATAATATCAATATCAAAATTCTATACATGGTACTCACATAATGGTAAAATCACTGTACACTTAAAAGATAATACATATTGTCCATCATTAAAATATTGTACGTGATATGTGAATAAGAATGTATGAAAATTATGTATATGTAATGATGCCTAGTGCCTAAAGGTTGCCAAGTAAAGTGCATGGGTGTCCCTATGGGTGAAAGTCGATGTGAGTTTCACCAGTTGTAATTACAGAATAAGGGACATATATATGGGACTTCTAATAGGGAACCTAACTAGAAGAGCCCTGAATCCGAACACAGATATAGGTGGAATCAGAAGCTGGCAAGGCCTAATGAATTTATAAAAAGTGATGCATCTCCTCAATATTGTTGAGCCCATTATGCCAACGGCTATCGAGCTCCAATATATATTTAGACTCCAATTTTCTGAGTTGGGCCTCACGATCACCTCCTCGTCTAGATAAAGGAACTGCCCCTATCACGAAATAGCTTAAACAACTAAGATCTTTGTTGTGCACTCGTTTAAAGTGACGGGCGACAGGGTACGCGGGGTCACTATGCAAAATGGCCCTGAGATGCTGTAGAATTCGGGCGTGCACCTGGAGCTTAGTGCTTCCAACATATCTAAGCCCACAGGTGTATATATATATATATATATATATAAATAAATAAATACATATATATATATATATATATATATATATATATATATAGATATATATAGATATATATAGATATAGATATATATATTTAGATATAGATATATGTGTGTGTGTTAATATACATGCACTCCATACTCCTGCAATGTCAGGGCATCCAGTTGAGTCTAATATATATGTATTTGTCTACTCAATGCACTGAGGGAGGTTCTTTTGTTTTAAAGAATCTCATGTCAAAATCCAATATAGGTTTTTGTGAAAGTTTTACATTATATACATATATACAAAGTAAAACGTTCACAAAAACCTATGGTGGGTGTATGTATATATATATATATCTATATTATATAAGATTTTTGGGTGAGGGTTGTGAGAATATCCTTCTCAAACAGAGACTACAATCACTGACAGCGTAAGTCACAAAAGTTACTAAATTATCCTTTGCATAATTGTCTGATAACTCTCTTAACTTAGAGGCAATGCGTTAAGTATTTATGCAGCACTCAAACAGTATTGAATTGAAAAAACAACACAAGAAAAATCCCACACCACTTTAGAAAAATATAGAAAGTTGCAATAAATAGATACCAGAATAACACAAATCCAATCAGTAGAACCAGAGTTAGGAATGATTAGTAATTTGCCTCTAAAAGATCAAACTGCCAGCTGTGGATATCTGGTCTTGTGAGACAGGAGCAAAGTCGAAAGTAATGGCAGACTGTAATGGAGTGTGGTTCAGATACACACGGTGGATTGGGTTCAGTCTCTGCTTACTATCAGATTTAGAAAACATTTCAGAGAAAAATGTTTGAGAAGGTTCAGCGGGGGAAGGCAGCCGTTGGTGTCTGAGAGTAAGGCGTTGTTTTTGGGGAGCAGCTGGACAAAGTTATAGTGAAGATTCCTACATTGGAATTTAGGACTAGATGTACAAAGCATTTTTGAGAATCGGCCTGTTTGCAACCAAATTTTTTTGGGGCGGTTTACAAAGCTCAAATTGAGATTTGCAAATGAGGGTTTTGAAATTCAGTATTTGGAAGGGGTGTAATGACGGCGCCCCTTCCTAATGCAGAATGAAATGGTATGTGCAAATGTTGCACAACCAAAATGTGATAGCAAAACATTCACAATTTACTGCAATTTGAAAAATGGTGGTTAACCATTTGCAAATGACAAAAGGTACCCAAAAACCATTCCCCTTTGAGAATTATTGGCAAAACATTTTGTAAGAGAAGGCGGTGGTCCCACAGACCACTGCCTACTCTTAAAAAGTAAAAATTCAAAATTTCATTTTTTTCTTTTTAAACGCATCCCATTTTTCTCCAAGGAAAACGGGCTATGTTTTAAAAAAAAAGATTGCTTTATTTAAAAGCAATCACAAACATGGTGGTCTGCTGACCCCAGAAGGCCACAGTTCCTGTAATGGCAGCAAATCATAGTGGTTTGCATACTGTGACCTACCTCATTAATATACATGAGGTAGGTCTATTTGCGACCAACTCTGAATCGGTAAATAAAAATCAATGAGTTTCATACATAAGCAATAGCGTTTCCTAATAGCAATTTGTAGGCAATCTCAATTAGGAAATCGCTATTCTAATCTTTGTTCATCTAGCACTTAGTCTCTTTTTGGAAAGTCAAAAATCTCCAGCGGGACAAAGCAGTAAGTTGTAGCTAATGAGAGCTCCAGGATGCCACATACCTTTCTAAAGAGAAGCACTGGTATGGAGAACATAGTAGCAGCAGCTGCAAAGTCAGGCTGACTGGGGATGCACCTAGGGCAGATTGGCAAGCAGATAGGTCCTGGTTTCCTGTCGGTTCTCAGAGCACTTTTTGATGGATCATTTTGTAAGTCCAAAATATTGGTTTTTGCCTCTTTGGGTACTTTCAACACCACTTCTAAGGGTCTTGGACTGGGTGGGCACCACTTGGAGAGCAGAACACACTTCTGGCAGGATCCAGGTGTATGTTCAAGTTTGGTGGAGACTTGTATGTTCCTGTAGCTCAAGACAGGAGCCAACCAATTAGCCCTCGCAGTCAGCAAGGCAGTTCTCTGAGGGTACAAGGCAGGCTTCAAGCAGCAGGGCAGTCCTCTGGTATCAGTAGAGTAGTCCTCTAAAGTACAAAGCAGGATTCCAGCAGCCGGGCTGTCCTCTGATGTACAAGGCAGTCGTTCTGCGAGTCCTCCACAGGTCCATGAATGAACTGAAGAGTGCTTCTAAGGGTACTATTTTTATTCTTGGGGCTAGCTTTGTAGTGGAAGACACTTCTAGAGTTCTCCCCCACAGATGGAACTGGGATGTCCTTTCTCACTATCCAGGTTCCAATGAGTCTAGGGTGACAAAAGGCAAGTGTGAATTTCTTTGTGAATGTGCTTTAAAGGCTCCTGTGCAATTTGAGTGAGGAATAAGATCTCGTCAACATGTATGATGCTGATTCGTATGCTGCGCAAGGTCCTTCCTCTCCTCCCTGTGCAAGCCAGACCAGAAGTAGTGCGTTGTACCATCCTAAGTCGACTTGACTATTGTAACGCACTACTTCTGGAGGCCCCGGTAACACTCTTGGGCAAGTTGCAAAGGGTGCAAAACATCGCAGCCAAACTCGCCCTTTCTCTCCCTTACCATAGTTCATCTACGGCAGCACTGCGAGAACTTCATTGGCTGCCAGTTCATCTTCGGGTGCGCTACAAAGCAGCATGTATTGTGTTCAGGGCTATCCACGAGCTAGGCCCCATTCCGTTGCGGCGAATGTTTGCCTGGTACTGTCCATCTAGAGCTTTACGCTCTTCGTCATCCAGGCTACTGGTAGTCCCACGATTCCAGAGAGTGAGGATGGGGGGCCGCTCTTTCAGAGTAGCGGCAGCCAAACTCTGGAACTCTCTGCCTTTATCCTTGAGAAGCCTTGGAGATCTCCTCTCCTTCAGAAAGGCTTTAAAGACTCATCTTTTCCCCAGGATAGGCTGAGCTACTGTTTTCATTGAGTACGGGTCAAAGCGCCAGGATGCCCTTGGTGGTGACAGGTTGCGCTATATAAGTATGCCACAATACAATACAATACAATAAAAAGGGAGATTTAAGCCTGGCAAATAGTTTTTTTTGTCAGTTTGAATTGGTAGTTTAAAACTACTTAAAGGCTTCAATGGCAGTCCTGAGATATGCTTTAAACAGCTGCATGAGTGAGTGGCACTATAAGCACTGCAGGCCACCTAGTAGCATTTAATTTACAGGCCCCTGGTACATGTTGTATCACTTTACTAGGGAATTATATGTAATTTAAATAAGCCAATTGTGTGTAAGCAAATGTTACCATGTTTAGAGGATGGAGCACAAGCACTGTAGCACAGGATAGCAGTGGTAACGTGCAATGAGTCCTAAGGCCAACAAAAACGAATTTCCGTAAACAGTAGGGGAGAAAGCAAAAGGTTTGGTCGAAGACCATCCTAATGACTTCCAAGTAACATAACATAACATAACATAAAGTGTATTTGTAAAGCATACGTTCACCCAAGTGTATCTTGGAACTGAATAAAAGATGTTTACCGTAACTCAACTCAATGTTACTCATTTTATTGACCCCAGAAGGATGAAAGGCTGAGTGGAGCTGCCGGCATTTGACCATGAGATCAAACACAGCCCCCCTACAGTGGACACATTAGTTCACTAAGATACCATACCCAGCTCACAAATAGGTTAATTTAAATCCTGGTTCTACCTCAAATGTAGTGATAATGGTACACATAAAACTGAGATTCACTGTTCTCCGAGTTACACCTCATAAACAGATGAGTGAACTAGAGTTCTTCTGCCTCCAGGCCAGCAGCGTCTTGTGGAGGGAGTGCCGCGGGGCGGTGAGCCAGGGCGGGGGAGGGGCAGGATGGGGGTAGTAAACATAAACAACTAACTAAAACAAATTTCATTGCACATGCTGAAACGCCAAATGAGTTTCAGCGCGCGCAATGAAATTCGTTTTATTTATTTATTACTTTACCGTACTCTGGTCGGCCATGAGCCGGAGTTTACTACACCCCACCCTGCCCCTGCCCCTCCCCCTCCTCACCCCACCGCCCCGCGGCACTCCCTCCACGAGCCGCTAGTGCCCCAGGCTACAGCTACAATAAGAGCTGTTCGATGGCCTCTTCGACCACTTAAGACCACTCATATTAAAAGGACGGTAAAAGAGTGTAGGTGCGATGCAGTGTAAATACAAAGTCCACCTTTTTTAGCAGCTTCCACTACTTCAGCAGATTTATCCGCGCCATTAAACGACTTTTACCAGATAAAGAAAAACTCCTTCAATCGTGTCGCGCCTGCAGATAGAGCTGCGCGTTCTCACTGCCTGCGGCATGCCAAGTAACACTGCGGGGAAGAGTTAACTCGCAAGGAAGCAGCATGACAGCAAAGGCTCAGCAAGGATAAGGTTTGAAAAGGAAATCAGGTAGATGAGGCAACATTTTTCATCAACCATTTGTGATGTAGAGAGATCTTCACCTATTAGGCAGCAAAGGGGAGGATTTCATTTATGCCAAGCCCCTGCCTTTGAACAGCAATTGAAGTGGTCACAAACATCTGCTTATCAGCTGCTGTTGATCAGTGCCACTAATGCTGGCTTGATTGACTTGCATGTCTAAGGCGTATCGGTGTCCATAAACTGAGCCAGACTCTCCGGTCTGCACTGGAAGCCTTGGACTAGTGAAAAGTAGCGCAGCGCCACACTAATAACAGACTGCACACTACACAAATTCCGATTAACCATAATGATATGTATCACGACCTAATATTCATACGCAAGGAAAAACTATGGAAGCTGAACAAAATAGAATCAGCAGCGACGCAAAGATCCTATAATCTGCATCCATTTTGAGATTGCAAACAGCAGCGACTTTGTTATACTGCATATATTTGCTGTACCTCCTGCAGATATTTCTTATTCAGCGTTTAAGGAAGACTCTTATGTTGCATGGAATGATTTTCAATCAGATTAAGAAATTTTTTGCCAACCCGGAAAATCGAGCTCAAACCGAAGGGGCTCATTAGGACAGCTCCTGTTCAGTTTCTACCTTCATCATAGATTCCCATCTGCTCAGCCTTTGCTGTTCACCTACTTTGTTCTCTCTCTCTCTCTCTCTCTCTGTCTCTCAATCTCTCTTTCTCTCTCCCCTTCATTTACATAACTCCAGTTATGTTTCGATCCGTGATTAAAAGCAACATAATAAAGGTGATGACAATGCAATCTGGAGCCCCAACCTATAAAAGAAAGTCAGCGGCAGCTCCTCCGCTAAGGCGGAGGAGCGTTGCCCCACAAGAAAAATAAAATGATAATAACACCAGGTTATTGTCATTTTATTTTTCCTTAGCGGCTGTGTATTTGCCATTAGGACTATTCCACTGATCCCTATTGAGATCTCAAGTACCATTTATTTTTCTTGGCACAAAAGATAAGAAGGTGTTCACTCCCAGCATGATGTTAGATGATTTAACATACCAAAACATATCAATTTGGTATTATTTTATTTTTTTATTTGTATTTATTTTATTTATTTTTTGGGAGTTTTATATAGCGCAAACTTGACCAGAAGGTATCGGGTATCAGATCGCTTTACTTGAGCACCAGCTGCGTTACATAAGGACACATTCATTTTTGTTATCCGCGGGCCTTTGGGGAACAACAATCTCTTTTCGGCTCAAAGTGAATAAGGACAGAGCTACCAGACACAATAGAATGTATTAGAAACTGCTGAAGATATTCGCTTCTGGAATGTTCCCATATGTGTGTGACATGTTTTTCTCAAGCTTTTTAGTCATGTGCATTGGGTAGACTGAATTCGCAATGCAGCTATTTCTCAGTTGACCCTGATTGACTCAGTATGGTAAAGTTTGCAGATATTTCTTATTGCGTGATAAGTTTAAATATGTAACCATGTGGGCAATCTTGAGGTAGGATTCCCCCTAATTCTAGTTCTAGAATTAATTTCTAAATGACATGAGTCAGTGATAGGCAGCGAAAGCAAAGGAAAGGGGCAAGTAGTGGTCCAATAGGACTGGAAAAGGGTAGAGTAGTGTGGGCTGATCAATCTTGTCTGGCATCAGGCTACGCATCGATTCTTAAGAAAGCGTTATGTGCGAGTTACCATAACTGAATTCTATATGATCATTTCTTCAGACCAATGCAGGCCCGAACATCATGTATTATGTTATAGTTAGTGTGAGAAAATGCACCCTGAATTATGCAGCTGCTTTTTAAACCATGCACACTGGGACCCTGTTGTCCAGTGCCCACATATGTGGTCTGAACACTAAAACAAGTCAAAATTTGCTAATCCCCAAATGGCATATTAAAATTTCAAGTAAGGCTACAGAATATGGTGTAGGAAAATACAAGAAAGCCATGGAGAAGATACATTTCACCTGTGAACTGAATTCTGTCATTCACTAGGCTGACAAGGAAAACTTGAATTCAGGCCTACACGTGTAGCTTGGCTATTTCCGCTTTTAAATTTAAAAGCAGACCAGTCACATTTACATTTTAACATAAGGGAAACCCCTTTTATAAATATCAAATAAGTCACCCCTAAGTAGGCATTGCACCTAGAAGGTAGTGTACCTAATACTTCAAAGTGAGCATCATTGGGACTTCCAATTTTGAAGCAACTTTGTCAGATACAGCTTCATACTTGCCCGGTTGGATGATTTTGAGCTTTATAAAAAAGACTAGGTGTACTTCTGCTCTGAGCTTTTCCAGCAAAAACAAAGGCCATCCAGCAGCTATCTGGCTTCAAGAAGACGTTGGTGGTTACAACCTTGCCACTCTCGAGGATTTTGACTTCCATAAAAAAACAAAGGGACTAATTTAGAGTTTGGCAAAGAGGGTACTCCATCGCAAATGTGACAGAGCACCCGTAAGTATATCAGTGACGGGCCTAAACTGGCTCTGTTACAGACATATTCCCCTGATGGCACAATGGAGTGTGGGCTGTCGGAGGTCTGTATATAACACCATCCACTTGATTTAGAGTCGATGGTGTTATATTTTTTTTGCTGTTCGCCTTTCCGGGTAAAACCTGGTAATGAGGAACAGTAAAAAAATAATGATCCCCACAGCATAGGAAGCAACACCCATGGTGTGGGGCCATTAATTTTTGCTTTTCTTAAAACAAAACAAAGCTTCAGGATTTTATTTTTAGAAAAGCAAAAACTTGTTAAAAGTTTGACAGGCAACTGCCATGTTTGACTGAGTTGTCTGCCACACTTTAAAGACATTGACAGGAACCACTATAACAGTGGCTCTTGTCATTGACTAGAGGTATCAACAGGGCCCGGGAACATCTGTAAATGTGGGGACAGGTAGTCCATCAAGGCAACGGAGTATTTTACTCCATCACCATGGTGAAGTACAAATGATACTCAGGGATTTAAACAGGGCCTTAGTGCCTGATTTAAATCATGGAGCACAGGCCCTTTGTACATGATTTAAATCAGGAAGCACAGGTGCAAATATGCAGCTATTGAAGATTCATTATAAAATGTTGCTTATATTTAACTCTATCTTGTTAATAACTGAAGCTATTGGCAGTATACTGATATCTGACCGCCCTAAGAGACATTTAAATAATTATACTCTTTCTGAGTTTTTTCTGCTTTTAAAAAATAAATAAAAACATGGAAAAAGATTGGTTTCTGTCTTCATTTAGACATAAAACTCACAAAAAAAGACAACTTGGAGCCTTGGTTACATTATTTTATGCTTGGCCATCTCATGGCAAGTCAAGTGAAGCCATGTAAATATTCACCATAGAGGTCTGGTATTGGCTTCTGACAAGGAAGCTCACAGATGTGCATGGTTAACATAAATTACCAACATAACCTGATCGCTAGACCAAACAACAAGCAAACAGCCAAAATATGCCTTCAGCAAATCGCTACGTGCACCAAGAGCCTACGTATTTGTGTTGAACCCTTATAATAATCATACTCCCTATGGTCATACAGGTGTCAACATATCTATGAACGACTATAACAGTTTCAGCTTTTCAGTCTTGAGCATAAGTTTATTTAGGTTTAATAAATCAATGAACCCAGTTGAATAATTGCACACAATATTCAAAATATCAATGAAATACAATGACCACATACAATAGTACTTATGTTTCTTAAATCACACCATGTTCCTTGCCTAAATAAATTACTGCGAGGTCCCCCATTCCCTTCGTTTCTGATACTAAACAGACAGACACTGAAAAGAAGTTTCAAAGAGGAAGATAGAAAGAACAAAATATGCCTCTTTAATACCTGTAATTAGTAATCAGGAGCTGTAGCAGCTGCCAGGGAAAGAGGGTGGAGGGACATGGGGCTGCGTGGGACAAAATAAAAAATAAAAAATACCACTTACCTTTTCCGCTGGCCGTGCCTCTCTTCCACTTCTCTCCTCCCAGAACCAGGAAGACCCCTTTCCCATAACCAATAACAACCCTGCAATACAGCGTTGTGATTGGTTTGAGCGCCATGGTTCGGGACCTAAACTGGGAATGGGAGCCTGGGCATGTTCCCCACCAGGCTGTGTAATGCAACATGGTGGGGAACATGCAAAGTGCGCATGACTGTTTAGACAAGCCAAGACGGCCCGCCAAGAAGTCATGGCACTTGGAGTGTGCAAACCCCTCCTCCCCCTGTGCCTCCAGTCCTTCCCTGCCGTAACCCTGCCCCGAACCTCAAAAAGTAAAATGATAAAACAACAAATACACAGGGTATGAGGCAATAGGGATTGTACGTATCACTATAGTAAGGTCATATATAGCATTTATCCTTTGGTGCACAGGACCTGAGACTCAATACCCCTAAGCCTCCTGGAATTACAAAACTCCATAATAGCAGAACAACAATTTGATCCAGCACTTCGTATTGCAACTTCTCAAAGTACATCACATGATTATGCACAACATTAATTTAGCAGGTGTTTTTTCAATTTTCTTCATTCATGAACTCTTCTTCACAACAAATAAAACCATATCCAACGCGTTTCGTCCTCTCAGACTTCTTCAGGGCAAAAAAGGTGTGTTGACCTTCTAGAAATGCTGTCAGTGGTATTAAACCTGTTTTTCTCAAAGTGATACTGGTAGAAATCTTATCAAAGTAAAATCTCTTCCTTAGTCAAGGTATTAATCAATATGGCATTGTTCTGATAGCCAGTGTTCTGTTTAAAATAATCTGCTAGCCAAAAATATGGTGTCTAACCAAAGTTAGGTTAGACGATCTGTGGACACAACACGATCCACATGCTACTTCTTTGAAATTTGTGGAATAGGATGTCACCCATTACCCCACACCATACTTTGGCTAGCAGATGAATTGAAACAGAAGACTGGCTATCAGAAGATTGCCATATTTATCAGAAGTCTTCACCAAAGCCACATCTGCCTTCCAAACAGATGTAATCCTCGCCCTTAAGCAAAAGAAGTCACTTGTCAAGGGAAACACTCAATAGCCTTAAATAAATCCAAAAATACAGAAGGAGACAAAATCAGTGAATAGCCTTGTGACTCTAAACAAATGATTTGCTATTTCTACAGCTCACACCTAGATCTGAAGCACTGTATATTGATGGGTGTGCCCATGGTGACAAAAAGAAACACGGGGGGAGGGTCTTCAGGGACAGTTTAATGACCCCAAGATGCTACTGTCCCTTAGAACAGTTACAACAAAAGGGTAGCACGGAGTCAAAAGAAACTAAGTAAAACCCTAATGGTGCCTCAAAGAAACAACAAACATGAACTGCTAATGTATGGAAAGAAAACATTGTTGTTTTCTTTCCATACATTAGCAGTTCATGTTTGTTGTTTCTTTGAGGCACCACTAGGGTTTTACTTAGTTTCTTTTGACTCCGTGCTACCCTTTTGTTGTAACTGTGCACAGCGGTGGGCATTATGAGCTGTGTGATAATTAACACACTCTCTGAGTTTCCGACTGATAAATTCTGGCAGGTCATACATGCTGAAATTTGTCTGGGAAAAGGCCAGTAAAAAAGGGAAAACATGTGGACTTTGGTGTGTTAAATACAGATTCCAGCATGTTATGCCTCATTTGAAAGTTAAAATGGCGGAGTATGAGGTACTAATTACTTGTGGTAAATAACTTACTTTGTGGTAATTTTTATTTCTTTCTGTGGTAAATATCTGATCTATGCCACCTACCTAATAATAAGTGCCTAAGAGGGGAAATATATGTTCATATTTTCTATATGAATTACAATTCACAAATGTAGGCACAGGGAGGATTCGTTACTTGCCCTGAATCACAGAATTTGCAGTCAGCTTCTTGGTCACCATCTGCGCCACATGGTCCATGTTAGCCTTTAGCCACTAGAACACATCAGCACCCCATGAATGCTTACTTATGTTATGCTACCAGAATCGGTGTGGTGCACTCACTTTTATTAATAATAGGATCTGCTGCACTTTCAGAGTTTGGACGCCCTTTATGTTTCTGGGATTCTTGCTGACTCGAGTGAAAGGGAATAATCATGAAGCGCTGCCCTGGTTCAGCTGAGCATGTGTTCCTTTGTCTTTGCAGTGTGTGAAAAGCGCACAGGTAAATTAGACTTTCTCCGAGCTAAGGCATGAGCTGCAGAAAGCACAGCTCCGAAAAAGAGAAAGGCAAATACTGTTCTGTCTTTCACACTTGTGCTGTTTACAGTTCTTGAATTAGCTCAGAGCAGTGCTTAATTTGAGCCAGTGGTTTCTGGTGCGAGACACTCAATTGTCAACAACAGCACTTATGACACTCTGCCACATGGTGGTGCTGTTTGTGTAATTCAGAGACTAGGACTGACATGTTTATGAATTCAATTTATATAAAAAATGACTAATAGGAGTGTGATGGTTAGTAGTTGTATTGGTACTGTCATTGGTAGCGCTTAAGGGGGCAATGGGTGGTTCAATCCCTGGCACTTACTATTTTTCCAAATTAGGCACTTGCGCTGCGAAATTCTAAGTTATACATGCACGCAGTTTCAATAACGGAGACACATAACTACAGTCAATCTGCTCTACTCTGAGCAAGCGCAATCTTTCATGCTACAGTCCCAGGTTCTGTGTAGTGATGTGTGCCACAGTGATCCTAAAGTAGCACGTGGCGCTGGTGGAAGCACCAGAAAAGACTCCATGGAAACAGATGCACACAGGTGACCTCGTGAAAACTCCCCTCTTCCTTCTAAAGCAATGGACTGCTCCTAGTCTCAGTGTAACAGCCAGCCCGCAGGCCGTGCTGACAGATTTACATTTGCCTCTGCAAAAGGTTAAAGGAGGTCACGCTGGCCACGGCATCCCATAATAAATTAATAGGACCCGTGGTATTTTAACCACTGCGCCGACTGCAAAGCAGAATTGAAACCTAAGAGGGTGAGATTAATCTTGGCTGCTCCAAGTAATGGTCTGAATATTAAATGGTTTACGGCTGCAAAAGAAACAAGAAAAGCCAACAATGGGATGGAGGCAGGCAGGAAGCGCCACATCTGGGTGCAGTGCTGTCAAAAGAGGCAGATGGACAGACATGCGACACCTTATCATGGGTGCAATGCAGTCACGACAGGCAGGCTAAGCACGTAGGTGACACCTTATCCTGGGTGCAATGCTGTCACCACAGGCAGGATGTACAGACAGTCGACACCTTATCCTGTGTACAATGCTGTCACGACAGGCAGGCTAAGCAGGTAGGCGACCCCTTATCCTGGGTGCAATGCTGTCAGGACAGGCAGGCTAAGCAGGTAGGCGACAGATTATCCTGGGTGCAATGCTGTCACGACAGGCAGGATGGACAGACAGTTAGCACCTTATCCTGTGTGCAATGCAGTCAGGACAGGCCGGCTAAGCAGGTAGGCGACACCTTATCATGTGTGCAATGCTGTCACAACAGGCAGGCTAAGCAGGTAGGTGACACCTTATCCCGGATGCAATTCTGTCACTACAGGCAGGATGGACAGACAGTCAACACCTATCCTGTGTGCAATGCTGTCACGACAGGCAGGATGGACAGAAAAGGCGACACCTTATCCTGTGAGCAACGCTTTCACTTCGGGCAGGCTAAGCAGGTAGGCGACACCTTACCCCGGATGCAATGCTGTCTCGACATGCAGGATGGACAGACAGGCGACTCCTTATCCTGTGTGCAATGCTGTCACGACAGGCAGGCTAAGCAGGTAGGCAGCACCTTATCCCGTGTGCAATGCTGTCACGACAGGCGACACCTTATCCCCTGTGCAATGCTCTCACGACAGGCAGGCTAAGCAGGTAGGCGACACCTTATCCTGGGTGCAATGCTGTCATGACAGGCAGGCTAAGCAGGTAGACGACACCTTATCCTGTGTGCAATGCTGTCACAACAGGCAGGCTAAGCAGGTAGGCAACACCTTATCCTGGGTTCAATGCTGTCACGACAGGCAGGATGGACAGACAGTCGACACCTTATCCTGTGTGCAATGCTATCACGACAGGCAGGCTAAGCAGGTAGGTGACACCTTATCCCAGATGCAATGCTGTCAAAAGAGAAAGGATGGACAGACAGGCGACACCTTATCCTGGGTGCAATGCTGTCACAACAGGCAGGCTAAGCAGGTAGGTGACACCTTATCCTGGGTGCAATGCTGTCACGACAGGCAGGATAGACAGACAGTCGACGCCTTATCCTGTGTGCAATGTTGTCACGACAGGCAGGCTAAGCAGGTAGGCGACACCTTATCCTGGGTGCAATGCTGTCATGACAGGCAGGCTAAGCAGGTAGGCGACACCTTATTCTGGGTGCAATGCTGTCACGACAGGCAGGATGGACAGACAGTCAACACCTTATCCTGTGTGCAATGCTGTCAGGACAGGCTGGCTAAGCAGGTAGGCAACACCTTATCCTGTGTGCAATGCTGTCACGACAGGCAGGCTAAGCAGTTAGGCGACACCTTATCCTGGATGTAATGCTGTCAGAACAGGCAGGATGGACAGACAATCAACACCTTATCCTGTGTAGCAATGCTGTCACGACAGGCAGGCTAAGCAGGTAGGCGACACCTTTATCCTGTGTGCAATGCTGTCATGACAGGCAGGATGGATAGACAGTCAACACCTTATCCTGTGTGCAATGCTGTCACGACAGGCAGGCTAAGCAGGTAGGTGACACCTTATCCTGGGTGCAATGCTGTCACGACAGGCAGGATAGACAGACAGTCAACGCCTTATCCTGTGTGCAATGTTGTCACGACAGGCAGGCTAAGCAGGTAGGCGACACCTTATCCTGGGTGCAATGCTGTCATGACAGGCAGGCTAAGCAGGTAGGCGACACCTTATTCTGGGTGCAATGCTGTCACGACAGGCAGGATGGACAGACAGTCAACACCTTATCCTGTGTGCAATGCTGTCAGGACAGGCTGGCTAAGCAGGTAGGCAACACCTTATCCTGTGTGCAATGCTGTCACGACAGGCAGGCTAAGCAGTTAGGCGACACCTTATCCTGGATGTAATGCTGTCAGAACAGGCAGGATGGACAGACAATCAACACCTTATCCTGTGTAGCAATGCTGTCACGACAGGCAGGCTAAGCAGGTAGGCGACACCTTTATCCTGTGTGCAATGCTGTCATGACAGGCAGGATGGATAGACAGTCAACACCTTATCCTGTGTGCAATGCTGTCACGACAGGCAGGCTAAGCAGGTAGGCGACACCTTTATCCTGTGTGCAATGCTGTCATGACAGGCAGGATGGACAGACAGTCAACATCTTATCCTGGGTGCAATGCTGTCACGACAGGCAGGCTAAGCAGGTAGGCGACACCTTATTCTGGGTGCAATGCTGTCACAACAGGCCAGCTGAGGCAGCCCACACCCCATATCTCTGGGTGTAGGGCTTTCATGATAATCGGGCTGGGCAAGCAGTAGGCCCCACACCCCTGGGTGCAGTGCTGTCGTGACAGGCAGGCTGGGCAGGCACGAGAGATGCTCCTCGAGATTAAAAACACCTGCATAGCCACTGCTCTTTCTGTGGGGATCTTAACAGACCCTTGAATTGAGCATGCTCTGTGGGCCAGTAAAAGTAATACTTAGTGTTTTGCACAGCACCTCATACCACACTACTGCCATTTCTAAGTTTTGTAAGTTATATATGCTACTATTACTATTACCTAATTTATGCAACTCCATTACTGACCTTGAAAGGACACAACACTGAACCTCCCTTGCCGCAGTTTAGTATTGTGACCTTAAGATGACCATGTGTGTCATTGACGAGCATCCAGCCTTCTGCCAACTGTGATTGCTTCCTTTTCGCATACAGCTTTAATGCAAAACACAGTGAGAGAATAGACGGCAGTAAGGGACACTACAGAGTTGCACCACCAAGCTATACCCACTATTATTTCTATCCGCAAATTAAGTTGCCCACCTCGTTAGTCTACTGCCATAGGACCCAAATATTGATATAATTTACTAAAGCACAGAGAGGCAACACTATTATTCAAACCATAAATGCAAAGGTTAATCAAATCCGGAATCTTCCTTGATTTCAGATCGGTGAATCTTTATTCTTTTTTCTTATCATCACAAATAATGCCAGGTAAAACTTTTCAGAACCAGCAGAACAGCCAACGCGTTTCGCCCCCCAAAGGGGCTTCATCAGGGCACGTTTCAACACACTGTGGTTATAATGTCGTTCTTACGTAGTCCCGGTTCAACATCATACTTCTCATTGCGCCACTACTTCCTACTCCTTAACAAAAACCCTGTCTCCTACCGAAATAATGTTCTAATGCAAGGGTTCTCAGATTCCAAAGATGTCTAGTCTTGATTCCAACGCCTGCCACTATTTTCCACCAGCCCCTTCTCTCTCCCACTGTCAATGATTTCATACTGTTCACGTTCTCCTTTTTTTCTCCCTTTTCTGCCGTTGTCTATTGCTCTGGGTCCAAGACTGAAGATGAAAAAGAATTCCTGGTCCCCAGATATGAGTGTTGATGGTCATCATCTGCAGCCACAGGTACATGTTAAGCACTAAAGTCTCCTAGAATTTGCGGACGTGGGCCACTGAGCAGATGTAATCCTGCCAGGGCTTACATGTGGAGCTTTCCTCCTTCCTTCTTAACATCCCAACGCACCTGCTCGCTGAAGTCAAGAGGCACTGTAAAATGTATACCCAGCTGATGGTGAAAGAGAAGTGGGAGCCTACTTCTATGCCTAGTCTTCTCCTCTCCAACTGGCTTATGGACATCCAGGCATTACCAGAGACGGACAAAGGTTATGGTAGCCTTTGTTTTTTACAGCCAAGTGTCTTTGCTTTGCCTTTCTTCCTTGGCATCTGCCACAATAGAAAAAGGAAAACATCTTGGTACAAAAGTGGATAAAAAGTGATTGTTGAGAAAAGACCACGCTTCTGTTGTCTTCTAGCTATCTTGATTTAAAATCTGTCACAAACTTCTTACCTAAATTGTTGTACAATTCACAGGGACACTCTTGTAAGAGCAATCGTTCAGTTGTGCCTCTACAATAGGTCTACAACGGTCTACCCCCATGGCTATCAAACAAGGCTACTAGACAACGCCTCTTCTTCCTGGTACTGGATTTCCCTCCTTAACATAAGCCACTGGCCGCCAGTTCATATCTTGGTAGACTGCTTTATCTCACTGATTACCTACAAGAGTCTTGAATACTATCCCACCGGCCATCCTCTTTCTTGGCATGTCCTACTCACCTATCTACAGTGGATCAAGCTAATTTGAGTTTCGAGTTCAAAAATCATGCTTATGTCTGGTGTGAGAGCCCCTCTGCTCAAGTTCTACTTATGGTCAAAGGCAGCCACAGATGATTGGATCTTGCACTCTGAAGAACTTCTGGATTGCAAACGCACATAAGAGGATTCCAAGATATAAGATACAATAGCATAGAATCACTAGAGCTCTGCAAAGCTGTATAGTTTTATCTTCCTACACTAAGCATTGTTTAGCAAGAACTGTGGGTTTTAAGGCATTGGGACTTTCGTGGTTAATCTATCTCAAGATCCCCATCTGTTTGCGACCATAAGTGATGTTATGTGGCATGTCTCCATTGCTGTTTACTGTCCAGACAGTCGTGAACAAAGATATTTGCTTTTTTGACCCTCCAGTTTCTTTAAGTCACATGATGAGTGCACCCATCTGGTTTCATAGTCCCCTTGAGAAATATCTGAAGAAACCAGATCACGTAACATAACATATCAAAGCATGACCCTAAAGAACGTACAGCACCCCAAAGGTGGACGAGCCCTGAAGTTAACAGTAAGAGTCAAGGTGCAATTGAGCAAAGGGTCTTTCTTGGCCCTAAGAGCCTGTGAACAAGCTGTGTCTTGAAAATATTTGGCAAGTGTACCATGCAACAAACATCACGCACAAATATGATAAAGTCTCTGCAAACTCCAAGAATGTTCCGGACTTTAATATGTGGGAGCGTTTCATTCAAGTACCTCAGATTATATCACTGCATTGAGAGACATTTACTAAAAGTGATACTTTTTATGCATTATCTTACAACCATTCAACCCCACCGCCCCTGCAGTGGCCACAATGCTATTAGTGAACTAGAGGCAAGTCACTGCTCTATATAAGGCCTATATTTGTATTATAGATGAAGCATATTATAACCTATTTAATTAAACACAATTTCTGTACAGCACACATCATAAGTACACACATTTAAAGGTGGCCTTTCATGCAGTAAAGTAGAAAAAGGACGCTCTGGGAAATAAAATGTTTGCATAGCTTCACACAATTTGATGCAGTGGGGAAGCCGGAATTAACTTTAGGATTTTTGGTTTCACAATGTTCTATTTAGCCACTCAATAGGAATCTATTCCTCTCGCTCGTTTACAAATAGGGACACTGCTTTCCCTTTAATTCTTGGCTCATGAGGCTAGACGTGGGTGGCAGACAGAAGTCATTTGAAAGCTCGGCTCGTTTTGGGCTCGAGGGTGCAGGAGGTGTTAGAGCTGAGCCAGAGCCAGGCATTTGGGTAGCGCCTGGCTCGAGCTTTCAGTGGCACACCCATCTCTACCCAGAGCAGAGGGAGGTTATAGCAGGGCACCCAGAGATAGACCCCTCGTTCACTTAAAGTACCACGTGATGAAGTACTACCCCTCGGCAGTGACCCTTTCCGCAAGCCTGGCTCATGGGATATTTGGGTTTTAAGTGCCTCGCTGCAGCAGACGATGCAGATGCAAGGAGCACACATTTCGGCCTGCTTTGACATGGCTTAAATTAGGCCTCCGTGAGTGTCGCCTGCAGCTGCCCACATCGGATCTCTCGAGCTTGATGTATTTCTAATGCAAAGTGAATGTGACATTCCCATGTAAAGATCTGTAAGCCGCAGCAGCTACTCGGTGCAGCCGAGCGCTGATGCGAATGCCTCGTTATTTGTGGTATTAGCTTCGTTTGCAAAGCAGGGCCTAATGAAGGTGCCCCTGGGAGGCTGAAGCATGCACCCACTGCTCCCATTAGCCTAATAAAGGGATTTGCTTCGTCCCGCTTCCTGCTGATTTTTCGCGCCTGGATAGCGCAGCCCCCCCTCTCCTCCGCCAGCACCCCTCCCCCTCTCGCTGACCTTGTTTGCAAATAATCATGCCCTTAATCAGGCCTTGCGATCAACGAGCCCTATCACACGCTTTGAAAAACATAGGGATATATTTTCAAGGGGGGCGATAGGAAATTATCGCCGCTTTAGCTTTTCGGCCGCTAAGCGGCGATAATTCTATAGCCCTATTAGCAAGCTGTCGCTAACAGCAGTTAGCGACAGCTTGTAGGCGATACCGAGTGGTTTGGGGCCCGCTTTGCATGTCAGCGATATTTATCACTAATGACAAGCAAAGTGGGCGTACTCAAATCATTAGCGACTGAAAACAGTCGCTAACATCGCTATCACCTATTATCAACGCAGGCGTAGCGATGGAAATATTTGCGCTAAGCGCGAATATCTCCAGAAACTAACGCCTGCTCATACCAGTTCTTAGCCATTATATCCAATGGGAGGTGGATATAATGGCTAAGACCCTGTTAGTGGTAATGCGTGAATATCGCTGTATTCTCAGTGATATTCACGGATTTCTGCGCTATCGACGGAAATATTATCGCTTTTGAGATAAACGTTGCTAATAGCACGGTATTTGAGGGATAATATCCGGCGATGCGCGGCGATAAAAAAATTGCCGCTAAGCCTACTTTGCGATAAATATCGCTAGTTGTTGGTAATATGCCCCATAATCCTGCCGGGATTTCAACAAATGGGAACTTTGTTTCAGAAATCAAACCGTGTGGGCCTGATCTGGTATTGACTGAAATCAGAGACCCCCCACAACAACGTCTTTGTGAGAATAACAATAGCAATACATTTTTTTCTTCATATAGCGCTTAATACTGTGAAAAGGTGCTTACTATTATACAATTTAACGGTCGTCGTGGAACTGACCTCTAAAAAGATGAAAGGCGGAATTTGCCCTGCCAAACTTCAAACCTCTGAAGTCACACTACACCAGAAGTCAGGCGTAAAAGGCTTGTGTTGAGGAGCCATTTTGTAGCCACCAATGAGAGAGCTTTCATAAAATAAAATCTCATTTCAGAAGTATTTACTATTTGTGAACTTTACATAAGCTGTGTTAAATACTTTAAAACAAAACAAAGTTAGAAAATAATTTAATAAAAAAAATTGGGAGCTATGAAAGTCTGAATATGACCTCTACAAATGGTTACAAAAACATTTGGTTTGATTAGTCACGCCACTATCGGTATAGATCACATTTATAATTAGTTAGTGATTTTGTTCACTTTCACTATGCACAAACTTTCTTATCTCTGAATGAAAAAGAATAATTAAATGAACTGCAGTGGGTCATTTTTTTATCAAGTAGTCATGTTGCAGGTCAATTGCCGACTGCTTAGTTTTCAAATCTCACCTGAAACCATTTGGCTGAACAAGGGCATGTGCAGTACTATAAAAAGCATTGGCAAAGCCAAAAGGTCTGGTGTTGGCTGCCAGCCTGTTGGCTTTGTCAGTGCGTGTGTTTTCAATGTCTTTTTCAAAACCTTATTGTTGGGGAAGCTGCCAGGAGCGCATCAATCTGAAAAAAATGGATAAAAGGAAAAGTATTTTTTATTCTCTGGCAGAACTCATTACCACAGTAGCCCTTAGCACTTAAGGGAAGTAGTTTGTGTGTTGACACACTCCTTCTAAAGGGCAGAATGACTTCACTCATAATGAAATGAGCTAGTGGCTAATATGGGCTGGCCCACTGCCCCATGTCTGCTGTAGTGGACAGAAGAAAATATGAATGACAAATTGATGAAACGGGCTGGATGAAAACCCCTTTTAAATAAGTAAATTATTTATACAATAAAATACCATAAAAAAGATAAAACATGGTTCAGTGGCTTTCCTCCACTGCCCATGGACTAAATGAATGCGAGAGGCACATAAGTGGCTCTCATTTATCCGGTGTCTCCTGCAGATTTTAATCCACCTGTCAGTTAACTTTAATTTATCCCCCCTCCCCACGGCTCTTGAATTACAGAACATGCTGTGAAAAGTACACCACAAATTAAAGCAAAATGAATAATTATTTCAAAGAGGACAAAATACACTTAAAATGGAAACCATCTTGGTTTAGCACACTGATTAAAATAATCTTACTTGGCACTAATAACTTGGCCAATTACAGACAAATAGTGGAAATACCTTCTCCCGCTGCAGTTGGCCTTGAAGAAGCATGGAATAGTCTTTGATTGATGAAATAGAGAACCTCTTCGAAATTGCTGATGGCGAGAAGGAATCACTCCTGCTGCCATTGGACCTCTCTGCTGCTTTTATACCCCCGCCCGGCCTGCATTGCTAATGAGATCATCTCAGCTGGTTGAGATCTCAGCCATTAATGCAACATGTGCTCACCCTGCTTGCCAATTTGAAATCTTTCATCACTTCTGAGGAAGTCAAAGGTACAATGAAAAATTATTGCAGACCGGCTCATGGCTCCATATTATCTACAATGTTTAAATTTATAAGAAGACCACTTCCACTTCTGCGGCAAGGTGACATAGTAGCTTTCTCTATCTATGTTAACGATGCACATATGGAACGTTCTATAAACAGGAACGAAGACTGATTGCTATAAACAACACGACTGAAGTATTAAGTCATGGATGCTCTAATTTTGGGACACTGTGGATGACATTAAATCTTAGTCTATATTGATTGAAGCGGGATCTCTTCCGAAAGGGTACATGACAGATAGAAATTAATGAGATTACTTAGCATGGAAAATTCCATCAAAAAAGAGTGACAATGCTGCGAAGCAGCTCTGACTGTGCAATGGGCACCATGACAGACAATATTAGCATTGCTAAGACCAGCCCCGATTACTAAAGAACATTCGATCCTTGTATTTAAATATCCCATGCAGGGCAACAATGCCTTAACCCACAACTTTTCACAGATGGAGCTGGGGAAGTCAGTTATCTGGGCGCTGTAAGGTGCTTATCAAGGTTTAAGGTAGGGGTGGGCGGAATTTGCGAAATTGACTTTCGCAAACTATCGCGAAATTGCGCAAAATCTCCGCGAGCATGCGGAACTTTCGTGAAGATGCGGAGATTGCTTTTCCCGCCCATTCGCGATGCGTTTTTGCGTGCTCGCGGGGAAATGTACCTCTAACTTGCATATGCGGTCGCTAATGGGCGCGACCATCTTACTTGCGAATCTTATTTTCCTGTTCCGGGTAAAATGACGTGTTCGCAATCACAAACTCGCGTGGTATAGCGTGACCGGTTACCAACTATCCAGCATCTAGTGGTGCAAGCGAACGGATAGGAAAACTCGTCAGCGAACACAGGGACACGGTAAGTCGCTACCGCGCACACAAGAATGCATATTTTAAAGCGCAAACAATAAAAAACTTCAGTTTCGCTGCAAATTGCAAAAGTTTTGACATTTTAGCGCTCTCTGCGGAAAGCAAAAATGTCAAAATATCGCAAATCCAGCGAGCGTAACAACATTTACTGCCAAGGCCTAGTTTAAGGTCTTTAGCCTGCATTCCTCTAGCAATAATGGCTTCCAAGTTTTCTGGGTAGGTGCATAATGAACGTGTCTTGTTGGTACTTCAGGACTGACCCCCAAAATAGCCCCAAACACCTCAGGTATATTGACATCAGTTGTAACGGGCTTTGATTACCTGTAGCAGGCATCCGCAGCCCATCCACCTGCACACCAAAGTACTTTGGAAATATGAAGCAGGTTCCTCTTTTCTCGGACCTATGCAATCCTCCTGGAGGTCATGCACGAAAGTAGGCAGATGTTATAAATGGGGTTTCCTGGTCAGGGGACTGTTTCTCCCAGTACTTGGGACCAGATCCTGTAGTGCAAAGTTTCAGGAAGAGGCAGGAACCACACTTCAAACTCTAACCTTCTCGAAGTATGGCACACTTTCTTTTACAAGGCAGGCAGAGAATCCTCCCCCCCCCCCCCCTCTGTCTTCTGGGAGGCTGATTCAGGGTCAATTGATAAAGCAAGGCCTTATGAAAAGAAAGCTACCATGACATTCTTAGATTATCTCAATCCTATCCTTACACTCACAATCATACCATACTGTGATGCTGCTCTTACACTGGTAGTATGCCCAAAGACACAAATGTCTTCTGAGTACCTTTGCAGGCTACAGTTGAATATGAATAGGGATGGTCTTGAAGCTGAAAAGGTCTTTTCTGCATCCAATTAAATCCACCTCAAGCCTTTCAAATCCAATCCACGTTAAAATAATTTCAGTCTCTTCTGTTGACATCATCCCAGGATCTCTGAGACAACAGAAGGTGCAGAGTGTCCATATCTTGGCAATGACAATTCTGTTTACTGACAAATGTATAGAGTAGCAAACCTAGTGTACGCTATTCCCTGAACTTCTACTGTTGTGTGTGGTTCTCTTAACCCCTCCCCTGCTGGTGACGGAACCACACCGTCATCATCCGCGGTCGCGCTGTGCTGATGACGGAGCGGTTCCGTCACGGCCCGCTCGGCACGCCTGCGCGGTGCAGATTCCGCGCCTGCGCTGAGCGTTCCATTGAGCGGGCTGGGCCGTGACGGAACCGCTCCGTCATGAGCCCAGCGCGACCGCGGCTGGTGACGGAGCAGTTCCATCACCAGCATGGGCGCGTTGCGCGGCCCCCCCCACCCCCTTAGCACTGCGGCGGAATAGCCGCCGCAGTGAAGGGGTTAAAGCTCTGAACTGACAGTCGGCTAAGACATGCAAAAGTGTAAAATACACCAAAGATAAGTGTGAACCCCGCATTATTTCAGTTTAAAGGGATGAGGCAAACAATGTCCCTTGTCTCATGAGTACAAACATTTAAATAGCTAACTCCAATCTGATTAAAAAATTGAGTGTATGTGACCAAATCATTACAGGATTTAATTTAGGCAACAAACTGTGCCATCATTTGCAAGATCCAAATTAGAGCAAAAACTATTGGGGTCATCTCAAAAGCCTGATGTTGTAAAATTTGGATTGTGCCAAAAATATCCAGCACACCACTTCCATAACTAACCCAGATGCAACAGACTAGACTTCCTGTACTTTTGGTGTTGTTTCACAATGAGCTAGTTATTCATTTTTTCCTCTCCCATGTCAGCATGGAGTCCCTGTCAGGCAGTTAAGTCACTCCCACAGTAACAGGACTTGCACTGGGAGAACAAAGGTGCAACATCACAGCTGAGCCTGTGTGACTGGTGTCTCCTTTGCAGGACTGGGTCACAGCACAGGCTAACATTTCAGTGCAACAAAAAGATAAAACGCAATGCACTTTGGATTACATACACTTCATGTTGATATGTCTGCTTATGTGAGATGTGCTAGTCTAAGAAAGAGATTGTAATGATAATCCTCTAAAAACGGTTTTATGACACTCCCACGCATTCATTTTCCATGCGCCCCTTAATAAAGCGGGCAGAACAACTACTGTGTTGCAATAACTTGCTTAAGGAGAGTGCTGGATTTGGAATAGTATAATTTACTATTCCAACTACTGTCACCGTAACAGTTGGGAAAACGCTGGACTTTAAAGTCAAACGCTGTTTGACCTAATGCATGCCCTTGTAATGACTGGCGTTGTAAATTTAATGCGTGGTTCAAGTTATTCTGCCCGCGTTGCAAAGGCAACACGTTGTTCGGCGGTCGTTGTATTTGCTGTTTCCCTCTGAAAACCTAAGGGTGCTTTGATAAAGAACCTCGAGCAATTATTCACTTACATTACATTTATGTGGTGTGTACATCACCTACGACAAATGCCCAGCAAATATCATACCCACAATGCAGTGTCTATTTGCAACTTATGTGGATATGACATCTGTAGTTTGATTTGTAGATACCAGATACTAAATGAAATTCATTAATATTTTTAAAAGTTGTTGGTCTAATAAAATATATCATGCATGAATTTTAAAACTAAAATTAATAAAATGACTTAGCAAATATTGCATTATTCATGAACCCAAGACATACTTTAATAACCCTTTATATAAGGCAATATTTTAGGTCAACATGAGGGTGTTCTTCTGCAAATACATATCTGTTTGACTAATATCTGTCTTCAGAAGCCAACTCTTTGAAATGAAGAAAAGCATTTCATATGCAAAGCTTAGATTTAAAGACCGCATATCATTATTGCTGGCAAGCCTTGATATCAGTATAAATTTGTACCACAAAAAAACCAGATACATCGTTGTAAAATAAGAGCTACATGCAAATGAAAACATGAAAACCAGTAAGTCAAATAACTTTGCTTGATATGTGAAAAATAGCCAGAGTGACTCTGTCAAAAAATAGACAGTACAACTGGCCGATCAGCTTTTTAGGTGTAGCCATAAAACCCTTAAAACTAAACTTTTAAAAAGAAGACTCATGCTTTCCTTAGACAAATAGCATATAATCTAAAAAGACTATACGGTATGGAAGTACAATGAATGCAGTTGATGACTTGAAATATATTCACTTTCTGGATAATAAATGTACTTACTGGAAGGAATTTTTAACATTCCTTAATTTGTAAACTGGCGGCGGTATTTTTGAAATGGATATTGTGGTGTCACCTTTTGTGGCTTCCTTAGCTTCCATTACACTTAATCGACAAGCTATTTGGGCATGCTAATTGTCCTTATACAAGTTTATGGTGGAATAACAACCAATTGCCGGAGCATTGACAGTCTTTACAACGATACTTTTTCCACAAAAATGTATGATTTTTACAGGTAAGTATATGCCCATATATCTATATATCTATACACACACACACACACACACACACACATATACATATACTCTTTTGAACTGCTTTGCTATGTTATGTTATGGTATGTTATGTTATGTTATGTTAAATTTATTTCTAGAGTGCAACGGTTACCCAAGAGTGTCCTGGCACTAGTTACCTGTCCTTTCAGCTATCACCAACTGAGACTTATTAAACAGCCAAGTTTTCAAGGCTTTTCTGAAAGCCAGAAGATCTGTGGAATTTCTGAGAGGGGCCGGGAGGTCATTCCAGGCCTTAGCAGCTCCGAAGACAAATCTTCGTTCTCCCCATGATACTTTTTTGTGGACGGGACTATGACCATTTTGGCTCCTGACGAGCGCAGATTTCTTTTGGGTATGTACTAGTTAAACTGTTTCTGTAAGTAATGAGGTCCAGTACCTTGGAGTGCTTTGAAAACAGTACACAGAGATTCGAAAAGCACTTGATTCCTCACCGGGAGCCAATGTAGTTTTTTTAATTTCGTTGGAGATAGCCACAAGCTTAGGTGTCCTGGTGAGTAATCTGGCAGCCGCGTTTTGTATCCTTTGGAGTTTATTTATAAAACGTTCTTAAACGTTTAAGAAAAAGCTGTTGCAGTAATCAAGCCTCGACAAAACAAGTGCGTTGACCACCATTTGCCGGCTCCCAGCTGGCAAAAACAGCAGTATTTTTTTTCACTGTTTTGAGAATAAAGGCAGTTGAGGATGAGACTGCATTGACTTGATCGCCCAAGTTTAGTTTGTAGTCTATTAAAACTCCCAAGTTTTCTTATTTTCTTCATGGGGACAGGAAGTGATCCCATTGTTGACGGCCACCAGCTTGGTTTACAGACGTTCCGACCAATCCCGAATACTATAACTTCTGTTTTGCCTGAATTAAGCTTTAAAGCGATACAAAATGGGATGATGGATTGAGCGTAATAATGGGCAACTACAATTGTAAGACTGAATCCGCAGTCTATGTTCTCACATGTACCTGCGGCTTAAATTACATCGGCAGCACCAAGCTACAGGTACATGAGAGAATCTTACAGCACTTACGTGCAATTTTACATAGCGACCGTAATTATCCTGTGGCACGCCACTTCAAACAGATGCATGGAAACAACCTATCTTGTTTGCAATATTATGTGGTATCCTCCGTCCCAAAACCACGCAGAGGAGGCAACAGAGAGGCTTTACTCAGAAGATTAGAAACCAAGTTCATTATTAACTTCGATAGTAAATGTCCAAATGGACTTAACAATACTGAAGATATGTACACGTGTCTTTAACTGATTATTCTGATGGTTCTAATTTACATTGTAAGGTTTATTATTTACTGTAGAGTGTATTGTTGATCTGACTGCAAAGATCCTACATTGAGTAGGTTTTTAATCTTGGGTTTAGGTAAGAAGATTTGGAGCTTCAGATATATATTTTACGACAGCTGTCGATTTCTTACCTTACCATTTCACATTACGGCCAGGAAAAAACTTAGGGGGTTGTGTACTATTAGTGTGGAAGAGGTTGAAACCCTGGACATGATTCTTGGTTTCAAAACTGATTCTAATATCTGATGTCACTGCCTATTTCTTTCTTTTGTGTCCTGGCCTTTTTTTGGTTTCAAAATGTATTTTTATTTTGAAATCATTTTATTCCACACAAATTTCTTGCACATAGGAGTTTAAAGGGGAAATAATAAGTATTGCTGCTATGCTCTATTTTTGCACATTCTTTTTAATCAGAGTCACGATTGAAGCAAGTAATTGTTTGCATTTATACAGTTATGAAAAACAAATTTTATTGTACATAATATCTTGTATATGGATTTATCCAGGAATATATATTTGTCAAACAGACTTTCTATGAAATGGATTGTAAATAATGAAGCAATCGAATTTTTTATGATATGCAGTAATAATAATTGTTTCCTTTTAAGATTAATTTAAATAAAAGGATCAATATCGTTTTTTAAATGGGTAACACATCTAATGTTATTGTGAGTATGTAACATTTGAGAAACAGAGCCCATAGGACAAAGTCGCTCAGTCTGTTTGTTATGTCTATAGTCAACTTGCCGACCACGTGACCTGAGTAGGAAGGGCATAACTTTTAAATGGCTACAACCTGTTACAGCCTGTATGTGATCAAGGGCGTCTGAGCCCGAAACGCGTCATCTGTTGTTCGCTGCTGATAAGGTTGAAATAAATTAACATCTTGCCTACAAAGAAGTGGTTCGCTTCTCCTTCTTCGCCGCGAGGCTTTGGTGGAAGTGGTTGGAGTTTTGTCTTCGATATATATATATATATATATATATATATATATATATATATATATATATATATATATATATATATATATATATATATATATATATATATATATATATATATATATATATATATATATATCCTACTGGCAGTCGCCAGTAGGTAGTTATAGTTAGGACCTCGTTTCTATTCAAAAAGCGTTTTTCTTTTCAAAATAACTTTGGCGCCGGTTGACGAATCTTCGCAAGATTTTTCAAAACTAGTGGCCCGCTCCGGTCAGCTCCTGTCTTGAAAGTTTCGGGGTGATTCGATAAACGGAGGCCAAGAAAAAAAGGGGGTCCAAAACGCGTTTCCCCTAATGTTAATTTCCAAAGGAAACTTTAGACAAAATTCCAAACTGAACTGCTGAACGGAATTACATCAAATTTGACAGAAAAGTAGGTCTTGGTTCAGAAAGAGCCCTTTTTTTTTCTAAATGGTGTAAATCCATCAGTAGTTTTTGAGAAATAAGAAAAAGTAAAAATGTATATATATGTGGGCGCGGTGGGTTCACAAACCCTCCCAAACACCAGCTTCATTGTCATTGGCTGCCAACACTCCAAACCAGGAAATGTTGGCAGCCATCTTGTGACTCAGTAGAACCGAGTCACAAGTCAACAGTAATCATTCATGATAAAAGCATCTGTGGAAAAGGAATACTCGGAAAACAATAGTTGTAAAAACTTGCTTTGTAAATTCGTTATAATGCCTTTAGTTGTAAATGCATCTCGTTGGTCTGACTTCGTTGTAAAGGAGGTCCCCCAACAAATACAGGTAGTTTTTTTCAACGAGTCTAAACCCACATTTGCGAGTCACAAAATGTGGCTTTACAATAGTTAGATTTACTCCAGAATCATTTTTTTTAATATATTTATAAAGTTTGGAAACACCCACAGACATGTTTGGTGTGACTTTAGGTAATTCTCACTCTAGAAGTGATCAGATATTTCCTCCTTCCAAGGGCAGGAGTACAAACATTTTCTAGGAGGAAATAAGAAGTGAACACCGCAACGTTTACACCGTCTGCTGTGGTGGAATAAAGCATAATTGTACTCAACCCACACTTGATGAGGATGATGTACTTTCCATACATTATGTATTTTGACACCACCAAAACGTAAAATAAAGCTCCCGAACATGTATGGTGAATTTTCACCTAAAAAAGAGGCGGTGCATTCCACATAGCTCTCAGTGCTCCTGCCTGCAATGTTCTGAACTTAACGACCGACCATGTTTTACAGTGTGCCACCTCACCAGTAATAAAGCTCTTCTAATTTTATGGATGTGTGTTTCACTGTCATTGTCCTCCCTTTTTGCACCAGCAGAGATGGATTTACACATTCACAGGTCCACCTAGACTGACATTCTGGGAATGTGCAAATGTGTTGCTGTTATGCAGCTTGTGATTTTGCCCGCAATTGCCACAAGCAAAACATATATCATCTTGGTAAGGGGTAAATAGTTTGCTAAATGCAGCTCTTGCTACTTGCCAGACTCACACAGGAATGCGGGAGGATGGGCGCTTGCCACACATCAACTTCTCCTATGCCAATCCTGCCAGACATGCTTGATACCAGGTTGGTGCCGGAGTATGGCCAATGTAATACAGGTCAGAAATGTCTCCTTCCAACCTCTCAGACGCTTGTACTCTTCTGCTCATAAAAGTAATGAAAAGTGCAGTGCACAGTTTAATTTCTAACTCTAACCCATGGGCAGACATGCAACTCAATGCATTGACTTGTGCGGGTCCTTTATGCCATCCCAAGAGGTGAGTGGGAGCGTGCTGACACATCAACACACATGTAAAACATGCTTTCAAAATAGTACCATAAAAACTAAAACAAAAGACACACCAAAGATTTTACACACTGAGCCTCTCAATTGCCTCTCCAAATGTTGCCTAAGATGTTATCGGCATGCAATGATACACCAAATAACAGGTCATCTCTAGATTATATCTAGCTTTTATGAACATTAGTTCTGTATCAGCATGCCAAACTTTGCTTCAATGATGCATCCTGCTTAGAGACAGCCACAAAGGGGTGTCACGGTTGTGACATTCCAAATAAACCTAATCTGAACAATGTTTTACTACCTTTCCAGTGTGGTTTCTCTATATTCTTTGCCTTAAGTTGAACTAATTGTTCCTGGCATTGTGACTCTATGAACTGTGACATTGGCATTCAGAGTAACATTGTGAGAGCTCTGTCCCTATAAACCAAAATTAAAATTAGTTACACCCATTACTTTTCTTAACTTTCTGTTAAGGTCATGGTATGTCGGGTCAGGACAAGCACCAGTAGTGTGAACATTTAGGGCCCAATTACGATGAGGCTCGGAATGCCTATAACCACAGGTCAGAGGCTTTCGGAGACTCATCGAAACTGAAACCAGCCGGTCATTCCGGCTGGATTCTGACAGGCTCAAAGAGCCCATCGGCTAGTCAAAGACCAACATGTAATCCCCATGGACGACGTTTCCGCCGTTGTGATTACGATGTTGGTTTCTGACAGGCTTTCCATGTTGAGCTTTCTTACATGGAAAGCCTGTCAGAAACACACATTGGAGACCCTAGTAGGCCCCCCCTCAACACTGTAGCCTCTGGTTGGGGGCTGAGAATCCCAGCACCATGTGGCAGGCCACCACGAGGTGCCTGCCACACATTGCAGGGATTCATACAAACTCCTATTTCTCTATGGAGTTTGTGCTCCAGCTGGTTTACAGTCGCAGCACATGCTCCCATAGGGAAATGAGAGTTAGCGACCCCTCCATGTGTGGTTGCATTGTAATTAGGTATGCAGAACGACCGACCCATGGTTAGGCGGTTCCTATGGCCCGACATCGTAATAAGGCCCTAAATGCTACAGGAGGGTTGCAGTGTATAAAAAGGTATGGCTGCAGGGACATGGTTGTGTCCCAGCTAGCTGCAATTTAAATCTCTGCAGTAACATGTCAAAGAAAAATTGCTCAGTCATGTAGAAAACCTTGCTATTCGTTAAGTCACCCCTAGGTATGCCGTACAGGCCTACAGGGTTGGGTGCTTATTGTACAAAAGGTGTAACATGCTATATATCAATGGGAAATATTTTCCAACACTGGGGAGCTCTAATCCAGAAAACTTTGCTGCTTCCATAATATGGCCAGTGAGGACCATGGATGCCACTTTGTGCTTTTTGGTGCTATTTCTAATTCAAATGTAAAAATGCATACCTTGGTACTGTTTATTAGATTTTTTTTGTTTTGGTGCCATATTATTTATTAAAATATTCTCTATTTTTCTCAGCCAGGTTAGGATTTTTCTTGTATTGTGTTTACACTTTATTTCTATTTGAGAAGTGCATAACTATTTTAAACATTACCTCTAAGGTATGCCTGACTTCATTGTGCCAGGCTACCCGAGGGTTAAGCACAAGTTTATTTAGTGACTTTATTGGTTCACCCTGCCCAGGACTGTGATGAATATTTGCACTTGCTTCTCACCCTTCTTATCTAATATTTCAATTTCTTAAATTGCTATAAAACCAAAAATCACTAGTTATAATCTGAAATGTTGTTTTTTGATTTTTAAATTCTCTTTTGTTTTTGATTGCACATTTATTTCCTTTTTTTATATTTTCCACATCTACTCATATTTTAAACCTGTGATTTCTGCGAAAATGGCGGGGATCTTAGCAACATTGAAAGCTTCATTGTAGCAGAGCAGGAAAAGTTGTGTAAGGAGAGGGAACTGAGGCTAGAAAAAGGCTCCAAGCACCTGGAGCACTAGATAACCCTCAGAGCTTTGGATGAGGTTTGCACATTGTAGTGTACATCACAAAGGCAGAAAGATGGTGCAGAGGACACAGAGGAGATGGAGGAGGAAGAGAATGACTTGTTAATGGCCCCAGAGTCAGATGACAAAGGACAGAGGAGGGCCCATAGAAGTGAGGTTGTCAGCCTTATCCAGGGTTGGAAGCAATGTGTCTTACCACGGCCTGAAAAATGTGGAGTTGGAGAGCAGGCAACTTGACGGAAAGCTGAGGCTGCAACTGGCCACCCTAACCATGGAGAAGAAAAAAGTTGGCCAGGGAAGAGAGGAGAACTGAAGCAGCTGCAGCAAGTGCCCAAGAGGAGAAAAATGGAGAGGCCGAGAGATCATTTGAGGAGAGAAAGGCCGAGGGTAAGAGAGCTCCAGAGGAAAGGAAGCTGGCTGTAGAGGAGAAGACAATTCTGCTAGCACAAGAGAGACACCAGAAAAACTAGACCTGAAAGCCAAGAGGATCGCTGAGTCTAGTGAAGATGAATTTGGTAACTGGGAAAAATGTTGGTGTTTTTCACATAAGGGTCCGAGTGATATCAAGACAACTCAATCACACTCTTAATGTATATTTGATGTCACTCAGAACCCCTTGATGAAAAATGTTTACATTATTCACAACGGCCTATTTATAATCCAACATATTTGAACTGGTAGAGAAGGCATGAAATATAACACAATCTTACTATGAAAGGAAAGGAGAAGATACATCTTCAAACAGTAGGTTCTGTGGGTGGTTTCAGTCTCAATATCCTCATTACTCTGTTGGAGCTGATTCACAAAAAATCAATTATGAGCACAGGAAATAGTACTGTAGCAGTACTCTTGTACTACTGCATGCCCTTGTGAATCAGCCCCAAAAAGCCTAAGTCAGTCTTTTTGTACTAATTCTACATGAATATTCTTAGAACACCAATTTTATTCCCATTTTAGAATGGTTTGGCAACCCAGGTACTAATAAATGCTTTTGTGAATTGGTCACTCTGTGATTGATCAGGTAGACTTTCTGCATTCCTGCACTTGATGTATTTCAAATGTTGTCCTTCTGTTTCAATACTGGTGTTAAATTCATAAAGCAGGCCAATGTTTTCATTGTACAGAACAGTAAAGTAGGTTGCATTGATCATTTGTCACATCTTTTTTTCCAAAGGTAAGGTACATTTTAATCAGTTTTGAAGGTAACATGTCAACTTGTTTTTCTTGCGTTCCCATGACAAAGAGGAAATAAATATGGCGCCCTGGCGTTCATCTCCTCACTGCACAAACTCAACATGTCTGTGCAGGCCACCTATGACATCAGTATTCGAGCACATGTTGGATAATCCATATTTCACAGACTACAAATGATCACGTAGAAAAACACCAAGAGGAGGAGGAAATAAGGCAAAAGTGAAATGTGAGTGTTGTCTGAAAATCAATGCTCCCTGTTTGGAGAAATAACAATCAACCGGTGCATGGCACACTGCTTGATTGCCGGAGGCTCAGTGTAAATTAATGGTCATTGTTGGATAGATTAAAATCTGCCACACACCTTGTGGAAAGAAATGTTACCATAATTGATGCATAAGCAGAGACATGTTTTTAGTCAAAACAAAATGTATGGCATTCTGGCATTTGTCTGTGTAACCTCATTTAATAACTATACGTATAGTTCCTTGGAAAAAGACTAGAGGTAAACAAAAAGTGATGGGTGGAATGCTTGAATTAATCACACCCACTGCTAATTGCTTGGGTGCACCCAAACTATCCTTTTTTGTCCATTATGCCCCACCAGAGACAAAAGAATTTTCAGCAAAAAACTTAAGACGTGGCTTTTTCCTTAAGGATCCTTTCCTCCAAACCGGCCTTTTATCTGTAGCGCTGGCAAGCTCTTGGGGAGCCATGCGTTTTATAAATTCCATAAACATAAACAAACATAAACACTATTCAGGCGTCACCAAGATGCAAATCAGCAACGCACCCGATCCAATAGGAACTGTCCATCCTGATCTACCAGACCAGGTTCCCTCCAGATGGAACACAAGCACCCCATATTGGGCTTGAGCTATTTAGGCCTCATCATCAGTAATAGTTTGACTCCTTTGGCACAGATTGCACTTTACCCAAGCCTGGGCATACCTTCACACAAAGGAAAACAGAAAAGTGAACGGTGGATTATGGTCGAATTGATGATAGCCCCTGATAATTGCTCAGAGCATATACTGCTCTCTCCCTTTTTTGTCCAAAAAATATTAGATTAATGTATTGCTGCCCCAAAAAATACCTGCTGATTTCTGTTAAAAAAGATAATAGAATCAATAGTTAAGCTTAGGGTGTTGACATAAATTGATATAAATGTATAAATAGACCTCCATTCTGGAAGGCACTTTGCTTGACTAAAATATTATGGGGGAGATGTATCAAGATTCCATTTTGCGATTTCTAAATAGCGATTTTTAAGGAAACACTATTTAGAAATCGCTAAATGGGATGTATGTAAAGAAATCGCTATTTTTTAGCGATTTCTTAATCTTCCTTATTTGCGAATTCGCAATTTGCGAATTTACAATTAAGGAGTAATTTCCCATTCATTCCTAAGGGCCAGGAAGCCCATAGGAATGATTGTGAAATTAATTCCAATTTGCGATTCGCAATTTGCTAATCACAATTTGAGAATAATTTCAAGGGTGCAGGGGTGTCTCAAGGACACCCTGCTGCACCCCTGAAATGTACATGTGTGTGCATATGACGCACATACATGCCATATGGGCATGTGTGTGCGTCACATGCCACCTTCGAAAATGCCAAATTGTGCATTTTTAAAAGAATTTGCAAATTCACATCAACTACAAGTTGGTGTTAATTTGCGATTTCTTAAACGAAATTCGCAATTGAAAAATGCTATGGCAAAATAAGGAATCGCAAATTTTTGCGATTCCTTAATTTGCGAATTTTTGATGCATGCCAAAACATGCAAATATACCGTTTGCGATTCGCAAAGGCCGAAATTCTGAGAATTTCGGCCTTAGCGATTTGCAAACGGCTTGATACATCTAGGCCTTTATTTCTCTTTATCACTAAGGCCATCATTTCAGGAGTTGCAGGGCTCCTGATAAAGAAATAGCGCAGTCGAAAATCGAAATACCACATCATTAAGACTTAACCATTAAGAGAAACATGCTTTTGATATTGTTTGATATTGTTTGCTCCCTAGAGCTGCTGGGACTTTCAACAAGTTATTCCAGATGTGAAATAATCCATCATGAGTTCCAGTGGTGGCAGAAGAACACACCCAAACAGACAGTGGGAAACATTAAAACTAAAATACTTCTATGGGCTGATTCAAGATGTGATTTGCAATGTCTCAATCCAATCACCGAGGGCTATTGAGCAAATTAACCAATCAATAAAGAAGGCCCATCAAAGCCCCTTAAAGTAAGCAAACAATACAACATATACCTCAAAGTTAAATATGAGAAATTCCACTTACAGTAGTACATATCTTTGTGGAAACATACGCTGTAGAATTGTGCTACGTTTCAAAATGTCACGCAAAATCAGTTCTTAATTTGCACTAGTGGTTTCTGGTTCTTAGAACCAGGCACATAATTGTCAACACCGGAGCTTGTGACAGTCTGCCCCAAGGTGGTGCTCTCTGGCTAATCTACAGATAAGTACAACAACAATTAAATATTAATACAATATACATGAAAAATGACAATTACCTGCCGCCCACGCAATTCATTTAGCTTTGGGGACCTGAAAGAGTCTGAATTGTCACACTTGTAGGAGTGTGATGGTTAGTAGTTGTGTTGCTACTATCATTGGCAGTATTACAGGGGCAGTGTGTGGTGCAATTTGTACACACCCAGAGACCTGGCACTTATTTCTTACAAATGAAGCACTTCACAAAAAGATGCTTCCCACTTTAGAACATTCTTACATGTGGTATATGTGTTACCCAGTAGCCATACGGTACTGGGTACAGATCATCCAAAGTGTATTTTCAGTGAAGAAGCATACTTCTATATTTAGATTTTACAAAGGGCAGCTCATTTACACCACTCTGGTACAGAATACATTCACAATAGCTAAAATAATTATCCCTTTAAATTGTGCTTATCTTATTGCAGATATATTGAGGAGGTTACAAAGCAACAATTGGTATTCAACTTCTAATAAAAAATGTTTTATTTTCCTTCACAGACGGCTTATACAACTATATAATTAATAAATGCAAACATCCAGTTCACTAACATTTGTTGCCATAATTGACGCGAGCTTTTATTTTGTGTTGTAATACCGTATTTGATTAACACCCCATTTGCACTGACTGCCAAAGGTAAATAATTTTCAACGTAAAAACGCAATGCTGTGTTTTGTCTTGTTTAGGTTTTTTTGGGCGGGTGAACTCTTACTGTTGTCGTTCTCCTTGTGTTCACCAGTGCAATGAAGGTAAACTTCTTCAAGAGTAGGATTCAACTTTACTACTGGTTTCTAAGTGCTTGATTAGAAGCATATTTAACGCACATGCTAAATAACGATAGCATGGGATACGTTATTTATCAACTCCAATAAATAACACCTATTAGGAGTTGCTGGGGAATAATATGCAGATTTTGGTGTTTAACCCACCAAAATCCACATGATAGGAAAAATTCTCTGCAGTGTTCCCCCATTTAATATCAGGATGTTTGGCATGCCATAATTTAACAATGGTTATTTAATGCATCCAATAATTTTCGGATATGTTAAATACCTAACAACTTGTAATTCCAACCCATGTGAAACGAGTTTAAGCTATTGCCATTGTAAATGACAATATCTTTTATTTATGTTTTATAAACCAAAACCCAAATAAAAGGCATAGCCATTTACAATGCCAATAGCATAAACTCGCATAGCTGAGAGACCTATTGCATTGCAAATGCTTGTTTACTCCAGCAATAGGTAAAGTCTAACCTTGATTACATACCACTCCCCATCTCTTTGGTCTTGTTGGGGTAAAGGACCAGGGTGGCTTCAAAAACTTGGACCACAGTAAACCCCTAATAGAAACTTGATTTATCAACAGCAAATCTCATCACCCGACGAAAGATGAAAGTCGGAGGCTGTATGTCAGGGTCCCAAAGTAAGTAACACATCAGATGCAAACTTAAGGGCAACCTACATGTGGTTCAGAAAAGGCCAACCCCCTTTTACCTGAACACCTCACAAAGTGGGAAGTGACTGAAGAATATTGGACCAGGACCCTTGCTAGAATTAATAACGACTCCCATAGGATAACTGCCCAGGCTAGTGGGTTTTTTGCAAACTCTAAAATGTGTAATACTCTAAAAATAAACAAGGAAAGTAATTTACATCCTTTAGGCATCTGGTTAGTGTCATTCAACACTGGTCACTATAACGTATTCCTTGTAAGTTTTGTAGAAAGTCATGAATACATCAAAATTAGAGGGTAGCTTACATTACATCACACACATTCTGACCAGGTGTGTGTCCAAGGCCTCTGTAGCAGAAGGCCTTGCCATCCTTGAGGAGGGAGGGGCATGGCCCAATCAATCATTCATGTGAATATCCGTGAGATGCTGAGATCCCTCAACACGTTCTTCCTGGTGGGGCATCATTTTGGATTACCCCACTGCCTCTGACTAATGGCGTCCAAGGAAGGGACTTACCATCCACGTGGCTATTGTAATTAAATATGAAACTGCAAGAGTTCATGAACTGTAACTGACAACAGGCACAAACGCCTAGCGATTAAGGATGTTGCCAAATGGCGAGCTTGGCCAACCTTGAAGCTTGGCAACCAGGTTCGAGTTTGACCTGAGGCTCGAAGATCCTGTGATTCTCGGCAAATCACGTACTCTCCCCGTGCCAAAAAAGGAATGTGTCCGTCTGTAATGTAACGGGTGCTCATGTAAAGCACGCTGATACCTTTGGGTCGTGTTTGCTCTATATAAAACTCCAAAATATAAAATAAAAATGATCACAATACGAGTGGACCCCTGCAGACCCCCTAAAGTAACTGCCTTGGGAGCAGGCAAGATCCGTGAACAGTTGTTTCCCTCGGGACGGTACGCAGCAAGCGTGGGCCACAGCGCAGCGGTACCCCAGTCATTATGGTATAAAGACAGACAAGCAGAGTTCAGTGAGTGAGCCCATGGCCGCACACATGTAGAAAGGCATTCCGGGCAGATAGAAAACATCCTCGCTCTCCCCGCCTGCCCGCCTCTCTGATGCCTCGCGCTGGTTTGAATGGTGGCACATCTGGACTCAGGAAGGGGAGGAGGTAAACAAACACTTTGCAGCCATGGCTCCGGCGAGCCAGGGGTGGAGGCCGGAGAATGCCTGACACTAAGCATGGGCGAATTTTGCGAATCTCGCGTTCGCGAATTTTGCGGATTTGCGAACTCGCAATCCGCAAAATCTGCGAATTCTCGCGAATTTGCGGATTTTTTTTTTGTGTTTGCGCGGGTTTCTGCCAGTTCGCGAGGGTTTTGTACACTTTCGCAAATTGCGAACTTACCTGTCGGGTCGCAAGTTTCGCGAACTTGTTGTTTCTACGTGTCCAGCCTGTTTGGGACACTCTTCTTCATCACTGCCACTCTCTGTCACCACTGCCACTCTCTGACTACTCATGCCACCCTCTGGCCCACCCATGCCACCCTCTGTTTCATCACCACACCCTCTGGTTGTCCAGTGTACATTATTTTCGGCAAAGCAAAGCACACCTTCCCTGCCTCAAGTGACCTGAATTAATTTGGGGCTGATTAATGTGTCACAGAATATGTTTTTAGCTGGCACCTGCTTCCTTAGTGTGCCCTGATTAGTGATCTTTTGCACTTGCTAAGTGCTTTCATTGTTGCAAAATTAGTTACAACACCTGCCCTGCCCCAACTGACAATAATGAATTAGGGGCTGATTAATGGATTTTAACTTCCAGCCTGGCTCCTGCTTGTCTCCCTTAGCTGTAATTCAGGACCTTTGTGGCATATGTGTAACTATTCTGAGGTTCAGAGCAGGGTCACATAATAGTTGCAACTGGCAACTGAACTCTGGAGGGGCCCCTCAGGAAGCACTACAGGAAATGGCTACTAATGATGAGCCTGAACTTTTGAACCTGGTAAGTAGTTTCAGTTTTGCTAAGATCGTATTTCTGCAATTTAGCACTTATTCGCGGGGCGCGAAGTTGTACTGGGAAGCCGCGAACTCACGCGAACAGTGCGAGCAGTGCGAGCAAAATCCGCTGCTCGCGGATTTGCGGATTTTGCGGGAGATTCGCGAATCTCGCGGATTGCGAATTTCCCGAAAATCCGCAAAATCCGCGAGCGAAACGGATTTTCCGCCCATACCTACCTGACACTCCCACGCAGGCAGACGCTGCAAGGTCAGCCCTGCCAAACAATGTCCTGGCAGGTGCCCGCTGTGCCAGTAAGAAAGATAGCAAAGCCCACACCCACAAATGCCCTGCCCCACGCACCCTGTCAGCGGAAACATCATATCGGGCATGTTTGTGTGTGCACCCACTGCTGTGTGCACAAAGTGATTGCGCTAGTTCTGAAACTACCTACAGCTTTCGTTTGCATGCCCCCTATGTCCTAGTCAAGCACTTACAAATGTTTTTCAGTGTGCAGGGATATGTGGAAAGCTATGAAAGCACATTGTTGAGCCTCTCACTGAAATGCACATAAAATCTTTGCTCTTAGGCGAACACGAAAATAAATCCTTTTGCGGTTAACAACTGCTCTGCAGTTATTTTACTTGGCTTTTACAAAGAGAAATATAAAACATTGTCAACAGTTGTGTTGTGGCACCGTGCTGTAAGGGTATCTACTTGTCTGTTTTTATGCTAATAATAACTTCCTATATGTTTAAACATATAGAAAAACCCTACCATGTACACACAACACCGTGCATACATCCAGAACAGTACAGATAGGCCATACAGCTGGCAATAAGCATGTTCACAATAGCAGCTCTGCCATCCCAGACTAGCACCAAACCAAACACGAGCAGATGTGAAGAAATGGTTCACAACCTCTATTTCCTTCTTTCATTTAGTTCCTTCCCTGTGAAATGGATCCAAAAAAGAACAAGCATGCGAGTGCGTGCGAAACAGTGAGATATCTGCTCCTTATTATCGCGCACGCCTCTGTAGACGATAATTGATAACAGATGTCGGGCCTGCGGGTCACCAACACAAATAGGCCAAGGGCGAAGCAATGCCCCTGCTTTTGGCTATTTGCGTGCTGTCTTTGTTAAAAAGACGCACGCAAAGGCCAATAGCCTGGGGCAAAACGAAAAGCACAAGCACGAGCGTGTGCGAGTGTGAGAGCAGATTTCAAAAGCCCCTACATGAAGTCTTGCTGTGCGTGCAATGCTGCGCAGTACAACGCTAGGCGCGAGACCTAAAAAGAAGCGGAATTTAGCCAGTCAGTTGTAATCAGGTCTTCAGTCTCATAATTTTAAATCCAGTGACTGATTTTTTATGAATCATTACCCATGGTGAAAAGTATGTGTTAAAGTCTGGGAAGCATTGGTGGACTCTTAGCTAACACTGAACAAACATTTGTGAGACTGAAGCTATCAGTGGACAACACACAAGAAAACTAGGTGCAGCAAACTCATGCCCATTTAACAATACATATAGAATAGAGAGTGAAATCTATCAGGAAAATAATTGAACAGCTGTACAAACACGTTTTCTCCATCACAAACCTTGCAATGACATAGTGACCTTTAGAGATTGATAGGGTATTTAGACAATATAAAATCCTGTTCAAGAAACATGAGTATAACATAAAGGGCGCCCTGGGAAGAGCGAGCACAAGTCGCCGCAACCCGATGCAAGCAGCAGGTCAATTGTGCCCGCCGGCCCCCTGTTCAAGCCCGTACTGTCGGACTAGGACAACAAATTGCTCTCCACACATAATGGAACCAGAATTGTTCTAATAGGTACCTGTGTAATTCATAAGCTACCTCCACTTTCTTTTGAGGCCCTGAAGAAAGCCCCAATGACCAAAACAGGCGTACATGGAGGGCTGAAACATGTCAACCTATTTTTTTGGACACTGACATTGCGTTGGGCAAGTAACTCGTCCACACATGCACCACTCTGTTTTTATTATTACCTGAATCCTGACTGATTAAAAAACTGTCAAGGACATAAAAGCTTTTAAATCCACTTCACTTGAGCACTTTCACTTATTCCTTGATCACTGTTGAAATAACCAGTGGTTTTCCTCCCTGTGGTGGCAAGCATACTACAAAAAGAAGCCCGATGATGGCGGAGAACCAAGATATACTGCCCCACGACCTTCCTAAATGTGATTGGGGGCTTTTAATTACAAAGTTGCTAGCCCTGGTTACTCAGGTCAAGTGATTCATCCCTCATTGATTTTTTATATAAAATAAATACAACCATGAAATTTATATTTAAATATCACCTGCAATTTGCATACACCCAGACCTTCTCATTCCCATTTGTTTTGTCATCTGTAATGATTGATACCACTTTCCGTGTAGTTTGTGTTGAGCAATCCCTTTTTGTCTTTTTTTGGTTCTCTGCTTTGTTCTTTTCTTTTTTTCTTTGTCTATGCTCTTCTCTTACACGTCTCCACCCTCTACGGTACTATGGCGGTCACCTCACTAAGGTTTCATTTATCTAAAATTGCAGACCAAACCTGGAGGCTGGCAGCCATTTTAAGTCAATGTGATTGATAGTCACGCCAAAGTGTTTCCAGAGGGCCACATTCTGTCTGGAGACAGATGTCCAAGGGCAAGTCTCTAGCTGCTGACTGGTCATTTATTGATGAGGTACCCCCAAGCTCCGGTTCCTCAGTTACTGCTTCTCAGCTCCTGACACAAAAGAAATGGACTGAATTCTGCCTATGACAGCTTCCATGTCCAGAACAATTCCACCTGGTTAATGTTCTATGGACACTGGAGAATGGTGAAGGGGTGGGTGATCAGCCATACCAACCTTACTTATGCAGCCACTGCAGAGAGCACTTGCACCAACCAGACTGATTCACAGCAATCATGTTCAATTCCAGGACTGCATTACTTTTGCAACAAAAAACACATTTCCTCAAACAGGCTTTCCGAAAATAAATTGCACCATTCGCGTTTGCCCATGTCAGATTTGGAGAGTTTTAAGCAATGGGGTGCAAAAAATAGTTTTTTAAAATTGTGCCACCTCTTGGAGGATGGCGTTCACATTTTTCAAAAAGACTATGATACCCGTGTACATGTCTTGTGCAGGGTCATTTTCAAGAGCTTGTATGTAGGTTTTAGCTATTCTATTTTACATATTGTTCCATCCATGTGCCTTATTCACTTGCGGTCAATTGTTTCAAAGTGAATGGATTTTGCGGATTTCTTTTATGTGTTTATGCTTTACCATGGTGTTTGTTTCTGTAGAGCACTCTTAAACATAAACTTTATTGCCATTAACGCAGTAAGGCTTCATAATCTTGATTTGGTCATAAATGTGAAGGTTTGTCTGACTCAGGATTATTAACAAGCACGGTGGAGCATGTGTGGGGAAAATATCATACATTGTATGTTTTGCAGATTGAAAAAGGCAGAATATTCAGGCCAAATTTAATACGTTTTTGTTCTGGTGTTTCGTCACTTTTTTGATGCAGCTATGAAGTATACATCTATTTATGTAAATATTAAGCCTTGCAAACGCAGATTTGCTTGGCTTTATTAAAAACAAGAATCTCAACACAGTGCATTGTACTGCCTTGTGTTACATTGCATCGGGGAGCCATAATATATGTGGAGCGTGGGCATTCTCGTGAATCCATCCGTGATACAGATGAAAATCATTTTTGTTGGTAGACATGGATTTGCCTCAGAATGGTGCACTTGCCTGTGGCTGGGGTAACAAGAAGATATATTTTTATTTATCATTGTTTTTTCCTCTTTGCATGTGTGATACATTTTGATTCATATGATTCATATTTATAATTTATGTGTTTCTGTCAGAGTGCTTTAGTTGTTCACGCTTTTACAATTTTCCCAAACAGTTTGGTTCATTGTTAACACTTTTTGTGTTACATGAATTTTCATGTTCTTCACACTTAAACACTATGCACTTGGAATATTGCTAATGGAGCATGGCCCTCTCTGAAGGGTCATCCCAAATGTTATGCCTTCCTCCTTCACTTTTTCTGACCTTCTTTTTGTTGGATTTAGGATTCTGAGCACTTTGCCACAGCTGACCTGTGCTAAAGTGCACGTGCTTCTCCCCTGAACATGGTGACATTGGTGTGTACCTGATTGGCATATTTAGTTTACTTGTAAGTCCCTTGTAAAGTGGTTACCATATATCCAGGTCCTGTAACCTAAATGCTACTAGTGGGCCTGCAACACTGATTGTGCCACCCGCACAAGTAGTTTTTCAAACCTGTCTCATGCCTGCCATTGCAGGGCCTGTGTAGGAAGCTGGCTCTTTATATGAAATGCCAAAATGAGGTATATCATTCAAAGAGTCCGGGGATTCCCTAATGAGTGGACTGGGGCATTCTCTAGCAATCCCAAGGTGCTCTTTCAGGGGGTAGTGTGGTCGAGCAGCCTTAGGCTTATCAGAGAGGAGTGTTAGACATCTGAAATTACACACAATAGTCAATAAATGATGCACACAAATCAATAAGGAGATCCACACCAATTTATAAAAATAACATATATCTTTATATAGGTTTAGGCACCAGAATCAATACAATAAGGTAAGTACGTTTTTCAGGAAAAATACTTCCGCGTTTTAACAGTCGACAGTGCATTTTTCAGAACCTGCAATGTTATCCTATGGGAGGTATTCAGGGTACAGCAACTTGTGAGAACAATCTCCAGGACTTAAGGTGAGTATTGGGCCAGGTTCAAGGCAGCATCAGCAGGTCACCTCCAGCAGCACTAGGGCTGCCAGGTGCAGTGGTGCAATACAGCGTCAGTACCCAATGTAAGTCAATGGGGATTAGTCTTCGTGAAAAGAGGCTGCCGGTGCTGATTGGAGGCCAGTGGGGTTGAACCACAGTAAGAGCTCGAATCTTGCAATGCTAGGGGACGTGGGGACACTGCAGAGGGTCAAAGACGTTGTCGGGTTTCTTCATCCAGAAGCATTTGCGGTCAAGGGGGACTTGCAACCATAGGCTGCAGCCAAAATCAGGGAGTTCATGGGGGCTGAAACCAAAGTGGACTCTGTATCTGGAGGGCTTGAGGTCCACACTGACGCTGTTGGCTTACTTTGACATGGACTGGGGGACTTAAGTGCAGTGACACTTCTCAGCAATTTGTTTCGTAATTGTTTATTGAAAATTAAAGATGAATATATCAACATAAATAATGCACAGTATAATAGACTTACAGGGGTATATTGTTGTCACAGGTATATGTGTGCATTTGAGAAAGAAAAACTGTACAGAAAAAAGGAAAGGAAGGGAATAGGGTGGGGGTATACAAGATGCAAGGAACAAGTAAAAGGAGGGAGGAAAGGAAGGGAAAGTAGGGTGGAGTTGAGGAGGGGGTAATAGTTTATATATAAACGTGAAAGAGGTGGACATTATCCATGGAATGTAACCTTAGGATGGCGTTGGGTTTTGGCAGTTCTGAAGTCCTCGTGGCTCTTCTTGGTGTGCAGGGGAGCAGCTCTGCTGCTCCACTGGAGTGCTTGAATCTTTGAAGAAGGCAAACAGTCTTCCCAAGCTTTTGAGACATGACATTTGCAGGAAAAGATGTCTTTGGTGCAGGTTCGATGGGGAACAGCAGACAGTCAGGCAGGGTTAGTTGCTCTCCTTCAGTCTTCTGCTTTGTGGCTCTTCAGTGTCCTTTTTTTCATAGGTTGTCAGGAATTGATCTTCTGCTACCAGTGCCTCCTCTAAATACTGAATTTAGGGCTGTTAGGGAAGTGTAAGGTATTAGCCAATGGAACCCCTGCCCCAGGGGTCACTATGACCCCTATAGGACCACTTCCTGTGTAAAGTGGGCATAACCCTGTCCCAGAGTTCCTAAGTTTGCCATCGCTAAAATGGCTAACTCTGGAAAACTGCTTCCACTTCAGGTAGCCCACCTTCTGGGTGGTACTGGCCTGAGGGTGGACACACCAATCTTGCCACCTGACCAGGTGTCAAAGAGCACAGGACAAAGGGGGTTGGCTTCTTCTCCTGTGTGAGAAGCCAGATTCGCATACCAAGAGCGGTGGGCTCTTTGATGCGCCCCTGCTGATCTACAGGTCATTCTTTGGGGGGGCTTGTAAGCACCCTCTGCCTGAGCTGGCTTGATTCCTGGCCCTCAATCTTGGGGTTAGAAATGAGTGTATGGTGACAGGCTGGTGAGAACCAGCACATCACTGGCTGGTAGGGTTTCAGGCAGCACCTCAAAGGTGCCCTAGGTGTGCATGTATTGATGAATCCAACCGTGGCACAAGTGGGGGCAATATGTTTGATACTAAACATCTCTATTTTCAGTGAAGCCATCATGGAGCTTGGGAAGTTATTTTCACCAGTGTCCAGCACATGTACTTAAAATGGTCCCATTGTTCACCTGTACTGGCAACAAAAGAGGTGACCAGCACTGGGGCATACCGGCTCATGTAGCTATTTTCTCACATGTATTAGAGTGCACCCTACCTTAGTGCCATAAGGCCTGCTGTAGGGGTGATTTACCTATGCTGCATGCAGTGTTTGTGGACATGGCACAAAGGAATATGTTCCAGGTCGTGTTTTCACTTTTGTCTCAAACAAGACACACAGCTTGCAGCGGTAGACTGTATGTGTTTGGTGAGGCATCCTTTAGAGAGGCACAATGTGTGCTGCAGCCCTTAAGCAGGGGTGGGCAGAGTTTGTGGAGTTGCACTATGCCACTGAGTTGACTAAAAACTTGGTGGAATTCCACAGTGTTCTGCTCCGCCCTGATATTAGTCTGCAAGCTGCAAATGAAAGACTGGGACTTGGGGGGAAGGGGCACATGGGGCCAGTGTGCCCGTCGCGGGACCTGTCTTGTTCACCTAGAATTAGGTGATGAATTGGGGGAGGGCCCTTCTGGCTGACATCACGTTTATGGGCGAGTGAGAGGTGATTTCTTTTATGGGGCCGCCAGTGCAGCCATTGTCCCACAGTGCACCACAGAGGCTGGGAGGGGCGCTTTACGCATGCTACTGCTTGTGAATGTGATGTGTCCAGGGACACAGGCTGCTTCTTTCCCTGATGAATCCCAGGCAGGCTGATGCATGTTGAGCAGTGAGCACAGAAGGTAAGCAGCTGTTCTCTGTGCTGTGACTGGCGCCTTCTGGGTAGGCCAGGATGATGGAGCACTACTTGTTTCATCATATTTTTTTAACTATCAAATGCCTTTGGAAATGCCTTTTAGGGTATTATGGATAGCCCACATGTTAATATTTTAGGCTGTCTTCTTGGCATTTGAGGTAATTTGCCCCCCTAAAGCTGGGCAAACTGTAGTACCTGATGGTGCCCCAGTGATGAGGAGAAGTGCCAATGTATCTGATTAATAACCCTGCCCGTTTTATGGCAGTGTTGCTTGCATGCAACAGCCTGGGCACCTCTTCCCCTGTCTGCATACCAGGCCTTTTGAGGAATGTGGAGTACATTTACAGCATGAATATTTCTTGTTGCTACAGTGGTTATCTTAATTGATGAGCTTTCTGAATGCAAGATCTGAGTGTTCTTCTGTTTTAGATGCGTTTATGACAATTTGGATTGAGGCAAGATCTAAGCGCATGCCCAGTAAATGTTTCTTGACTGTTGTGTGGTGGAGAATGCCGTGCAAGGCAGCCCCTGGAAAAGCACTCAAGCACCGTGCCTTTTGGCCTTGAATTGGGTCATTCCAAAAGTAACTTAGCACTCTTCTTGTTTCTTTAAACTCTTGGAAAGAGTCCCTGTCCTAAGATGGCCAAAATGCTGCGGCAACACATTGTGTTTATGCTTGTCCTCTATCCATGTCTTTCTGCAAGAATGTCCTGCCTGTAGGTGACAAAAGGATTGCTAAGAGATTGATACTCAAGTGGAAGCAACCCTTATATATATTTCAACTTATATATTTTCAGTGCCATTTAGCATTAGAGAGCAAACATTGGTAAAAGTGTGAAAATATTCCTGGTTTCTGTAAAACAAAAGTGTGAATATGTAGGTTAAAAATGAAAAATGAATGAGTGATGTGTTGGTCTATAATTGGGCACTATGATAAGACGTTTGCGTTTTAAACTTTTAATCCAAGGTGCACACTGTGCAAGCTGGTCTCTGCTTATCTTAAAAGGAGCAAAACTTTCTATGTGACATATAACACCAATGAAAGAAATCTTGAGCATATGTGGCTGAAGATAAGGCATAAAGTACAGTTCCTTTTAATGATAATGTAGTTACTAATTTAGCCATATATTTTAAAAATCTGACAGTAAAATATTGAAGTGGTCTGAAAAAGTTCAACATTAAGAAAGGTTGTATTTCAGGAAAATGAATTAACACAAAGTGCTGAGACACATAATGCAACTAAAGAGGGAATGTATAAAAGAGATGAGAATAGCCAGTCTATAAAATAGATAATGAGTGAATATTAATGTATTAGGAAATCTGCCTATCCTGCATGCCCCCCCCCAATTTGTTTGCCATTTGCTAGACACTATCTTTGCTTTTTTTTAACAAATTTGGATACTTAACCACTGCTAATCAGGAGTAAATGGCCTGTGTTCCCCCTTTAAACATGGCTAAATGGGGTTATTCCTGATTTGCACAGTTAGCTTGCCTGTAAGTCCCTAGTATACAGAGTACAGATTAAAAAACGAATTCTGTATCTCAGGAATGGGAACAGCTGAAAATAAATAACTCTTTTAATAGGTATTAAAACGTGCATTTAGGCTACAGGATCTCCCAACCTGTGCTCAGCTTGGAAACAGGTCAGAAAGAGGTTTGAACTACCTCCCAGTAGCACAGAATAGGCTGACCTGAATAAGCAGGGATGACCCTTGTGAGGGTGGGGATTTTAGGCATTCTGTTGAAACCACAGTGGCAAATCCTACCTGTGATGTCAGTTGAGCCACATGGAATATTTGGCACATTCTAAAGTGAGAGAAGAGGATACCAGGATATTTCTTGTATACTTACGTATCTCCTGACTGGTTGATGACCTAAAAACTTCTTTCTACAGGTTTGCTGTGGGTAGAGTGCCTGCTTCAAACTGGAGTTTAGTGTTTAATGTGGAAGGACACAAGTGATTACCACAGTGCATTGACTTACACACCCACAAGCCTCACAGCCCAGGCTTAACGTGGCCGAAGACTTTTCCATCATGAAAATGCCCATACACATGGCATTGTAGGCCTTTTTGGCGGTAAGGCAAACAGGAACTTCTGAAAATGTGGGTAGGGTGGCTACAGGAATCTTACACTGTTAGCTAGGTAGAACCTAGAAGTCATTCCCATCTACTAGCGGTTGCTAGGTATAAAGGGGGCACTCCAAGGCACCTCATCAGAACACTTTTTGGATCTGCAGAAAAACAGAAGCGGACTGCATCTGTTGCCTCTGACCTGAGAGGAGGCCTAGAGGACTGGACATGCTCCCCTTTGTACCCAGGAAAAAAAAGTGGACTCCAAGGGACAATTGGCTGATCTCTAGTGTGGCCACAGGGAAACAACAAGATGCAGGAGGCATTTTACCAGGAGTGCCCAGCTGTCCAGAACAAACTGGACCTGCACTGGACTTTGCTAGTGGCTTCTACTGGAATGAGACTTGGTACCTACGTTCTGCCCCTGAGGGCTTAGGAGTCTAAGAAATAACCCCCGGAAACTGTTCCACAATCTCAGAACAGTTGGGACGTTAAAGACTAATCCAAAAGGTAAAAGTTTAGACCAGGACGAACATGTTTGGTGTATCCGACCCAAGCTACATTACGATCAGCCTAAAATCATGCCTATCTCCCGGTTGACCGCAACCATAGACTACACTGACTTTTAGTGCTTTTTGCTGCTGTTGCTACTTAAAACATTAAACATTCATATCTCAGGTTTCTTTTATTGGATTTATGATGTTTTGGCATAATTTTGTTTATTACATGTTTCTTGTTATTTGGTTCAGGACAAACTATAGGCTGGTCTTATAATGAGGTTTACAGTAGCCTTTTGGGAAGCCAGTAGGATTGTTAAACTCTAAATTGACCAAAAAGAACACTGGAACAAAGGGGTTAAACTCACCTGTAACCAGAGAAAGCAACACAATATGTAAATATTCTCATTTGCCTGCAAATAGATCAAAACAATTATCCAAAACCCTGTCTATACAGAACAGTCATTAATTAAAGTACTGCATTGCTGATGGTGCAGTACAAAATTACCCACCCCTTTTATGTCACAAATTCTTAACAGATACATGACATAAATGTACACTTAGTACATTTATCGCGTGGCTTAATGGATTAATGCAAATTGTGCACTTGATATTACTATTAAAGAGTGCATTCACTGTAGAATTAGATAATCTAGTCACATTGCGTGGTTTTACCATAACTGATTAATATATTCCTTGACGTCTTAATGAATTGAATCTTCCTTACTTAGTTGATAATGTGCTTACTATCAGTATGCTATTCGACGTTCATAATGTGTTCTTGATACCATAAATAATGTTTAATGGCTAGAAACCTAACTAGAAACTGATCCAGGGTAAGCGGTATAAATATTTTTAGGTTTAACTTTCAATTCACTACTTACAGATTTGTCCCTCTAACTGCACTGTGCCCCCTACAGCGAGATGGTTCACAGCATTACCCTCACCATATAGACAAATGGTCCCCGGATGGATCTTTCTCTGAGGAGAGTAGGGGTGGGAATTAGGATGTCCAAAATACAATGTTAGCCACCCAATGAGGACCATTAATTCGTGACTAACTCACAAGTTTGAAATAATGTTCAAATACACTTCTCTCAGGACAATACTGTAAAAATAAAGTATTGCAATGGGGAGACTCAATCTCCCAAAAAAATTAAGACTAACCCAAATGATAGAAGCACTGCTATTGCAACACAGAATAAAAGAAGCAGAACTTGATATTCTAAAAAGATTATCATATTCTCCCTACAATGCATTTAGATCAAAAGAGTATTTTAGCTCAGTTTCAAATAAAGAACTTCAAGACACAATAATAGATTCAGGCAATTTAGATAGTTATGGTTTGTTCTTAATGTCTCAAAATCGATAGAGATAATCCATTTCCTAAGCATCTCAATCAAAAATATTATGGTATGTAGTATTAGATCACACATTTAGCAGAGGTGCAAATCCAAAGAGGATGGTTTAAAACAAGCATCAGATACGAGGTTACAGATTCCTATCACCATTAAAGGCAGAAGGATAGTTAGATTCTCTTTAAAAACATCTAAAGATTTAATGCAAAGGAATAAAAGGAACCAATTTTAAAGTCCTCTAAGGGCAAGCCCATGAAAGGAAATAAAGCAAAAATCCATTTGTTCGGCAAAGGCGATTCGAGGTCTACTGCATAAAGGCAGCAGCATCAGCAAAAAGGCAGTCCGAGATAGACATTTTAAAGATGATTATAAACTCATAGCAAAAGAGTTCTGTTCCCTCCCAAGGAAAGGAACGTTAAAGCAATGCGTTTAAAGAATAAAATCAAAAGCGTGATGAGTTGTGTTCCAAATCAAGAAAAATATCATTGAGTTGTCAAAGAGAAAAAAGGTATGGTGATGCCTATTCTTTGGAGTTTCTTCTTTTGTAGTCCTTCAATCAATCAATCAGGATTTATAAAGCGCAGCTTATCACCCTGAAAGGATATCCAGGCACTTTTGACTAAGTCCTAATAACACCTCAATGACGTGGTGTCACTCCACTGGTCAGTCCATGTTATGATTAGTTTACATATGTAGTCAACAAATACATTTAGTTACTCCTGCATTCTTTCCCAAGCGCTTCATGTGAACGACTTGGCATTACAGGCATCACAGTGTTGTCAACAGTAAGAAATAAACAATGTACCAGACTATGGCATTGGGCTAGCATTGATTTTTCTACGGAATACTTTTACAGTGAACTCCGAAAGAATGTCCTTTGTGTGTAAAATGAAATATGAATGGAACAAATAATGCAACTTATGCCAATTAATTATTTTGCTTGCTATGGGAAAATTGCACCTCAAGAGAGAACATGTTTGATGCTTAAAATGCATGCATCAGCTTTAAATGAGTTAAACTAAATTAGAATCACATATATTGCATTGAATCATAATTTCATGATAAGTTGAGAATAATAAATGTTTCACCAATGTATTATTACACAAAATTGATAAGCATTAGCTACGGCCTACTACCACAAATTTTCAACATCCATACATGTAAATTATTCTTAAAAATCATTTTACTAAAATTGTTTCCACATTTTTATAATCGTTAGGGTCTCTAATACCACGTCTGTAAGTTTCAATTTCCTAACTAATTTTATCGTATAGCAGCACCACATCTTTTACGTAATTAATTTGCAATGAAAGGCAATAGAACTGTTAGGCCTCATCATTAGATTCATTAGTTTTCATCAGTACATGAATAGTAAAACATAATTTCAATGGTAATCTTGGTATTAAAATCTATTAAGAAGTGTTATAACTATTTAGTAATGTATTTTCTCCTTTAATATGTCTTCAAAGCAAGTTTTTACAGTTCTGTTACTTCACTTGTCTTCATTGCTGTACCAATTTATTAATCTTGTGCAATGTGCATATACAGGGTTTTTGTGTCTAAATCAGTAAAAGTGGCATATAAACTGTTTTTGAAATATTTGCACTATCAAAACTATCCTCATATATGAAGAATGTGATTTCACTTTAAACAATAACAGTTTTTGTAATGTGTGCATTAATGACACACACATATTTAATTAAACGTAGTTCTTGACCAAACTTACACATGATTATTTTAAATATTTACTGTTTGACATGTAAGGTGAATCTAATGTACTAGACCTTATATTCATTTGTGTTTAAATGTGTACACACATATAACATGTGCACTCTTTCTAACATTCTAAGTTGACTATTTAGGTCTGTGTTTCACCCTGCTGCATATATGCTGTTTTCCATTTTCTGCTAACGTGGCATTTCTTGCAGGCATTCACATGCATTGATAGCTGAAGAATAGATACATCACAGTACTAAAGATAGCGAAAGAACCTGAGAAGGCAACCTTGATGAAAGAACGTGGAGGGCCAAAGCTTTAACTGAAAGACCTATTGAGCAAGTGTTGTGATTTCCTTTGTGCGTGAGAAGAAGATGTTCCTATATCCAGTGTGGAATAACTTGCTGATGGACTAGAACAATAGACCCCTGATGATGCACACCAGAGTAGGTGTTACCTAGGGACTTTGTATTTTATAATACATTATTCACACTGTAGGAGATGCAGATGCTTTTCCAGAACACTTTAGAGAGAGAGACATACACCCCTTTCTCTCTTTACAGATGCCGTTTAGATTTTTCCAGATTCTATCTTGGAGCTCTCCAGACCGCCTTTGCAGATCCATTTTGAACCCCTAAACTCTTTTAGATTTCCACCTCCTGAACCTCCGCTGCGTACCCTATGCAGATCCCTCTTATGTATTTCCTTGCGGACCGCTCATCTGATTCAACTCTGCCTAAGAATTTATAGAAGATTAAACCTCCATGCTTACCTCTCATTCTTCCCTAAGTGTGACTTAGGATAACATATACTCCCTGACCCATAAAAGACACTTGAATGAGCTTCTGAGATGCTGACACGTTCCTACCTAATTTTTCCTTGCCTTATTTTGTTTCTTCAAAGGAAGATTCGCTGATTTTTTAGGTTCTTTAGGTTACCGAACCATCCTTTTAACTTTGACTGATTTAAGGAGACTTAGATTACTAATGTACCGGTGAGAGAACTTTAGATTGTTTTCTGAGTATCAAATGGTGGTGCTGCTCATTTGTATTGCTGTGACGGGGCGATTTGTTTGTCTAATATTAGTCTGCCTCAATTTCTTTAGGTGGCTAGGACTCCCTTTTGTTATTTTGTACCTTTATAGCATAGTGTTAAGAGACTCGTATCTGAACTTGATTATTCATTTGTAATAAAACCTCTAAACCGTAGCAACTGATTCCTGGTCTTCATTGTGTAGCCAAATGAGCTGCACTGTTATTTGAAATTTGATTGGTGTAAATATTAACTCCCATCACCTCTCAGTCGGATAGACAGGTAAATCGGATGACCAATGGTAAGCAAGTGGGCCCAGGAAATGCTGTGTAACTGGGGTGACAGTATCAATTTGGTTTGGCTACTAGCATCTCAATTGACCCCCAATCTAATTCATAGAATAAAACGTACAAACTATTTATTACCAACAGAAGTAAACAAGCATTTTTAATGCAATAGGTCGCATATTTGCGAAAGTTTGAGGTTTTGGCATTGTAAATGATAAGGCCTTTTATTTATCTGTTTTTTAAAACCTGCAAGCTTGCAGGTTTTCTAAACACATAAATAAGAGGCATTGCCATTTACAATAACTCAAACTCTTGCAAATTCAGGATCTTTGTAGCACTCGCACTTTAGCTGCAAACATCGTAAGCTAAAGCTCGGGTGCCACATTTGATTCAAAAGTAAAGACATAGAAAATACTGTTTTTTCTATGTGTTTACTTTTAAAGCAACTGAGACAGCTGCCCTTTAGCTTACGGTGTTCACAGCTAAAGTGCAGGTGCTACCTAAGTAACAAAAGTAAACAAATACTATTACTAGGAGGCGGATATAAATGAGCTTGCACTCCGCTGTCTAAAACAGATGCCGAGTAGACATAGTAAAAGGACAAATATTCACAGGATTTTGCGACTCCCCCATCTTAGCAGAAGACCTAGATGAAGGACTATCAGAAGAACAACCCGAAAGCAGGACACTACAAATTATTTCTACTGGCATAACTGTCTATTAGAGAAATAAAGTTGTACTAAAAACCTCAGAATGTCCCTACAGTGGGCGTCATGCTGCTACATGGTCGTCTCTGGTTTATTCTTCTGCCCACTGTAGAATCAAAAAAGATTTTAAAAACTGTTTATAACCTTCCTGGTTTACCTTTTACAACTACTATTTTAAGCTACAAAATAGTTAAGAAACATACGTAAAATAATTGGCGCCTTCTTAACATTTGAGTATGGCAACTCCTGTCACAAGCTGGAACACTGAACGTAGACCTTTGAACACATGATGATAGCAGTAAGTAGCATTGAGGTTGTAGCTCGTTTACAGCCTGCAGTTCTGAAATGTCAGCAGGAAAAAACAAACCCAATCCCCCTGAAAGGGAAGCCCTAAACAAACCGAACATTTTACCAAAAGAAGCCAAACTGATGATCGACATCCAAAATTGCTAAAAAAAGGCTAACAATAATACAAGCAATGGGGCAGGAGGCGGCAGTAACATGAATGGGTCATTAAGAGGCAGTGGGAGATAGAATACTATATTTGAATGCAAGCAGCTAGGGAGTTACAGTTAAACACAGACAAACAGTAACGGAGAAGGAAATCAAGAAAAAAATGGTTCCCTAAAGAACAGATAAAGAACCATATTGGAATGAGACACCAATAAGTGCCTGCTCTATGGGAAGAAAAGAAGAGAGAAAGGAGTGACAAAGAGGCAGGACTGTTCACTAGCAAGCAAGGAGTTTTAAAGGACACAGACACGGACAAATGAAAAGCAGTGGCAAGAAGGGGGATGGACTTGAAGCTCCCAAACTGATGGCAACAGGGCTCAAAGAGACAGGGCATGCACTGTCTATCTCGACCTAAAAATGCAGGAAGTAAAAGATAGTTTTACAAAAATGGCGCTAATATGGAACCAACAAAGGCAGAAAAATAGATTAACGGGCACATGCATCATTGTCATTTGCATTCGCAAACGGTGAGAATCGCAAATTTCGGCCGTTTGCGAACGCAATTGAGAAAATTGGGATGCATCATGTTTTTCGCAATTTTAGAAATTGCAATCATGTTGCAATTTCTAAAATTGCGATTGCATTTAAGAAATCGCAATTTGCGATTTCTTAAATGCAATGCAAGTACATTTTAAATTTGCGAATTCGCAAATAGGGAGAGGTAAATTACCATGAAGTTGACCTTCATGGTAATTTGCGATAACTTCCAAAAATGCACAAAAGTGCATTTTTGAAAGTTACTTTTTACACACACACATGCCCTTGGGGCATGTGTGTGTGAAAAATGCACTTAAAGTTATATTTCAGGGGTGCAGGGGGGGTCCTTTGGACCCCCTCTGCACCCTTGAAATTGCATTCTCATTTTGGGATTCGCAAATTGCTAATCGCAAATTGAGAATGACTTCCCATTCATTCCTATGGGCCTTTAGGCCTATAGGAATCAATGGGAAGGGATTCCTTAATTGCGATTCGCAATTTGTGAATCGCAATTAAGGGATTTTAAGAAATCGCAAAAAAAAATGCTATTTCTTGGTGCATAACCGTTTGCGATTTCTTAATTGCGATTCCTTAATTTTCGCAATTAAGAAATCGCAAAGGGCAACAATGATGCATGTGGCCGTAGATGTCAGAAAGGTCTAAAAGTTGTTGTTGAAAAGAAAATGTGCAACCTCTTGTTTCTAGGGGTGTGCACACTAGTTCGTACTGATTTAAAGAACAGAAACAAAGTTATTGTACATAAATTATCACCAACCTCGGGCTCTAATAAAATTGTGCATCTCTCATGGATTTTTTCCCCTCAATTAAATCTTCATTCTTTTAAGATATACATCTGATACCGAGCAGTGATCCGCTGTGTAGTGACCTGCTTTCTATTCCATCTCTCAAATGTAAAAAAAAAAGAAAAGACCTATAAATTCTATTACAAAATTATGAAATAGATGCAGTCTTTTCAACGCTATTTTCATAGGGGTTTGGTATACTTCTTTGTGGTTGAAAAGACATATTTTATGAATAAATCTTAAATATGTGCTAGCAAGTGCCTTTGGAAACATTTAGATTTCATTTCTTTAATGGCATTGATCAGAGAGCATTGACTCCATTGGGGCTATCATTGTCAGTCAGTGGGCAGTAAGAGCAGATCAATAATGCTGACATTACTTAGTAGAAATAACCAATTTCGATGAGGCCGCTGGCAATTTCTGTCCACGCCCCGGTCGGCCGGAGATTCTCCTCTTCTTCAAGCACATTAAATGGAACAGAGGGGAGGCTTTTAAAAAGATGGGAGAAAGCAGGCTTGAATGCTCAACAAGATGTATGCTTTGCTGGCGAAGGAAGCATGCGGTGCAATGATTTTCACCTCAGTGCCTGGCTGTCATGGAAGAAGTCAGGTTAGGAACCGCGGTGCCCCGGGATCTTTCTAAAAGATTCATGCCCTAAATGCCTCAATGAGGTGTTTTCTGTTGTGTAACACATTTAAGAGCACCACTCTACATGCATAACGTGCATGGATGTCTTTTGAGCAGATATTAATAAATATCTGATGAGAGATTGAGATGACTCCTCAATGTCTTTGTGAATGTGTGTGTGTGGAGGTGAGGAGAAGGGGAGGGAGGGTAAGAATAGAGGAAAGTGAAAGTGAGGGGGTAGAGGAGAGGTGCTGGAGAGGGAGAAGGGATCATGGTGAGGGGGCGAGGAGAGAGAAGAGGTGCCTTGGTGAGAAGGCGGGGGAGCCGAGGCACTGGGGTGAGAGAAGAGGAGAGAGAAGAGGTGCATTGGTGAGAGGGCGGGGAGCCGAGGCACTGGGGTCAGAGAAGAGGAGAGAGAAGAGGTGCCTTGGTGAGAGGGCGGGGGAGCCGAGGCACTGGGGTGAGAGAAGAGGAGAGAGAAGAGGTGCCTTGGTGAGAGGGCGGGGGAGCCGAGGCACTGGAGTGAGAGAAGAGGAGAGAGAAGAGGTGCAGGTGAGGGGGAAGGAGAGGCGCTGGGGAGGGAGGACGATGAGACAAAAGAGATGATGGTGAGAGGGGCGAGGAGAGAGAAGAGTAAAATCATTAGCTTTTAATCTAAACCTGCGGTTTATGGTTAAAGATTTTTGCTGGAGGGACAAACCACAAGCAAATCTTTATTGCATGTAGGGCTCTTTTATTATTTGGAGAAGAAAAAAATGACAATTAGATATTTCATAATTCTGGCAGCCTGGGGATTCCAAAGGCTTCACTTTACTCTAACTGATCATTTACTACTGCATTCAGAATAAAACATTTTTTGCAGTGTAAGCACGAGTTTATTTTAATGTCTCTGCCTTTGCAATGTGCATAGGCGTTTCCATGAAACAGAGCACAAACCTAATTCTCTGAATGAAAAGCATCCAATAGGCAGTGAGAGAAATGCATGCATCTCTACACTATACACTTTCAGTTCAATACAGTAATGCTTTATTGGCATGCCGGCACTGTTACCAAAGCTCCAATTTTTCTATATGTTGCTGCAGCCACAATTTTATGGAAGGATTACAGGTACCTATTGTTTTAGTCAGTGATGATTTTTAAACCTGATATTTGTTTTGTTGCTTTTTCCCAGTTATAGTCTTTACTCCCATCAAATGCTTCTTGTACTCATTTTAAATCCACAGGCACTGCTATTTCAATATCAATGTTATTGCACCCATGGCGTGCACAATTCTGTAGAATTGCCCCAAAATCATCTCCACTCCTACTTTCCGAATGGAATTATGCTTTGCATGCTATAGAAAGGTTTCAAGGACCTTTAAGTAGAAAATTCCAAAATGACAGACGTTTTTTTCTGGCAAGGTAATGCTCTTTAAATACCTTATACATCCCCTGTGTAATCAGGATTGCCCATCTTTTCAAAAAGTAAATCTAAGAATTTCAAAAAATTCACTTTGACTCGAAAAAGTAGAAAATACTTCATCAGTGTAGATGCCCCCAAATGATTCTTTTCAAAATACCAGATCATTAAATTCGAGAGCAAAATGTGGATAAACCCATTTATCTTAAAGCAATTTCGATTTGGGGGGTGTTCACCTACTCTGCACCTACATAACCTACATAGGCATAAAAGGTATTGGGTGTTCGGGAACTAATACAGATAACTTACAGTATCAGCTTTTAATATTTTTGATCCCTCAGAGTGATTCTGTAGACCCGAATCATTGTCAGTTTCGGAAACTAGTCAAAGCATGGCTATTCCCACACTGACAATTAAGAATCATTCTGTCCAGGCCCCACTCCCCTCCTGTCTGCTTCAGCGCCAAGACGCCCCTGGGCATTAGAGCGCTATATAAAACCCAAATCAAAACAAATCAGCCCAATTTCTTTGGAATGGAAATTGCACCGAGCGGCAGCAGCCACGGCCGGCAGTGGGAGTACCTGCAGGGCGGTGACGTGGGGAGGGGGAGGGGCAGGGTGGGGGGTAGTAATGTATGGATTACGGAGTTTTACAGGTAAGTAATCATTTAAATAAATAAAACGAATTTTGTTGCGCGCACTGCATCGCATTTGGGGATGCAGTGCACTCAACGAAATTCGTTTTATTTATTTAAATGTTTACTTACTTGGGAAGCTCCGTAATCCATACCTTACTACCCCTCCTTGACCCCCCCCCACCCCCTCCCCACGTCACCGCCCTGCAGGTACTCCCACTGCCGGCCGCGGCTGAGCGGCAGACAGGAACGCCATTTTAACAAACCATAAGTAGCCAAGGCCGTATCAACATGCTTCAAGCCATGCTGGCAATAACAAATGAAGATGGGCAAAACAAAATGAAGGAAATGCCTGCGACATATATCACCATTGATTTCATTGATTTTTATCAAAATAGTAGGTTCCTTTGTTTTGTAATTGCTACATTATATAAGCAGGTCAAACTGCTCTGAAACACATTTATTGATATTGTAAATGTTTTGGTGGCTATCCACAATTTCTGTCTATAACATACAACAATATACAACCACATCAATATTCATCCTTTCAATTAATCTTCATGACGCAAATATATTTTCTGACACTACCATGGCACAGTTTTAAAAATGTAATACATCAATATGTGTGAAGGCTAAATAAAAGGAAAGAAAGTGGAAGGGGTGTGTAGGAGGAATGAAGTTGCAGAAACATTGATCACATTGATAGGTTATTAATTAGTGACATGAAATATCCCTGCTCCAGAAGAGGCCTTAAACATGTCAGTAAGGTTGTACCTCGGTGACAATAATAATAGACCTTTTGAATCATTTACGTTCCTTAACCCAGACCTGGATTAAGTGGATACTGAAATAACCCCAGGTCATGTGGAACAAATGAATCTGATCATGTAATAACCTTTTTCCAACATGTGCATGTCGCAGTCACTTACACCTCTCTGAAAAACTAAGACAACTGCATACCATAGCAATACCAATTTGGTAGTTTTCATACTGTACTCAGACTGTGCTCCAAAATCACATTCTCTTGTTGGATACATTAAATGAGAAATATAATGTGAAATTGAAAAATCATATTCTTAAGGCAAAGGAAGATGTGAGTGAGTAATCACAAACAGGGTTTAAAGTCCCCATTCTTATTTGTAGAATGTTAGGAAGAATGTTAATAACTTTTTTTCATTCAAATGCGTGCTCAAGTTACTCTACTGAAGATAAAAATGTATGGACTGTGTAACATCAGCAGACTTTAAACAAATTCCTCCAAGTCTACTTAATTCTAAGACATAACAAGCAATACAATGTTCCCCATTCAAAGCCATTTCAATGTTTTTGATGTTATCAAAAAAATAGTATTGATATTCAATGGGCCTGAGACTGGCTTTACACAATAGGAACTAGCACACATAGCAGCATAATTTCCACACTGCCATCTTGTCCTTATAATATGAGACACTGTATCAAAATTGTTATTACCCCAATGGGCATAGTCTGTTCATTTTATAGTCAGATTTTTCTTTCCTACGTCTGATTCATCACACATATGACTTTCTCCTGCCACTGCTGTCAACTAAAAGTTGTAGAGTCTATTGTATTTCAGTTCTCTTAATTGTACTTTTCTGATTATTTGGCAACATTTAACTAATCTATTCCTACAATTTTAATAAATATGGTTTAGACATTGTGTTATCTGCATTGATTTTGAATTGTTCGTTCCTGCTACTCAGCATGCCCCTAGGCTGTACCCTAGGCTTGCTATGTGCCACTGAATGCTGAGTCAAAGGTACTTCAGGAAGACTTCAGTGGGGCCTTCGAAATACAATGGTATTGTGGTAGTTCACATAAACAGCCATATTCACAATTCTGCCTGTTTTGCGGTAGCTGCAGTTTTGTGTGCTTTTGCTGTAGTTTAGGTTACTACCTGTATAAACAAATAAAACAAAACCTGGAAAAATCAGAGCCTAGAAACACAATTATTGACTTAAAAGGTATTTCACAAAATAGGATTATTTTATTATGGACTATGCAGAAATTGTGTAAAATACCAACAAAACCATGTAAACAATTACTCTTTTTGGAAAAGACAATATTGTCATCAACTGAACATTCTATGAATCCACCTAAAGAATCCTTCCACTCTTATAGCTTTACATTACTACATATGACCGAGGTGGCATTTTGTCCCAGAAATGGCAACTGTAGCTTTTTTTCTTTTGCAGAATAGAGTATCCACTTGATTACATTTAATTCAGTGCTTACTGTATGGCCAGCTGCTAACTAGAGCTTTGAGAGGGGTGCTATGACTTGAGTGTAAGACATCCAATAGCATCAGCCTACTTCCCATCATATTCCAAGAAAGAATGTAAGCAATGCAAATGAACACAAATTCTTGAGTGTAATTGGAGCGCTAGGCCACAGGGCATATTAACATAACAGCAAAAATGGGAGACCTTTTTGAGGCATCAAATAAAACCTACAAGCAAGTAGCAAGAGGCAGATTATGGGATAAATCAACATGACACACAGGTTAGTGCAAAAATAAAATTTTAAGTATACATTGCAATCATTGTTTAAGAATCATTAATATTGGTGGACAATTAGCAATAAAGTGGGTTATAAGAGAATTAAACAGGTATTAAATGCTCATGCACATTGCATCAAACACATATTTCTACATTTAAATGCATTTGAACACATATAAGTCCTTTAACACTTATTATAGTGCATTGTTGATTACAATATTAGAAGTTATTTTTGCTAGATGCTAATTGAAAAGTAATTTCCTCTGAAACGCCATATTAACACCCATTCACACCAGATTGAGGTATTGGGACAGATGGTGGGGGTAGACATGACTTAGATTATTGGCAGGTCAGAGCGACCTCTGGGTTTAGTAGTGCCTGATTGCCCCTCTCAAGCAACTCCCAACAGCTAACTCTGTCATATTACTGCAAACTCATTTAATCCATTTCCATAAACTATTACAATATAGATTTATCAAGTAAACAACAGTGGCATCTACCACTTTGCTGATCTCCTGGACCCAAAACCCCAGAGCACCATTTGTTTGTTATTTGACAAATATATGGCATACATGTGTTAACATTTATTTCATTCTTTTCACATTTTATTGAGCCTCGCTCAACCAAAATGGTTTCAGCTTGCTCTAAAATAGAACAACATCAAGTCAAAAGGATCTTGTTCCAGAGAACCCATAATGAAATCAGAATCATCTAATCATCAGAATGCATAAACTTTCCTCATTAAGGATTCAACAGCAATCTCCGCAGAGATCAAGGCAGTATATAGTTCACAGAATAAAAGGTAAGAGGAGTGGGGGAGCCAAGGTCACTGGCATGAGACGGGTAAAGGATTATAGAGTGTAGGCTTCTAGGCAGCACACGAGGGAGACAGAGGAATACAAATGTGAGCCTTTCAGGAAGACGCAAAGAGGACGGCATACTGTGATTTAGCATGATAGACAGTACAGTTGGGGAGGTCAGTGTTGTAGTGAAAGATGGGCATTTAGAGGTATGTTAAGAAAACAACAGTGTTACAGCAAACAAATGATGAACGGAATGCTGACAAGGCAAACATTCTCCCCCAGTCAAAAGATCTGGGTTAAATCCATTGTTCTTTTGCCCACTACGCCACCCCAGTTTTGAACCAGCCATATGTAAATCAGTCTTGACCCTGCACCCCATGGGAACAGTCCAGAACGAACTGCCAGGCCAGGTCCTCTCTGGACTGGAAACAAGCATCCTCGGACCGGTTTCAGGGTATGTCACCCTTCTTCCGCCAGGCTAGCTTGAATCCAGTGGCACAGTGAGCAAGAGACCCACGCCTGTGCGTACCCATCCCAACAATAGCAGCGTAGGAGTCGCAGGGCTCCAGTACCATAGAAACCATGGATCACTGAAAAAATATCGAGGGACAAAATATCGACTTGCAAAAATATCGTGGACAAAATATTGACAGACAAAATATTGAGTTTGTATCTACAAACAGGTAAGTACAAAAATATCGAGTACAAAATATCGTTTACAATAATATAGTTTTAAAAAATATCGACTTTATTAAAAACAGTGTTAAATTAAATTAATATTAACATTTAATTACTAAAATGTACTTAAAAATACTTAAATTAACTTATAATAATTAAATAATAAATGAAATTAATGAAAATACATTTTTACTATCATATTTGTTAAAACATATATATTTAGTAACATACTATAATTAAATAAGATACTATTATATTACCGTACGATAGCAGAAGTGTAAAAAATACTATTCCCACTCCAAAGAGTGCAAGCGTAGGGAAAGCATTGGATAGCGTAGGGGTTAAAATTACTATTCCCACTCCAGTGGGTGCAACAGTAGGGAAAGCGTTGGATAGCGTAAGGGTTAAAATTTCTATTCCCACTCCAGTGAGTGCAACAGTAGGGAAAGGGTTGGATAGTGTAGGGGTTTAAATTACTATTCCCCCTCCAGTGGGTGCAACAGTAGGGAAAGCGTTGGATAGCGTAGGGGTTAAAATTACTATTCCCACTCCAAAGAGTGCAACAGTAGGGAAAGCGTTGGATAGCGTAGGGGTAAAAATTACTATTCTCACTCCAGTGGGTGCAACAGTAGGGAAAGCGTTGGATAGCGTAGGGGTTAAAATTACTATTCCCACTCCAAAGAGTGCAACAGTAGGGAAAGCGTTGGATAGCGTAGGGGTAACAATTACTATTGCCACTCCAGTGGGTGCAACAGTAGGGAAAGCGTTGGATAGCGTAGGGGTTAAAATTACTATTCCCACTCCAGTGGGTGCAACAGTAGGGAAAGTGTTGGATAGCGTAGGGGTTAAAATTACTATTCCCACTCCAGTGGGTGCAACAGTAGGGAAAGCGTTGGATAGCGTAGGGGTAAAAATTACTATTCCCACTCCAGTGGGTGCAACAGTAGGGAAAGCGTTGGATAGCGTAGGGGTTAAAATTACTATTCCCACTCCAGTGGGTGCAACAGTAGGGAAAGTGTTGGATAGCGTAGGGGTTAAAATTTCTATTCCCACTCCAGTGGGTGCAACAGTAGGGAAAAAGTTGGATAGCGGAGGGGTTAAAACTACTATTCCCACTCCAGAGAATACAACATTAATACTTCATAAATAATTATAAAATGTATTATTGAATATCTATTAATAATTAATTAAAAATAATTATTATTTGTATACAATTTATTAATTAATATATTATATTTCCTAATTAACAATAATTATTTCTATTGATCACCTATTAATACTAATTAATAAAATTATTCACTATTAATTATGTAATAATGAAAACGTTTTTTACAATTATTTGAAATTAAATTAATATAAATAAATATAATTAATTAATTATTTCTAATTTAATCAATTCCCACCCAATTCCGCGATAAACTCACAACCCGCTACAAAAATGATTTAGGAGAATTTACATAATTACCAATTATTCAAGTAATTAAAATTAATTACCAATTACAAATTAATTAATTAACTATTATAAATTAATTAATTATTAATTTAAATTTACTATCAATAAATAAATTTACATATTTAATTAATTATAATTAAAATACTTCCCACCTTATTCCCCTATAAACCCACAACCCGCTACAGAATTAAATTACGCAATGATTATAAAAACAAAAATCATTAATAAACATTAATTATAACATAAATACACACTTTTCACACATATTATACCATAAAAATACACTATAAAAAATTAGATATTATTAAAAATTCGATATTTTTTACTATCTATATTTTTAACAGTCGATATTATATCACTTACCTTAAAAACGATATTTTGGTCATCTATATTCTGTTCTGTCGATATTTTGTCCAGTCTATATTTAAAAGTCGATATTATGTCCAGTCGATATTTTGGAGTCGATATTATGTCTGTGCACCAGAAACCATATTGCAATCCTTATCATCTTGTTATTGGAATGCATACACTTACATCATTAGGATTCATTAGCAATCTCTGCAGAGATCAAGACGGGATATGGTCTAAGAACTAAATGCTAAAAGTTATTTATATGGATAAAAGAGAAAGCAGAGATTGAGAGAGGCAAGGCCACTGGTAGAGTTTTGGCTACTAGACACTATAGGATCAAGAGACAGAGGAATAGAGATTTGAGCCTTTGTGGAAGAAGCAAGGGGGAATGTATTAAATGTGGAAAATAGTGCAGTAATGAAAAATGGCTATTGAGAGGCGTATTAGGTCATGTGTATGTTTGCATTCATCTATATTTTATCAAATTGTCCATACCTCATCTCAAAGATTATAACCCCTTCGAAAGTCAGACCCTGCAACCTAGCAATGCCTAACCGGCCCTATCCCATCTACTGATCCCAACAACCATCAGCCTGAACTCCCATCCCCACTAGTGATCTCTATTGATCACACCAAACATCCTACTGATTTAAGCCACCCACCACAAAGACACTGGGATAAATGTATGGCATGGTCTCCTTAAGAGCACAAGACTAAACCAAATAGCCAACAACAACCAATGACCACTTGATGAATGACTAACCATGGGTTCTGGAGCAGCATGCAGCCAAGCGAGAAGCTCCTCAATGCATCATCAGTATATAATTACGGTTACAAATACAATACTACATCGAGAGTCGTACGTCTAAGGGCAAAATCCGGTTACTGGTAAAACTGTATAGAGGAAGACGGTCCACTGACAAAGTAAATCATGATACAAACAGGCTAGATGTATGTGTTGCATCACCATTCTTCAAAAATATAAGACAAAGGTATTCTAATAATGTGGAATATTATGTTGTATATATATTTATGTGGATTTTTAAAAAAAAGATTTGTACCTTTGGATTTTCAGCTTATTTAGGTTGATCAACACATATGTGCTCAGTCTGTGAAACAATCCTTTATGTAAGACAATGCGCACTGCTTCTGAAATACTGAATATTACAACACTTGAGCGACATGCCATTTATCCAGTGCTAAGCCATGTAAAAACTGTATTCATTTTATACATCAAGAGTCTTTTGGGGTTTGAGGATCCAAGCATTTAGCTAAACATTACACCCTACTAATGTCTAAAATGTTGTCTAGACCAAAAAGCTATGGCTGACATTTTATGGTTAGTATTCATGAATTTATAATGCTGAAGTATTTATTATCCGACATTATGTTTTAAGACAGTTACTGTACTCGTTTACATACCACACTGCGCCCTGTTACAGCATCTCTTGGCCATGGACTCTATTTTAAAATCAACATTAATTAATGTTTGATGAGCAATAAACTTGTGGGTACGTTCACACTCTAAAAGCTCCCTTAATATATGTTTCAGTAATGGACGCCAGCTAGTTTGCTTTATTCTTAAAGGAAGCGAAAGTTGACCACCAGTATTTAAACCCATGGATGTCACTAGTAGGTCATCTTAGGTAGAAGCTTCTAGACCACTGGTACTTCCATTGCTATCCTTGGCTTATTTAAAAATAAATACATACAAAAATGGAAACATGCAAATAATTCATATTTGGCTTGGGAGTTGTCTAATGTAGTTTGGGAAAGCGTGGATGTGATATCTGCATGTTTGTTTGCAGTGATCTTGACCCTTTCTATCAGCGTGCTTGCCTTCTTCCTATGCAGTTGAAATGACACTGGTCAGGCATTCCTGGCCACACCTCTATAAATAACACCAGTAAAAGGGTGCCTCTTTTTAAGCGGTACAGTCATGTTTCTATTGGTTTCATTGCTGCCTGACTGGTGTTTTTGGTTTTTGAAAATACCACCATATTGCAGTTTGGCTGGAAAGAAGAAATAAGTATGAACCACTCTCACCACCCATTTCATAAGTGACAAATTGTAAGTTATGTCGTTTGTCACTTGGCACGGTGTCTGTGTGTGTGCACTGCAGGGAAGGCAGTCCTAGGAATTACCAGTGTGCCTCAATGGCCAGGGGTGACAGGAGCCATCTCCCGCTACCTAGAGCTATTGGAATACTCTGGGATTCATCCCAGTGTATAGAGCAAAAGTGACGGCCCGGTTTGGGATTCCCACGAGATGTCCTAAGCATGAGGGAGGGGAACGGCCGCCACCATCCATCTGCCCCATCAGGCCCTTTCAGAATTGGATGGCAAATGGTGGTTTGGTGGTCTGAGACTGGAAGCAAAAAAAAGTGTCTGAGTGTTGATATACTTACCTCTGACACTGCTTTTAATTTAGCAGCTCAGTCTCTAATCTAAGTGATAGTTTATGTGTTTCGTTATATAAATCACTCATAACACTCTCGGTCTTGAACGATTGTGAAATTTAATTCAGGTTGTAGCAAAGCTACCTTTTTTTGCATTTGTCTGGAGCCTATTTTTTCTCACATTAGGATTATTTGAGCTATACCACTAACCACTAATATGCAGTAGTGTAGCGGCGCTTTCCACTGAAAACATGTACTGTACAGTTACCTAAATGGCTTATTTAGCTTTTCTATAAAGTTATGGTTAATGATACACAAAACGCACCTAGGCATAAAAGTTAAGTATCATATGTGGGCTGCAGTGTGTATTTATAGCACACACTTATATGACAAAAATATATAATTGCCAAGAGCACTACTATGATCTAAATAGGTATAGTTTAAAAGCATTGCGGTGGTACATGAAAAGTGTCTTTGCCAAGTGGAAAGTCATATATTTCTAGATTGAGAAGTCATCCCTAAAGGATTCCTTGTAAACCCACATGGCTGGGTGTTCAATATCCATGAGATTTTTTGGGAATAGAGTGCCCTCCAAGTGAATATATATCTAAAACTGTTTTCACTGTAGACTAGCTAGATTCTCCATAAACAGGCTTAAGTACAGCAAAAATGCTTACATTTTATCTTCCCTTGGAAAATGCTAGAGAATGAATTAAAAGTATTATTCGCTGAGCTTTAAAAATCAAACTTAGTGATGATATAATATTTTGATAACTTTAGCGTAAAAGTAACTTTATAAAAATGTGCTTTCTGCTGCCTGTGCCAACATAGGTTACAACACGTTTTGCAACTCCTCTCGTCTTCAGAGGGCCAATACATATGCCTGGCTGGAATTATTGAGTGTGCTCTCCAGAGGACAGTAGCTTTGCCTGTGGGTGGCGGAAGGCAGCGATGTTATCAACATCTGATAATGGTACTTAACAATCTGGGAGGGGGGCAGGAACAGCTGGATAAGCAAATGACAACTTCACAGTGCGCCTTTTGACTGGGAGATGTCAAATGAGGCTGACAGCGTCTGCTCCCATTCATTGCCAGGACTCTCCTAGAATTTCTGACTCTTATCCCAGAAGGGCGAAAAACAGATCTTGAACCTGACATAGGGTGACCTCATCTAAATAGGATAATGGTTTAGAGAGCTCCTAAGGTCCTTCTGATGGATTTAGGGCTTCTATGCATTCTTAGAGCAAAGCAGAGGAAGTGTTACACAATTAGGCAAGCATAGTGAAGAAAGTAGAGGGAATTTGGAAGGGAAAAATACTGTTTAGTACACAGTATAAGACAAGCACCAAACCTCTACCTCCTCAGAATATACTTGGGCTTGGATATACTGAATAAGAAGGCTTTACTGGAAGAAAGAAGAGGCAAAAACTCTTAGGTCCTGATGGCACCCAGGAACTGAAACTGCTCTCCAAAGATCAAGTGGCTGACCTCCTGTTTGCCTGGTCAAAGGACACAAAAAGTAAAAGGACCTTTAACTCCAACTCATCACAAAAGACTACATCTGCAGCTTTGGCTGGAGTGGGACCTGGTGCTTAGAAGCCTGCTCTGAGGACATGAGGCCTGCAAAACGAATGAGGAAGAATTTACCCAGCAGTTCAGGAAAAGTACACCTCCAGACAACCGGGGCAAGGTGCTGAGGCTTGCCCACAGAGGGCACATAGAAGGTAGGGCAAAAAACAAGATATGACTCACTCAGAGGTATTTGCCATGCTACGACTGGCTCAGTGGTACATCAGTGTATAGGTAAGTGGCCACATAGAGGCCAGGTAAAAAGGTGTCAAACCTGTTCCAGTGATGAAGTGACTTAGGTATCTATGAAATCCAATTGTGTCCCAGTGATGGCGTCAAACCAATGGCTTCAGTGGGAGCTCAACTACAAGGTCTACGGCTTTGAGGGCCACCCATCGACTGAAAGTCTTTGACATGCGTAACAAAGACTAATTCAGAATGAGAAAACATCAAAAAGGGTGACCTGCCTTGTGTATGCAGCCTCATCTTTTCGACCTTTGGGCTGAAATTGCTCCAGAATGCTGAACAACCACAAATGGAGACTTTACATTAGCTCTTTACTTTTTCTAAATGTGTTGTCCCTTCAAACTTAAGTTTTTTTTACTGGGCTCCCTTATGTGATAATTGCCTTGATGTCTTTTTGTTTATTAATTAGTCTTCTCTTTTTCTAAGTTGTTTTGGGTATTTAATTGTGTTGATTGATTACTTGAATTCAGCACACATTTCTCTGGGGAACTGTGCGCTGCTTTTGTCATAGCTACCAGGGGTTGAGCAGAGCTTTGCATTTAGACCTAAGCAAGACGTGTGCAATTGGAGATAAGATTCCCTCATTCCCAAACTTTTAATCACATTCTAACATCGATGTTATGTTGGATTCTAGTGCACACTAATTCACAAAGACCACTGCACTGTCACATGATAGCTTTTATCTACATCCACAATTGTATTTATCAAAACAAGTAACATCTGTTTTTTTTAATGATTGGGTAATAGCAACACTGCTGGTTGCTGAATTTGAAACTGCAGTAGTACAACGAGCAAGTGTGGCAAGGTGGTTGTGCCCATGACAAGCTATGGGGACAAGCCACCAGACCAGGCTGTGCCACCATCCTGGCGAGGCTCCATGCATCCCAACTGATCGATTTATAAGGCAGTCAGCCCTGAATCTAATGCTGAAAATGTCTGAAGCTATATAAAAGAGGAAGGAGGAGATGAAAGTAGGGTATATTTTATTTTTCTGTGTGCATCTTGCAGGGTGGCTGTCATCATGTATTGCAGAGTGTACATTCTTCATGTCGAGGCCCAGAAATGCTGTCATTACGTTGTTCTTTTTTAATTGTATACTGGATTTGGTATTTAAACACAGGGTGTGGCTTATAACCATGTTCAGTACCTTTGGCACCCAAGAAAAGGTTCTATGAAGAAGTGAAGTGGGCAAGGACAAGGTGTTTGTATGTTGCTGAATACTGTGCCCTGCACACAGTGCCTGCAGCACAAAGCTAAAACTGTGGAGGGAGGGAGTTTGGGAGCATGCAAAAGGCAAAGTCAAATTCTGCACACAGAGCCCGCATTGCAGGTTTGTGAACACAACTCTCTTCAAAGATGGTTGTAGTTATCACCTTGCACCAGGTGTTCTATGCACAGAAACAAAGGCCAAGTGAAGGCTGTTCACTACCCTTTGAGCCCACTGCGCATGGGCAAAGGTTGTGTGCAGATGGTGTTGAGGACACAGTATAGCAAGCAAGGCATGGTTCATATCAAGATGCATTTGTAAAGTGCTCGGCTGCTTCTGAGGAAGCATCCCGGTGCACACCAAGAAAAGACTGAGAACAAGCCCGGCACTGCTGCCTAATTTTGATCCAAAAGCCAGGTTTGTAGTTATTTTTTGCATCAGTGCTCGGACTCGGCTATGCGAAATTTGAGTGTTAGTGTATTGCAAAGGCTGCTCTGCCACTACGTGAAGGACTTGCCTCCACTCCGAATTTAGCAAACCTGGGGATGCATTTGAGGTTGTTAGATCTCATGGGTCTCTCTTGTTTGTACAGGTCAAGTCTGTTTCTCAAATAGAGAGGACCTTTGGCCTCAACAGCCCTAAAGGTGAGGGTGATTTAATCCTTCTCGCCACTGAGAGCTGTAATGTTCGTTCTTCTCCCCCACAGGACACTAGGACACTGGAGATGTGTGGAACACTCGTTTATTATATGACAAGCAATATACACGAGCTAAGGGCGCCGAGCGTCTAACTGTGACAGCTCCGGTCGCTAACTGCCGTTACTCGCATTCGCGCCTTTGCCTTCTCTCGTCTCTGCGCATGCGCGCTCATCCGCTCTAGCCTACGGCGTGACGCGTCATCGCGTATACGCCGGTAGACTAGAGCGCATACCACATATCTCCCCCCTTTAATGAAAACAAAGTATACATTTCCCCTCAACAGTAAAGTGTCCTTCAGCTGCGCACATTGTCAATGTGTGGCACCCAGAGGGGGGGCCGGCATCCAGCTAGTGTCCATCCATCACAAAGTCATTATAACGGGAGGGCACAACAACTGCCCTTCCGCTGCGGGTGTGTCTTACCGGCACGTTCTCTCTCGCCTCTGTCTGTTGTTGGGACACCCCAGCTTCTCTCACGTCTGTTCTCTGCTCTGCATTCGCTTGTACTCCTCCTCCGTCGGTCGGCCTAGCTCCCAGGACTACTGCTTCACTGTCCTCGCCTGCACCTTCCCCTTGGTTGTCTGTGCCGTGCTCAGGAAGGGGTCCAACCTCCGGGTGATCCATGTATCTGTCGACTTCCTCGGCCTTGGGCCAGACTAATATTTTGTTGACTCTGGCCATGCGGTCTTGTGACCAGACCTTGCCGTCACTGAGGAGGGCCGCCCTGCCACGCACCTCTTTGACTTGTAGTGGTTGGCTGAATTTGCTTTCGCCCTTCTTTTGTAGGGTGGGGAGTTTGATCCTGACCCACTCCCCTTCTTCCAACGCCGTTTCTTTCGTGCTGCGCCGCTTGTCATAGTGTGCCGCATAGATCTTCTGGGCCTTCTCCAGATTGCGTTGCACCACCGCTGGGGACCACCTGCTGGTGATGGTCTTCTCCCTCCATGCTACGTTGTCCCGGGTGAAGGGATGCCTTCCTCTTAGTACTTGGAACGGACTATACCCCACTACAGAGGGCGTTATCCGGTAGGCCCATATCATGTTCATTACTTCCATCTCCCAGTCTTTTCCTTGCGATATGGCTGCCTGGATGGAGCCCATGAGCACCCTGTTGAACCTTTGGACCTGGCCGTTGCAAGCTGGATGGTACACGGCCGTGTGTCTCACCTCGATCCCGTTCCTCTTCATGTATCTTCCCCATTTGTCCGACACAAATTGCGGGCCATTGTCGCTGAGGATAGTTCTGGGTATTCCCTCTCTGAGGAACACCTCGGTTAGGAACTTCAAGATCGTGTCCGTGTCCATCGACTCTTGTATGTCCACTTCGGGCCACTTAGAATACTTATCTATCAACACACAGATGTACTTATTCACACCTCTACTGTCCAGCACGGGCCCCAGAATGTCTATGGCCACATCCTCCCAGGGGCCATGCGGGGTGTCGAACTTTCCCAGGGCTGGTCGGAGTGGGCGGAGCACCTTGTCCGCTCCTTGGCACTGCCCGCACTCCCGCACTTGTCTCTCAATGTGGGCATCCATTCCTGGCCACCAATACATCTGTTTGACCAACGCCTTGGTTTTCACTATGCCCAGATGCCCCTCATGGAGCAATTTCAGCAGTCGAGGTATTAGTGTCGCTGGGGGCACCACTCTCTCTCCTCTGTACAAGAATATCCCCGAGTCACTCAGGGATAGTTCTTCTCTCATTTCGTAAAACCTTCGGACACCTTCCGGTAGCTTCTTCTTGTCCGGCCACCCCGACGTGAGATGTTTCCTTACTTCCATCTTCTCTTCATCGAGCTCGTAAGCCGCCTGCCATTCCTGTGCACTGATCGACGTCTCGTGATCCTCCATGCTGGCAACCATTTCCTCTGTGTCCGGGGTCTCTCCCGGCGCCTCTTCCATGGCTGATGCCCTGCTGAGGTAATCAGCTACCTTGTTCTGCATACCTGGGAGGTATTCTACGTCGTACGTATAATCTAGCAACTTCAGGGTCATTTTCGCTATTCTCGGGGTGGCGGTGTCATGGCCCGATGACGTCAACACTTTGACAAGTGGCTTGTGATCCGTTTGGAGCCTGAATCTCGTGCCCCATATGAACTGACAAAACTTGTTCAACGCCCACGTGACCGCCAGCATCTCCTTTTCTATTACGCTGTACCTTTGTTCCGTCGGGGACAGCGCCCGGGATGCAAAACTGATTGTTTCTTTGGTGCCGTCTTCCCTTTCCTGTGCCAAGACAGCCCCCAAGCCCTTGTCGCTTGCGTCTGTTGTTACAATAGTCTTGCCCGTGGGGACATACCCCTGCAATGGGATGGCATGGCTGATACAGTCTTTGACAGACTCAAATTCGGACTGGGCCTCCCTGTCCCATTCGAATATTGTGTTGTGCCTGATTAGCTGTCTCATCCTGTACGTTCTCGTGGCAAAATGTCTGACAAACTTGCTGTAATACTCGGCCATTCCAAGGAATGACCGTACCTCCTCTTTGGTCGTTGGGGCTTTGGCATCCTTTATTGCCTTCACATTTAGTTCCTTTGGCGAGATGCCATGCGTTCCTATCTCGTGCCCTAAGTAGGTCACTGAGCGAGACCCAATTCTGCACTTGCTCCATTCCGCCGTCATTCCTTTGCTTTGCAACACTCCCAACACTTGATGTAGTTTCTTGTCGTGCTCACCCTTGTTGGAGCCCATCACTAGGATGTCGTCTTGGAAGTATTGCACTCCCGAGATGTCTTTAAACAACCTGTGCATCAACTTCTGGAAAACGGCCGCAGCGGATGCCAGGCCGAAGGGCATTCTCCTGAATTGGTAGCATCCAAAGGGTGTTATGAAGGCTGTGTACTTCCTGCTCGACGGGTGCAGTTCTACCTGGTAATACGCGGACGTGAGGTCAATGGTGGAAAAATGTGTGATGCCTTTTGTCCTTGCTAGCATCTCTTCTATTCTGGGGAGCGGGAACCTCTCCACTATGAGGTTTTTGTTGAGCTCCCTCAGATCCACACAGAGTCTGACCTTACCATTGGGCTTTTTAACTACCACCAAGGGCGATAGCCATTCCGCACTGTCCACTGGCTCAATGATTTCTAGCTCTTCCAACTTCCGTAGTTCCTGGCGTACCGCCTCACTCGTGGATATCGGTATGTTCCTGACCTTATGCACTACTGGAACTGCTCCCTCCTTAAGGACCATTTTATGCACGAATTTGTCCAGTTTGCCTACCGTGCCCTCGAAGACTTTGGGGTATGCTGCCTTCCAGTCCTCCTCCTTCGAGAGGGGCCATTCATCTGTTAGCAAGATCTGTTCTTTCCCTCCAGGATTGAGTATGATGCCGAGGTCACCTGCGTCTCTCCATCCTAGTACCGATGGGCCCTTCTCCGCTACGTACAGGGTGCACGTGGCTGACCGTCCCCTGAATTCGAACTCCAAGTCCCTGCATCCAACCAGTGGAATGGAATCTTCGGTGTACGAGATGGGTCTGATGTCCGGCGGCCATAGGTCGGGCCCTATGACTGGCGCGAAGTCCTCTTCCCATATCGACCTTTGCACGATGGTCCAGGGGGACCCTGAATCCACGGCCACATGTACCTTGACGCCCCCAATGAGCATGTCGGTGCGGGGTTTGTCCCTTCGCTTCCCTGATACGTCCAACACTTGATCCTCTATGCACAGCACCAGGTCATCCTCTTCCAGGTCGTCCTCCTCACTTACGTTGGCCGTGGCCGCGTCGATGCACTTGATCGTGGACTTCGTCCCTTTCTTTCGGCATACTTTTTCGAAGTGACCGGTCATTCCACAGAATGAGCACCTGGCGCGAAACGCGGGACATCGCCTGTCCTGGGCCGAGTGCGCTGCACTGCCACACCTGTAGCACGCGAACTTCGTTCCCTGGCTGGGGCAAGACATCTGCTTCCCAGACCCCCTCGTGTCCTTCCTCGGGTCTCCGTTGGCGCCTTTAGGTTTGCTGGATTGTGGTGCCTCATCGATCTTGTTGATCATCTGTCTCGGCCCGCTTTCCCTTTTAGCCGCATCTGCGCCTCTCTTCGACATTTCCGCCTTCTTGACCATCGCCACTATGTGGAAAATAGACAAATTGATGTACATAAGCAGCGTTCATTTCCCTTTTTCCCACTCCTCTCCCTGTATGCACCATGAATACCATAGAATATTGACCGTATCACTCCGCCAGTAAAAGCCCGTGCCCATATGTACATGACAGCCATTTTAGGCACCTTGGCCTCTTGCCCACTCATTAGAATCACTGGCTTCCCTCCTGCGCGCATTTGAGCACCCCCCCTCCCACTCTCACATGCATAGACCATGAAACCCAGCACTCTGCGCGACCATGCTATGAAAGGCAACCCTCCTGCTTGACCCAGGCACCCCCCCCCCCCATTTCCCTCTTGAAGAGGCATCCTTCGCCTCAGCTGACATAGCCCCCCAGCTGTATCTGACTGCCCCTGTTCTCTCATGTACGGGTCATAAGACCTCTCTCTCTCTGTGCGACTCTGACCCTGCGCGCACCCTGACCCCCTCCTTCTCCCTCACATGGACAAGTCATAAACCTTCTCCTTCTGCAAGACCCTGTCCTTGGGAGTCACGGCCGCGCCTGACCAACACCTCCTTTCCTTCCATGAATGCCCCTCTGTTGACAAGCCTTCCCTCCGCGCTCGATTGTCCACGCGGCATGAATACCACTCCTTTGATGACCCCTCCCCCCGAGTCCGACTGACCACACATGTCCGAGGCCATCGCCTAAGCCAGGAGATACCATTTACTGCCCTCTATTGTATGAAGTCACTCCTCTTCAAAGGACCCACTATTGATCCTGGTCTCCCCACCCCCTGGGCTACGATCAGGCGCACACATCCAAATAATCAGCAGAACATTCAGCTGCGTCATTGCCCCCTCTCTTATCAGCAGGTCAAGGGTCCCTACTATGAACACATGTGGGGTAGGATGGACACGAGGATTATGGGGTTATCTTTTCTTTGTTTCACAATGCTGTGACTGTAATACCAAGTGTTTTGTAAGGTATAAAAGGCTGAGTCTGAGCTCAGTTGTTAGAGCACCTCGAAATGATACCTTGTTGTCTGATCTGATGTGTTCTGCTCCGTCGGAATAAACTTCTGTTTCCTGCCTTCTGGTCTCCGGCGCCTGCCTCATTGCTTGGTAATTTGAATGGTACAAGGGCGGTTAGCGCCGGGCAAATCCTGAGAAAGGTCCTAGCCCTACCTTTTTCTACAATTGGCGTCCCAAAGCGTGGGGCCCATCAGCGACACGTGGATCCAGTGGGAGAGGTCCCGATGACAGAGTGAACGACTGCAACGATCGGGAAGAGCTCGTGTCCGATAGACCCTCGTCTGACAGCCGATCATCCGACCTTCACTAGTTCTGAACAGACCTCTCTCGAGTGATCCACGGTCCTGACTGGGAACCATCAGGAGTGCCACGGGCATCACGAAGAAGAGAGGACGATCGGGCGCTGGATCCAGGAGACAGGAAACCGTCCACGCGGTCCGGGTAAGGTCGTGTAAACACGACAAATTGAGAAAAGATTGTTTTGTTTGGATAATACTAGTATTACGCTTTGTTGAAACCTCTGGAGATTCACTGTCTGCAAACGGGGAAAAACAAACAGGCTCTCTCTTTGCAAGCAGTGAATGATAGGTAACGCAGACTTTTGTCCCCGTTGTAATCCGTCGTGCCTATCTTCCTCCCCCACTGTTTCCCGAACTGTCGTTTGTGGATTATTGTCTGGAGATTCTTTGTCTGCAAACAGGGAAGAACAAGGTCTCTCTTTGCAGGTAGAGAAAGAGTGGGTAGCGATAACTTTTCGTGCCCACTTATTCTCCCCACTGAATTGTTTGATTGGCCGATTATTCGGTATTGGTTCGTTTGAGGTATTCACCGCCGGCAAACAACGGAGAATAGAAATATTCTGTCTAGTCTTTGCCCGCCGTGATAAGATAGGTAGTGCAGACTTTTGTCCCCGTTGTAATCCGTCATGCCTGTCTTCTCCCCACTGGTTGGTAGCCTGTTTAGCCCGGACCGCTTATTAGAGATGAACCATCCAGCTCCACTGGAGGGCACCCCTAATAAGGACATGTTCACTAAGCATGGACTAGTCGCTATAGCTTATAATAGGTTATGGCATAAAAATACAAGAAAAGGAGTTGAGCGAAATCAGTAGGCCACTGAGGAGTTATCAACTTCGCTAAAAATAAAATAAGAAACGCTAGAAACAACCCGTAATAAGAAACATACAAATGGCGAGGGAAGACAAGTTTGACAGCAGGCAAGCCACGAGGTAGCTAGGTTCCGTTGCCTATTCCTGCCCTAAACATGTCTGCTTCATTGCCCACCACGCCCAAATAACGGTCACACGAAATAGAAACAAATTCAATAGGTACCTACCCCCATTTCCGGAAGCTCCCGAAGTGCAACAGGTCCGCGGTTACGCCCATCCGGAAGGCGAGGCCTCGAGGCACGAGGGGCCCGCCTGGCCACGGTCAGTAGGAGATGATGTTGGGCAGGCGGTCCAAAGAATGACAGAGACCTCTCCATCTCTCCTCTTCTGCTGCCCTGCAGGCCACGGGGGGGGGGGCTGTCTTGCCTCAGCCACCGACCACCCCCCCCCCCTCTGTCTCTCGCCTGGTCCGACCCGCGAAGAAGGCCGAAGCCAAAAGCGAGAACGGCGGCGCTTGCAAGTAGTCCCGCCACATGTCAAATTCCTGGATAGTTACAGGTAGTCCCGCCACATGTCCACCTCTGGAGAGTTGGAGGTAGTCCCGCCACCTGTCGAAGAGGAAGGGGGGGGGGGGCTGTCTTGCCTCAGCCGCCGACCACCCCCCCCATCTTCAATAGCCGGCACGGCCAACACCGAAGCGGCGGAGCCGAGGAACGGCGCGGGGTCGCTGGAAGGGGGAGGCGGCGCGAACGAGCCTCCCCCACCTCCCTTCAGGTGGAGGCTTCCAGCGACACCCCAACGCTCTTACTTAAAGAGGGTCCACAACGAAAAACGGTCTTTTGCCCAGGACGGGCACACGCCCCATGCCTCCTCTCCTCGACTTTGAAGATTCTATGAGAGCCGGGGGGGCCCCCGACCCCTCCGCATGGGTGCCCCCGTCCCCCTCACTGGGAACCGCGACATCGACGCACTCCTGCCGGCGCCAGCCTCAGTTTGGAAATGGCTAAAACACAGCCAAGGTACAGACTTGTTCAGTTCCGGTGGAACACCAGAGTGACCCGGTAGGAAAATTGTTGCCGCCCTCCCCACTCTTTGACTAAATGGTCCATATTGTTAGACTGTTACCACATTGCACAAAAACTTTTTGAACTGCCAACGGAAGGTTCTGGTCCAACCATGAGTCATTGGAGACATTCTGACTATATCGGAACCTGCCTGACCTCGCCCAAAATGGCGCCGATGCACGAAACAAACTTTCAAACTCCCTGTTCACCCGGATTGCTCGAATCTTGATGCTCTGAGATACGTGTGCATTTTTGGACAATGAAAGTCGATAAGATGGATAGTGATTATGAGCTTAGAGAAGAAAAGCAATAACGATATTGATCATGTGTTTGGACAATGAACTGATTTAGGGTGGGTACTAATTATGAATGGGAACAATGAATTGGTGTAATTTAGACAGCGAACGAGCATCTGGATAATGAATTAATGAACTAGTTGAAAAACTGAATTCTTGATATGCATCATGCCTGCTCTGTAGTAAAGTTCGATACGATTTTATTGCACTGCCGCACTTTATGCAATGAACTGCCATCAACTTCTTTCTTCCTATGTACAGTTCCAATCTGCTCCGTGGCTGGTCCACTGGGTTGTAGGCCTGTATTTTATACACCAGCACTTTTTATTAAAAGTATTTTGAAAAAGAAAGCATAGTTGTAGTGGTTGCATTAATGAGTTTTGAATGTATTACTACTGTGAGCAACGAGAAAATATGATGAAGGCTGAAGGTTAAAAAGGACCCGATATTTAGCAGCTACATTATGTGTGACCGACAGCCGGAAAAGTGTTTTAGACGCTTTTAAACGACACCACAGAAAATGCCACCTGACCGCCACCCTTGCACGCAACCTAAAGGGGTCGCGACCAAGTAACTCATGTAGATACGCAGATCATCAATGATTATCTATCTGACGCTACTGGTCCCTCTGGGCTTAAACGCCGAGATGGCAAAGAAATGCACTACGTGGAGATAGGTCGAGTATGTGGTAGGTAAAAACATTTCCGGATTACTGCATGCTGATGAGGTTTGAATGCTGCCCCCCACCCCTTCTTTCTCCTCCCTTCTGCAGGTCGCGTTGGAACATCGGCTGAAGTATGGGAGAACGATGATCGAACAACCGACGAAAAAGGGAAGGAGGGAATATGAGCATAGTCCTTATGACGATAAGTTTTTAGAGACATAGACTTAAATATGACTGTTCCTCCATTAGAGCATAGCGACTGAGAAAATGGACGGACATAGAAACTCGACGGGTACTGTATGACGGAAATTGACTGGAAATTAGCACGTTAGAACGGCTGGGAGGATGGACTGACCTAGAGACTTGACGGGTACTGTATGACGAAAATTGACTTGAGATAACACGTTAAAGAATGTAACTAGACGTTTGACTAGGTAGGGAAAGGACAGAAGAAAAATGCAAGAGTTAGGGTTACCAAGGCTGCTGCCGTCTGGGAAGTTAGAAATGTTGCTGATGTTCAAAAATACTGCCCCCCCCTTCTCACATTATAGATCTAGCCAAGCTGTCCGACTGTTCTCCCGATCAATACTTGCCGTTGCCTCAGCCTGGAGAACTTCCCACCAAAGGAAGAAACTGAAAAATGATTTAAGATCCAACCATGAGTAAATAGCGCGACCAGGTTAATTTCTGATCAACTAATCGAGGTGTAAGTATTGGCAAATGAGAAGGCTCGAAGAAATAACAAACGAAAAGGGAAATGAGAGGAAAAGGAGGAAAAAGGTAAAAAGAGCTCAGCACGTAGATAAATAGGATACTAAAGATGCGCAGCATGCAGAAGTTCTGTTTGGCCAATAACTGTTTTATGTTTTGTCGTGAACTCTTTTGTATGTAACACATGTACTGTCTTCCCTTGTCTGAGTTTGTGTGTATGTAATGTACGGGTTTATGTCTTCCCTCTGTCTGCGTTTGCGTGTTACCTGACCTCTGTCGTTCTGTGTTGTGAGCACACTAAATGACCTATTTTCGTACACGTCTCTCTCTCTCTCTCTCTCTCTCTCTCTCTTTCTCTCTCTCTCTCTCTCTCTCTCTCTCCCTCTCTCTACATGTCATACGTGTACCGAATGGCTCGTTTAGGTTGCGGACGACTCTCACTCCCTACGAGAGTCCCCCTGTCCCATCCTTTTTGTATGGTAATATTGTGCCCCGTCGGCACCAGTCTGATTGGATACTTATTGAACGCGAAGGTGTTCAGCGAAATTGACCAAAACTAAAATGACTGTATCTCGCCATATTACTACCTCTCCTTTCTACAAAATGAATGAACTCGAATTGGCTGAGAAGGAAAGGACAGGTAAGACGACTAAGGTCCCCCAATTTGGCCTTTTATAGGGGGACTGTATGTCAATGGCACCTTATTTTTTTTTTGTTCATTAGAGACAAGCGCCAAGGTCCAGATTGACCCCCAATGCCCAGACTGCCCCACCCCCTTTGCACCCAAGCGCGAATGCCCGAAGCGTCCCCGCCCCACTTGATTGACCCCAGCTACTGTCCCCGATATATATATCTGATGACCATGAGTAACTGCCGCCCCTCGAGAAAAACCTGTTTGACCCTGTCTTTCAATGATTGCACCCCCGCTCTGTTTAAAAGAGTTTGCCAGCTCTAAAGGGAAATGTAAGACTGTTAAGGCTCGGGTTAGAAGGACGAGTCTCCCCTGAATGTTGTCAATCTTGGGGTTTTTGTTGAAATACGCAGGTGATAAGAGTCTGACCTCTGTCCATATATGTCATGAACGAACGCCGATTAGACTTGGTGCGAACGCAGTAGAAATACCCACCTACTTACTTCATGGTAATAGACTTCTGACTACGACCAATGAGCATAACGCCAGGTGCTAGGATTGCGAGTGGAATTCAAATGCAAAAATCTCTTCTCCTGCCAGGTCTCTAAAACTTGTTTTTACCCATTTAAAGATACTCAATCACCGGAGGAGAAGGGCCGGACGTGACGCACAGCGTGGCTGCAGATCATGAGACACATGCGACCTCGACCAAAGGTGGAGCCGCAGCACAACAAGAAACGGGACGAGGCAGCACTCTCAAAGGCGGTAAAAGAAAGGATGAAGGGCTGTCCTGAAGCTCTCTGTCCGCCAACCCACGTGTGCCTGGAGCCTCCGTCCCTCTTTTCAAGCCCGATTGATGGGCCCGCTTGCTTGTTATCCATTGCTCCCTTGGTCCCTTTGGTGTGTCCCAGGAAATCTGCCCCCACTCCGCCCTCTCACTCCCATCGACTATCGAAACAACACACCCTCTTTTCCATGCGACTCTCTGCTGAAAGGAAAAACAGCATCTAGATGGAAATGGGGTTACGCCACGGAAATATAGGTGCCAAACTTAAGGCGCCACTAAAAGGATTGGTTAGGGAACAGGACTGTGGTCTAACAGCAGAGGACTGACCGCACCCTGCAACGCGTAAGGATAGAACCGAGCTGGACCTATAGCTCCCCCGCCGGTGCTCAACAGCGCCAACAAAAGGACACGGACTAGAGCCTACCAGTGATGGCTCACTACTAAAAAGACACTGTGACGAAGAGATCTTATTGGACTGAATTCCTCCCTCAACTACTTGGTCAAAATGTTCATTGGTCACATTCGTTTTTTGAAAGTCAGAAACATTTATGCTATGTAGTACGCTTACAAATGCAATTTCCTATGTACTGCATTTTGCCAATCGCACCAACTGTTCATGATTTTTATGCAATATGTTAGTATTGACAAATGCTATTTCATCAACCACATGTTTATATGTACGCCCCTTAACTAGGAAGGATAGGAAAATGAACTTCATTGTTTATATGTACCCCCATCAACTACAAAAATGAACTCTGTTATGTAAAAAGGGGCGACTGTGGAAAATAGACAAATTGATGTACATAAGCAGCGTTCATTTCCCTTTTTCCCACTCCTCTCCCTGTATGCACCATGAATACCATAGAATATTGACCGTATCACTCCGCCAGTAAAAGCCCGTGCCCATATGTACATGACAGCCATTTTAGGCACCTTGGCCTCTTGCCCACTCATTAGAATCACTGGCTTCCCTCCTGCGCGCATTTGAGCACCCCCCCCTCCCACTCTCACATGCATAGACCATGAAACCCAGCACTCTGCGCGACCATGCTATGAAAGGCAACCCTCCTGCTTGACCCAGGCACCCCCCCCCCCCCCATTTCCCTCTTGAAGAGGCATCCTTCGCCTCAGCTGACATAGCCCCCAGCTGTATCTGACTGCCCCTGTTCTCTCATGTACGGGTCATAAGACCTCTCTCTCTCTGTGCGACTCTGACCCTGCGCGCACCCTGACCCCCTCCTTCTCCCTCACATGGACAAGTCATAAACCTTCTCCTTCTGCAAGACCCTGTCCTTGGGAGTCACGGCCGCGCCTGACCAACACCTCCTTTCCTTCCATGAATGCCCCTCTGTTGACAAGCCTTCCCTCCGCGCTCGATTGTCCACGCGGCATGAATACCACTCCTTTGATGACCCCTCCCCCCGAGTCCGACTGACCACACATGTCCGAGGCCATCGCCTAAGCCAGGAGATACCATTTACTGCCCTCTATTGTATGAAGTCACTCCTCTTCAAAGGACCCACTATTGATCCTGGTCTCCCTACCCCCTGGGCTACGATCAGGCGCACACATCCAAATAATCAGCAGAACATTCAGCTGCGTCATTGCCCCCTCTCTTATCAGCAGGTCAAGGGTCCCTACTATGAACACATGTGGGGTAGGATGGACACGAGGATTATGGGGTTATCTTTTCTTTGTTTCACAATGCTGTGACTGTAATACCAAGTGTTTTGTAAGGTATAAAAGGCTGAGTCTGAGCTCAGTTGTTAGAGCACCTCGAAACGATACCTTGTTGTCTGATCTGATGTGTTCTGCTCCGTCGGAATAAACTTCTGTTTCCTGCCTTCTGGTCTCCGGCGCCTGCCTCATTGCTTGGTAATTTGAATGGTACAAGGGCGGTTAGCGCCGGGCAAATCCTGAGAAAGGTCCTAGCCCTACCTTTTTCTACAACTACTTCCTTCAGGGTTGTCTCATTCATCGCCCACAGCTTGTCTTGGACTGCTCTGCTGGTAGTGTGCATTACAATTTGGTCTTTGATGTATTCATCCTGCAGGTTCCCGTACCTACACGTGATCGCTAGCCTGCGGAGAGCTGCTACATAGTCGTCGATGGATTCCCCCGCCTCTTGTTTTCTCTGCTGGAAGTTATAGCGGTCTATCGAGACACACACTGCTGGGCGATAATGGCTGTCCAGGTCGTCCAATGCATTCACAAAGACATCCGTCTCCGCTGCACCCCTCTCTTTGGGCACCAGGTTCTTGAACACCCTTACCCCTTCTGGGCCTAAGTTGTGGAGCAATAGTCTCTTTTTTCTTTCCGGCTTGTATTCACCCTCACTTTCATCTTCAAGGGCCTCAATGTAGTTGAGGAAATATTCTTTCCAGTCCTCCCATTTTAGTTGGGGTTCTCCTGGTCTAGTTAGGAACGGGACGGGTGCCATTAGGGCTGACGCTTGATTCGCCATCCTGGCTTCGCCTCTATGTCCTCCTTCCTGGGCTCTTAGGGTAGGCGCACCGGACGCTCCTGCGCTCTCTGCCGTGTCACCTTGGCCCCTTGGGCTACCCGGGGTATTGTCCCTCGTGGCGTGCGCTGTCTGTGTTACTCTCCCCCCTTCCTCTAGCTTGGGGGTGTCTCCCTCGGTTGCCAGGTTGCTGCCTGGGGACTCCTGGAGTCTCGGGTCCCACTAACCTGGCTGGTGAGGCTTGTGGTGTGTCCTTCGTCGTGTTGCTGCGCTGCTGCCACGCCCTTGCTCTTTCTTGCCGGTCCTGTGCCTTGCTGGCCCGTGGGTGTAGGCTGTGGGGTGTTTTTTTTTTTTTTTTTCCTTGCTGCACCAGGTGGTGTCCGGATCCCAGCCTCGTCGCCACTGTAATGTTCGTTCTTCTCCCCCACAGGACACTAGGACACTGGAGATGTGTGGAACACTCGTTTATTATATGACAAGCAATATACACGAGCTAAGGGCGCCGAGCGTCTAACTGTGACAGCTCCGGTCGCCAACTGCCGTTACTCGCGTTCGCGCCTTTGCCTTCTCTCGTCTGCGCATGCGCGCTCATCCGCTCTAGCCTACGGCGTGACGCGTCATCGCGTATACGCCGGTAGACTAGAGCGCATACCACAAGAGCCAATGTGTTGGCGAAAAGTGACTTGTCTAATCAGCCTGTCTGAATAATCTGAAGTCGGTGGATCAGAAGGCGGGTAGAACCAGATAGAGGCTGTTGGCATAGTCAATGCATTTAGTCACAAGTGCATGTATCAAAATCTTTCGGGTCTCCTTCCTCAGGTACCAAGGGGAAGATTTATGAGGCCCTTGCGCCTCCTTGCACCGCAATTGCGTCACTTAATGTGACGCAACGGCGGCGCAAACAATGCGCCCTATTTACAACGTGACGCATCTAGGAGATGCGTCACGTTGTAAAGCCCTGCGCCATAAGGAGGCGTTCCTGCGCAGGGGGGGGCGTTCCTGCGCAGGAACGCCTCCTAAAAGTGGCTGAGTGAAATCTATGAGATTTCACTGAGTCACTTTCTACGTCAATTCCTTACGCCTGCTTGAAGCAGGCGTAAGGGTGACGCACCATGCATTGAAGAGGTGGCTCCTGTGCATTGCAGGAGTCATGTCGCACTTGCTACATGACTCCTGCAATGCGCCGCCCGTACGCCGAGAGATGCGTCACGCATCTTCACTAACTTGTACCATGGTGCGCCGCATCATAAATGCGGCGCACCATGGGTGGCGGAGCAGTGGCGCAATGTGGCGCATGTTAACTGGCGCATCCCTGGGGATGCGCCAGTTAACATAAATCTGCCCCCAAGTGTAGCAGCTTCCTAACAGATCTAATCTTCATAAAACAGATCAAAGGGATCTGTTTGATTTGGGTCACAAAGGAGACATCAGAATTAAACAGGATATCCTTGCAGATGAAGAAGAAGATGGGGTGGGTTAAGTTCCGCTGGCCACCACAAGTTTGCTGGAGAAGGGCTACTTGCTATTTCCTGTGCCGTGGGCCCTGCACTGGTCAAAGGTATGTGTAGAGCATTCTCAGGGAATATGGTTGAAGGCCACATCTTGCACTCAGGACAAATGCATAGTTTAAGGCTATGCACAGAAGTTTCTGCTGACATAGGAACTTGAACCATGGCATGGCGTAACATGACCACTATACACAAGTAAGATGGGGCTAGTGGCTCTGATGGCCAGGAGCCTGATAGAGTGATGTCACTGTCAAATGTCTGTGACATAATATGTGAGGTCATGGAAACTACATAACCACACACACACACACACGCACAAACACACACACACACACGCACACGCGCGCACACACACACACACTTGTAAATAGATGCAAAAAATAAAAATACACACTCTCAAAACAAATTGCTTGCAGAAAGTAAGATGAGAGAATCCCACTGATTTCAGTCGGGGGTTATTGATAGCACTAATCAGTCACAGTTGGTTGATTTGTTTTCTTGAAGAGGGATGTTTCCAGCTGAGCTGGCAGATATACAAGGGCGATGATGAAAGGACAGAGGACATGAGAATGAAGAATAATAGAGCCGGCCCCCTGGCACGCATCAGGCACACCACTCTCTACATTTAACAAGTAAAATGAAGTTGCTGATGTATAGACTAGAAATACTGAACCGACAGCTAACGTGCCGCCTCCTTCCAGGTTCATCAGAGAGAAAATAAGGAAATTACAAACAAGGGGCCTGCATTTGTTCATATTAAAAAACCGTGCACGAAGCACATCCTGCTATTGATGTTTGCTGCATGCTAGTGTCAGCAGATCTCAAATGAGCGCTTTCCCTTTTTAACTCAGCTAAAATCAGAGGTTAATATTTTTTTATCAAAATAATAGGAATTACACTAATGGAGAACAGCTTTTCTGATTAAATGACTACTTTCCATGCGGAGTCCATATGCTTAGCATAAAAAATGCTTTAATAAAAGGCTTTGCCACATCAGTCCCATAATTTGGAAGCATTAAGTTATCTGGAATATTTACAAGAAAAGATACATTTCTGCTTGCCTAGTGAATCCCCCACCAGCCATATAGGATGCAGTACCGTTGCCTCTGTAAGTCAGGGGCAATGGTTTCAATAACTTGACACAATAATTCACACTATGGTCACTTTTGTGATAAAACGACAAGTCATTTTAGAGAAACTCTCCAAAGTTCGTAGAGTCATTGAAAGGATCACTCTAAGATGGTATCGTCATTGGAGGAGCATCTTTAAGGTGATGGTAAATTATATCAGCATTGGAGGGGTCTCTTTAAGGCGATAGTACATTATATCAGCATTGGAGGGGTCTCTTTAAGGCGATAGTACATATATCGTTATTGGAGGAGTTTCTTTAAGGTGATAGTATATTATATCTAATATATCGTCTTTCGAGGGGTCTCTTTAAGGTGATAGTATATTTTATCGGCATTGGAGGGGTGTCTTCAAGGTGGTAGTATAATATATCGGCATTGGAGGAGTATCTTTAAGGTGATAGTACATTATATCATCATTGGAGGAGTTTCTTTAAGGTGATAGTATATTATATCAGCAATGGAGGGGTCTCTTTAAGGTGATAGTACATTATATCAGCATTGGAGGGGTCTCTTTAAGGCGATAGTACATATATCGTTATTGGAGGAGTTTCTTTAAGGTGATAGTATATTATATCTAATATATCGTCTTTCGAGGGGTCTCTTTAAGGTGATAGTATATTTTATCGGCATTGGAGGGGTGTCTTCAAGGTGGTAGTATAATATATCGGCATTGGAGGAGTATCTTTAAGGTGATAGTACATTATATCATCATTGGAGGAGTTTCTTTAAGGTGATAGTATATTATATCAGCAATGGAGGGGTCTCTTTAAGGTGATGGTATATTATATCGGCATTGGAGGAGTATCTTTAAGGTGACGGTATATTATATCAGCATTGGAGGGGTCTCTTTAAGGTGATAGTACATTATATCAGCATTGGAGGAGTTTCTTTAAGGTGATAGTATATTATATCTAATATATCGTCATTCGAGGGGTCTCTTTAAGGTATTAGTATATTATATCTAATATATCGTCTTTCGAGGGGTCTCTTTAAGGTAATAGTATATTATATCCGCATTGGAGAATTCTCTTTAAGCTGATAATATATTATATCGTCATTGGAGGAGCATCTTTAGGGTGATAGTATATTAAATTGGCATTGGAATGGTCTCTTTAAGGTGATAGTATATTATATCGGCATTGGAGGAGTATCTTTAAGGTGATAGTATATTATATCAGTATTGGAGGGGTGTCTTCAAGTTGATAGTATATTATATCGTCATTGGAGGAGCATCTTTAAGGTGATAGTATGTTGTATCAACATTGGAGGGGTCTTTTTAAGGTGATAGTATATTATATAGGTATCGGAGGGGTCTCTTTAAGGTGATAGTAGAAAATATCGGCATTGGAAGGGTATCTTTAAGGTGATAGCATATTATATCATCATTGGAGGGGTCTTTTTAAGGTCAGAGTATAATATATTGGCATTGAAGGGGTCTCTTTAAGATGATAGTATATTATATCGGCATTGGAGGAGTTTCTTTAAGGTGATAGTATATTATATTGGCATAGGAGGAGTCTCTTTCAGGTTATAGTATATTATATCGGCATTGGAGGAGTATCTTTAAGGTGATAGTATATTATATCATCATTGGAGGGGTCTCTTTAAGGTGATAGTATATTATATCGACATTGGAGGAGCATATTTAAGGTGTTAGTATATTATATGGGCATTGGAGGGGTCTTTTTAAGGTGATAGTATATTATATCGCCATTGGAGGGGTCTCTTTCAGGTGATAGTATATTATATCGGCAGTTGAGGAGTATCTTTAAGGTGATAGTATATTATATCGGCATTGGAAGAGTATCTTTAAGGTGATAGTATATTATATCATCATTGGAGGGGTCTCTTTAAGGTGATAGTAGGTTATATATCAGCAATGGAGGAGTATTTTTAAGGTGATAGTATATTATATCGTCATTGGAGGGGTCTCTTTAAGGTGATAATATATTATATCGTCATTGAAGCAGCATCTTTAAGGTGAGAGTATATTATATCGTCATTGGAGGGGTATCTTTAAGGTGATAGTATATTATATCAGCATTGGAGGGGCCTCTTTAAGGTGATAGTATATTATATCCGCATTGGAGGAGTATCTTTAAGGCGATAGTATATTATATCAGCATTGGAGGGGCCTCTTTAAGGTGATAGTATATTATATCCGCATTGGAGGAGTATCTTTAAGGCGATAGTATATTATATCAGCATTGGAGGGGCCTCTTTAAGGTGATTAGTATATTATATCCGCATTGGAGGAGTATCTTTAAGGTGATAGTATAATATATCATCATTGGAGGGGTCTCTTTAAGGTGATAGTATATTATATATCGGCATTGGAGGAGTATCTTTAGGTTGATAGTATATTATGTCGGAATTGGAGGGGTCTCTTTAAGGTGATAGTATATTATATTGTCATTAGTGGGGTCTCTTTAAGGTGATAGTATATCATATCGGCATTGTAGGGTTCTCTTTAAGGTGATCGTTTATCACATCGGCATTGGGGCGGTCTCTTTAAAATGGTCTCACATTAAGTCCATGGTAGGACTTAAAACCAAACAGCCTATTTAAAATATTCACACTAGCCCTACACTGCAGAGATTCGAATAGAACTGGGGTAAAGGGGCTTCAACACTAGGGTATTTCAGCCCATCACCTAGGAATGCAGCCCAGACCAAACGGGACAATGGTGAAGCGATTAAATGGCCAGCCTAGCATGACTATAATGCCATTGGTGGTGTGGCTTTAAAAAGACTGCCACATAAGTGACCATGGTGGGAATCTCAGAAATACAAAGAAGCGAGTGGTGCTGCCTCCCACACAAAGCCACAGAATCTTTGGATAGAACAACATATTTGAGAATTACCTGGATTCTTGGTACTTGACCTGTCTTTCTCTTATATGCAATTTACTTTTTTCAGATCTGAAAGTCCCCACAGGTATTCCTGTTCTTTGTTAATCTCCCTGGAACCAAATACACATAGCTGTTGTGGATTTATAGAGGGAGGGTAGCCAAAAATGGTGCTCTGAAGGATAGCGGTAACCTAAGCCATGGGTATGCAAAATGTATGTAATGATCTGTCTCTAAGAGATGAGTCACATGGGCAGTGAAGATCTTTTGGCCCTCTGCCTGATAGCCTAAGCTCTGTGAGCATTATCTGTTGATTTTAACTACCTAGATGACTTCTGATGAGAGACAGTGGCATTTATGGAGTAGCTTAGGGTATTCTAGTCGGAGGACATTGTATTGGGGGAATTTGTTCCTGATGTATATGATCTGTTCTTTTTAACTGAAATGGATGATTAGTTCTCTTCACTTCATATAAGGGATGGTCCACCAACTTTATAGGTTTAAGTCAGTATCACATTACTCTAATTTCTGTAAAAGTCCAAACCTGGAATTTTTCAGCAGGGTGAGCTCGATGTCCAGTTTGTCTTCCATCTCCGCCACACAGAGTTATTTATTTACATTGCACCCAGAGAGTCCAGCATCTAGTTTCCTGGTTCTTTACCTCCCTGTAGTCTTGACTCCCATTCTCTTTAGCTGTCATCAGAACTCTCTGTTTACCTTAATGGGTGCGGTTCCTTTCTTTGAGACATCAATGGCTGAACCAGGACCATCACAAGGAAAGAGCAACCAGGGAAAAAGTTTCTTGCGATGTATTATTTATGAGGCAGGTAACCTTATCCACCACTAGGTATCAGCATAACACTAGAGAACGTCCCTGCCTCACGTTTGTGACCTGAGCACCACTAACGTTTCTGATAAGCTTGGCTTGTGCGGTAGGCTGCCATCTTTATTACAGTCATCCCAATATTGACTTTCCTGGGAGTGGCAGGGTATAGTGTCAGAAATGCATCATAATTGATGGCCATGGGTTGTTGGTACTTGCTTTCCCTTCCACATAAGGGTTATGCAAGGCTCTGCTGAAAAGATTGATAAATCAATGGCTTCACCTGTTGCACACCTGATTTAGGAGATCATAGGGTGAGAATTGGTGGTAATGGAATGCAAATGATGAGCGTGAAGTATGAAAAGTGTGTACAGGCATGTTTAGTATGCAGAGATGTTGTGTACGTGTGTGAACAAAATGCAGTGCCTGACGGGTAACATGGGAGATGGGTGTGCAAGTGTTCACTGTGACAGAAGAGTGAGATATTATGACTATCCGACTGGATGGTCATTCATTTGAGAATGCTATGGACAATATAGAATCTCATTCACTGGGATATGATACATGATCTGAAGTCCTATGGTGGCATGAGGCCGTTTTTTGCGCATCCATCAAAGTATTATGTCATGGATGGCAGAGTGATGTGTTTGGTCGCAATGATGATGAATTGTATTATGGTAGAATTGGGAAGTGTTAGACCTGACATCATTGGCCTGGGTTTCCCCTGTATTTTTTACCTTTGCCTCCTGTGTTTTTCTGTGTGTTGGACTTCATTTTTGCTGGTCTTGATGCATTGGGCACTTTGCCACTGCTGTTCAGTGCCAAAGTGCAAGTGCTCCCTTTGTCAATTATTGTTATGGAATGGTGATTCCATGATTGGCATAATTGATCTACTAGTCAGTCCTTAGTACAGTGCACTGTGTGTGCCCAAGCACTGTAAATCAAATGCTGCTATTGGGCTTGCAGCACTGATTGTGCCACCTACATAAGCAGCCAGTAAATGTAAATCAGGCCTACCATTACTAGTCTAGTACTGCCATGTCAACCTGGCAAGTGCACTCACTTGCCAGGCCCTAACCTTCCCTTTTCGTACATGTCACCCTTAAGGTAGGCCCAGGGAACCCCTCTAGGCAGGGTGCAGTGTATGTGAAAGTTAGGACATGCCCTGATGTGTGTGGCATGTCCTGATAGTGAAATACTGCCAATTTTGTTTTTACTGTTGTAAGGCTATCTCTCCCCAAAGGGTAGAATGGGGAGTTTGCTTATAATACCTTATAGGCATAACTGCCCAGGGGAACAAGATGGGAAAATAAAGTTTGATATGCCTGAACTTAGCATGTTTAAATGCATCTCTTAGTGACAGTGATTTTTACATTCTTGGTTTGAAAATACCACTTTTAGAAAGTAGGTATGTGCTTGCCTCTGCTAGGTTGTGTATTGACTGTTTGACTTTGGAGTGACAGGGGCTGGGGATGTGCTGAATAGACCTGGTGTGCATTCACAGTAGGGGGAGGAGATTTTGTTTCACACCTGAATGGGCCTGGTCTACCTCAGACAATGCTGTCTCCACCTCCTACTAGTACATTTCACCAGAGAGGACAGAACTGGTTTTGGCTGGGCAAAGAGCTTCTCTGCCACATAGAACAAAGGATTTTACTATATAAAAAGAGTGGCCCAGACCCCATATTTTTAGATCACTTCAGGGAATCAAGAGGTACCTTTGCCAAGAAGAAGAGCTGGAGAAACTGAGGAATACTGCCCCTTTGCTGTTTGCTGTCTGGGGTTGGCCTGAAGTGACTACTTTCTACCTAGGAAAGGGAAAAGGACTTTGCTGTATGCTGTGTCCGCTGCTTGAGGAAGATCTCCAAGGGCTTGAAGAAGAGCTTGCCTCCTTTTCTGAACTCTCAGGGACACAAAGACTTCACCCGTAGCTCCCCTGAACTTCCTTGCTTGGAGTTCTGACCTGCCAAGAGCTGACTGTAGCTGTTCTGGGCCACTGGAGGTTGTTGTGGCTGAGGGAGCTGAAAAAGCAACACAACGACGATAAGTGCAACATATCCATACTTGTTTCCGATACATCACTAAAGAAACTGACACAGCGCCTGCCCACGCCTCGAGAAATCGTTGCACGCTGCATTGAGTGCACCGGTCTCCGAAGTCTAAGATCACCACACCGATTCCGACGCAAGCCCTGCTGTGCAGCTGTAAGAACTCACGCATCATCTCGGTTTGTCGCATTGCATCGAGGTACCAGGTCTGTCGCATCGTTGGGGGACACAGTAAGAAACTGACGCATCACCTCCCCACACAATAAGAAACCGGCGCATCACCTCCTCTCCGGTAAGGACACAACGCATCATCTCCCATGCACAGCAGTAAGGTACCAACGCATAACCTCCCCGGAGCAAAGAACCAATGCATCACCTTCCCTGAGTGTAAGGAACCAATGCATCACCTTTCCTGTGACCCTTTTTGATTGTGTGCACGACGTATCCAAGGTACTTCGTGTGAAAAGTGTTGCATCTGCAATTTGCTTTGAACTGAACTACTTCTACCATTTGAATGTTATATTTGTATTACTGTATGGTGCATTTTTGTAATTTTGGTCTTGTTTGATTTAGATAAAATTACTTATTGTTCTAAACTGGTGTGGTGTCCATTTGTAGTGTTTTCACTGTATTGCTGTATGTGTTCACAAATACTTTGCACACTGCCTCTGAGATAAGCCTGTCTGCTCGTGCCAAGCTACCAAGGGGGTGAGCAGGGGTTATTTTAGAAGTGTATCTCCCATACCCTGACTAGGAAGAAGTGTCCCTACTTGGACAAAGGTACCTACCTCTGCCAACTAGAGACTCCCATTTCAAACAGGAAGTGTTTGTGCGTGTAGACCAGCGTGGTGCTGTTATCCTGTCATCTATCACTGCACTTAATTGTGTAATGAAGCAAAAAGTAAAGGATGGAACAATGACACTTGATATTACTGATGGGTCTAATTAGAAGGGTGTGGGTGGTGACAGTAGCCAAGGTGGTCAGTGTTTTGGTGTTTTGGTGTTTTGAAGATCACTGGATCAAGAGGGAATTGCAGTTCTGCAGTTGTTTAGTTGCATTAATGCATGACATGGAATGAAAGGGAGTGAGAGATAGCTGAGCATCTTTTCCTTGTAATGGTAACAGGTTCCTGGGGAGAAAACATCATTTCATTAGATGGGGAAAATCCCAATAAAAGAGGTGGAACAATTCTTGGTAGCTGCTCTTTCTCTGGAACTTATAAATGCCAGAGTTGTGAAAACAGAAAAGTAGTGGAAAAAATAGCCCAAATGTGCTTGGCAATAACCAGTCGCAGTACCGTAGAATAACTACAGTCCAGATTTTTTAATTTATGTAAAATCAATGAACACATGCCATTTAAATAGTGACTGAATTTCAATATTAAAAAATGCCTGAACTATTTGATCCTTCGTGGGTTGTTCATTCAATGATGAAGCTATCCAGAACATGCGAGTGGGCTAATGGAAAGTATTACATTACAAGCTATTCGCTTTTATGATTCTTAAATAATGGGTTTGTGGTCAGACACTATTTTTCCCCATGTCACAACACTTTTGCAAAGATGCCATCCAAAGGGGTTACATTCTGCCATGGCTATATGAACATTACATTTATTATCACCCTTTATTTATTTCTAAAGTTCTCTCATTCAATCAGAATGCTTGAAATTGTGGTCTTGGAAACTGTTTGTTGACTTCACTTTAAAATCAGTAAATGTTTGAAGGAGGAACATGAAGCACAATGGGTATGAATTATTTTCTGTGTTGGGTGAGTGCTGATTGCTTCTAGCAACATTGCCCACATGCAGCAGTTAATGGTTTTTCCTTCGCTACAAGTGCTTGCCTTTGGCTTGGGTGCAGCATTTGTGGGCAAGTAATTAATAGCAGTCAATAGCCTTCATAGAAGGAATTACAATAGTTAACACTTTGAGCTGAAGCCAATAACGTTTCATTAATGGCTGTCATTTTAATGTGTTCTGTTTCAAATGAAAATGCAGAAATGTGCATTTGTTATAAATCAGTATGTTATGTTACTTTCCCTTTATGCTAGTCACAATGATTTGTACTTTTCTTTACGGTTGAAGAGCTGGAGTATTTTTAGGATCTTTATTTTTTTTATAATCTGTGCCTTGCACAAGGCATATATCTACAGATTTAAAAGGTTTGGCCGAGTCGGCGATGCTGCGAGCGCAAAGTAAGTCTTTTTATTTGTTGGTTTCTTTACTTTCCATTTTTCCACCGTATGTCACACTCCACTACCCACATTGGTTGCGTCCCTTTAGGGCACACCTATGATTCCTTACAAAAAAGGACTCCACAAATTGTTTACTTTGAAAGTTGTGATTTATTTTCCTTTTATGCTTCTCGCATTATTTTCGGAATTCCTTTCATTCCTTTTCAAATCATTATCTTTATGTTCAAAACATTCCAAACGCTCCGGTCCATTTCGGGCTGAGTCGCCCTTCTTTGGGGAGCTTATCTATAAAATACCAAGGACATAGCATCTGTACATCTATTTGTAAAACACAATTCATAGTACGATGTGCACATTTTACATGATAAAATTAATGAAGAGTCTCTGGATCACTATTGACTCCGAGTTATCCCTTAAGCCCCAGATAGGGATGGTGGTCTCTTCCTGCATGTATCAGCTGCGCAGGATCAGGAAGGTGGCCTATCTCCTTACTCCCGAGGCCCTGATACAAGTCATCATGGCCCTTGTCCTCTCCCGCTTGGATTTCTCGAACTCTATCTATCACGGTCTGCCCAAATCTTTTCTCCTCAGACTACAAATTGTTCAGAACCAAGCGGCGAGACTGGCTTTCGGGATCCCAAAATGGCAATCCGCCAGACCTCTCCTCACTAAATTGCATTGGCTTCCTGTCATCTCGAGGGTAGCCTTCAAGATCGGCTGCCTCACCTTCAAATCTTTAACCGGTCCCTGCCCTGCTTTCCTGAAATCCCTTATCAGTCCCTATTGCCCTTCACGTAACCTCAGATCCTCTCACCTTCACCTCCTGGTTGTCCCCCCTATCAAACTCTGTAGATCTGGAGGTCGGAGATTCGCACACTTGGCCCCCAAACTCTGGAACTCTCTCCCTCCCCCGCTCAAATCCTCTAATTCTCTCATTCAATTTCGTAAATCTCTAAAAACTTGGCTTTTCCCACAATCCAGCTAACTTCTTTCGCCCCCTCTGCATCAGATCAGCGCCAGGAAACCCACGGTGACAGTGCGCTTTACAAGCATACCTTAACATAACATAACAATGTCACTGTCAGTGCCAGCAAACATGTGTGAATGAACCCAGTGTGAGGAAAAAATGTGCTGGTGAAACATAGTGAAAGGTATCGTGAATGAAGCGGGTAAACTTACGTGTGGATGTAAAGCTTTAAACTCGGCTCATAAGCTGTGAAATTGAGAAGAAAACGTAATAAGGAAAAATGACATTATCCTATTATCACATCCCGATGAGACCATCGGAAAACGGCATGTTTGTAACAAACTTACTGTTCATAGACGCCAAAAAATTGCGCGCTGCTCTGTGTGCAAAGGATCTCTGCTTCCTCGTTAGTGTCGGACGGCATTCTGTTGTTGTAAGCATACAGAGCACTCATTGGCTTCTTACATTACCACGTGTGTTTGCTTGGGGTGGAAAATGGACTAAAAACGTCGGGCAAAGTGTGGAGGCCATTTTGAAGTGGTCGCAGCATGTACATATATAAGCTGTTTACTCACGGTGAAAAAATGGGAAAAACTATATGAATGTTTATGAATAAAAATGTGTGTGAAAATACTGAGTAGATGAGGCAAGGGGTGTGGCTCAGGTGTTAGTGTGTTGTGGTGAGTTTGTGGAATCACTAGTGGTACCTTAGAACTAACATCTATTGCCATGACAGCTATTTATATGTCTCTGTTGTTTACATTAGAGATAACATGTGAATTCCATACATCCAATTGTTTACATTAGAGATAACATGTGAATTCCATACGGTCAATTAATCCATAAGGTTTCATTGAGTTCAATTTTTGTATCCAGAAATTCTCTCTGCGCCACTGTTTAGGGCCACTTTAGAAAGTAAACCTTCCATGATCTTGGGTTCATCTTTTCTGTGCTTATTGCATGTATTAAATATTCATCCACCGAATTGTCTAAAAAAAACAACCACACGAACACCGTGCTTTTCTTACTGAATCCAAGGAGAAGAAACTAAAGATAAACTGCAGCAGCCGCGGCCCGTGGAGGGAGTTGCGGTGGGGCAGAGAGGCGGGGTGGGGGAGGGGCAGGGTGGGGGTTGCTAAAAACCGGCATGTGGATAATTGGAGGTAAGTAAACAATTTAATTAATAAAACAAATTTCGTAGCGTGCCCTGCATCGCAAAATGCGATGCAGCGCACGCTATGAAATTCGTCAAATGAAATTACCATTACATTTGCACTCACATACAGTTTTACTGATAAAAGTAGTACAGCGCACAATGATAATGTGAGGAAATGGCATAACCCAGTGTGTTGATTTGATTATCAGCACAGGTGATTTACCAACATTTAAATGTTATTGTGTGCTAGAAAATAAAAACATTGTACAGCCTTCCTCAAGCAGATCCCAGTAGCCAGCATGATTGTCACATAAATCCACTCACTTTGAAGTTAGAGAAAGAAAAATAAACACTAAGCTCCCTGGATGACACAGCGTAACATTTGACGTATGTCTTTGAATGCACAGTAAATAAACAAGATAAGAACAAGATTTAAATGCTTGTTTACAGAAAGCGATGCTGTGAAAGAATACAGTAAACAAGGATGGGGCAACAGGAGAGATGAACTCGGTCTGGAAAGCCTAAAGCAAATAATGTCAGCAAATATAAAGCCAGAAAATGTGAGTTACAAACCACAAAGCAAATGGTATGCAGTGGACGGAATGGATTGCTAGGTCAGCTTTCTGATTGTCCCCAAGATATCTTTGGCAAACCAGACAACATTGCTGCCTTGTAGGCTGCGACCAAAGAAGGACCCAGAACTGGAGTAAATACACTACAACTCAGAGCTGAAGGGCCAGCCACTGGTACTACAACAGCCTCTCATGGAACATAATGGAGGAAGGGACCTAAAATAACTAATGATAAATGTAATAAACTTATTTTACCTTTTTAAAAATATAAGTAATCCTAATGCAATGGATAAATAATTATATTTAAATGAACAATAAGTATGGGCATATTGTAACATGTTGATAACTTTTTTTTAAATATAAATATTAATAAAACTTCACTTTGAATAACAGATGACTTTAAATTAATTCTAAAAGAAACAATTGATGGACGGAATTCTGGCAATGCAAATATTCACCCCCAGTCACAAGGATCTGAGTTTAATCCATCATTCATTTGCTCACCACACCACCTCAGTTGGGCCCCAGCCATTTGCAAATCAGTCTTGACACTGTCCCTTATGGGAACAGTCGAGCCTGATCTGCCATGCCAGGTCCTCCCTGGACCGGAAAGAATCATCCTGCGACCAGTTTCAGGGCCTCACCCTTCATCAGCCAGGCTAGCTTGAATCCTGTGGTGTATTGAGCACGGTACCCAGGTCTGGGCATACCCTTCCCACTTAGGGTGACATATGCAAAAGAAACAATTGATGGACGGAATGCTGGACAATGCAAACATTCATCCCCAGTCACAAGGATCTGGGTTTAATCCATCATTCTTTTGGTCACCACACCACCCCAGTTCAGCCACAGTCAGTCTTAACCCTGTTCTTTAATGGGAATAGTCCAGCCTGAACTGCCCTGCCAGGTCCTCCCTGGACCGTAAACAAGCATCCTGGGACCGGTTTCAGGGCATCACCCATCAGCAGCCAGGCTAACTTGAATCCAGCACCGGACCCACTTCTGGGCATGCCTTTTCCACTTAGGGTGACATATACAAAAGAAATGATGAGCAAAACAACAATGGTTTTAGGCCCAGATCTCTTTACTGGGGTGAATGTATGACATTGTTCTGCATTCTGTCCATCAAATGTTGTTTTTGCATTTAAATTAATTCTAAACATAACTTTAAAAACTGTGTACAACAAAATAAATAAATACATTTTCTTATTACCTTAGAGGGGATGTTTTGTTGCATTTTAATTCAAATACGTTTAATTTATTAAATTCGAAATAATTAAAAATGTAATCCAAAATTAAATTCATAATACTGTAGCATTTGTTTCATTTTGTCCTACTTTTGAAATAAAATCCTATATTCTGGAGCATTGTGAATAATGATGCAAAGTTTTTGCTAATTATTCTATATATAATTAAAATATACATTTGTACCATTAATTGTGGACTGTTTGGTTCCAGACGCTACACGCCATCTTATCTTAGTCAGCATTATAGAAAATTGCAATTTAAAAAAAAGGAAATCTATAGAATCAGAATTTATTCAGATCCTAAAATATCTTCAATTTTGGGTGACAAAAACATAATGAATACCACACCTTCCTTTGAGGCGCTCCCAGTTCCTCCTACAAAGATAGGTCGGACTGAACTTACAACGACATTGACAACATGTCACAAATCACAGTCTCGGTTTCTTTGATGCCAGATGTGCCCAAAACCACGTGAAGGTGACCCCGAGGGCTCCCACATAGAGTGTGCTATCCGTGACTGCACCAATCCCTGTTGGAGTCTTCAAGGAACCCGTCCTGGATCAAGGTCTCCAACAAAGGAACAAAGTGGTTTTCAGCTAGGCTTCATTTTTCATCTGCAACCTTGCTTCAGAGGTGAATCAGTGAAGTAGTTCTGCTACTAAACAGAAATGGGCTTGATGCACAGAAGACTTGGCATTGAAAGAGCCAGCGTCACTGACTTTGCAAATACAAAATCATGCTTTGCAATGCCAAAAGGATATTGCAATTTGTAATGGGCCTCATGAATCGCAGAATACGGGTTGCAAACCCTTGGGGGTCACAATAAAAAAAGGTCATTCACGATGGAATGTTCAGATATAAAGCATGGAATGGTTAGCTCTTACTGAGGGCAGGTGATAAACAGTCACAGATTTAGTTGATTTATTATTTATTTATTCAGTTGATAAACATCCATATAAATATTACATTGCATTGTACATGAATTATGCATACATGAAACCATCACACAAGCCACAGTAACAATTTCTATCCATTTCAAACTTCGCTAGTTATATTATTCTCACAAATGACACGTGTTAAAAACACTGCTTTTGCGGTTGCGACCCTAGATGTTTCTTAAAAGGAAATGATATTCAAATGCATAATTCACCCTCTGCATATCTTGATCTTTTAACTGGGGTTTCAGATGTATTGTAATTTCTCTTTAAAAAAAATAAGTGAATATAACAGACATATATCGACTAACTTGTTTGGGTTTCTCTCTTGCATATTGCAAACGATTTGCGAGTATTTTACCTCTCTCCTCTCCAAAAGAAACCCAATGAAAAATAGCAAAGGTATTCTATAAAATTGAGAGGTCCTAATACATTTTTTTCATTCACTGTGTCAGCCTGGAAACAAATGATATGACCTCTCACTCAAGCATCTTTTTGAGATGATTCTAAACTCTCAATGCCACATTTATGAGGATTTTTCGCAGGGCGGTGTGGTAAGGAATCTTGCCACAGTGCCCTGCGTCGAAACAAAAGGGCAGGATTGCGCCCTATCTATGAGATACAGCGCATTCCTGTCCTCTTCCCCTGCGCCAGCAGACAATGGGCTGCCATGCACTAGCGCAGGCACTCTTGCGCTATGGTGCAAGAGTGCCTGCATAGGGCTGATTGATTTTGTGCAGGAAGGGACATCTCACAAAATCAAAATCAATAAATTCAGGTGATTTCCTCTTTCTATATGTGTGATGCAGAATGCAAATTTCTCCTCAACGCACTTCCCTAACTCTACCCCTGGGGTGATGTTAGATTCTGATGCATTCCTAGGTTTACGATTTCTCGTACAAAATTTCGAATGCTTCAGATTCCATGAAAAGCCATGTAAAGTGGCTTTACATGGCCTTGTAAATATGCTGAGGCACATTGTGCCACTGGAACGCCAAAAAAGGGATGTTCCGGTGGTGCAAAAACGCCGCAAGGGGCCTCATAAATTAGGCCCTCAATCAACTACATTTCAAAGATAAAAACGTCCTTTACTTGACTATATTTCCCACGATGCACCTTAAAACCCTACACAACTCCTTAAAATATGCTATAATCCAGGAAGAAGGAACTAAACCAAGAAAGCAATGGGTCAGAGTATCTCAGCCAAGGCTCAGCAGGCCCTGCTGATCCACATGACTGAAATGCACTTTGGGCGCTTTAGGTGCTTATGCACTACCTGAGTGCACAGCACTGTGAAAGAGAGGTAAGCAGGCAGAGATGCAATCACAAAGCTGAAGGAGCCAATAAAGTTAAGATTATTCCAAAGGAGCTCAACTCTGGCCCTCAACTCTCTCCACAGTTATTCCACCAACACTCAGTTCCTTTGCTTTCCCTTCATTAAAGTGCCAGAACAGAAGTCTCATAGTGAGGGAGTTGCAATTACAGGCAACAACCACAGTTAATGCAAAAAAACGAAAGAGAGGCCCTGAAACCTAAATAGGATAAAGGGAGGGGGAACAACCCACCAGGGCAAAATATATATGTAACAACATGAAACGGGTAGTTCCCAATTATAAAAAGGACCACAGAATTCCAATAATAGAAAGTGCCAACAGAACAGCTGAATATATTTCAATGATTTATTATCATATTGGTTCATAGAAAAATATATATCAAGTGTAGATAGAGAGCAATACATACTTCATTTAATAATAAATACATATCAAATCATGCAGCATCAGCCCAGGGACACAGAGAGCAATAAAAAATGGCACCCAAATCACTCACTCATTCTAACAACCACTGACTCATTCTCAAGCCAAGCATGTTGTGCTTTCGAAACTAAACACTTTCTGTTCCAACAACAAGGGAGGAGTTGCACGGCACTCTGCGGAAGTAAAGGAACGTGTGTTAAAGAGTGGTGCTCAGCTCTGCATGCAGCGCTGATTCTGAATAAATAAAGATAAGCTTAAAGTGAAAGCGGTGCCTTTAATAGAGACTTGAAGTTATGAAAGTGAACACTGTGAGCCGTGCATAAAGAAAGGAGCATGGTCGCCATTGCAGCTGTTCATACTTTTGAGGAGTGCAACAAGGAGATTGAGCAAGCATGGGCGTCAGTGAGTTTCTGAGCCTCAAAAATCCTAATTGAAAAAAAGAATGCTTAAACAGAAATAAATAACATGATGAGTAACACCACGTGTAAGTGGGGCAGTCCTTATGGAAGGTTACAAAAAAAAAGGAGGGACTAGTGACCATATTAACCAATGAAACGCAGTCATTTACAAAGTACAGTAAAAGGAGCCAATCAGAAAGATGGGTGTTACTCAATGCCCATTTCCTGAATACAGCATGTCTCAAGAGACAGCACAAGGGCTGCCTAGGCAAGACCTAAAACTTGTGCTGCTCATCGGATTAGTACGCAAACCTATTCAAAATGGGGCAGTGAGTAAATCTAATACTCTGGTTCCCACCAGCAAATCAAGGTTTCCATTATCTAAATCCATACAGTATACAAAGGGGATTTGTCTGAAATTTTTAGCTTCATTCATATATAACATTTTGATTAGAAACGTAAAGTACCTTCCAGACCCACATTAAGCATAAATGTCAAATCTAACCAACATCAGACAAAACATTTCTCCATTTTAGAAGAATGCACTCAATGCTAAGCAATTAGCTTTATGACCTCTTGATATGTTCTTAAATTGTGTAATTTTTTCTGTTGAACACAAATTAAGATTTCTATACTAGCTTGAAGTCAGTCTGCTTATTAGGTAATTTCTCTGGCGTCATTACTTGCCATTTTATGCTTTCAATAGATCCAATTGTAACCTCACGTGACCCTCATTTCCGACAAGCATATTCGTAAAAATATGCTTTTATATCCTGCTCAGACAACTGTTCAAATGAATACGTGAGTCGCGCACATTATATCACTTTGTGAAACAAAGAGAATACATTATATGAGGGTGTTATGGCCTCTTTGGTTGCTTATTTAGTTCTGTTGACTTGGGGGTCACCGGTGTTATCATAAAAATGCACTGTTTGATTAAAGTGCCTTTTTCTTGGAAGTAGATGTGCTCAGGAATCCATTCCAAAGCCAGAGAATAAGCATACATGACAATTGAAAAGGAAACATAAAATACATACCAGACAGATTTGTCTATAAATGGCTCATTTCACCCAATCTACAGGGAACCTATCTGCCACATTTTCTCACTTTCTTTGTCTTTTAGACTATTCTACGTATGGTTTTACAATCACATCCATCTTTGGTCCACCATTCGCCTTGTTCTCATTCTCTACAGGTCAGGCACAGAATGTTTGGGTTTAGTCAATCAGTTGTCTAAGACTTCACTGTGACCAAAGGGGTCTATTTATTTTATTTAAGCAATTATGGCCACTCCTATGAGCTGCTCGCTTAATTGTTACATGAGCCTTTTACCAAACATATCACAATCATGGGCCACATTTATGAAACAATTGTGCATTTGCAAACTGTGTGAATTGAAAATTCAGCCGTTTGTGAATGCAAAATAGCCTGCATCATGTACGAAAGGCTCTGTAGTAGCAATTTTAGGTAATCGCAAACATTACGATTACCAAAAATTGCGACTACAAACAGGGAATCGCAAATTGCGATTCCCTTAGAAAATTTACCAAGCATTTTCTAAATGCAAACTGCATTTAGGAAAATGCTATTATCATCGACTTCAAGTCGATAGTAACCATGTGCAAAATTTGAAAAATATACAAAAAAAATGTTTTCAACAAGCCATGTAGCGCACACATGCCCCTAGGGCATGCGTGCACTTTACTTTTACATATGCACATTCATTTTTTTGGGGTGCTTCAGGGGGGCCTTAGGACCCCAGGCACCATTGTCTTTGCATTAGCTAGTTTGCCATCACCAATGAGGTAATCACAAATTAGCTAATGCAAAACCCTTCGCACCTATGGACCTTTAGGCACATAGGAATGAATAGAGAAGCATTATCTAATATGGGTTACCTATTTACTGAATCGCTATTTGGTAATATTAATCCCTTGTATTCTCTTGACGAGCTAAGCTCGTCATGGCATACAGTGCTTGGGTGCTCATGACGAGCTCAGCTCGTCATGAGCCCCACCCACGGGTGGAGCGCTGGCGCTCCCCACGTGGGTGCCCGATCTTAATCTTTTTTATGGGGAAGGCAGGAGAAGACCTTCCCCTGCCTCTCCCCGCCCCCCTTCCGCATCATCAATGACATCAGCGTGCGAGGCGCGCTGACGTCATTGGAGGTTCCTTTTCTCCTCCGAAGCGCAGGGAAGCCATTTGCTTCCTGCTCATCGGAGGAGAAAGAGGTACGCTTTGGGGCTGGGGAGGGGGGATGCGAACGAAAGCGGCATTGGGGAAAGGAAAGGGTTTTCCTTTCCCTCGATGTCTCTTTTGTGCATTGCTGCTGCAGCAGGAATGACCTCTAGACGGCAGGGATTTTTTTTGGGGTGGGGTTTGCAGTGTTTGTTTGTTTGCGGAGCGGCCCCTTGGGCAAGGGTCGCTCCCCCTTTTGGGGACAATTTCCTTGGCTTTGTCTGCCCCCTGGGGGGGGGGGGCAGAATTTAAATATTTTTAATAAAATGTACGCACTGGGCCAATGCGCAGGGGAGTGGCCCCTTGGGCAAGGGTCACTCTCTTTTGGGGGGCCATTTTACTCAGCCCTATAGTTTTTTTTGTTTTGGGGAGCGACCACTTGGACAAGGGTCGCTCCTCTTTTGGGGGCAAGTAGGAAGGCTTTGGTTGCCCCCCGTAGGGGCCCAATTTTTTATACATTTTAGGATGTGCTGGGGAATGGGCCCTTTGGTAAGGGTCACTCCCCTTGGGGGCCATTTTAGGAAGCCCACAATGTTTTTTTTTGTCTAGGGGAGCAACCCCTTAGACAAGAGTCGCTCCCCTCTTGGGGGCAATTAGGAAGCCCACTTTTTTTGTTTTTGTTTTGGGTAGCGACCCCTTAGGTAAGGGTTGCTCCCCTTTTGGGGACCATCCTTTTTTGCTTTGTTTGCCCCCTGGGGGGCAGATTACAATTTTTAAAAATGTATTTGACACACTGTGCCAATTGAGTAAATGTAGTGGGGAGTGGCCCCTTGGGCAAGGGTCACTCCCCTTTTTTGGTGCATATATTTTGCCTTGCCATTTTGGTATTCCCATGATGTTAGGTTTTAGTTGGTGTAGCTCATTCCAGCACCCCAGTTCAGACATGGCCATATGCAAATTAGTCTGACCCTATGCCTCATGGAAACAGTCCAGCCTGAACTGCCAAGCCATATCTTCCCTGGCCCGGAAACAACCATACTGGGACCGGTTACTGGCTAATCAGCCGTCATCAGCCAAGTTAGCTTGAGTCCAGTGGCAAAGTGAGCAAGGGACCCACGTCTGCCAATTTAGGGCAATCAAAGCGCACAGGGTCAGTCTGATTTGCATATGGCCATGTCTGAACTGGGGTGGTGAAGTGAGCTAAACAATGATGATGGCTTAAACCAAGATCAGTTGACTGGGGGTGAGTGTTAGATTTGCTCAAGCGCTCCGTCCATCATCCCCTTTGGTATCACCTTGAAGGGCAGTTCTGCTGTTTTTTTTTGTAGGGTTACTAGGGCACCAGGGTTTATTTTTATGTTGGAGATCCGCCCCTTGGACATGGGTCGTTCCCCTTTATGGGAGGATGATTGTGGCCTTTTCTGCCCTCTTTGGGTGGCAGAGTAGCAGTATGTGTTTAGTCCCATCTGTCCCCAAGGGGGGCAGAAACCACTAGAAACTAGAGTTTTAAAAAAAAATTGTTTTGGTGGGAGTGGCCTCAAGGGCAAGGGTTGCTCCCCTATTGATTTTATACTGTTAGGCCCACTTACCCCTTAGCTTGGTAGGTGGACTGGTGCATTTCTTGTATATGTGATTCTAATGTTTTTTTCTTCTTTTTAAATCTAGTGGAAAGCTTTTGATTCCTGTTTGCGGTTTCGACAGTGGTTGTTCTGCAGTTTTGTGTAGTTGCATTTTTTAGGTTAAGAAAAACATTTTTGTTGTATGTACTCCAAATGAGTAATATTGCAACGTAGGAATAATTTTTTTTAAAAGTGGTGTCATAGTGGCATTTAGTTAGTGTTTTGAGCATGAAAATCTTTGTCATGTGTTTTGCATTGCCTTATGTGTATTTTTTTTCTCTTTCTTTTTCAGTGGGATATTGTTGATCCATACTGTGTCTGTGCAGAGTACGTGGTGGTGAGTTTAGCTGCTTCTGGCAAGTGAGTGGCATTGTTTTGGAGTGTATAGGTATTTTTGATAAAGGTGAATTTTGTTCAATGCTTATTTTACATAGTATTTGTTGTTGTTGACTTGTGTAACAAGTTACCTTTATTAGTATTAGTAATCATTATGGCTAGCCGTAGAATGACTGCTCAGCAGGTGGTTGGTATCCTTCTTGAATCTCCCTCTGAGCTGGATTATGACACTGAGGGTGAGGAGGGAGGGGAAGATTCTGGAAATGAATTCTCTCTCCACATGGAATCATCGGATGATCTCAGTGCAGATGAAGTGCCTGTTTTAGAGGAGGATACTGATGTGCCGATGGTGCAAGAGGCATCTGGTTTGCAGCCTGAGGCTGCTAGGCTTCCTACTGGAAGTGCTAGACTCTGGGTTGATCCTAACATGATGCAGCCGGTGTTGCCTGCCTTTAGCGGTGTAGCGTGGATTGTGAAAATGTTTTACCTGTACAGTATTTTCTTTTATTTATGGATGATGTATTTTTGGGTGAGATTGTTGAGCAGACTAATTTGCATGCTAAACAGTTTTTGAGGGACAACAGTGACAATCTTAGGCCCCACTCTAGAGCTACCCGGTGTAGTCCCACAAATCTGGAAGAGCTGAAGAAGTTTTTGGGTTTGACTTTATTAATGGGTGTAGTAAGGAAGCCGAACTTGGCTTCATATTGGTCTTCCAGTCCCTTGATGGCAACAGCCATTTTTCCAGCAGTTATGACTCGTGATCGATATTTACTTTTGCTGCGCATGCTGCATTTTGTGGATAATTATTTGGCATTGCCACGTAGACACCCTAACTGTGACCGTCTTTTTAAGATTCGGCCTGTTCTTGATCACTTTGTTGATCGATTTTCAGAGATTTACATTCCAGAGAAAGAAATATCTATTGATGAGTCTTTGGTTTTATTCAGGGGTCATTTGGTTTTTAGGCAGTACATCCCTTGCAAGTGGGCACGCTATGGAATTAAACTGTATATGTTGTCTGAGAGTAAGACAGGATATGTTTTTAATTTTCGTGTGTACACTGGTAGAGATTCTTCTATTGCCCCCCCCCCCCCTGGTTGTCCGTCCAGTTTTGGAGTTTCAGAGAAAATTGTGTGGGACCTTGCTAGAAGACTGTTCAACAGAAGCCACCATTTGTACCTTGATAACTTCTACACTGCTGTGCAATTGTTTAAGAAATTGTTTAAAGTGGACACTTTTGCATGTGGCACAATCCACTCTAATCGCCAAGGTTTTCTGAAAGAGCTTCTTTGCAAAAAACTTTAGAGGGGTCAGTGGAGTTCCTTGCGTAGTGAAGAACTACTAGCAGTGAAATTTGTGGACAGGAGGGATGTGTACATGCTGACTGCCATCCATGATGAGAGTACTTCACCTGTGCCAGTTTGGGGTCAAGTTGCTGAAGTGCACAAACCTGTGTGCATCCAGAACTACAATAAGCACATGGGTGGTGTTGACAGAGTAGATCAGAGGTTGGAACTTTACACTGCTATTCGGAAGGCTTATGTTTGGTATAAGAAGTTGCCCATACATTTTTTCAACTTAGCAACTTTCAATGCTTTTATTGTGTTCAAGGAGTGTTCTCCTGCATCAGAGTTGACATTTCTTCAGTTTCAGCACTCTGTGATAGCTAGCCTTGTTGTTGTGGAACAGGTAAGTGTTCCTAGATTTGGAGTGGTGAAGGATGTGGCTCGATCTAAAGATCGCTACTTTCCCAATTACATTCCTGCCACATCTACGAAAGGCTTTCCTACTAGGAGATGTAGAGTCTGTTGGCAAAGAGGTTTCCGGAAGGAGACTCGTCTTTTATGCCCTGGGTATCCTTCTAACCCTGGGCTGTGTGTGCCTGCTTGTTATAGAGCTTACCACACACAAAATAATTTTTGGGAGTATCCATGAGTAGTAAAATGAACTGCCTGGTCTGTATTGTTTAAAATGTGTATTCTGTTTTAAGGTTGAAATTAGTGCAATGTATTTAGTTTCAGATTTTGTGTTAGTAGATTTGTATCTATTTGCAATTTGTCTGTGTTTGTTTAGTAAAACAATTCAAAATGTGATGGCGGTGTGTTTAGGCTGGCGCTTTGCTGACGGTGTGCGTGGACTGGCGCTTGGCTGACAGTGTGCGTAGATTGGCGCTTGGCTGGCGGTGTGCGTGGATTGGTGCTTGGCTGGCGGTGTGCGTGGATAGTTGCTTGGCTGGCGGTGCGCGTGGAGTGGCGCTTGGCTGGTGGTGTGCGTGGAGTGGCGATTGGCTGGCGGTGTGTGTGGATTGGCGCTAGGGTGACGATGTGCATGGCCTGCTGCTTGGATGGTGGTGTGAGTGGACTGGCGCTCGGCTGGCGGTGTGAGTAGTTACTTTCTGTTGGTCACTACACACACTGCTAGCTGAGCGCCACTCCATGCAGTCCATCGCTTTGTGTAGTTGCTGTGTCAGGAATGTGGGCGTGTGAAAGTGATGGGCCCTTGAATGGCGCTGTCTGCTGGTGTGAGTGTTGTAATGTGATGGGCCCGCGGCTGGCGGTGTGAATGTTTTGTATGTGTCACACATATGAAAAGTGTATGAATGGCCTGTAAAGAGGTTGGTGCCTTAAAGTGGCTTTACATCTCACAGCTGTGAGTCAATGGTTCAGTTTCTCATCCTTTCAATTATTAACAGTGCACTTCATTTTTGTGAAATGACTTGCTAATACAATTGTACATACTGAATCATCACTCACCCTCGTGCCAAATCCAACCAGTATGTGTGTTTGCTTGAGGATTAGATGGCTGTGCAGTAATATTTGTCTTTTTACTCCTACTGAAGCAGGGTGTACCTTGTCCCTTTTTGTGAATGTAGTAATGTGTTGCTTTTGCTCCCGGCTGGTGTGAATGATCTTGTGTGTATCAGGTATGAAAGGTGCGTGAATGGCCTGTAAAACGGTTGATGCCTTGTCGTGGCTTTACAGCTCACGAGTTGCGAGTCACTGGTTCGGTTTTTATGCATTTAATTATTGACAGAGCATTTCATTTTTGTGAAATCTCTTGTTAATAAAATTGTATGTAGTGAACCATCACTCGCCCTCGTGCCAAATCTAACCAGTATGTGTGTGTGTTTGAGGAATAGATAGCTGTGCTGGAATGTTTGTCTCTTGAGTGTCTCTGTTAAGGTGTACATTCCATCTAAGAATAACCTACTAAGTGTAGATATTATTGTTAACCCATGGGAGTACATAGTGATGTCTCTCTTGTGAATTCCAAGTTATTTTTTTTATCCACAATGTCCTGCAAACTTGAAAATGTCTGTCACAAATTCCATGCAATATTGTCCCAAAAATCTCCCGCTGTAGAACTGAATACATAATTAAGTCAAAACAATTTGGTTTTGCAAGGGAGGTCACCTGGGTTTTTGGTGCTGTGCTCAGCAGCCATCTAGGGAAACATACCCAACCCACACATTTCTGAAAAGTAGACACCCAGGGGCTTCCAAGGATGTATGGCTTATGTGGATCCCCCAACGTTTTTCTACCAAGATTCCCTTGCAAATCTCAATTTTAGCTGAAAAAATCATTTTATTTATACATTTTTGTGTGGGAAAGCGTGGCATCACTGGGCTCACACAAATTTCCTACCACCCAGCATTCACCAAGGTCTCCCAATAAAAATGGTGCCTCACTTGTGTGGGAGGCCCAAGTACCCGCGACAAACATGGGCCCAAAACGTAGTGAGTTGACTTAAAAATTGCCTATGTCAAAACCACCTGCTTTTGCAAGGGGGGTCACCTGGGTTTTTGGCCCCGTCCTCGACGGCCATTTAGGGAAACCTACCAAACCCACACATTTCTGAAAAGTAGACACCCATGGGCTTTCAAGAAGGTATGGCTTAAGTGGATCCCCCAATGTTCCCTTACCCAGAATCCCTTGCAAATATCAATTTTAGCTGAGAAAAAATCAGTTTTTTCACACATTTTTGTGTGGGAAAGCGTGGCATCACCGGGCTCACACAAATGTCCTACCACCCAGCATTCCCCCAGGTCTCCCGATAAAAATGGTGCCTCACTTGTGTGGGAGGCCCAAGTACCCGCGACAGGCAAGATGTCTTTCATACCGATTTTTCCATGTGTACATTTTCCCAGAATAATTGCTCTATACCCGGTACGTAATAAAATAACATTACAAGTTGGTGCTCAGTTTTTGGCTCTGGGTTCGTCGGGTTCTTGGTAAACCTACAAGTTCTATATATCCCCACAACCAGGAAGGTCCAGTGAATGTAACAGTATATTGTTTTTAAAGACCTGTCATAATTACAAGAAGTTACAGGTGAAAACGTTCACACAAAAGGCTGGTTTTTTCAACTAATTTTCAATTTTTCCAATATTTAAGTTTCTATAAAGAAAACTTCATGGATTTAGACAAATGACCCCTTTCTGAATTCAGAGTTTTGTCTACTTTTTTTTATAATGTATAGCTTTCCAGGATCCATTATTGCTTTCATACTCATTTTTACCATTAACTGGAAGGAGGTTGAAAGCACTAAAAATAGCAAAAATAGGCTGTGTCCCAGAAAAATGCCAAAACTGTGTAAAAAATGTTGCTTCCGTGACAAAAGAATGTCATTCCCTAAAAGCTGGGAAAATGGTGATTTCAGCCCCACAAACCCTTTTTTGATAACATTTGCAGGGAAAAACCCAGAGGCTTTCATTTGCAGCCAGTTTTTCCCATTTTTCTGAAAAAAACAAAAATTTTACTGTATTTTGCTTAATTTCTGGGACCCCTCCGAGGGAATCCACAAAACCTGGGTACCTTTAGAATCCCCATGATATTGGAAAAAAAGGATGCAAAATTGGCATGGATACCTTATGTGGTCAAAAAGTTACAGGGGCCTAAGCGCGCACTACCCCAAATAGCCAAAAAAAGGCGTAGCACAGGAGGGGAAAAGGCCTAGCAGCGAATGGGTTAAGGAATCACTAAATCTTTGGCGATTACTTACATACGTAGCATGTTGCAATTACCAAATAGCAAGTCAGTAAAAATCGTTATTTGGCAATCGCAAAATGCTTTTTTGATACATGTGGCCTTATGAGTTTTGTGACCGTAAGGTATTCATTGCAGCTGATTCAGATTTCATTCGGTGTGATAAATACTACACCAGCTACCAGGGCAGTTTTAAGGAGGGCCCATGGATATAAGAGTTGGGAAAGCTTTTAGAAAGCATTGCTACAGACATATATGCCCACAGCATCAGTGAATGCAGATTCACTGTCTATCCAGCCTCTGCCTTCTGAATACAAGCGCTACACAGGCAGTGAGTGGGAAGCTTAGTTTGTAAGCCCATTTAATCTTTGGATTCGCTTGAAATTGGCAGCAAAGGCGCTAAATGGCACCGATTGTGATGGTGGTTTTACTAATGCGGACATCTGTTCAATGGAAATTGTATGGAAGATGCCAACTCCTGCGCAACGTGCGAGAACGACATTATTTCTGACTCATGTATGCATCCTATGTTACAGAGTCCTTCCTGTAAATTACAAAGGAGAATACTAGCAGTGCAGCTCTGTTAATCACTCCTGCTGCAGTGGTAATGAAATCACAGAGGTACAGATGCTACAGCGGATGGGAAAAGAAGATCTATTTAATTTTTCTCTGGTCGGGTCTCTCCAACACCATCAGAGCATTTTGCTAGATTTCTGCTCGTTTATTCTCCAATTAAATGTAAAAAGTTGGTTGTGTTGGATTGTACTGTAGTTGCATTTATTCAGTTCCGGATAACCAAATAGGCAAAGTAGGCACCAGCCTATGGACCCCAAGCCTTTGACCACGGATCAAATAACTTGAAAGGAAATTAAAATCAAACTATCTTAAATTGTTTCCAATATATTTTTGTTTACTAACATGAATTTTAATGTTTAGTTTTGTGTAATAAAATTGGTTTATTGGTAAATTTAAAGACGTATTAGGAGATAATTTGCAAGGGAGGCCCCAAAATTTCAACTGTGAAGGATCCTCCACAGGGTTTAATCCGGCACTGCATTGATGTAACATGCCATTCTCCGAAAGAGGGCCGAAGCACATTAACAGAGCAGGTAGCACACTATGCCATGCATTGTGCGTGGTTGGTAAGATTGCTGCACAGCTGATGTGGGAAGTGTTTTTATGTCGCTCAAGTTCAGCAGAGTGGTGCTGTTATCCTGTCATGCGTTTCTGTGCTTAAGTGTGTGTCACTGGAAGCAAACTGAGGGAAAAACACTTTAGATTCATGTTATTGTTGTAGCTGATTGGAAAGGTGTGGATTGTGAGCTTACACTATGGCCCTTGTTACAAAATATTGCACTAGTAAAATCTGATATTGAGGTGTTCAGTATTTATCGGGTGCAATAATTATCGCATTTCATAAGTTTTGGGGGAATAACAGGCAGATTTTGGTGGATACTGAATGTTCTGGTATTTTCAAGGCCTTTTCCCTTGACAACTGTTGTAACTAGATTTATCTCCTTTTAGGTTGCTCAGCCAGTATGAGTGAGATGTCTGCGTGGAATGTTGGTGTGCGTGATGTCAGACTGAATAGAATGTGTGTGTGCCTGGTGTGTGTGGAGAATGTCAGTTGGTGAGTGAGGGCTGAGCAACATCCATCAAGCTCCTGGTGGGACCTAATACTTATCATATTGAAACCAACTAATAAACACCTGACTTGGATCAATTACCTGGCTACCTCTACATTTTATCTTCTTTTATTACAACATTTTGGCGACGCTTGGAAAGAAACCCTGTGTGCTGTGGACTGAAGTTTAGTGAAGGTGAGAAAACCTCCATCATTTAAATGAAGTTAATTTATACAAGTAATTAATGAAAGACTGGCAACTTTAAAGCAAAGAAAAACAAAGAAAAGAACGCCCTCAAGAGTCCCACCAGTGTCCTACACCACCTGGACAGCCTACCCAGGGCGCTTCGCATTTCTTGTAATTGTAAATCTATGTTTTAAAAAAAAAGAAAACTACAGTGCTGACATATTTGAGTTGCTGTCTTTGTACTTTGCTAGCGCTACGATGTTCTCCAGCTTCGACCTGGACTAAAAAGATTCTAATATTAATTCCCAGCAATATTATTGACTGTTGTTTATTCAAGTACTTGTCACCTACTGAAGCAGCAAAGGAAATGCATGGAGTGACACATTTATCCGACGTGCAACAGTGTTTGAAAGGCTGTAGTGGCTTTAATTCTGCAAGTGCTTTTGACTGTTGTTCAAGTCTGTGGCACCGTAAAAGACATTTCTGTAATTAAACTGTCATAATAAATTGTCTTTGTAAGTTTAAACAACTCTCGAGCAGCGTGAAAGTGATGAGCTGCCGAGTGGAAAGGAAATCTGGAAGCAAGCAGAGGACGAGATTTCTGAGGTCGTGAGTGTTTTATTTTTAACAACTTTTCTTCTATGGTGAAATGTACTTAATTGTTCCAATGGACAGACAAACTGACTGGGAAAAGTCGTTACCTTTAAAATCGGCTCGAGCGATTTGTCTCCTTTGTTCTCACTCTGAGTCCTACGTCATTGGTCATTGTGCTCAATCTCCCGTGGAAAGCAGGACTTATATCACGTTTTTCACGTTGCTTATGTGAGCCCAACTTTCACCTGAAAGCACGCAAATACGACGTAGGAGGGCATTTTGAGCAACATCACCATGACAACAGCTCGGAAGGTCACTGGATCGAACTAGGATCAGAAAGTCTTCGTGTTTTCAGTACTTTTTTCTTCTTTTTATGCAATTCAAAATACAGACTGCCGCATTGGTGAATATGGAGCCTTTGGAGGAGATTATTTTTTCGAACTTCCATATTATTCAAGTTGGGACTCTTCCATTGGTATGGCGATCTTCATTGTTTTTTGGTTTAAAGACATCTCGGGTGAGAGAGTTCGCTCACCGGCGTTGTTTTAAACTTCATTTTAAGCAATTCTCTTTTACTGCATTATTATTTTAGTTTATTGTGTTTCAATGGTTGTCATGTTGAACAGTGTTTGCTATAATCTTTTCTCATCCTGTAAGTGGGTGTTTCAGTTTATATGATATGTGCTACATTTTTTGATCTAGACACTTGTGAAGCACTAGCATTATTCTTTTCTGTGGTGTAGTTTGCGTAGGAGCTGGTCTCTTTACATTTCTTCAATTCTTTAGTGTGGGTGGTGCGCACACCTTTTCACTGTTGATATGCTACACTTGCAGTTTTGTTGTGCTCAACTTTCTACTCTTAAAGTGTAATGGGTCTTGTACCAATATGTGTATGCTTTCATGGGGTTGTGTTTCTACCCTATACATTTATGATTTTATGAGCTGGAGTATTATACATTTATGCGGCATTTATTGATGCTATTATGCCATAATTATTAAGCGCGCAAGTAGTAAGACAGAGAAGCGTGCAAGTAATTAATAGTATTCATGGTGCATTTATTGTTGTTGCTATACGAAAGGTTGTGCACTTATTCAGGGTCAAGTGTTTACCCTATACATTTATTGCTATACGAAAGGTTGTGCACTTACTCTGGGGTCTAGTGTTTACCCTATACATTTATTGTTATACGAAAGGTTGTGCACTTATTCTAGGGTCAAGTGTTTACCCTATACATTTATTCTTGGGTCATGTTTTTACCCTAAATATTTACGTTACTTTTATTGATGCTATTTTTATGCTTCTATGTGGTGGGTTTCTACCCAATACATTTGCGCCTTAGTGCAACGTACTGTGTTCTTTTTCTTTTCTTTTCTTTTCTGTTCTCTCCAAGGGAAGGGAATATGTGCCATGTTCTATGGTTTATCCTTTTACATTTTACGTTGTTTCTTTGCTTTACTTATTCTTCTTTCCTTTTCTTTTCTTATATGAACTGTCCGCTTTATTGCATGTGTATCTTTCAAGATTTTAATTGATTTATTTAATTGCTTTATGTTGCAAGCATTTCTGTTTTTTCCTGTTAAGAAAAGGAGATGTGTTGTAACTAGATTTATCTCCTTTTAGGTTGCTCAGCCAGTATGAGTGAGATGTCTGCGTGGAATGTTGGTGTGCGTGATGTCAGACTGAATAGAATGTGTGTGTGCCTGGTGTGTGTGGAGAATATCAGTTGGTGAGTGAGGGCTGAGCAACATCCATCAAGCTCCTGGTGGGACCTAATACTTATCATATTGAAACCAACTAATAAACACCTGACTTGGATCAATTACCTGGCTACCTCTACATTTTATCTTCTTTTATTACAACATTCATTGACAAGTTTCTCCTAATGATATTTATGACAAAACTCATAATTCCAGTGTGTGCAGGAACAGACATTATCCCACACATTTGCTGAGGATGGTTGCTGCTCTAGACGACCCTGGTTGTATTTGAATGTTTGTGGCAGGTAGGTGTCTGGTGGTTCATAAACAGTACGCAGAGCTTGATCATATGTGTTCAGGGCAAGATGCCCCTGAGAAATGTCCATCCAAGGAAGCATGATGGTCATGGGCATAATGAAAATGATGATGCTCCTCATGGTAAGCCTGCCACTGAACTGCTTAACAAACACCCTTCCAATGAGCATGGTGTGCATGGACAACCTGACTTGATTGCAATAAACTAAATCTTTTATCCATTCTAGCTGAGCAGAGGGTTGAGCCCTGCAACACCTCATTACCACTCTGAGCTTTGCTGTTAGTTTTCTTTACATTTCTTGACACCTGATTAGACTATGGGAAAACATATTTTTAGAATCTCTGTGTTCAATAGTGTTTACTTCCTTTTTCTGGTACTAATTTTAATTACTCAAAAATACATTTATAAATATGAACCTAAATATAATTCAATTTTTCTACACATGTCGAACATAAAAACGTTACACTTTGTACACCACAATAATTTAATAGGACTTTAAGAAATTAAATCCCAATTTCCACCAAACATTTGCAAATACAAATTAATATATGTTATGGATAGATCACTATCACAATATCGAGGTAAAAACATCCATACTATAGGAGTTACAGGGGGACTTTGGTGAGGCCGCCTCCCACTCAAACAAACAACAACAATAGAAGACCTCACCTTGATTACACCTGTCCTAAACCGACACAGTCCCAGGGTTTTCTAACAATTTGTCTCCTAATCCCCCTAGTGTGTTAATTAACACTGCTATGATAGGTCACGGTGCATTTTTTACTCTAAAAAAGTCATAACAGGTCTAACTTCACTAGTAAAAAATATAGTGAACAAAAAGAGAGTACCTCACGGTAGCTGCACCCAAGGGGTTGCTGGCTGATAATTGCCAGTTTACACACTTCTCATCATTGGCCACTCTCTTTTTGTTGTGTGTGAAAATAGAAAAAAGTGTTCCCTTATCAAACAATAATTGTGTGGTGAAGAGATAGTGAACACAACCAATGTACCCACTATTTAAAAAAGTGCGTATGTGCTTAAAGAACCCCAGTGAAAACCAGTGAAAATAGTTCTCACTTTTAGAACCTGGTAAGGCTTCCTGGCCATCCAATTTTATTCCAATACTGCAAGCCCTCCCAATTAAAAATGGTTACCAATATACCATAATTATTTTTTCATTGCCAACATGTTTTGTTGCTAAATTTTCTTGCAACTTCTTCAGGGCTAGTAGGGGTTCTATATTCTCAATCTTCACTCTCACATGTTCCCAAGACCTGAAGGTTGCCAAGTTACTGCATACCTACAACCATCAATGCGCTGGACCCCGTGTCAAAAGATCACGTGTCCTCCGAGTGGCCACAGTATCTAGCCCCCGTGCAGAGTCCCTCCAGCGTGTATGAAGCTCAATATCGAGGTAAACAATATTGTTTGACACAAATATCATGTGTTGTTTCCAATAATTTGTGTCCATATACTCACAAAAGTAAATACAAAAATATTGGAATTAAAATATTTTTTAGCACAAATGTTATTAATGAAGATACAAATATCTATATATATGTATACTTTAAAGTAGGTAATCCTAAATATTTCGGTATATAACAATTATATAATGTAAAAACATAACTTCCACTGATACTTAATACTTATATAAATATATACTTATATTCACTCAAAAAAACAAAGGTTACAGGGACGTCATAGTTCGGTAATAGAACTTTTAAAAAAACTTACAATTTCACTGAAAAAGCCAAAGGTAACAAGGACGTTATAGTTAGGCTAAGGTTTCCCTTATACAAAACCATAGAAATTCAGCAGTTATAGTTACCTGAGCTTACTATAACCTATGCTGCCGCAATGAACTGATAACAGTTAAAAAAGTTTTTAAAACTATACAATTGAAAAAAACTAATAATAAAAAAAATATTGGTGTCCAGGAATATTTGATATACTATTCCCACTCCAGTTTTGCAACAGTAGGGAACATGGACGACTTTGGAGGGGTTACATTTACTACTCCCACTCCAAACAATGCAGCAGTAGGGAAAGTGTTGGACTTTGGAGAAAATAAATGTACTATTCCCCCTCCAGTCTAAGCAACAGTAGGGAAAGTGTTGGGTTTTGGGTGTTTACATTTACTTCTCACTCCATTCAGCGTACCAGTAGGGAAAATGTTGGACTTTGGACTTAGGAGGGGTTAAACTTACTATTCCCACTCAAAACATCCCAACAGTAGGGAAAGTGTTCGACTTTGTAGGGGTATGATTTACTATTCCCACTCCAGGGCTCCTAACTTTAGTACTCCTTTTGTGAATATGGAAAGTCGTAAAGTTAGGATTTTTCTCAGTTTAGGAGTAGTTAAGTTAGGGATTCTGGGCCCGATACACAAAAGTAATCTGAGACAAAATCCTAACTTTACGACTTTCGGTATTCACAAAAGGCATTTAGGAGTAGTAAAGTTAGGATTTTGTCTTGAATTTGTTTTAAGTTTTGGTCTTAGGACAAAATCCTAACTTAGGTTAAACTTAAGTTAGGATTTTGTCTTAAGTTTGTCTTAAGTTTTGGTCTTAAGACAAAATCCTAACTTAAGTTAAACTTAAGTTAAACTTGTTTGTCTTAAGTTTTGGTTTTAAGACAAAATCCTAACTTAAGTTAAATTTAAGTCAGGATTTTGTCTTAGTTTGTCTTAATTTTGGTCTTAAGACAAAATCCTAACTTAAGTTAACTTAAGTTAGGATTTTGTCTTAAAACCAAAACCTAAGACAAACTTAAAACAAAATCCTAACATTACTCCTCCTCATTGCCTTTTGTGAATACCGAAAGACGCAAAGTTAGGATTTTGTCTCAGATTACTTTTGTGAATCGGACCCACTATTTTTTGCAAGTACAGTAATGAAAACGATGTTAAAAACAACAATATTCCTAAAAGCTAACTTACCTACCTGAAAAAAAATGATATTCTTAAAAAGAATGGTCTTGCGTTACATTACAATATTTTTATGACAGTATGTTATTTCTAATATTTCTGTCTCCCGATATTTACAACACAAATAGTGCAGCATGTGAATAATTAACAGCATAACAACTGCCAGCAATAAGCAGCATATGCAGCTTGAGTGTTTGAAACCTATAGTGAGCCAGTTACATGATGTCCCACCTGCTCCTTTCTGTGCCCACCAAATACAACTGGTGAAGAGTAGTCCTGTCCCTTTCACAAGATTCAGAGGGGGAAATAGGGAAATCAGCTCAAGGTGTTGGTTTCTAGGTCCTAGGTTTCTAGTTTTAAAAGTCCTCAATATTAGGTGATGTGCATAGCATGTGCCGCATACCAATAGTCATAAAAAGCAATAAACCTCCCATTTATTATAATTTGGATATACAGTACATTCCATGGTCACCACAGAAGACCTGTGCATATATGAAAGTGTGGGGGGAAGAAAATCATAAGCCAATCAATCATTACTGTTCCAAAAAACTATGACTCTAAAGAATCACAGACTCCAAATTAAGTTCAGTAAATGTATTACGAAGCTAAAACAGTTAGACATTCAAGCACCTCAAGATGAGGGTGTAGAAATACATTGAAACTAATACAAAACCAAACCTACGGGTGAAATTTAGACAGTGCAGCATGCACAGGATAACCGGTTCTAAATCAGAATACAGAAAATGATGGCTCCAACATCCAGATTCCCCTTCAGTAGAGGTTTGAAGGTGAAAAGCATCTAGTCTGTCCTTACACTACCAATAACATGACATCCCCATTTCCCAAAGTCAAGTTCTCTAAAGGTGTCAGCACATGAGGGCTTCTTAAGAAGTCCACTCAGATTGAATGGGTCAAGTAGAATAAAGCTACAGAGCTCGTTATAAGATGCTCTCTTTCTCAAGGCAAGGCGGAACTCCCCAGACACTGTTCCTAACTTCAAAAAACTAACTTGCAGGTAGTATCCCAAAATGCATTGAGGTATCACACTATCCAAGCACGCCACCTCCTTGTAGGTAACTTTCCACGTGGCAGCAGTGCTCCCAGACCTTGGCTAGATGACCTTGATTCAGGCCTACAGAAATTGGCCAATAGAAGAAATAGCACATAGCCTCATGAAATCACACGAATAAGATGAACATTATTATTGACATCAATCAATTGTATAAATGCTCCTTAGATACATGTACAAATTCTACACGTTAATGGTTTTGTCTAATCATATGTAGTGCAACATTAATTTCTTCATGTTTACATTGAAATATCCCTAACACTTTACTTTTCACGTTATTGCAGTACACATTCTAACAACCCAATGTTAGCACCACAAAAGGTGATACGAGGGCACAAATTACCAATGAGTATAATGCACACCTACAAATGAAAGAGCAAAACTGCGCTCTATCAGTAGCACCCTGAGTCCCACCACATACCAGTACAGTGCCCTGACACCCAATGAGTCCTACGTTGCACTATATCAAACTACAGAAACAATGAAACGTGAAGCCAATATGAGAGGTTTTCTTGAAGTCTAATAAAGTATCTGAAGCCAGCAGTAAATCAACTCTACAGTGAAATATGTCAAAGTTGTGTTCATTTATTTAGCAGCACAGACAGGTTCAAAGATATATGATCTTCAAAACAGGAGGGTGAAGGGAATAAGAATCAATGGTATCTGCCTGCTTCAGTCTGAGTAATGCCAACATTTAATGAGAAATGCAAAGCTCCCTTGGAAAATGTGTGATCTCAGGACACATCCCCTGGAAGCGATCTTACTTTCCTGCAATTAAGGAAGTTATTAAATTGTGCATTTTTATGACCTCAATTGACATTGTATTCAATTATACCCACATTCGACACTTTTGTTTAATTAAAACGTTATTAATGTGCATGTTTTATGTAAAGTGAATGTACCGTGAAATAAACTACTGAAATGAAGATTATGAAGACATAATCCTATTTTGTGAAGTTTGCTCACATAATTTAACTTACAAATTTCTAGAACAGTGTGCATTCAAAAATATAAATATGTACAGATCACCTGTGGGTCATTGTGATGGCCTAGCGCGGTATCAGCATGTGCTGAATATTGGTAAGGCTTACTAAAGACAATTGTTTTATGCTAGAGTGTTTCCAACTCTATGGTGACCACCAATATTTGTTTTCTTTGTCTGCTGTTTCTGAGCTACAATCTTTAGCTGAAGAATGCATAAAAATAACTGGTGTGTGAAGCTATGTTTCAGTAAAGTTTGTTGCTAAATCATTCATAAAATGTACTATCTCAAAGGTTCACACACATGGAATTGGCATGTGTGCTTGTATGATAGTTTATAATTTATTTTTAAGATGTATTTATAGAAATGGCTTTGGCCCTCCACAAGAAGACAATATTGCATCAACAGCTATCTATGCAAACATATTAAAAGCAAACGAAAAAAGGTAAGAATTATTACCAGTTTACAGATACAGACTGAAAATTGAGGTCTTAAGCAATTCTAGAAAAGAAGAGAAAGATTTAGAAACATGGTAACAAGTTGAGTTGAGGTATCCCAGCATAATATGGAGGAGAACCTCTCCTGGAGTTATATCTTTATATCATGGATTCAGAACTCCCATTAATTTTGCTCTTACTTGAGTCACAGCCGGACAAATACATTAACTATGGTTTACTTTCAGGATAGCCGAATGGCATAAATAACAAATGTGATCTTTACGAAGGAGATGTTCCCAAATTCTGAGAACAGTTCTGAGTGGTAAACCATTTGTTGCAGCATAATTAGATTATCTAGCACAACTATATTAGAGTTGCACTAATTTCAAGAACATTTGCTCAGATTTTAATCTATAATGGTAGTCCGAATCTAAACTAAAAGTGACTTTTGAAATTCTACATTTACACTTTTCATATAAGCTAAAGAAGCCAACCCAACCTTTCAAATCTTGTTCAGAAAGAAAGAGAATTATAGGTGCCATCAAAAGAGAAAAAGCTTCCTTTTTTCCCAGTGAATGAGTTTCATTCAGACTCTACCAGTCCTCTTAAGGAACAAGGTGCTGCATGCAGTATTCAATAATCCTATTGTATATTAGCTGCCAAACTTCTCAAACATGAATTATTTAGACCGAATTCAAGTCTTAGAATTTGGACTTGGGTTGATCATCATTAGGTTTAAGGACTTTTTCAGGAGTATGCACACTCAGAACAGTTTTATATGATAACATTGATAGTGCACAATTTCTGCAATTACTCATTAAATAAATGAAGTAATTGAGCCAGATAATGTGGCACATGTTTAAACCCATCTACATCAAGTTCCGAACTGTTTTGACTGTGCACCCTTATGTCTCTAATTAAGTTAGCATACCTGAGTCTGCCGTAATGTAACCTTTTTGAAATGGCATACCATGCCCTGTGCACATCATGATGGTAACTAGAGGTAAGTGCTCTACAGATGAGGATATTGGTGTGCACATTTGCAGTCCTATTATTCCGTACCAAACCCCTCTTGGGATGAACCTGTCCACCAGATTAAGATGAGCCAGTTCCCAAACTTACCCTAGGACCACAACGAATCGTATTTGCTGTGGTGGGAGACTGATTAATGTGGTGGCCTAAGGGACTAGATATAGTCAAATGTTGCTGAGCATCTTAATCTACGTTGGATGCTCCTTTGCTTTGATGGTTAAAAGGCCAGTTTAAGCACAAAACAAAGCCAAACCATTTTCAACTTCCAGGAAGCCTTGTCCATAACAGCTCCCACAAGCTGTGAAGCCTAGTTCAGCTTTAAACTGTCTGTCCCAACTGCTAAAGAGAGAATGGAAAGGGGCGACCACTCGGTCTCCCCGAACGTATGGTGGAGTACCCCGATCCCCCCGGGAGGCCATCTTGGGCGGGAGGCGAGTCTCGGCTGGTATGCCCGAAGTGGCGTAGCCGGAGCGCGCTTTTTCCCGCCCTGGAGTGGGTTGTCCTAGACGTTGAAGCCGCCAGCCCCGCCCCCGGAGGCGGGCGGAGGCGGGTTTACGCCCGCCCGAAGACGGATAAAAGGAGCAACAAGCCAGGAAAGCATCCTCTTGTTCCTGTGCTCTGAAGCTGCACCTCCCCGCTGCACGTGAGCTCGAGACGGAACGAAGAGCTCCCGGTACACCCAGACGATCAGCGTCTCCTTGGTTTCATGTTTCAGGGTCGCTATTACATGGATAAATGTATGCCAATGGGATGCTCCATATCTTGTGCTTATTTTGAAAAGTTCCGTTGTTTTCTGCAATGGGTATTCACGAGAAAGACGGGTTTTCAGCATGTTATGCATTATCTCGATGACTTTCTGTTCCTGGGGGCAGCCGGGGATCCAGAATGTGGACAGGCTTTAAAAGAATTTTGTGGCTTAATGAATCATTTTGGTGTGCCATTGGCACCAGGTAAGACTGTGGGTCCCTCGACTTCACTCGAGTTTCTGGGGATAGAGCTCGATTCGGAGGAGGGTTGCTTTCGGTTACCCAAAGAAAAGGTGGTAAAATTCAGGGCCTCCCTGGAAACATGCATTCGGGAGACTAAGGTAAACTTGCTTCAATTACAGCAAACGGTGGGCCAGTTGAATTTTGCCCTTAGAGTAATGCCAATGGCCCGCCCCTTTTCCCGCTCGATTGCACAAGCCATGGTCGGTCTTAAGGAAGGTCACCACCGCACGAGGCTCTCGGCAGAGATTCGCCAGGACATGCGCATCTGGTTGGCATTTCTGGCGGATTTTAATGGTCGAATTGTCTGGAACAAGCCGGCGGTGTCCTCCGAGGAGCTGGGGCTATGGACAGATTCGGCGGGGAGTGTGGGTTTTGGCGCCATATTCGGTACGCAATGGTCGGCTCAAAAATGGCCGTCATGGTGGCACCAGTGCGGGCTGACGAGTAACATTGCTTTTCTTGAACTCTTCCCTATTTTGGTGGCCCTGAAAACATGGCCTGAGGGGTTTCGGGATCACTCTGTGGTGTTCTGGTCTGATAACATGACCGTGGTTGAGTGTATCAATAGTCAGGCAGCACGTTGCAAATGGATTCTGAGACTGCTCAAAGAAATTGTGTTATTGTGTATGCAGTTGAATGTGCTCTTTAGGGCAAGACATGTCCCGGGGGTACTGAACCAAGCAGCTGATGCGCTTTCTCGTTTCCGTATGCAGGCCTTCTGGGGTTTTCTGCCCACAGCGGACCCGGTAGCGGCGCCCTTTCCCGGAGCTCTCTGGTCTCTCGGTGCCCCGAACTACAAAACCTCGTGGGAGAGAGTTTAGCACCCAGGACAAGGAAGGCATATGAAGGGGCGTTCCGTTCCTATTGGTCCTTTTTGGGTTCTGCTAGGGGGGAGCTTTGGGGCCAGGAAGAGCTTGTCGTAAAATTCTTGCTGTCTTTACATCAGGCAGGCAAATCCGTAGCTACGGCCCAGAGGCATCGGGCCGCCATTTCCTTTATGGCAAGGGCGCATGGGATCCAGGACCCGACAGCTTCTTTCGTGGTGCAGAAAGCGCTACGTGGGTGGCAACGCCTTGAGGGTCGCAGAGTAGATGAGAGGCACCCAATAGGTCTGGATAGGTTGGCCCTGTTATTATCCATACTCCCTGCGACATGTTCATCCCAGTACGAAACAGTGTTATTCCGGGCCGCCTTTGCGTTAGCATTCCATGGGGCAATGCGGGTAAGCGAACTGGTGGCGAAGAACAAGCGGGATACGGTGGGGGGACTATGCAGAGAGCACATTCAGGTAAAGAGGGAGACGATGACTGTCTCGTTTGTCAGGTCCAAGGCCGATCAGGGTGCGATAGGGGATTGTGTAGTCATACATCGGATTCCCGGATCTCCCATGTGCCCTGTTGTTTGCGTAGAGGAATATTTAGCGCAGAGGGCGTCATCATGGGGGGGGGGCCTTGTTGAGGCACGCTGATGCCACCCCACTGACGAGGTTTCAGTTCCAGCGGGTGCTTGCAATGGCAATTTCGGCTGCGGGCTTGAACCCTGGCGAGTTTGGGACCCATTCCTTTCGGATAGGGGCTGCTACTGAGGCTACAGCCAGGGGTTTGAGTGTAGAAAAAGTGAAACGTTTGGGGCGTTGGTCCTCGAATTGTTACAAAAGGTATGTGCGGTTGCACATGTTGTGAAGCTGCTATCATGTACTCACGCTTCTTGTTTTTGTTTGGTTTACAGTTTCGCAAGCTTACGAGGCGGGGTGGACTGTGCAGTCGACCCGACACCTGGGAACCAGCGGTCTAACATCACCGGCTGCGGAAAAAGTGGTGTGGGTCGTGGGCCACTCATACGTGAGACGTGCCGCGGACGTATTCAAAGCAGGTGACATGATTCACATGGCTGGGGAATACGGGTACAGGGTGACCTTCTACGGAAGGGGCGGGCTCTGTATTGACCAGTTTCAATCCTTTTTCGAGGGCTTGTTAGGGCGGACAAGGTCACCGCCATCTATAATCATAGTCCATCTTGGGGGCAATGATTTGGTGACCACTGGTAGACGACTTCTTCTCGAGGCGATACTTTCCACAGTAAGTTGGTTGGCGAGAAGGGTTCCAGGGTGCACAATTGCATGGTCCCATATGATTCCACGTAGAGTGTGGCGGGGGCGAATTCGGTTTCTGCTTTAAATCATTCTGTGAAGAAAGTAAATAACAAATTGGGTAGATTGTTTCGTTCAAGTGCACTGCATTGTATTCCTCATGGTTGTATCAAGGGGGACAGTATGTATTTGGGTGATGGGGTCCATTTGTCCCGGGTGGGGAATGAGTTACTCATAGGAGACCTTATAGCTTGGCTAAAGAGTTTAAAGCATGACCTTTAGGCAGGAGTTTTGTGGGGGGTCCGGATAGCCGGTCAACTATCCGGCCTGTGGCGGTAAGGTCATGATCGGTGAGCAGTAATTGGAAGATCCCTATGGGGGGGGCGTCACCCATTACGGATGGGAGCGCCCGGGGGAGGTGGCCATTGGCCCCTCAACGGGGAGGCGGTCCCTTCTAAGGATGGGCCGCCGAAAGGAAAGGGAAGGTGGTCAAGGCCCCTTCCTGGATAGGAGGGGCTACGGGCCCCTCCTGGGAATTTCCCGGGGCCAGGACACCTGCGACGGCAGATGTGGTAAGTTGTGTGGGGTGGGGAGGGGGGTTTACGCTACCTTCTAGACACCTCACACGAGTCCTCGGACGACCATTAAATGGCGTCGAGTTCATTGGGGCCCCCGTCAAGTCAAGGGAAATTGGTAGATGCACATGAGGTACAGCATCTGTGCGGTCGCCCCTCGCAAGTGGGGGGGGTAATTCTGGTTTAGGGATCTGACACCGGTTACGACCTTGCCGTTGGCCCTTAACGTTAGGATGTACAATTTCAAGTTAAAATGTTTTGTAGGATGTTAGTTCGGCTAGGAGAACCTTTGTATTAGAAATATGTTAAGGTTAGCCAAACATCGTAATGTGGAATGAAATTGTACATAATATGAAACTGTTAATTTTAATGTTTTGATTTTGTTTCATATTTTAATAAATACGGCCGGGAGGGTCACTCCCTCCCGCCTTCCAAAAGTTCAGTACGGTTTCCGGTTTCCCATCCTTGGGGATTGTGTCGAGAGGGGGTGGCGGGTATCTCAGCCATATGGAAAGGGGCGACCACTCGGTCCCCCCGAACGTATGGTGGAGTACCCCGATCCCCCCGGGAGGCCATCTTGGGCGGGAGGCGAGTCTCGGCTGGTATGCCCGAAGTGGCGTAGCCGGGGCGCGCTTTTTCCCGCCCTGGAGTGGGTTGTCCTAGACGTTGAAGCCGCCAGCCCCGCCCCCGGAGGCGGGCGGAGGCGGGTTTACGCCCGCCCGAAGACGGATAAAAGGAGCAACAAGCCAAGAAAGCATCCTCTTGTTCCTGTGCTCTGAAGCTGCACCTCCCCGCTGCACGTGAGCTCGAGACGGAACGAAGAGCCAATTTTGACCCACCCACCAGCCCCTGAAGACAGCAAGTGGTTTTGAAATAAAGTTTTGATGTGGTAACTCTATTTCTTACAGGTTGTCACGATTGAAGTGTTATTTGAGTATGCAATAAAGTGAATGGTTCTTTTCAGTATGTTTTTCGAATAAAGTATTTTGCACTAGTGTCGACCAGTAATCATACGTGAAGCAGTTATGGTTGTTTTTTAATTTTAGTAATTCTAGTTAATTGTCGTATTTATTTTGGTCGGGCGGTAAGGTCATGATCGGTGAGCAGTAATTGGAAGATCCCTATGGGGGGGGCGTCACCCATTACGGATGGGAGCGCCCGGGGGAGGTGGCCATTGGCCCCTCAACGGGGAGGCGGTCCCTTCTAAGGATGGGCCGCCGAAAGGAAAGGGAAGGTGGTCAAGGCCCCTTCCTGGATAGGAGGGGCTACAGGCCCCTCCTGGGAATTTCCCGGGGCCAGGACACCTGCGACGGCAGATGTGGTAAGTTGTGTGGGGTGGGGAGGGGGGTTTACGCTACCTTCTAGACACCTCACACGAGTCCTCGGACGACCATTAAATGGCGTCGAGTTCATTGGGGCCCCCCGTCAAGTCAAGGGAAATTGGTAGATGCACATGAGGTACAGCCTCTGTGCGGTCGCCCCTCGCAAGTGGGGGGGGTAATTCTGGTTTAGGGATCTGACACCGGTTACGACCTTGCCGTTGGCCCTTAACGTTAGGATGTACAATTTCAAGTTAAAATGTTTTGTAGGATGTTAGTTCGGCTAGGAGAACCTTTGTATTAGAAATATGTTAAGGTTAGCCAAACATCGTAATGTGGAATGAAATTGTACATAATATGAAACTGTTAATTTTAATGTTTTGATTTTGTTTCATATTTTAATAAATACGGCCGGGAGGGTCACTCCCTCCCGCCTTCCAAAAGTTCAGTACGGTTTCCGGTTTCCCATCCTTGGGGATTGTGTCGAGAGGGGGTGGCGGGTATCTCAGCCATATATGCATGTTAGAGTCCCAAAATATAGATAACAGAGGGAAGGTATTTGTTGTATCCCCATTTTGTTCTTAACAGAATACAAGTATTTATTTTAATATTGAAGCGAGACAAAAACGTGATTTACAATTGGGTTGTTGGTAGAAAAGGTAGTACCTCTATTGCAAACTCCACCGTCAAAATGTCCCCTACTTTATTGGAGGCAATTCTGCCAGTACATTCACTTCTGGTTAGTGCTTTCCGTTTAAATAGCAAAGTCTTGCTACTCTAAATAAGGCCAAAATCAACTTTAATTCAAAATAATTGGAATTAAACTTCTGAGCTGTATTCATTCAACTGCAGTCGCGAATTGGAATGCTTTTAGGTCCCAACATAGGGGAAGATTTGGATGTCAGACGGAAAGCCTCCGACGGACATCCAAGGTTTAAACTCAGCAATGAGGGCGGTCAGAGTTTAAACCGGCCAGTCATTCCAGCTGGCTTCTGATGGGCTTCTCGGTCAGTTGGAGGCTGCACATAATCCCTTATGGACGGTGTTTCTGCTATCTGTTTTATGATGTCAGTTTTAGACAGGCTTTTCATGTCGGAAATGTCGGGCTTTCCAACATGGAAAGCCTGTTGGAAAGCGACTTGCCCCATGCTTTGCTGGTTGTGGGCCAGTACAGCAAGAAACGGAGCAGGGATTTTCAAAAAAACCATTTCTCTATGGGAGATTGTGCTATGGGCAGTTTCCCCTTGCAGCACAAGCTTCCATAGGGAAATGGGAGTTTGCGCATTCTGATTAGGTGTGCCGAACCCCTGACGTATGGTTGGTTGGTTTTCACACCATCCTCCTGACATCGTAATAGTACCCATAGTAATTTTTTCCATTTGTATTATATTTTCCCTCTCTAGCAGTGTGCCATACTTCCCCAAAGAAGTGGTTACTCCCACTGATTTTCAAGAGTGCTTTAGTCATATCCCCCCTTTCTTTGCGGTTAGCTACTATAAAGCCTGTCTTGAATATTATAAGCACATTTCGGGCTTTAACATTTTTATCATTTATATCAATAAAGGAATAACTCTTGGATGCTTTCAGGAGAATAATTATAGACCTCAGCCTGCCACTCAGCTTTAGTTGGTGTCCTTTCCCGCAGCTTGCCACAAGAAGTTATTTTACATCATACCACGAATTACAACTAAAGTAACTGTAAATATAAAATGTCCCTTTGCCATGGAGTTAATTGGGTAAAAAAAAATGGCTCTCTTCACAAGTTCATCTTTTGTTTTTGTCTTATAGAGCGCAAACTCGGTGCTTTATTTACATGAGCGCCAGTTGCGTTCACAGAGGGACACATTATTTTTGTTAGGTATGGGGTGAATTGTCCACGTTGAGCATCCCTGCTGAGACGTGAACCAGGTTCCCCAGCTTCGAAGTCGACCACTCTAGCTGTTAGGCCACACCCTCTGTGGAAAGGATTCAGTGGCTGGCGTTTTCTGCAGTACTGCTCCGATCCAGCGTGTCTTTCCTATAGGTAATCTATCATGTAGCTCTTTGGAGGAAGTACAGTGTATCTTAGCATCTATCCAATAGCTGAACCTCTATTAATGCGCACAGCTTTTAGTGCTTGTCCATATATCGCATCCAGTAGCGCAGCAGCAAATGACCTTATGTGCGCTTTGTATTGAAGCAAGGGAGGTTACCAGCGGCTGAACACCGAAGCCATTAAGGTAGTCTGATCTTGTGAAAGTTTTATGGCTCTTCACCAAGCCACTTGGACATCAGCCCAGAACATTGCGCATGCCATATGGATTCAAAGATTCTCTCTCATTGCTGCTTTATCATAAAACATACATCTTTCGGCGGGAGGAAGGTAACCCTGGCTACTTCGCTGACAAATCTTGCCGCCTCTCGCTCATACCAAAGGTGGTAAGTGCTTTTTAGAGACCAGAAAAATGAAATGCACTTTTTGAAGGCTGTAAAGCAAGCAGGTTATTTTCCATGTAATAGCTGAGCATGGATAAATAATTCCGCCCAACGGCTTTATAAACAGCCATTTTCTTTTACTGTATTCCATTTATCAGAACATATTTTTCTACGAGGAGATAGGTTGACCCCATGTGAAGCCAGACTCTCCATTACCCTCCTAATTAAATGAGAATAGCTTTCTGCAAAGACTTTGATTGAGAGGCGCTTCCTAATCCTTCTGATTTTCATCCACAGAATTGTAATGTTCTTCACTACATAACTGGTTAATTCACAAGTGCTTTCTCACTACCCTGCTCTTTTCCTTAACTCAGGACAACCCTTTTTTTTATTGAAGTCCAAAATTACAATACATTAAAACCAATACATAAAAAAAGAGTTTACCTTTATGCACAATATTATATTTTCAAGTATTAATAAATAACACATAAAGCACTAAAAAGTCAGGAAAAGATTATAAAAACAGACAAAAATACTGTTAGCTTTTTGACAACGTGCATAAGGCAGTGACCCCTACTAATCTTATTCAAACTATGTAGCCCAGATTTTTTTGAACTTCCTAAGACCTCCCACACGTAGTGCATAAGTGGGTTCACTTCGTTTAACCACTTTCATCTTATGGACCCACTCTAGGACTGAAGGAATCAAATCAGTACATCACCTTTGCAACAAAAGTGATGTAGCTACTGCCATTACAATGTATGAAAATGTAATCAATTGGTAAGGGAGCAGAAGATCTGGATCAAAACCAATATTAATTAACAAGTCATTCACTACTAATTCAATACAACATTTAGTTTCCAAGTGACAAAAAATATCCTCCCAGAACCTCTGGATCCTAGGACAATGCAGCATAATACGCGACCAATTAGCTGTAGGATGGTTAATACAGCGAAAACAGTGCGCTAATTGGTTGGCATACATTTTCAAGAGGGAAAGAGGGGTTTGGTAAAATTGCCATTTACTAAAAAACATCCTTCGCCAATTCGCACCTCTTAGCGTACTGAAATTAAGTTCATTAATAACTGACCACATATTGGCAGAGATTCCTAAGTCTTCATGCTTCATCCATTTTTTAATTGCCTTCTGTCCAAGATCCAGGCATCTGACTAAGGCTAAACGCTTTTTCCATGCCCCAGGCTGTCTGCCAGGTGCATCCTCTAGAAGTTCTTTAACTAGCTGATGTTGTTTGCCAATTTTGGAAAGGTCTAGTTCAGCAAGGAATTTATGGAAGATGTTATATGACCCCAAAAGACTAAAATCATTAACAATCAATTGCGACATTTTGGTCATAGTCAACCATCTTCTACTCCTCTGAAAATCTGAGACCTTACGAAATCCAGCCGAGGCCCACATTAATGTGAGCTCTGAGGATTGTGTAATCCCTGCTAATGGAAACATGCCAGATAGTGAAGTGGCTGAGTTAATTACAGGGATGGAATATCTTTTATAGAGAGCCTGTTTTAAAAAGCCATTGAAGACACTTGTAATGAACCAGTTTAGGGGATTTGAAGATAGACAAAGGGGAATGGATCTGACTGTCCTTACACATTAGATTAAAAAAACTATTAATAAAAAGGTATGAATGTAAATGAGGCTTGAATCTAGATAAATATTGTGCAAAATACGCATAGTAATAATCCCTGAGATTCGGAAGAGCTAAGCCTCCCCACTCAGGATCAACCCTATTGCTTACTAGACACTGAAACCAACCTCCCAAGTCTTCTTCTAGACCCCTCTGTCCTAATTCCGTTATATATATTTGCATGCATGTTTCTGTGGGACTTTCTGCTGGACAACAATATGCAAAGTGATGCTATTGAACAAAAATAAAAATAAACATATTAGCACAGCTTTGAGGAGTGAAACACAAGTCATTGTGACTAGTGAATATTGCCTTGTTTATTATTAGCTCATGCTTGGTGGCAGGCAGATTCACAATTATGATCTGCATTTATTACTTGCATACTATTTGATAAATGACTTTTGTTCCTAAGAAAGTACATTAGATCGTTTTCCGTCCATGCTGAATTATTTTTAGGTCTAGCCTGAAAGTGCAGCTGTCGCAGACCTTATGTGATCAACATAAAAAGGAGCTTTGCCTCTGTCCACGTGTTGGTTACCTTGAGTACATGATTTGATTGGGCAAAGGTATTGCAATTTGATGAAAACAGCACTTGCTGCACTTCTTTTGGAGCCTGAGGGGTGTGTCTCACCTAACATGGCCATCACCTTCGGTTGCATAATGACAAGGGGGCATGGAACGGGAAATCAATCCATCATGCAGAGTGTTTACCCCTCACCGAAGATGTCTGACATGCTGCAATGTAAGGAAGCAGTTACTTTCCTAATTTCTATAGCAATAACAAAGGGTGTGCTGAGAGGACACTGCTGGTATTCGTAAGATGGGTAGTTCCTTATAGGTGGGCAGTTTCTGAACTGTTGATTTTCTGCTGTAAAACTTTGATGCACTACACTGCTCATCCCTGCAGACACTTCAGCCATTTCATGGAGGCGACAGGTTTGACTGGCTTCATGACAAAAACGGGCCTTTTATTGGCACCAGAGTAGGCCACTGCTCTTTAGTATTCATCTGGTGTTCACGCAGCCCAGCCAAGCATCTGCCTTGCTTCAGCTGTACAGTGGAGGCAGTAAACGGGGCCAGAAGAGATCTTCATATCCATGACCTGCTATGTGATCTGCAGGGTGCACACATCACCATTATTAGCTAACCAAGTAACTATGCAGCTGTCCTTGCACTCAACAACCCCCAGCCCTCAACCCAAACACTAGGATAGTCAAACCTAGTGAGAAGCCACCTGCAGTGGCAGTAGTGTAGGTGTCTGTGTACTTTCCACATGACCTGGCCAAGCAGCCTCTTTGCTTCGGATGTAGAGCTGAAGTCCTTGTACAAGGTCAAGGGCAAGTCCTCACCTGCTCATGCAATCCGCCTCCCCAAATCAAACACAAGGATAGTCATGCTCAGTAGGGAAGCTATTCGAGCAATGGTGGTGCTGAATGCAACTGAACCCTGTGGTGCCTCAGTTTTTTCTGAAATGTGCTTTGAAGGTCGTCTCCTATTCAACCTTGCGGCCGGATTGCTTCCTCGTGTGGTCATCTTCTGTTCCTGCATGAAGCAGGAAGCACACCCAGGCTCCCCTAAGCCAATTACAACGCTGCAATGCAGCGTTGTGATTGGTCCTAACACCGTGGTTTGGCCCTTAGACAGGCAGTGAGAACCTCTGCATGTTCCTTACCAGCCTGTGTATTACGGCCTGGTGGGAAACTTGCAAAGTGCGTATGACTGTTTGGCTGGCTCAAGATGGATGACCAAACCGTCATGCGCACCTAAGTGCCCACCACTTCTCCCCTTGCTGGCTGTGACGACAGCCAAGCCCCGCCCCACCCCGTAAACCAGCCTGACAACGGAAAAATAAAATGATCCTAACATAGAGTTATTAGCATTTTATTTTTTCCTTTTCCACTGCTCAAAATGCAGTGGGGCAGCGCACCTCTGCCTAAGTGGATGAGTAGCCGCTGTTCCTGTGACAGGAAACACAGCAACCGAGACACGGAAACCACTATCGCTGGCTTAGGGAAAACACAACACTACATCAAGAATCTGGGACTGAAAAAACATGTAAATTTGGGACAGGAAACATACGCATATCTGAACTAGTATTGCACCAATACTGAAGCAGGAAAACTCTCACACTAGGTTGGAGAATACACTAACCGTGGCAAAGGGTTTCTTAAAAACAGATTAGGAAACATAAGCTGAAAAAGGGATAATGAGATTTCATGAACACAGAAAGGCAATCATTCCATGAGACATTGAATACATATATAACTGGGCAGTCAACCATCTGTCACTGAGATATGAAAACAGTAGCATTGATACTAGGACAACCATAACAGCAAAACTTAGGTAATAATTGCACACAAAAATGGACAGTGCATATAAAAACCAGGAGACGAACACACATACAATGAGATATAGAATACGCAAATACCAAGGCAGTGAAAATTGTGAGATTGACATGGGCACTGACTCCAGATATGAAAAAAGTAGCATTGAAAACTATGGCAACGATTACACCGTAACTTAGGTAATAAGTGCACACAAAAATGGACAGTGCATATAAACACCAAGAGACAAACACACAAACACTGAGACTTAGAATACACATACACCAGGACAGTGAACTATGTCAGGCTGACATAGGCAGTGACTCTAGGACGGACATTATGGGACTAATTTAGGCTTTGGCACAAGGAGTAGAGTACACCAGGGTGGGGGACATTACCTCCACCACCCTGACTGTCTGGAAAATTTAGAGGTGACCACTTCCCCCACACCCCGGCCATCTGTGTATATTGAGAGGAATGACCATCAAGGTGGTTCTCTTCAAGGTACAAAACGGTTAAAAGTTTGGTGGCATGTGCCATCGACTTTAACGACCATCCACCAAACTTTCAACTGTTTTTGATTTTTCAAAAACGAGCTTCCCAAGTGGGAATTTTCTTTTTTTTAAAAATAAAAACCTATGATCCCACTCCTTTAGAGTGGGGGAGGGGGATTTCAAGTTTTTTCTGACCCTCACTGGCTATTTTATCTTGGCTGCAGTGAACAGAAAAAAAAGGACATCACACCGTCTACCCAAAATATGATGGCCAGTGCATTTCCCTTCCTATGATAGTCTCTACTCCATCTGGCTGTAAGGTAAGTCATTCATTGACCAATGCAACACAGGCTCTAAAGCTTGGGATCTGCCCGCCTCTAAATGAGGTGGGCGGACTAAGAGTTTGGCGGACAGAGTACCATTATACATGCGATTTTACATCATATTAGACATAATATACACCCTCCTTGATAACTTTCTGAAATTATCTGTCTATGACAAGGCAAAATCCTCATTCGCTGATAGTATCATACATCAACAGGATTATTTTTTACTATTTCTGGGTGTTTTATTACTTAGAAGACACATTTACATTATTTAACTTGGAAACCTAGAAAAACAACATTGAAATGGTATATTATATGTCAACAACAGATTGATAATAATAAAGTGTAGATTTACCAGTCAGCAAAGTACTATAATCCAAAGGTTTGAGCCTCACGTTGAAGATGTAAACTATTACTAGAGACAATTAGATTTTTTTTAATACGCTTATTTTACCCTACGAGTTTCATTCTGCCTCCTGCACCTTATGCAGATCCCATTTTCAGAGCACACTCCTATTTGTAACCAAATTAGGATTATACATCAACTCATACTCTTGATGGGCCTAGTAACTCCTGGTATGAGGGCCAGTGTCATTCACTGGGCAGCCAATCAACACCCGGGGATGCATGGGAGGGAGAATGAGCCCCTGATTGCTCTTGAAATACCAACAATTAATGGAACACAAGTAATTTAACATGGATTACAAATGACCATTCTTCTCAACATAATCACAGCAAGTTATCAAGTACGCTCCCTGTGAAGGAGGTCATCCGCTAGTGTAGTAGAAAGAAAAATGGAATCCATTGTTCAGAATTTAAAAGACCACGTGGCAGTAAGTCGTGGAGAAAAAATGTTTATTTATTTTCTAGCAATCAATGCATTTAGCTTCAGGCAATGACTCACCAACTTTTAATAACACAAAGGAACCCATGATGGTTTTTAAAACGATAACCTTGCCATCTCATTCTGTCATGACCTTAATTAGCCAGCGCGCTACTGGAGAGGTAGCCCACTGAGGCCATTAGCTCCAAACAATTAATCAGATATTTTGCAGTTTTCACATACCGGTGAAGCCACCAGCAGTGTCAATTTATTGACTTTGAGCAAATCCAAATGGAAAACATGCCCCCAACCTGGAGCCTCAGACTAATTAAAGTACTTAGCAAGAATGCATACCAATGTGACTCAAAGCTTTGCCGTTAAAACAACAACACTTTCACAGCTCTTTCTGTGTTTTCTCTATCTCTGCCTTTGCTGTAGCCTGAGTAGGATGTATGACATCACAACACATGCTTTTACATCGCAACTTTTACAACACATGCCTTTACAACGCATGCTTTTACAATGCATAGTGTTGAGGGGTGCTGGATAGTGAATAGTTTAATTTACTATTCCAACTCCAGTCCCCGTGGATACCAGGGAAGGTGTTGGATAGTAAATTAAATCTATTCCCTATCCTAGAGCGCCCCCCAGCGCAATGCGTTGTAATGGTTTGCGTTGTAAAAGTTGCGATGTAAAAGCACTGCGTGGTAAAAGTTGCGTTGTAAAGGATGTTTCCCGCCTGAGTAGTTACAAACACCAGAGCATTCTCTAGTGCAGGGGTGTCCAACCATTTCTGTAGTGAGCTACTTCTGATGAGTGAAAATCATTGTGGGCTACTGAAGGCTAAGCAACTCGCTCATTGTTACCAGGCACCCTCCCGCCCAGCTTCATTGACTTCAAAAGCCTAGAGCTGAAATCTATGCTTTGAAAACAGTACTTTAATTTGGGGAACTATGACAGGGCTGCCATATGAGTCAGTGAGAGCCCAGACTTAGGGGATGTTTGACCATGAGTATAAATGGGTTACATGTATATGGCTGACTGAGAGCCTGTGTTCTATGTACTTGTGGCACAGGACATACCTTTCACCATATGTAGCACCGGTACACGTATGCCACAAACATACAATCATTTTTTTAAATGGGAGAAATTGAAAGTGCAGAAAAATGTTCTGCAAAAATGTTCACAACTTGGAACATTTGCACTTAAAATTTCTCTCACTTAAAATAATGGCTGCATTTTTCAGATGGAAATATGGCAGTGTCTACAAGCTGCTGGGAAAAGTGGCTGATGTGTATAAAGGTGACACTTTGAAATGGGAGAAAATAAATCTGAAGATTTAACTTTGTTTATATGGATTACATAAAACTCATCATTTAAATTTTCTACCATTTCCAAACAGCAGGCGTGTTGCTCCCAGCAGCGTGTAGACATGGTACCAGATTTATAACAGAAAAATGTGGCAGTTTATTAAATGGGAGGAATTTAAAGTGAAAAACATGTTTCATAAAACATTAAGACATAATTGGCTTGATTGAAAGTGGAGAAAAACTTAAGACTTAATGTTTCATAGAAATATTGTTCTTCACTTTAAATTTCTCTGTTTAAAAAAATACTGTATTTTTCAGATATAAATAGGGTATAGTGTTTTCTGGCCAATGGGTAAAAGAAACTGGCTGCTTGTAAAAACAAAAACTTTGAAATGGAAGCAATTTAAAATGAAGAGTTAACAATCATTATGGTAACTTTTGATTTTAGTTTTTTACCTATTAAATGCAGTAAGAATACTAATTCTGCTCTCATACTCCAATATTGGGATGACAAGGACTCCAGAAACTCCACTGGAGTGTTTACTGTGTTATATAAACCCCCATTATATATATTACATATAAATACTCATAGATCTGGGCCATGTCTGAAAGAAAAACAATAAAATTGAGTTGTTTTCTATTTCTTCTCTCTTTGACAAGACTGAAAGGAGATTAAAACAAATGTACTGAGTAACTGCACAAGAAACACTGACAGGTCTATATCCAATGCCTCAGCTATAGAATACCATACATTTCAGGGACGTTTTTCAGCAGGACACATTCACACCTAATGTTGAATGTGAGGAATTCCTATAACATCAGTCGTTTTTAGTTTACTAGGTTATTTTGAAAGTTATATTTTCCAGTACCTCATTACAAGAGGCCTTTAATTATCAATATCTGCAGAAACAGGAGTGTCCACCCGGAATTACAAAGCATGCAGTAACTTCACGTGTTACTACGCACGTGAACATGGGTGATACCAGGCAGACTTCATCCAGATGAATCCGGCAGGAAATTGTCCTCTGCTAAATGGAGGAGAATCCAATAATAATCAACAAAATGGCTAACTGATTTATTATATTGTTTTCCAATCCATAAGGGCTCAATTGGATTATCTGTAATCGGGGCCGGGCTGGCCATAGCGGGCACCAGGCAATCCCCCGGTCTGCCTCACGCATGGTGGCCGGTTTTGCCGTTTTTGTTACAGGGACTTTTTGCAGCATAGCTGCAAAATCGTCCCTGTACCAAAATCGGCCAAAACCGGCCCCGACAAAGAGCTCGGCGGCACCTCCAACCCCATGAATGGGGAGGGGGGGCCGAGCACTTTGCCAGGGCCGGTTGTGGTGCCCAGTCCGGCCCTGTCCGTAATCACACTGTAATTATGCAAACCAGAGTAAAGTCAAGGGTTCAGTAAGTGAGGTGTCATTAGTTCGGGTTGCAAAGCTTCTACCAGGTATTACTGTGGTGCATGTGATGTGGGCCTATGGCTCTTGTGGTGTGTGCATTTGGCTGCTCCCCTGTTTGTGGCTTGGTTACCACTGCATGTGTGAGAGTTGTACTTGGGGATTGAGAATATGTTCTTCTTGTAACATTTGGATTGTAAAGCTGAACTTCTGGGCTGTTAGGGATTCGCACATGTAACCTTTGTCTTGCATGGTTTACACTAACATATTCTTGTATGCAGGCTACTACAGTTTGAGTATTCCCATACATATCCTTTCTTCATCTCTAAATTATGCATGCCGTGATATTCATTCCTAAATGTAGGATGGCTCTAAATCCTTACCCCTAAGTCCCTCATTATCAGTTGGTCAGTAATTGGTGCAATATTTATTGAAAATCTGACTTGAATTGTATTGGGTGTCATACATGCCACCCAAATACAAGCATTTACTGATAATGAGGAAAAACATATAGATTAAGGGTGGGCATAGTTGGCAGAGTACCACTACACAGAATTCTGCAGAATTGATCAAAAACTCTGTGAATTCTGCTCCGCAACTCCATTCCGTCTCACCACAATTACCAGAAACCTCACATACCCTTGGTAAAAACGATAAGTAACTCTAGTATTACATGCTAAAATGCATATAATCATCTCACAAAAGTGAACATGAAAATGCAACAAGCAGTGAGAGAGTTGATGATTTTGATGTCCTCACTAACCTAGGGAGAGAACCAAGCAGATGCCTTGCACACAAAGAGCACATCATGCTGACCGACTGGTGGTGGTCTCATCCTCCTAGGACCACCTCAATCACAGTTATGGGCAAAAAATACAATCCTAACCAAAGGCCCTGCAAAGCATTATGGGACAATATTCAAGGGTGCAGTGAATATTAAAGTATCAAAAATCAAAACATTCCTCAAGGGGCAGGCTCTCGGGCTCAGCTGAGAGCTAATACTATAATATTCACTAAACTCTTGAATCCCACCCCATAATGCTTTGCTGGGCCTTTGGTTGGCATTGTATCTTTGCCCATAACTTTGCTTGGGGTGGTCCTAGGAGTATGGGTCCACCACAATCATTGAGCATGATGTGCTCTTTGTGTTCAAGACACCTGCTTGATCCTCCCCCTAGGTTAGGGAGGAACCCAAAATCATCCCCTCTCTTATTGACTGATATTTTTCAAAGCTCACTTTTGTGAATTGGTTACATGCTTTGTAGCATATAAAGGAAAAATAGTTTTATCCATGGCATGTGGGTGCAGTACCCTTTTCCAGAGTTTTTTGTACGAACTGTGTCAGCCTGTATTAATAAAGGTTTTAAACAGAAATCTAACATTCCATTAGTTAAAAAAGAATATATATCTTTGCAAACTAAAATACATATAACCATCTCACAAAAATAAAAATATAGCAAGCAGTGCCTTTGGTTAAACAATAAATAATTCAAATTTTACATGCTAAAATGCATATAGTCATCTCGTGAAAATGATAAATAGCAAGCAGTGAGAGACGTGATGATTTTGGGGTCCTTCCTAACCTAGGGAGAGGACCAAGCAGATGCCTTGAACACAAAGAGCACATCATGCTGAAATGATTCGGTGATGGTCCCATTCTCCTAGGGCCACCCCAAGCGCAAAGCATTATGGAACGATATTCTAGAGTGCACTGAATATTATAGTATCCAATATCAAAACACCTCTCAAGGGGCAGGCTCTCGGGCTCAGCTGAGAGCTAATACTATAATATTCACTAAACTCTAGAATCTCACCCCATAATTCTTTGCTGGTCCTTTGGTTGACATTGTATTTTTGCCCATAACTTTGCTTGGGGTGGTCCTAGGAGGATGGGACAACCACTGAATCGTGCAGCATGATATGCTCTGTGTGTTCAAGGCACCTGCTTGCCCTCTCCCTAGGTAAGGGGTGAATTCAAAATCATCACCTCTCTCAATGCCTGATGTTTTTCAACATTCAATTTTGTGAATTTGTTATATATTTTTTTTTTTTAGTATGTAAAGGTAAAGTTGAAGTACCAAAGGGTTGTGGGTACCGTAGATCTCCCCATTGCGTAGCAGAATGGGAATTCTTGCATGAATTCTGTGTTTTTAATGAAATGCGTAGTTACCAAATCTCTGCATCTTCTGCTAGAAGAGCGGAGTTCATTGCCCAGGGTTAATAGATTTCTGTGTATTTCTGTGCTTACTGCACTAAGAGCTGCATATCCTGTTAGTTAGCAGATATTTTCCACCTGATAAATGTCAGGAGTTTAGGGCCATATGTATGAACACATTTTCCCATGGACACAAAATGGGTAAAACCCTTTGATACATATGGCCCAAAGACCTGCTAAAACGTATACTAGGGATATGATTTTTAACACAAGACTCGTAATCCTAGCACAATAATAGCTTTTGACATGTGGTAAAATCTTAACCATCAAAAGGGAGATTGTTGTGCAATAGTTTGTCTATTGAAGTGGAGAGATGCTCAAAAACGGATTTATAGTCCTTATTACTTAGGCACTCTTTCTAATTGGTCTTTAGGGGTGTGGGGAACTCCATGCTTTAGCAGCTTAAACAGGGGCTCCTTCTGGGTCTGATAAGCTGGCAAACTGAATTAATTGTTTATGGGCCTCTTATGTCTGCAGACAAAATGCTGACAAATAGCGCTGCTCCCAAATACCATGAGAGAAGTCTGTGAGCTTTCAGGTGGCATGCTCAGGAAAGAGAACACATAAAGAAAAAAAGTTGAATAGTAGAAAATGCAGAGAGCAAAACCCATTAGAAAACAATGAGTATGACAGAGAAAGATATGAAAGAAAAAGTGAGGATGACAGAAAAAGGATGAGTAGATACAAAGGGAAAAAAGAACGGAAGGCAAAAAGAAGGGTGTCAGGGAGGAAGAGAATGTTCAGGGAAGAAAGGTGAAAAGTAGGATGAAAGGGTAAATGAATGACTGGATGGAGTAAGAGAAATGACTTCAGAAAGTGTGCACGTATCGGAGTATTGAAGAATGCACAGATGAAGAAGAATGAATGAATGGATGGTTAAAATATAAATGTGTTCATGAACATATTGATGAGTGGATGGGTGAAAAGATGGATGGGGCAAGGGGTAGGTACATGTAAAGGTGAAAGTATGGACAGATGGATGGATGAATAGATAGAAAGATAAATAGATGGATAGGTGGAAGACAAGTCAAAGGAACTCTTCTTAGGAAGCTTGCATTGGCTCACTTGACACGCTCGGTCTGATTTGATATATGTTTGAAGTTGGGGATACTTTAATTTTCTGGCTACTCCTGCTGGTCTGGCATATGGAAGTTTACACTAAATTGCAATTTTTGGGTACAATATTACTGCACAAACCGTATGGTTTTTCTCTGCACTTTTTCCTGCCAGTGAACCCATAGTTTGTGTGAGCAAACACCACAATATTCTAAGTTTTTCAGCTCAGCTCAGAACAGGATATAAGATCTTGTAATGAGTTAAAACTCATTCTAAGCAGAGTCGGTAAGGCAGCACTAGGGAAATACTGAACGCGGTGTGTCAATGCTTGATGCTTCCCTCGGCGGTCTCACCTCCCGGGAACTTCAGAGCCAGTGGAACGCGGGCCTTACTGACGCACTCAGCTGGAGAAGCCTATTTCCTTCTTATGAAAAGCACTTGATCCAGTCAAGATGACAGCAAACTAACAGCCTTCACATAAAATACTCCAGTTTGTAACCCATGGCATGGAGTAGAGAGAGAGATGTTATTATACTGTGCAATCTCCATAGTTTATGCCTCCAGCGGTGAGCTCACATGAGGGCACATTATAGGGAAGCCTGACAGCTCCTGTGTTGTTATTTTCGACGGAAGCCTATCAGGAACATATACGAAGCCTTTCATTTGCTATTCAGCACAAGCAGTCAGTCACCATTATTACTGCGCGGGCTCTGGAGATGCCCCCTTACTTGAAGGCCCATCACAATGCATTAGGTGAGCCGCTGAAACTACCTAACATTGCAGGTGCTGCCAAGTGCAATTAGTGCCTGTCAGGAGATGGCACGGAATCCCTGCTTCTTGCAGGTTAATGCGCCACTACAGAATACACCGTTCCGCCATCTTGGTTTTTATCTATCTGCAAGTAGAAAGATATGGATTTCAGTGGGCTTTTTTAAGGCCACTGAATAAGCTGTTTTTTTTCCTATATGCGAAAGGCATGGTTTGCTTTGATTATTTCCCCTTAAACAATCAGGGTTGGTTGGTACGGTGGGCACTCAGGCATGGGCGAGGAGCCAGTATTGGAGTTGCAGCTGTGGGCCTCTTTTCTGGCCAGGGTGGTGGCCAATTTGGGCTGTTTCTGTGCTGTTCAGGTGTTGCCATTGGCCCAGTGGGGGCCTGAGTGGCTTTTCCGAGGCAGATGGGCCTTTTGCTACCTCCCTTTTACCAACGGGGTGGAGACGTCATTCCCCTCTCGCTGGGCTGGCCCATTAATGTATGCAGATTAAGCAGGGGCAGGCAGCCTGAGTAGAAGTGGCCTCACTTGCATTCAGGTGTGGTTCACAACTGTGAAGTAAGCTGGGTACAAAGAGTCCTGGCAACATTTGCATTTTTTTTGTCTCAGTGAGGTTAAGAAAATATGCCTCTTTTAGAGACCCCACTTCATAATACTTAAAACAGGAATGCAGTGTTTTGCGAAAAAGAGAATTCTGCAAATGTAGGCCACTTTTTTTATGGTGCCCAGGCCTATTTTTGATCCCAATCCAACCCTTTATAACCTAACAAGAGATCACAGGAAAATGGCTGGGAGCTATTTATTTATTTATTTATTGTATTTGTTTATAAAGTTTTATATAGCGCAAACTAGATCCCATAGGATATCAGAGCGGTTTACATTAGGAAGGAAAGGAAGGACAATAATGCAAATACATCAACAGGTAGGGATAAAACAAGCATGATCACAGATTACACGGCAAATGCCACAATGAGGTCATATTAAACAATTGTACAAGGGTAGGGAAGGAGGGGCATAATATGTCATAAAGAAACGTAGTAGTAAATGATGGAACAATGGGAATAGGAACAAAATCATCGGGGAGGAGAGCCTAGTCCACTTACGGAAGGAATTTATTCATAAGGAATTTTTTGACTTTCAATTTGAACACCGTTGTTTCGGAGATTCTGCGTACCTCCGGTGGTAGAGGGTTCCATATCTTTGGGGCAGCGCCAGCGAAGGCTCTGTGACAAGTTCTCTTTTTGCTCAGGATAGGTGGTTTCAGGAGGAAAGTAGTGGCACTTCTTGACCCTCTTACACCACAGTATAGTTCAAGCTTTTGCGCCAGGTACCTGGGAGTATTGAAGTGGATGGCTTTGTGCATCATAACGGCAATCTTTAACTGAATTCGTGCTTCGTAGGGGAGCCAATTTTGTGATTTTAGGACTGGCGATATGTGCTCATTGCGTTTGGAGCCTGTAACCAGTCTAGCAGCAGCATTCAGACAAGGGAATTCAAACTTGACATGGGTCGGCTTACTGATGCTCTTGACCGCAAATCAATTGCCTGCCTGTATGCATGAGGATGAGGCATTATCCTTGAATGCCTGAACTCAGGGTCCTTCATCACATTGTGCAGAGGGGCCCATTATTTTGGGCTCCGTCACTGGACTCTTTTTCCAAACTGGTAACTTTGTCACTGTGCCAGACAACTGGTTTGGGAGAATGGAAGGATCTTGACATAGGAGTCCATTTCTAATTGATGCCACACATAAATACCCCACTTCTCAGATTACCCACTGGCATCCGCATAAGCTGTTGAGGTTTTACCACTATAATACACTGAGATTGCTAATATGCCTAGGCATGCTGGAACTCTGATTTTAAATTAAAATTCCTGCCATGCCTTCTTTGTTGGCCAGATCCCTTTATGGTGTGTTTGCAGAGCTGTACAATCTGTTGCCATTCTCAACAAAGTAATGTGCATTTTATTATATTTACTTTATTTATATTTATTGATGATATCACAATCAAAGGCATGGGGCAAACAGTGCTGTGTATGATTTGAGGTGGTATCAACGCGATGTAGGTTATAGAGTATATCGTACATATCAAAAAGGGTACAGTATTGTTGGGCATAGTAACAATAAACAGGATCAATGAAAGGATGTTTCTATTGTGTGCACAGGAGAATTTGTTTGATTTGATCAGGCGATGTAGCAAGCAGTGGGTCTGTATTTTCCTACTGAATGGTAAGTTAGAAGGGTAGATAATTAAATGTGTGGTGGGCAGTTCCAAAGTTGCATTTTCACTATGTGCTTCGGGACAGGCACTCTTGAGAATGTGAGGTAAGGGTAATGACTTATCGTGCCAGAAGCATTGGCAATGCCAATAGATCTGATCTCAAATGTTGTGCACTCTCCATACCTAAACATCCATGTAGGTTAATGATTGCCCTCATCATGTGCTGCTGCCAGAGAAAACATCATACATTATCTAGGTATCTAAGACACTTTAATAGCATAACAATGTCATGTGCGATGAAAATTCAATCTCAGACAGCTGGGTAAATAAAGAAGATGATCACAGCTGTGTGAAGAGCAAGCTCTTCTATTGTTGAAGCACACAACTTCTATCCAGTTAAAACAGGTACTCCTAGCTCCCAACATGCTCCTCGAGCAATGCTTGCATAATTGTCTGCCAACATTTGCGCTGTCAAACCCGACCATCTAAAGGCCCTTAGCATGGGCGGCACATTGAAAAGTTTACTTCTAGCACTTTTGGCTACATTTTGTGCAGAAGACTAATCTATATGTTCTGCTACATTACATTACATCATGCCATGTCGTTATCTTGTTGTCTCCTATGATGCTCTGTTATGGTAAAATGTCTTATTGTGCACTATAGGCATCAAAGGGGCTCTGCATAGGCCTGCAAGAGGAGGGGTTTATGGTAATTATAAATAAAGTGCTGTCATTGTAAAAACACTTCCTGAGACTAGTTGGTTTTGTAGTACCATCGTGACTGAGGAACAATGTTCTTTTTTGTGCTACTTTTCAGAAACAAGCATTTTGAGTAGAGGCTCAAATGTGGACAAAATGTCAGGCTCCTGTCTCAGAATTGGGAATACCAAAGCGTGCTAACTGAAATGATGAATCTCTTTCTTTTCATTTATACGTTTTCTTTGAGTGAAATACTTTCTGCATTACTTTACAGGAAACGAATAGTAGTAAAAGGCATGTTCCTACCTCTTTCAGTGTCATAGAGGTACACAAACTTCTGCCAGTCATAGTCGCTCAGAAGACTCAAGATGGCGCCTTTCAGCGGTGGTCGCATCTGGATGACGAACTGCACGTCGGCATCAGTCGGGAAGCTGGGTGTGATGAAGGATGTGTGCAGGGCCCCACAGAAGGAGGTCAGGGTGTTCATGGACATCTGGTCATAGAATCCAAAGATGGCATACACTCCTCGAGAAAACTGTGAACAGACTGGGAGAAAAAGATTTGGAATCAGACCTCGTGAACAAAGCTTCTTGGGTTTTGGAACACAAAGCATAATATTCTCATCGTTAAATGCCAATAACAGAGGCATGCATAACATATCATTTAAATAATTTGTAAGTAGGAGTGGCCCATGCAGGTAAGAGAGGAGCGGGGGTGTCAGGGGGAGCCGACAGACAAAGAGGGAAAATAAAACAATTATAAAAAGAAATACACTTCTCGTGCGCTTGCCACATTGCCGACTCGGTGTTGTGGTGAGCGCAAAGTAAGTCCTTTTCTTTTTATTTATTAATTTATTTCCCTCATCGTCGTCTGTTGACTTCCCCCAACCCCACCCCACCCCACCACTCTTACCTGCATGGGCCGCTCCTGTTTGTATGATCAAACCAGTTTCTAATAGCAGTATAATAATTATGATTGAATGAAGAGAAAAACTTCAACATCGAAATCAGGAACTTCACCTTGGCGAAGGACAGCAATTCTTTCCTGACCTTGCTGTGGTGAACTTTGCTTACCTGTGACTTGCACCAGTGTGCCGTATTACTGCCACTGTATGTTTCATCCTGAAAGACAGGGGGCCTCATTTATGAGGTTTTGTCATAGGGAAGGGCAGCAGGCCTTCCTGCTTCACTTCCCTACGGCAAAGGAAAAGGGCAGGAATGCGCCGTATCTATAAGACCAGGGCCGGACTGGCCGTAGCTGGCACTGGGCGTTTCTCCTGTTGGTCGCTATGGTGTGGGCTGATTTTTGGCCCCCGGGACCGTTTTTGTTACAGGGACGTTTTTCAGAATAGCTGCAATATTGGCCCAGACACACAGCACTGCAGCACCCCCAAACCCATCTGGGGGGCCGGCAGAGCACTTTGCCAGGGCGGGTTTTGGTTCCCAGTCCGGCCCTGTGTAAGATACGGCGCATTCCTGTCCTTTTCCCCTGCGCCGACGCACAATGGGCTGCAATGCTGCCTGAGTTGCGTGATGATTATTTTTTGTACAAGGAGGGAGACCTTTCTGTTCAAAAATAATCACAAGGCTTTCCTCTTTCTATGTGTGCTGCACAATGCAGCACACATAGAAAAAGGAAAAACAAGGAGAAAAAAGATATTTCTCCCTGTTGCGCCTCCCTTACGCCTCCCATGGGGAGGCGTAAGCTTGTGGCATTGCCTCAGATTTACGATTTCTCGTAAATCTGGGGCAGTGTCAAAAGGCTATGGATGTTGCTGGGAACGCCTTCAGCAACACCCATTGCACGCCCCTTTAACGCAGAACACTGCTTTAAACGGACTGATATTTATCAGGCAGCAGTACACCAAAAAAAGTGGCTTAGAGCTGCCTGATAAATATTACGCAGGCTTCTGCGCCACGGAATGTCATAAAAAATTACGTTCCGATGGCACAAGGGGCTTCATAAATGAGGCCCTGGGTATCAGGTGATTGGGGAATTAAAAATGCATGCACTGTCTGGTAAGGACCAGGGAAGGCAAGGGTGCAGGGTTTGAAGCATGGGAGGGTCTGGAGGCCTGATAAGATGCAAAGGAGCACAATGCTGAATAAAAGAAACATTTGCTGTTTTTATTGGCCCTTTTGTGGTCAGAAACCCTGCAATTCCAAGGGGGTCACAAAAAGGGGTTTTAGACTTTGCAAAGCAATTTTATCAGTCAAAAAAATCCTTTCTGACTCATAAAAGAGTTTTTGTGATCCTTTTCGCATTAGAAATTGGAGGGGGGTGAAAGCGGACCCTGCCTATTTCTGATTCGGAGTCGGATGTATCAATGGTTTGTGACTAAAGTTGCAGGTACAAACTATTGATTAAGTACTAACGCCCGAGTTGGGGTAGTAACTGATTCACAAAAGGAACCCTTCTCATTTAGGAATCCTGCCAGCAGACTCGGGTGGGGGAGCAGGCAGCAGTTCAAGTTTTCCCAAATAAGGAGAAAAGCCATAACTGCTGGTTTTTGGTGCGGAAAGACCAGCTGGAATCGGGGTTTTCAGCTCTCTCATATCCTCACACAAAAAATGGTGCACATACAATAAAGGCCTACGTGTGTTTCTTGCCTATTTCCCATTGTTGCAGAGTTCATGGACCTCAGCAGGCTAAATAGAAGGGGATATTGAAAACAACAAGGGGCCCCAATTCAGTCAGCAGGAGACCTCGGGGAACATATTTATTCAAACAACAATGGTCCCATGCATGTTCGAATTTAAAACCAATAAATATAGACAAAATCAAATCTATATTTAGAATGACATGTCCAGCCGGACAGAGGTCCTTCAAGAATAACACAAAGATACCTTCCACAGGAGCCCTGTGTGGTACACAAGCCTGTGCCCAACACTTGCAGGGTGTTTACAGTTGGTGGAAAGTTAGACGGTTTTTAAGGCAAACAAGCGTTGTTCTGTTCAAATGCTAATTATACAGAAAATGCCAACCAGCACCATTATATCCATTTAGCAATCAAATATGCGTATAAGGTGCTAAAGCAAGTCGACGGCGTTTCGGTCCCCCTAAACAGTCATGGGGACCATCATCAGGACAAAACAATAATTGCCTTTTTCGCTAAACCTCACAAAATGCCGAGGCAACATGAGAATAGTATCCGGTCGTATGGAATTGCGATAAGGCTCGGACCAGCAGCCCCAAGTAGGATGTGGGTTGCCGCGTTACTCAATCGTAACCGGGCGACACCAGGGAAAGCCGATATGGATGGTCTAGGAGATTTGCCCTGGCGTCATTTTCTGTATGATTAACATTTGAACAGAACAACGCTTGTTTGCCTTAAAAACCGTCTAACTTTCCACCAACTGTTGTTTGAATAAATAGAAGGGGAAGCGTGGAAAGCAGCTCCTGGGTGTGCTACAATGTGAACTGCCACCTAATTATTCTAAAAATACACTCACAAGTTCAGGAGAAGAAAAGGTTTAAGGCTCAACTAGTGTCCAAGTTCTAGCAGTAGGAAGCTAGGTTGAGCAGTCAAAGCTTACTGCAGAAGGTAGTAGTAAGTTTGGAACTACTAGTACATTAAAAGTCCAATACCCAAGCACTGCTAGATATTTTAAAAAAAATTGGTCTTCTTTTATACACATAAATTATAGGAGGGGTGCAAAAATGTCCAGCGAAATAAGCCAAACGTTATTAGCAACTTCACAGGTTGAGATACAGCTGCAAACATATTTACACTGGTTGCACAGTAAGGATCTATGGTCACATTTTACAGTGGGACCCAGGCACAAAATTATGCAATAGGTGAAATAGCAAAAGATGTCTGCTGTCTTCAGAGACACTTATATCTCAGTTCTCCTATTACGGCTTTGTTTCTAGAATACACTCAATGAAACAATGGTACTGGAAACCATGTATGCTGTAGATGCCTCCCTGGGCAACTAAACCCCTTTTCACTTTCTAGTGCCAAGAGTTAATTTTTGGAAGACATGTCCTCTACTGCTAGATTACGTGTGTATCACCACCATCTTGAGTATTATGTACAGTCATGTTCAGAAGTTAAAGCAATGGGGGACACTTTCCTTGCAAACGATAGACGGTGGCCTTGCATACACAGTACAGGCGCTAGGACACTACCCCGCCTCCTTTTACCTCACCTTCACCCACACACACTCACTCTTCTCTCTGCAGCCAAGCACAACCCTGAACAATTACACAGAAATATGCCCGGAGGAAATAAGATGCAATAAAACATGCCTGCTATTCATTATATATTCATGAAGGAAGTTCTTCTCAATTACACACATTAACTGCACATTTAGAATTCGAACAATGAATCATATCAGAAGATCTGCAGTGTTTGACAGCCAGCCTGCTTTACTCTTAATAGATGTCTGATTTCAGCAATGGCTGATAAAGTTGGTGTGGTTTTACACTCGGAAATTGTATTGTGAGCACTGGACATTGGTCAAGAATAATCTATATATTTAAACCACAAACTGTTATTAAAACCCACGTCTTTGACTATATATTAGCACATTTCAAAAAACCAAGTTCTGCATGAAAATTAAACTCCTGCCTTACAAATTGTTTTATTTTAAAACTCTTAAGCTGATGTCTGGATCAGCAATGCTAAATAATTTCGAAAAAGCATCACCGGAGGTACATTAAAAAGATATTGCAAGCCACCGATGAGAAGGAAGAAGGTTGAGTTCCTTCATAAGGTCCTAGAACTTCAGTTTGCCTCAAAGCTTGGAATGTTTTAATTTTTATATTAATTTATCTACCACTAGTGGTGATGCTTCGAGTTTAAAACCTTTCGTGGTATCCAACCTGGTCTTTACCTCTCACTGTGAATGACCCTCATGCTGAAAAGTGGGATACAGTGGTTGGGGATGGATGTATGATTGATTATATAATCTGCTCATTTCCTTACACCTGTTATCAACCTTACCATTCACTGGGCCTTTTGACATCAGGTACCAAAAGTGTTGGGCATTCTCTTGTTTGGAGTAGCCTGCATTTATGTCCTGCGGTATTAAAAAAAAATATTGCTGTCTTATGATGTCATAGGGATAGTCTGATGTAATGCGCTTGTATGTGTCTAATTGATTACTATCATACTTATGCCTAAAATGCTGACATTGCAATGCTACACTTTGTGTTTGCCTGGAAGCAGTAGCTAACTATCAATATTTCTTTCCTTCTAATATCCTAAAGGTAGAGGTGCATACACCTTAAGATACTCTAGATGGAAATATTGTGGGTCCAGCTCGCCTACTTACAAAGGGAAAGAAACATTTCTTATATTATCCAGGTCACCCATGGGTCTAATTTCGTCTCTGTGGTCACCTCTCATGGTCTCCAGTCCGAAGGAGGTAGCACCAAACACTCTTGGGATCTTGCGTTTGCATTGGCTGCATGGCCCTAGTGCCCTTTAGTCTACTCTTTGTGGAGAATGATTGCCGTCAGCTCATTGTACAATTGCAAAGCCCTTTATTATACCTCACAAGGCTTATGAGAGAAATAAGAAATCTATGGCTAGGAAGGAACCAAAAGTATATAGGTTGGCTCTACTTGGTGTCTGACCTCTCGAAGCCTTTTCGGCCCATCAGCCCTTATCTATAAAGCAGCCTCTATCACTGACAGCTTCATGGAACTCATACCGAACATAAGAATTCTATATGGGTAATATATGCTGCACTCAATTTGGATGTTCGCATATATAGAAATATATCAGAATTCATGGCCCAAAAATTACGGATATAATATGGTCATCAATTGGGTTAAGTGTTCATTAAGAGTACTGCATAATTCTAACAATGTGGACAGAAGAAACAAATCCCACTCTCGAGCTGCTAGTACATTAGTAGACTGAATTTAGAGTGTGCCCCTTAGGGGTGGAGAATCAAAGAGGAACATTCTATTTAGCTCATTGTTGCTCTGAAAAGCTAAGGGCCTGATTATGAATTTGACGGTGCTGGAGCAGGCACTGGTGCAGTCCATGCCGTGCAGGTACTGTGGTGCATGCACACAGGAGGGCACAACATGTGCCCCCCTGCATGCATCATATGGCCCAGAGACAACAGAGGCCTCTGTAGGACCCCCTTTGATTCCTCTCTGCCCACCAGGCATATTATGAGTTTCATCTCTGCAACGCAATAAAAACCGTGGCAGAGAGGAAACTCATAATATGCTTGGTGGGTCCCCGGTGGTCCCACCTAGCATATTGCAGCCTCAAGACTGTGGCGCCACCACCAGGGATCTCTGTTCCCTGGCAGTTGCAGTGGTGAAATGGCAGTGCGATAGCACAACTTGTAATGGGGCAGTTGGACTGCCGGTGCAGCGGTGGCTGGACCACACCACCGCGCCACCGTGAGTCTGGCAGCCCATGGTCCGCCAGGCTCATAATCAGGCACTAAGCATGATATCAAAAGCATTAGAACCATGCTCCCCTCCACATCCTCAGTAAAAGAAACACGTTATGTATGTGAAATCCGATACAACTGTCAATGTTATATCAAAACAACCAAAGTTGGTGATGTCTAGTTGCTCCATCTCAATAATCAACAATAAGAAAACATTTGTTTTGTCTTATTTGTTTCTATATAAGATGAAACCATAAATAAAAAAGAGCATATAAAGTACATGCGTTACATCATTTACCCTCTCAGACACCACAGTACACCACAATACTTTTTGAGACGCTGCACAGCCATCATCTTCCCTTGCTCACAACTGTTCTGGCTGAATGCTGGAAGCCACTAACCATTCAGTGTCAGACATTTTACATTTTCGGTGCAATAGCTTGTTTGTGCTCCATGAAATCTTTGTCAATCCGGGGGAAAGTAGAGGTGTTCAAAGTGTTTTTTCATGCAGTGCTTCCATTTTACAGCAAAAACTACAAAACATACAAAAGGTAAAACAGTTATATGCGATTGACGTGATTTTGGCTTTCATGTAGAAGTCCGGACCATCTCAATGCTTTGGTAAGAAAGCGTAATGCATGCACATTTCTCCTATGGGTAACCCAACACTGTTGATGGAAAGGTACATCAAATAACAAAGTGTGGCTCTGGTTTGCAGTGCTCATGATGCTTGTTATGCCACTGTCACTTGACTTTTCCCTCTCAAGTGCTGACTGACCTCAGGCCTGTCAAGTATCACGCATCAGGCGTGAGGCTAGCTCATTTCAATGTGGTGTTCCCGCATCACTGCACTGAAATGCATTGTCACATATTTTTGCCAATGACCGCACTCTGTCTGCTGACAGCACTGAAACTGGCTGCGTACGGCAGGTACTAGCGCGCGCTGGTGCCACTGCCACCTCTGCATGAGCCCGGCCCGGGCCGCAACAGATTTCAATTGCCAGAACTGGCCCAGTAACAGTTAAAGATCTGTAAGTGCCGTGCTACAATGTAACGATCTTTTGTCTGCTGCCTGAAAACCCGGGCGGGGTCTTCCCTCTGCAGAGTCGTTGCGTTACAGTCTCTGTGACGCCGTGGTGGGGGGATGTGACCTCACCTCCTGGAACAGGAAGTCGGCGGGCCGGGGTCGGCCTCGACTGGCTCGGGAAATTAACTAAAAATGGAGATCAAGAAGTCACTGAGAGCGGTGCCACTGCAGCTACCCCGACCTCGCTGCTTGAACCGCAATGGTGCAGGTGACCTGCCATGAATGGACGCCAGGACAAGACACAGCCTTCCAGCAGCTGCTCACTGCCATTACTGCCGGTAATAAATCGATGATAAATAATTATGCAGGAATATGAGATCTGCCCGCACTCAATCCCAGGCCCACTAGCGCCGGCTGAGAGTGACTCAGTATGAGGTAGGCCATTGTTACTACAGTTAGTTAGTAGTAGGTGAAGTCTTCACTAACAATATGCATAGTCCGACTCTCACTCTGCTGCTATATTTGGTTTATAAATTACAAATATTATTAAATAACAGTTTTGCTCACGGTCAATCAGTTGCCTGGCCACAGCTGAACTGTAGTTTTCAAGGACGAGGCACTGCGTGACAAAGTCGTTTTGAGCCGGTCAGGTGAGTGACTCTCTCTGGGGGTGGGCCGTCCGATTCAAATTAAACACTACTTTCAGATCCACAGCGTCACTTAAGTCAGCAAAGCCTTGTGTAGCTCTCTGTGACAGCCTGCTAGTGGTGTGATCTGAGTGCCGGGCAGGTAGCGTTGTGCCGACACTGGCGCGGCAGCCCGCCCAGGGTATAATCATTTACTTTTATGGAGAGTCAGTCGAGTACTACTCCTTTTTTAAATAATTATAGCACCCTGGCTCCCGTCTGTAACTTGTGTGTCTGACTGAGGCTTGCCAATCAATGGTGTCTGGTGCCGATCTGCGGTGTTCCCTTATCAGCTGTGTTGACTGAGACTGTTAATTTGAATTTAGGCAGCTCATCTGTGCTGCTGGGCAGATAGTTGTGTGCCGGCCAGGGTTGCCGAACTAGGATATTCATGGGTTGAAGGTGGTTTTTCTAAATAATACACTACACTACCCTGGTTGTTGGCTGTGACTGTCAGCCTGAGGCCTGCTCAGTGCCTGACTGACTGCGGTGGCGTCCTCGAGTCAAATGACTTGTGTTAAAACTCTTCATTTTAGTGCCCTTCCATTTCTGTGGCTCTGCAGCAGTTTGATCTGCTTAGAGTTTCTCCTTGCTAAAATGGGAATAATTTGTGATAATGATGTTTTCTTCCACTTAGTTGCTTGATTTTCCTCGGGACAATGTGTCACTCATAGTCGTTGAAATGTCACTCATAATTACGCTGAAAATATAAAAATGTCACTCATACAAATCTGAAACCTTGGCAGCCTTGTGGCCTTGGTCACTGAAAAGCTAATCTACGTAAGCACATGCACACAAAAGCCTTGTGAGTTCCTGGTGAAACACGGTTTCGCAGTACACTTGAGAAATGAACACCCACTTTCAGCACCAACTAACATTTGTGAGAAAAACTGTGTTCGGACAGAGGCTAAAGAAATGTGGAAACTTTTATTAACTACCTGACGTCCACCAGCTAGGAACTTTGCACAACTTTGTTCATATAATGAAAACTTTACAGACTTTAAACTCAATCGGATAGGGTACATTCCCATCGGCATAGTGTGAAACAATTATACTTTCCCTTTTTAGTAGAAGAGGAGCAGGGCAGGCCCACAATTTTACCAACCAATTTCTCTGTTACATTTCCCTGTTAAAATACTAGACAGAGTTCTAGTAGAGAGACAGTAAAAACATGGACAGAGTAGAACTCAATCCTGTCAGACCTTCAGTTTGATTTCAGGAGAGGCCTGGGGCTGTTGAGCAGTGTCTCAATGTAGAGCTTCTAATAGACAAATATTTGAAGGCCAAAAGAGGCTTTTTACACCTAGACATCATGGACCAGAGCAGCGTATTTGACTGTGATAGTCATGTCAAACTGGGGTTCGATAATTCGCTGAGGTTGGATAATTCTATTATCCACTTTCATATTTTTTGTACCAGCACATTACTGCTCAGGTCTGATATGGCCCCAGGGGGGAATGCTCAAAATCCTTTAGATTACGGAGCATTCTGGCACCTTTCCTGTTCACTCTATACATTATTAGTCTGAAAGTGGCACTTTTTCAGACACAAGCAGATATGCCTAAAATTGGCTCCCGCCCATTTCCCGTCTTACTCCATGCTGATGACACCGTCCTCCTAGCCAGAACTCCAGTTGGTCTATAGAAGTTATTGAATGCCTTGGAGGAACTGAATTTCAAAGCCAATCTGAATAACATTTTCACAATGTCCTGTGGGAAAGGAGCATATAAATCTTGCAAATTATCATGAAAAGGAACTAAGATACGTAGGGTTGAAACATTTTCTTACCTGGGGATCTTATTTGAGCAGACTGGTAATTGAAAGCGTTTACATGTTGTTAAGGAAAAGCAACTAAATAAAAATGCAGAGGGAATATTTTGATTTGCTTTGAAATTAGGCAGTAGGCATGGTTTACTCTAGGAATTGCTTGTCTGCAGTAAGTTACGGCTCGGGTGGGTGACGGTATTTGGACTCCCAGAGTTCACAAAGATGGGAAAACTTTTTTGCTGGGAGATTGTTGGCAGTTCCCAAAAGTAATACAGCCTACATTGTGCACAAAGAATTAGCATTTCCCTTTAAAGCACATATTATTAAAATACTACCTCTACAGCTCTGGCACTTTATTTGGACTAAATTATGAACTGGTTTTAACAGATTACTTATTACTGATTGTTTAACATTAAAAAATGCTTCTAATATTCCATGGTTGGCTTTTATAGGGAAACTGTATCATACCATTGGAGTAACCTTGGATATTACAGACCCCGGGGCTACCATCACAATGTCAAAATTAGAAATTAAATGTAAATGATTTTTTTTTTCGGAAGGCTAAAGAGAGTCTAATGAAATTGTTCAACCTGCAGTAGTTAGCCTCAATTTGTTGTTAACAGCTGAAGCCATTCAGCCCTATCTACTGCACATAACAAACCCTCAGCATCAATTTGAATAGACTAGACTTCATCTCAATATGATATATTTCTTGATAGCCTATCCTGAAATGGGCTAGTGGCTTAAGGATATTAGAATTTCTTGATGCAATCATATCTGTGTACGAAACACGACACACTTTGTTTCATTGCACACATTCTATAGGAAGGCACGGGCCTGCTATTCAAAGCCTTCATTTCGAGATTATAAACAATGTAGACCCACTTATTTATCAGCAAAAACTAGAATCCTTAGTTGTTTGTGTTCCACCCATTAAATGTATAAACAAATTGTTCAGAATCATGAAACTTGTCTTTATTTAATTGTAGGATGTATGTGAATTTGTCTTTCTATATTTGGTATATTTCATGCATCATCACATTTTAATGATCTACGGCATCCAATTAATCAGTGCATTTTATGGACTTCATATAATTTTTTTTAGTTCTTAAAACTGAAAAAAGAAAGAATATATATGTCTACAAACTAATGCGCATGTGTGTGTTTATGCATATATATATATATGTGTTTGTGCATATGTATATATTCACAAAACAAAGGTTGAAGTGACGTTATAGTCAGGTGAAAATGTCAGATAAAACATACCATTTGAAACTAACAAAACATCTAAAAGTCATTAGTTATAGTTATCTCAAGTAACTAAAACTCCTGTCCTATAGTAACTATAACTCAAGTCTTCTTCATGCACAGTGTTTTCATCAAAACCATCATTTCAGATGTTGCAATCATGTTATCAATAATGTTATACATGTCATGAGTGCGGTCATAAGCAGTGCATAACTAGGGCGCAAGTTATTCTTACTTTACGGCATGAGTAAAACAGAGCACTCTTTTGGAAAATTTCATGAAGATTCACCAATAGGCACCAAAGTTATTGCCAAACCAAATAAGTAGTTCCTATGAAACATAGTCCTAAAAATGTTGTCCTAACTATAACTACAGAGTATACACACACACATATATATAGGACTATATTGCTGGCATGTGACCACTAGGAGTACATTAACGCTCACCTGTGATCAAGGCGTGAGGACGCCGAAACGCGTAAGGACTTTGAGCGCGCACTGCCAATGACGTGACGAATAAAAGTCAGTTGCTTCCTAAGTTCGATGTTGGGCTCTTTTTGTGCAAGTGGCTAAACCGCATGGTTCCAGGATCTCCATTCCTGTTATTGAGCTCGCCCTGCAGGACCGGGGGCCCCCAGCAAAATGGAGGTGTTTTCTTGAAATACTTATCGAGGGGGCATGGACCGCTCTCCGTTGTTTGCCAGCTGTAAGGACTTCCGCGGCAATATGGCTATCACGGAGTGAAAGGGAGATGAGAGAGGCAGATTCCTCTCTCGGGTAACATCGCAGAAGCCACACTAATAACGTCGTTGCACAGTATCCTGCACTCGCAGTATGTAACAAAGGATGCATCGCCAATGAATAACACTGCAAGTATGAAAAATATCACGCTATTAAGCAAAGATGAAAATTTCATGGCATATTCACAATGACTGTGGTGGTGCATTCTGGGGCCAGTAGGACTATATTGCTGGCATGTGACCACTAGAAGTACATTAACGCTCACCTGTGATCAAGGCGTGAGGACGCCGAAACGCGTAAGGACTTTGAGCGCGCACTGCCAATGACGTGACGAATAAAAGTCAGTTGCTTCCTAAGTTCGATGTTGGGCTCTTTTTGTGCAAGTGGCTAAACCGCATGGTTCCAGGATCTCCATTCCTGTTATTGAGCTCGCCCTGCAGGACCGGGGGCCCCCAGCAAAATGGAGGTGTTTTCTTGAAATACTTATCGAGGGGGCATGGACCGCTCTCCGTTGTTTGCCAGCTGTAAGGACTTCCGCTGCAATATGGCTATCACGGAGTGAAAGGGAGATGAGAGAGGCAGATTCCTCTCTCGGGTAACATCACAGAAGCCACACTAATAACGTCGTTGCACAGTATCCTGCACTCGCAGTATGTAACAAAGGATGCATCGCCAATGAATAACACTGCAAGTATGAAAAATATCACGCTATTAAGCAAAGATGAAAATTTCATGGCATATTCACAATGACTGTGGTGGTGCATTCTGGGGCCAGTAGGACTATATTGCTGGCATGTGACCACTAGGAGTACATTAACGCTCACCTGTGATCAAGGCGTGAGGACGCCGAAACGCGTAAGGACTTTGAGCGCGCACTGCCAATGACGTGACGAATAAAAGTCAGTTGCTTCCTAAGTTCGATGTTGGGCTCTTTTTGTGCAAGTGGCTAAACCGCATGGTTCCAGGATCTCCATTCCTGTTATTGAGCTCGCCCTGCAGGACCGGGGGCCCCCAGCAAAATGGAGGTGTTTTCTTGAAATATATATATATATATATATATATATATATATGCATAATAATTGCACAGTGGTAGTAATAATAGGAGCATTTTTTGTTTGCCTTATGAGTTAGACGTTGTTTGATTAATGTCCAGAAAACTTTCCAATAAAAAAGTGTATCCACCTCCGCACCTCCCTCTTCCTGTAAAGTTTCAAGGTCAGTCAAGCAAGAGCTTAGAAAAAGGAGTGTGTCCCAAAGCAATTACTTCTACCATGCATTTTTCATAGGAAAAATTAGACAATGATACAGAAAGCTAGTCCGCGCTACTGCAGGAGCGTCTAGCGTGTGGGTAGGTTTGCAAGCTTTGGGCTGCACGCATGATAGGTTACCATACCTTACTGTGCTGCCCCACGGGAACAGACTGTGGGGCCCTTTAGGGACACCTTTAGGGTCACCCCACTACTGCAGAACCACTAGGCCTGCACCCTTACAGACCCAGAGAGGTTGTTTTTTACTCCTTTTTCTTTTCTTTTCACTGTGTAGTACTGTTTACTTGAGGTCCTGAGGAATTGCAAATTAAGCAAGAAACATTTCGACCTGACCAGAGGGTTGAGATAGTTCCACTGTGCCCCTTACAGTCTCTACCTCCCCTCCCACCTTTTAACCAAGGGAATCAGTCACGCGAATAAATGTCCTTGTGAATTGATTCACCTTTTTTAATTCACTATCCCCACACGACTACACCTTCACCTTACCCCTCACACGCAGACAACCATTGGCTGGAACAAAAGAACTCCGACAAAGAGCTCCTTTTCGGCGCCCGTCAGACATTGCAGCGCCAGTCTGACGAGGAGCAAGTGGCCAATGATGAAGCTTGACATCTAGCTCGCTGGGTGTGTGAGGCCTCTCAGTTCCAACAAGGGAGCTTTCTGCTCCCTGCCTCAACTCTCCGAATATACTAACACACACTCATTCTTCTATGTTCTCGGGGAACTTTGTACCTTCTGCATTTAATGATACAGAAAGAACGGCTGGACAGAATGAAACCAAATTTGGCAGAAAGCTAGATGTTTATCCAGAAAGCAAATGTTTTGCAAATTGGTGTAATTCTGTACAGCTGTTTTAGAGAAATTAAGGTTACAAAGTTAGAGATATCTGTTGCTGCAGGACTCTTGCAGTAGAAAATGCCAAAACGCACAGTCTGGTTGGCGGTCCTGTAAGACACCCAAAGGCGATGTGATTGGCAGCTGCAACAAGAAGAAAAGTGTTGGGGCCGCCATTTTAGGACTCAAGGATTATGTCCCAAAGTCTTGAAAAACAAATAAACAACACAAAAAAGCCTGGATTGAGATATTCTGACCCCCCTAGACCTTGTGGTGTCCCATTGAAGCCAGGGCCTCACAATGCTGTCCCGACCAGGCTCCCACTGGACGAAAAAAAATTAAATAAAATATCAGCCAACCAGGAACCCACCCCTGCTGCCAACCCCCTCTTGCTTTATACGGCTGATGGCCACCCCGTGCCTCCCACAACAGAAGACAAGGGATTGACTACAAACATATCATTATAACATATCACTTCACTTTAAAGAAACAACAGAGAAATTCACTGGGAAAACAAGAGTGGAGGTGGCGTTATAAGTAAGGAAGGAAAACAACAGGGCAATTCACTAGTTATGTCATCAGTAAGTGGGTGTCATCCATTTTTTTTTTGCATTTTCAAGCTCTTTTTGCAATTTGACAGGAGGAAAGAACAATAAATGTCAGCTGACACAGAACTTAGTTTTGCCGAACTTGGGCGGGGGGGGGGGCATTTTACCTGTCTATAAAATAAATTAAACTCAGTGTACACCTATAGCAAAATATGGAGCAGAGGTTTGGGTATTACCAAATGTCATAAGCTTTTGGGTGCTCCAATCTCCTTCCTCAATTTGTGTGTCACAGTGAACTAAAACTACATTACATCGAAGATTATATAAGAGCGTCCAATGATTTATTCTGGTCAACCGTATGAAATAATAAGGCAGCGTCCCTTGCTAGAGATATCATAGTTGACTGTCTTAAATGCGAGAAAGGATCAAAATCCCATGGCTAGTAGAGGTGAGATCCAGTCTACACAGGATTAGTTATGGAAATGTTTTTGATAAACCCAACAAAATAGACCCTGCTCATACAAAAGAGCTGTGTGAGGCCCTGTATAGGTGTTATAACGAGGATAGATGTTTCAAAGGAGTTTAAGGAATGGTGAGTGTGTACTCCATAGGAAAATTCGAGAGCTTTTCCAAGATTAATATCCGTTCTTTTGAATTGTAGTACAAAGGACAGAGCTATTTTTCATTGCAGAAATTATTTTGTTAGGCTAATGCCCTCTTCGGTCCCTGCTCCTAGTCCTCCAACATCAAGGCGGTTCTCGGGTTGAATCCCTGTTCCTGAAAAATTATACTTACGATATTTTGGACATTGAAATTATTTGGAAACCAAAACAATTTACGCCAGAAAAGTAAAATTAGCCTTGAGAAAGCCCTGGCGCAAATCGCCAAGAGGGGGCGAAACACGTGTCGGCTGTCCATGTTCTATGAAAAATAATAAAGACACTAAATATTAATCTTGGAAAAGCTCTCGAATTTTCCTATGGAGTACACACTCACCATTCCTTAAACCTGTCTTTCTACATGAAGCCCAAGAGGTCCAGAGCTTCGAGTGTGTCTCTATTCACCTACAAACATAGCTTATTTAAGCGTTGTTAAAGCCTTGGAATTCTTGGACCTTTGCTACCTTATCCACAATGTTTCAAAGGAGTCCAGTTAATCTAGCATAGCTGTGTATCTGAATATTGAGAACGATCAACACCTGGCCAGCTACCTGACTGAACCAATGGGTCATTGGGAGCGTGGTCTTCTGTTTCGCCTAAGAGCTGGCACTGTTAAGTACCTACTATGCTTCCCCCTGGGCTTTCAATCAAATCTTGATTTCATTCCTTGCCCATGTAATGGGCACTCTGGCAAAACCCTGCTATATATATTTTTTTAAAGTTCTATGATCAATATATTCAACAAATTCTGCTCCCATTTTTAAAAAAAACATTATATAAATGCCTACAAAACCCTGCTCGTACTGGGCGAGGATGAGATAATTTGTGTAGGCAACTTTGTGAAAATTGCAGTCAGAGCCCGCACTTCAATGAATACCGTATAATTCACATCTTATAGATTGCATTTTATTGAAGAATCATGTGTTTGTTTTGTTTAAGATTTGATGATTGTGTATGTTTTTATATATTGCACGTGTTCGCTTCGATTGAATGAGAACAATAAAAGTATTGTGTATTTTTGTAAGTTGGAGTAATTTTTATTGTATTTGTAGAGTGAACCTGCTGCTTGACATAACCATTAAGTCGGGACATGGCAGTGGATGTTTGCATGCTTGCTAAATGTATCAGCTTGTGTTGATAATTGGACCAACAATTATAAAGACCCTCTATCTTAAGACACTGACTAGTGGGCAGCAGTGAATATTCCTGATTCCAATGGCAACATAGCCTTTTTCCTCCTCCAACACTAATGGTATCCTAATTTGGTCCCACTTGCCTTAATGTCCTCCAATTACACCCACATCTTTTTGAAGGCATCACATTCACTTTACGAAGAGGTGTTCCATCCCTCTACTTTCATCACACTGACAACTGTGCATTCAGAAGAAAACCCCATGGTCTAAGCGTTATCTTCTTTAACACTTATCACAAACTTTGGATGTGAATTAGTTAGTAATCAGATGTATTAAAATGTACTCTTAGAAGTAAAACAATGCTTGAACTCCGAGTTGTAAAGTGCACATGTTCTCCAGTAGTCACTGATTGGCTGGTGAATTTGTTTGATCTGGGCCTCGAGATGGGGTTGAAAGGAATTTCAACTAGGCGTTGGTGATTAAAAGTAGGCCAAATGAAAAATGGCTTATGCTGACCTCTTTGCTAGCGCTATAATCAAATGCTTGTAAGGAGAATTGTTATGGGTACAGTTCAGTTCTGTTGTGTTGGGACGGGTATCCATTACAGATGGTTGTGATTTATGTAGGGCAACAATGTAATATAAATTTTGTCTGAATACATTTGTGTGTAGTGGAGAAATGTGGTTGAATACAGTCTGGAGGGAAGATCTTTTCTGCAGCAATCATAAATGTTGTATAACACACAGAAATGTTTTGTATAGGGATACAGTAGAGACTATAATACAAACACTAAAATATGAAGATTAGGGAAACACATAGGGGCTAATTAGGATGTTGGTCGACAGCAGTCAGAGGCTTTCCAACCAACATCCATGGTTTGACTTCCGGATGACATGTTTCAATTACGGCGCTTGGAACTTCCAACAGGTTTGAGGAGCCCGTTGGCCAGTCGGAAGGGCTGAATATCCCATGAAGAAGGCGTTTCTGTCTTTGGGATTATGATGGCACTTTCCGAAAGCAGACCCATGTCGGCCTTTCTGGCATGAATTTGCTGTCAGAAAGTGCCTGTCAGAAAGTGCCTTTGGGGGCCCCTAGCAGGGCCCCCTTCCCACTGGCCCACCCGGAAGGGAGTTTGGGGCAGCTATGGTGACCCCCTGTAAATCCCTCCACCACAAATCCTGCCACATAGTGCAGGGATTTACACAGGCTCCCATTTCTCTATGGGAGTGTGTTCTACGGCCATTTACAGCCGCAGCACAAACTCTCTTGGAGAAATGGGAGCATGCGACCGACATTGTGATGTCGGGACCGCCGGCCAGAGGTCGGTCGGTCCTGAGACCGCAACGGTCCACCCTACATCGTAATCATGCCCTTAATATTGACAGTACTCTGTACAGTTTGAGTTTTATATCACAGCTTTAAACTTATTCTAACAAAGCCGAATATAACATTTGCAGTTGAAGGAACACAATAGTGAGGCTTTTGGTAAGTGTCAATTGATATTAGATCACTGGTCTCAGCTTCTCTTTCAGAATTTTTTCCAATGGATGACTGCAGAGCAACTCTCCTTCCATGCTAGTATGCCTTTCCTCCTACATTAGACCACGTCACCATACTAGACAACAGCTCATCCCTTACTAGGCCACCTATGTTTCCATACTAAAAACACACCTCCTCCCATACTAGACCACCTCTTCCCCAATACTATACCTCATCTACTCCCATGCTAGGCCGTCTCTGCTCCCACACTACCTAGACCACCTCACCTCTCATACTAGAATGCATCTCCTCTCAAACTAACCTACGTTTGCCCCTATACTAAACCATCTCTCCTATTCTTGACCACTTCTCCCCCATTATAGACAAGCTCTCTTCCCATAACAGACCACTTCTCCTTCCGCACTAGACCACATCACCTTTTCATCCCTCCTCCGGTTCTAGACCACCATTTCCACATACTAGAACACCGCTCCTCACATACTAGATAACATCTTATCCAGTACTAGACCACATCATCTTACTTGCTAAATGACATCTTCTCCCATACTAAATCACACCTTTCCCAATATACCACCTCGTCACCATACTAAACCACCCCTGCTCATAGACTAGATCACCACCCATCCCATTATAGACTACTTTCCTCACATGCTACACCATATTTCCTTCCGTAATAAACCCCCTCTTCTTCAATACTAGACCACTGCATCCCATCCTAGGCCACAGATCCTCACATACTATACCACCTCTTCTAAGATTAGTGTCCTGAACTATGTCTTCTCCCAAACTACACCACCTCTCTTCTCTTATTTGACCAGCACTCCTCCCATAAAATACCTCATCTTGTTCCACATGTTGAGGAGGTGACAATTATGTGTTGGTGTACACGCTGTAGCTATGCAGAGGTAGGTTGGAATTTATGATTACTCATAATGTGAATGAGCTTAATAATTCTCAATTGATTGCAGCCTTTGGCTCTGTTTTTATGTCACTTAATTGCAAGTTTATATTAATTGCAAGTTTATATAGCGCTAGGATCGACTCCCGGAGGAGTATCTCCGCGCTTCGACCGCTGCGAAACCCTTCCTGGCTTCCCTGAGAGATGGTCCCTTAATGGGTATCTCCAGGGTGAGACCAGGCATCCCCGGCGGTCTGGTGGGGCCGTTAGTGCAGATGAGGCAAGCTTATGCCCAGAGTTGCCGAGTGTGATCGCTGATCAGAGTGGGCACCGAGGCGAGAGAATTATCGAGTCCGCTGACCCTGGTCCAGAAACCTGCCGCGTCGGGAATCGAACCCTGGTCCCGGGCCGTCCTCTGCTCTCGGGTCTGCCGCCTCTAACCAGTGAGCCACACTACTCACTTACCTTCCCTATACTCACTGCACTATTCCCTCCCCCCCCCTTTACCAGGGCACTTTATAAAACTATAATTGTTACCTTAATTGCCTGAATACGTGGCTAAGCTACATTGGAAATAAATACAATGTGAGCAAATCATTGTCAATTGATTTTTGTTTATTGATTGTGCATATTATCTTGTTTACTGGGACCCCTCTTTCTCAGCAATATACGTACCCAGGTCCCAGTGACTTTATTGGGTAAAACCCCCCCTTTCGTAACCGAGGTAGGTGATAAGACAGATGGTTTAAATGTGGTGTGTTATTCACCTGCTACACTAAATAGAAGGACCCTATTCAGTAATTATTCTGTTTCACTCCTGGAAAGCTATAGAAGTACTTGCTACTGTAATCAGCTGCACATGCATAATTGTACATGGAAAATGCGTACCCACATTCAATTTGCTCACGCCACTTTTTTTTTTTACCAAATTCTTGAAATATATTTATCCCTGGAGAAACCCCCTTTCGTACACCCCACCCCAACTAATTTTGCTGATATTCCCTCCCCAACGACATTCTAGATAGTGATTTGCTCCTGCCTCTGACAGATGTAAAGTTCTAACCATATCCATGGTAGGACTATGCCATGGAAACGTTTTTGAATATCCACAAACATATTACTTTGTGAGCGCCCAATATTTAATTGGCATTCCTGCGCTGGAATACCACCCTACACCCATTGGAGCAAACGTAATTACACTTAAAATTAAACTATTTGGGTATAATAACTGTGAGAATGTTAACGTACAAGTACAAGTTCATGCTTTGAAAATTAAAAAGTGGAAATTATTATTAATTAAGACATTTGTGCACAACTAAGATCAACTTAGTTGTTAAAATGGAGTTGGGAATCATGCTTTAAGACGCAAATGTCTTCTGGTAGCCGCCATTAGCCTGTCATGCTACGTCATGGATATTTGTAAACATTTTTCCAGTGACCAAAAGGTATGGTGTATGGCCTGACTGATAGCCGCATTGATGCCGACAGGGTGAGTTGGGCATAGGGGACACAAAGCATATACATGGTGTGGACAGTGAGTTGAGGCCTATTTTGAGGGTCAAATCATCCTTCCTATGCCTTTGTTCTCTTAATTGTCCATGTGTGATAGAGGTGGGCAACCCATGGAAGTTTCTGGCCAAGCTCGAGCCAGATGCCTGGCTGTGGCTGGGCTTGAAGTTCTCTTGAGCCTCAAGCCCAAGACGAACCAAGCCTTCATGTGGCTCATATCTGCCAGCCATCCTCTATACATCTTGTGCCAAGAACAAGGCATTAGCTTTTGATAAAAAACATAAGAGGGAAAGAGATACCCATCAAGTGGATGAATTGCACAATGTGAAACCAGAAAAGCTGGGATCAATAATGGTTTCCCCACTTTTGTGTGATAATGGACAATTCATTTATTTCACTTTGCCTCCTTTTTCTTCATTATCACATATAAGCGCGCCTTGAAATACAGGAGCTCAGGGTGTGTGCCGTACAAAACCTTCTCTTGTGTTTGATGTAATAAACTATAATGCTGTTTTAAGTACAATAACAACCAGGCCACCCAGAGGGTGCACCTGACAAATGACTTGCCTCTTGGGTCACTAATGGCCTTGTTGGCTTGAATGCTTCTAACTTAATGTATGAAAACTATTACTTGTGGTGAATATATATATTATTATGTACCGATGGGAAACGTTTCTGCACGTTAATGCACTCTTATGAATATCGAAGCGTTTGTCAAAAGTTACGTGTTTGTTGCACAGTGTGTTTAAATGAGTGTGTTCCTAAAAATAAGTGGTGTGGGACACTTCTTTGCGTCTTTCCTTTCACTTATCAGCTTGCCTGTTTAACCAGTTTCTGAGTTAGCACTCAGTCAAGTAAGCAGAATCCCTGTATTGCTATTCACCTGGGGGGGGGGGGGGGGGGGCGCATGTAAAGGCCTGGAGGGCCACGAACGCTTTCCTCCCCCCCCCCCCCCCCCACCCCCCCCTGCCCTCTTTCACTCTGCATGCGCTCAGGACTTTAAGTGGGCCGGGTCCCAGACACAGTAGTTATTTAAAGAAGACATTGACAGAGGTCCTTTCTGGACCCCCGTATTCATGTCCTTAACTGTTCATGAAAAAAACACTAAGCGATGTATTAACGAGTGTAAAAACATTAAAGTACTCTATGCACTCCCTGTGAAATTCATTTAACATGCTGTTTTAAGTTTGCGTTCCCTATGGGTGTTTGCTTTTTGCAGGACGTTGTGTTTCTTTTTCAGGCAGCATATTTCTCTGGTCTAGTGCATAATAAAAATGTTGTCGCATCCAAGTGTTTATAACGAGGAACTGTTGAGTTGTGACTGAAAGCAGTGCAGCGCGAATTTCTCTCAGTGCTTGTTAGAGCGAATAAAGATGTTCAGAATACGTGGCCATCCAGTCCTTGGCCTCTCTGCAAATTCCACAGAGCAATGGTCACGCATGCCAGCTGCATTTGTGATCCTATGTAAATGTGTAAGTATGGTGGCACTATATGCCAATTTTATCATATACGTTAAAGCCACGCCCTTAATTACATAGGCTCCTAACTTTCCGAGATCCCCCACTTTGTTTATCCCACTTAAAGGCCTGCCTGTGCTACATGTTTGATGCTCTGCTGAACGATTGGTCCACGCCATAGGCTTACATTACCAATGGAGCCTCCGCTCTTCTAACTCGGGTTTTGAATAGTGTCAAGAAATTACTCAGCATGAAAATATGTAGAATACAACATCTACGCAACAGTGTGTGCCAACGTGTGGTCATATGTTGCATCCACTGTGGGCACCAATACTTTCCATCGTACTGTACAAAACGCATGGATTCAGCGGCGCCCTGCCCTAGTTTCCTGTACCATGCTGTGATGAATGTCTACGGACAGGAGTCAGAAACTATCACATACATCCCTTTGAGGGCACGCGAATCTCTCCACAACGGCACTCAAAATGAGTGCCGCCTTCCTTTCATGCAGCAAAGGGCAGCTGGCACGACATGCCTATTCCGATTTTTTTCCAAAATTCAGTGCGGTGTAGAGGCATCGTCCGTGCTTATTAAAGGAGAGGATTGTTAGGCCGAAAAAAACGGGCATTCTGCACAGGATCGGAGCCCACCCGCCCCCACAATCTGAGCTCTGCAGATGAATGTGGGCGCGCGTGAGCTGTTATTGTAGCAGGAGGAGGCACTGAGGTGCCTTCTCGGCGCTGAAGAGTGTACGTGCTGGACTGATATCCCCCGAAGGCCCGGCTCCTTTTCGATCTCTCCTCCAAACTTCCGCGAGCCTCCTGTCGTCTGCTCGGGGTCGCCATCCGATCCTTTGAAAGTCCTGGGCGCCCTCCGGCCCCGGCGCGCGGCTGATGCGCCAGATGAAGCGGATTCCGACAGGAGTTTCATCCCAGCAGTACATGCGCGCTGCTGCTGAGACTGCTGAGACCGTGGCTGACCCTTTCCAAGGGCCGGCAGTGCAGCAGTCGGCAGAACCTTGGAGCAAGCACAGTCTCTCCAAAAGGCCCTGCCTTCCATTTCTCCGTCACATAACACGGTAGTGTTTGCAAAATGGCATTTCATTTTTCTCATCACGAACGATATACTTAAGAATCGTATTCCATTCGAAAAATATTTAAAACGGATACCAAATGCAGATAGCAAAATTAATCTCATATGTCCATAAAAATACATATACAGACAGAGAAAGCAAAAGAGAACTAAAGAATAAAGAAAATCAGATACTACTCCCTCAACATGTTCTCACCATTTCAGCTAGCATATTTTACTAATGCCAGAACATCTGGCGGTGTAGCGACAGCGCTCTGAGTTATGACCTTCAGTACTGACCTTCAGTAGAGGTTACGGTCACAGTCAGCTATCCAAGACTGCAGAGGAATATTCTGTACAGTATTTAGGGTCAGATGTACGACCGTTTCTAGCAGTCCGCAAACGGAGAATTGGGCCGTTTGCGACCACTAAAACAGCATTTGGCATGTACTAACCCAATTTCCCTATTACCGACACGCAAAACAGGATTGTTATTAGGAAGGGGCGTGCCAAGGGCGTCCCTTCCTAATAGCGAGTCGCAGAGGCATGTATGAATGTTTTGCAACTGAAATGCGGTTGCAAAACATTTATACTTCACTGGCTCCGTGAAGGAGGTGGTAACCTATTCGCAAACGGGAAAGTGTTCCAAGGAACCCCTTCCCCTTTGTGAATGTGGGTACTAACATTTTTTAAGAGAAGGCAGTGGTCCCATGGACCACTGCCTACTCTTAACAAGCATTTACAATGCAATGGTCTCGGCAGCATTAAAGGTAGAGCTATTGGCATTGCTCATGATTTTTTTTTTAAATCATAAATAAATGGCATTGTCATTTACATTGCCAATAGCTTCATCGCTTGCATATGCGAGACCTATTGCATTAGCACCCACACACAGAGTAAGTAGTAGAGTGAGAAGTTGATAGTGAGTAGGAGAGAGTTATTAGTAAAGAGTATTAGAGAGTGCATCAGAGCTGTGTGAATAATAACAGCTGTGAGCCCGTGCCTGAGGTGCATCATCAGAGCTGTGTGAATAATAACAGCTGTGAGCCCGTGCCTTAGGTGCATCATCAGAGCTGTGTGAATAATAACAGCTGTGAGCCCGTGCCTGAGGTGCATCTGAGCCCGTGCCTGAGGTGCATCATCAGAGCTGTGTGAATAATAACTGTGTCAGCCCCGTGCCTGAGGTGCATCATCAGAGTTGTGTGTATAATAACAGCTGTGAGCACCTGCCTGAGGTGCATCATAAGAGCTGTGTGAATAATAACTGCGTCAGCCCGTGCTTGAGGTGCATCATCAGAGCTGTGTGAATAATAACTGTGTCAGCCCCGTGCCTGAGGTGCATCATCAGAGCTGTGTGAATAATAACAGCTGTGAGCCCCTGCCTGAGGTGCATCATCAGAGCTGTGTGAATAATAACTGCGTCAGCCCGTCCCTGAGGTGCATCATCAGAGCTATGTGAATAATAACTCTGTCAGCCCCATGCCTGAGGTGCATCATCAGAGCTGTGTGAATAATACCAGCTGTGAGCCCGTGCCTGAGGTGCATCATCAGAGCTGTGTGAATAATAACAGCTGTGAGCCCGTGCCTGAGGTGCATCATCAGAGCTGTGTGAAAAATAACTGCGTCAGCCCCGTGCCTGCGGTGCATCATCAGAGTTGTGTGAATAATAACAGCTGTGAGCACCTGCCTGAGGTGCATCATTAGAGCTGTGTGAATAGTAACTGCATCAGCCCGTGCCTGAGGTGCATCATCAGAGCTGTGTGAATAATAACAGCTGTGAGGCCCTGCCTGAGGTGCATCATCGGAGCTGTGTGAATAATAACTGCGTCTAGTATGCAGGACTACTGCTAGCTTCTTGTTTTATAAAGCGTTTGTAGTTTTGCTGTTTGCAGCGCTGTAAATAACAATTGCGCTATTATCCAACTTAGCAGTAGGCATTCTCACTTTTTTCTTATGCTTCTTTCTTTCATGAAGGTTTTTGAGGTAATAAGATCTATCAGGTGATTTCCAATATGTAAGGATCATATCCGTTTTTGTATGACTTTTATGTTGGCTTTGAGCATCTGGGTCAACCTGAGTTGGGTTAGTAACATCAAAAATGAAACATTCCATTTGTAAATTTCTAGATTATAAAAGTTGTAATTTACTACTTGCTTATGAAGCAGTCTTTGAATTTCAGAGTCTGCCGGGATCCCTCTGTCCTCTCCGTGAACGGCCTGTGAGCTCCATGCCAGCCCGACATTCCGACGCGCGCCTTGGGATTGGGTCGCGCCCGTGAGCTGTCTAAGTTACAAGCTCACGCGCGCGACCCAATCCCAAAGCGCACGTCTGAATCCGCACTTTCCCATAGACAATGCTGCGCGCGTGGCCAGCTCTTGTCTCCACTCCTTGTCGGGTCTTGTCGGCTGAGCGAACGACTATGGTTCTCTGGCGAGAAAGAGCCTTGCGCGCTTCTAGCCGAGACCCAAATATGGAAAGCAAACTTTTCATTTTCTTTTTTTTTTAAAGAAAAACGAGCTACATTTCGAGAAAAAAATGCTTTATATAAAAAGCAATCACAGACATGTGAGTGCAAGTCATTCTCAATGGGTCACAAGTTGGGACCTGCCTTATGAATATTGATGGAGTGGGTAGTTTGCATCGCTAAATGTGTCTGAGACTCATTAGTACATTCTATTTTGCGAGTCTATAATTGCGAGTCACAAGAGATCTAAATTAGCGACTCGCAAAATGAAATGGTTGTACATCTGCCCCTTAGTGACCAGGCGTTCGATCATCAGTTGAAACAGTGTCCCTATTCCTAGTGTTAAAAACTGAAATATTTGCTTCTTTACAAAGTGCTTCTTCAGCACTAATGCTGCTTATAAGCGCTACAAATAATAAATGTATTTAATATCCAATTTATGGTAATCAAAAAAATCATTCTTTATTGTATCGTTTATCAAAGCCATTATAATGATAATCACAATGTAGACCTTGTAAAATTATTTGCAGACCACTGTCATTATATATATGTCACTTGAATTAGTGACATTGGAAGGATGGTTCTGCCTTGCAGAGATACATACTCCTGTCCTTCGCAAAATCGCTTTTGAGCACTTAGCTCACTGAGCCATCTTGAGGTCACAGTAAGCATTGGTGTTAGACCTGGCATCATTGGCGTGAGTCTCCCTTCCATTTTGATGGATTGCCTCCTCTGTTTTGAAATGTTTTTGCTGGATTTATGCTTTGGGCACTGTGACACTGCTAATCAGTGCCAGAGTGCAAGTGCTCCCTGTTGGACTTGGCCCTTTTGGCAGGTTCACCCCTAAACGTTTTGCTTTTAAATGTGACCTGATACTAGTTGTTTTTGGCTTCTGCGCACTTTAACACTGAGTCCCAGTGTAAAGTGCATGCGCAATCTGAGTGCAGGTTGTGAGATTGGCCTGCCCTCCCATAGGAATGAATGGGGAATATGTGTGTCCATGGTAGTTCCTGATGTGTGGGGAGTGCAGGGGCGAGTCTGGTATGTGCGCACTCGTGAGATTAAATGCTGCACGACGGTGTGCGCAGATTTCATGTGTCTAGTGTAGAAGTGCCACTTCTAGAAGTTGGCATGTCTGTGCAGTGAATGTGAATTGACTGTCTGGCTTGTGATTGTCTGGAGCTGGCTGGTGTGCCTGGCTCCAGGAGTCAGGATGGGTCTGCCCTGTGGTGAATGGGGAGATCTGCATGTTGATGGCAGGGAGCGGTGCACCTGGGACCTGAATAGGGCTGGGCCTTCCCTCCACAATACTGGCTCCGCGCCCTGTGGTGCGTCTGATGTCCCTAGCCTGCCCTGTGAATAGGGAGAGGGGCTGAGCACAACAAAGTGCTCCAAAACCAGTTGCATCTGGTTTTCCCTTAACCCTGTGCTAGGAGACAAAGGAATATGTGTATAAAAAGGGGCTGTGACCCCATGTAAGGTGTTCTCTCTGGATCCTGACTTGAGGGGGGCTGCTGCTGCTGCTGGGCGCTAGGAGGAACCGCCACTGGGGACTGCCTCCCTGCTGGATGGCCTGTGAGCTGGCCTCTGGGCCCAGCCTTTGCCCCCCTGCATTCTTAAAAAGACTTTCCCTGGACTTTGGGACTGTAGCGCCTGGGAGCGCTTTATTTTTCATCCTGGGAGTGCTGTATTGTACACCTGTGGAAGCTGTGCTTGACCTTGCTGCTGGAAGCTGGGTTTCTGCCCCCAGGAGGACGGCTGGTGCCTGCAGCGAGGAGCTTAGTCATGGAGAACCCCCCCTGCAAGTGCCCTTTTCGGCGCGGGAGCCCACCCTGCATATTTGCCGTGTTTTATATCCCTAGAGGGTGCCCACCCCGCCAGGGACTTTGTAGTTTAAACGGGTGCCTACCCCATAACACTGCGACATCTCGAGCTCAACAGCCCGAGGCCGGGTTCGCCGTAGAGAGAAGAGCCACCGTGAAGCTGCAGCGCTGTGCCGCGTTGTGATAGGCCCCCGCTTTCCAGGACTCCCTCTTCGTCATCACAGGGCCTTGCTGGGATTGGTTCCAGCCGCCCAGGAGTCCCGTCGCGTCATCTCCGTGCCCTACTCCCATTGGTTCCACCGCCAACAAAGCCCCGCAGCATCATCATGAGGCCTTGCTGCCATTGGTCTGGCCGCGAGGGCTTCCCCCGAGATCTGAGTACTGCACCGGAGGCCAGGGAGAAGCTGCGCTGAGCCTCGCGGGCTCCATTCGGAAGGGAAGCCGGTCCCTGTTATTGCCGGTGTGCGGGCCTCTCCTAGTGAGGAGAGAGCCCCACGGAGGACAACCCCAACGCCTGAGGAGTCCCCCGAGAGTAGCCTGGTAAGTACAGAAGGGCTGGGGGACTCCATAGGGGTATTTGTTCTTGCCAACCGCGGCACTGGAGGAAGTTGGGCTTAGGGTAATTTTACAGCACCACGCAGTGGGGACAGAGTCTTTAGAGCGGCCCCGGCTGGCAGCGGGCCGCTCCCCCAGTGACTGGGTTGCATTTAGGGCGGCCCCGGGTGGCAGTGGGCCGCCCGACGTTTTAAAAGGGCCAATATCCTTTGCCACCTTCTTGCCCCATTAGTCTTAGAGCCTGAGGGCTCCAACGAGTACCCAGTTGCTTTCAGGAGCCAGAGTACTCCTAGGGGCATATTTCATTTTAGAGCGCCCGTGGCTCTATTGGGGGCCCAGTGTTTATAAAAGTCCCAAGGAGGACTTGGGGGCATTTGTGTTAAGCGCCCCCCCCCCCCGAGTGGGACTCACCAGCCAGTGGTGCCTGCGCCAATTTTCCCAGCTGCCCCCATGACAGTGGGCAGCTGCAACGTTCCTTTTGGGGTATTTGAGTCCCAGAGGAGGGTCCAAAGGCACGCTGGTGCCCATGCGCAGTTCCACAGCTGCCCAGCAATTAGTGGGCAGCTGCAACGTTTAGGCTGTGCACATCTTGGTGATCTTACAGCTGCCCAGCAAGTAGTGGGCAGCTGCATCGTTTAGGCCTGGCCCTTTGTGCACTCTACCCCTGCCGCCTGTGCAGTCAGCCCAGACATTCTGGACATTGGGCGTTTGAGCCCCCTGGAAGTCCCGTTGGCCTGGGGTCAGAACCTGATGTGACTCTGGTGCAAGGTGATGTTATACTGTGTTTGTGATGGTGATTACCTAATGCCAAATGCGATTAATGCGTAATGTGCAATGCCTTTATGCCTGTGATACCTCTAGATGTGTTTTCATGCTTAGGAGGTTGTTTTGCCTAGTATAGTTTATACTAGTGAGTTTATGTGTCCCTGCGTGATCTCTGCCTATGGTGATTAGTATTGCGTAGTGTGTACCTACCTTTTATCAGTGGTTACTGGTTGTGTTCTACAATTGTTATTTTGTGCTATTCTACTAAGTGCTGATTCTGACAGTGGCCCGTGAGGCCCTGTCATGTGTATATAATCCCCTGTAAATATTTCTCAGTGCCAGTTGGCACAGTGTATCTGTGTGATTATGATCTAATGTGTTTATGGTAATACAAAGGCTATTTTTATATATAACCTTGTGTGGAGTTCCTTTTTGTGGTGTGCTATAGTGTTGCTGTTGTGTGTGTGTGTTGCGCAAACGCTTTACACCTTGCCTCCAAGATAAGCCTGACTGTTCGTGCCAAGCTACCAAGGGGGTGAGCAGGGGTTATCTTGGCGTGTAACTCCCTTGCCCTGACTAGAGTGGTGGTTTCTGCCTGGCTTTGGCGCAAGCCTTAGCCAATCCTGAAATCCCATTTCTAACACTCCTTATGTTAAATTGAGATACTAATTGGATTCCATGATTGGGTTATTTGATTTATCTGTCTGCCCTTAGTACAGTGCACCATGTGTGCCCAGGGCTTGTAAATCAAATGCTGCTGGTGGGCTTGCAGCACTGGTTGTGCCATCCACAGAAGCAGCTTGTAAAGTGCGTCTCAGGCCTGCCATTGCAAGGCCTGTGTGCAGTCTAGCACTGCCATGTCGACTTGTCCAAGTGCACCCACTTGCCAGTCCCTAAACCTTCCCTTTGCTTCATATTAGACACCCCTATGGTAGGCCCAAGGGCAGGGTGCATTGTAAGTATAAGGTAGGACATGCTCTGATGTGTGTAGTATGTTCTAATAGTGAATTCCAGCCATTTTCGATTCTTACTATTGAAGGCTACCTGTTCTCATAGGCTAGAGTGGGCAGTTAGATTATTACATTCTTATAATCCTAACTGACTCAGGGAACATGGTAGAAATTCGAATTTAGTATGCCTGAACTCAGAATAATAAAATACATATTTTAGTAAAGTTTATTTTAATATTCTGTGTTTTCAAATACCACTTTTAGAAAGCAGGTATTTGCTTGCCTAACCATTTGAGCCTGCCTCTGCTGGGTTGTGTATTCCTTGTCTGGGTTTGTGTCTGACAGGGCTGGGGAATTCCAGGAGATAGGCTGGGGCAGCCCAGTGGTGAATAGAGAGATCTGCATCTAGATGGGAGGGAGGTGTTGCACCTGGGACCTGAATAGGGCTGGGCCTTCCCTCTACAATGCTGGTTCCACCCCCTGTGGCTTGTCTGATGTCTCTGCCCTGCACAGTGAAAGGAAGAAGAGAGTCATGTCAAAAAAGTGCTCAGGAACTGGTTTGAACTAGGCAGAGGCCTCGCTGCCTTCAGAGAACAAAGGATTTTGGGGTATAAATATTGGGACCCCGATCCCAAGAAATTAGATCACTTCTGGAACAAGAAACCTTTCTGCCAAGGAGAAGAAACAAGGAAGCTGCAGGAGTTTGGACTGCCCCTCTGCCAGTGTGCTGTTTGCTGGGTTGGCCTGCAGTGGTTGCTTCATTGCCAAGTGAAAGGAGAAGGAACTTTGCATGGACTTTCTTCTACAGAATATTTGCCAAGGACTTGAACTTTGCTTGCCTCTTGCTGAAGTCTCAAGGACAAAAGACTTCATCTCCAGCTCCCTCCTGAATTTCCTTGCTGGGAATTCTGACTCCAGTCACTTGCGTGCGACTGAGAGCTGGAAGTGCGACGCATCGAGAGGAAGCGTGTCGCCGCCGCAGCTGAAATCATCGCAACACCAGAGAAGCGAGCCTCCCCCGCATCTCTCTGGAAGCGTGTGTTCATTGTAGCTGCCTGCTGTCGCATCACCAGAGAGGTGTGACGCCATCGAGAGAGTCGCCATTGCATCACCGGAGAAGCACGTCGCAGGACCTGTCGCGGCTCCAAAGTACAGAGTCGTCGCAAGGCTGCCAGGGCGTCATCGCATCGTCATGGAATCACCGCATCAAGGGCGCCATCTTCTCGCATCGCAACCGGATCATCGCATCCCATCAAGGCGCCATCTTGAGCACCGCAACGGGCCCGCAGGCCGAGAATTTACGCATCACCTCCGCACCGCTAAGGCTCACAACGAGTCCCCTACTCTGCGCAAGCATTGAGGAAGGACGCAACCATTCCCCCGGGTCACGGAACCAACACATTTCCCCTTTTGCGAGCCTTTTGTTCACTTTGCGTTACGCACCCAGGTACTTTGTTGAGAACTTTGTCACATTTACCATCAACTTGAACTAAAATACTTTAATCCTCTTTTAAGTAATCTTAAGTGTAGTATTGTGGATTTTTGTCGTTTGTGGTCTTGTGTTCAAGTCTATATAAAGAATACTTATTTTTATAAAACCTGTGTTTTGTCCATCTGTAGTGTTTTCACTGTATTACTGTGTATATTCATAAATGCTTCACACACTGCCTCTGAGATAAGCCTGTCTGCTCGTGCCTAGCTACCAAGGGGGTGAGCAGGGGTTATTAAGGGTCCCTATTTGGACAAAGGTGATAACCATTGCCAACTAGAGACCCCCAGATCTAACAATTGTTTTTTAAGGAGAATACTTAATCTACATACAAATAGTGTACTTGATACCTTAACTCGTCCCAGGGCTTGATCAGTGTCCCCAGTTTTCAATTGACTCATATGAAGGGCCACTCCTTTACCTATATGGGTGCCAAGCTTTGGAACTCAATACCGGCTGACTTAAGAAACTGTCAATCATTGCTCCCCTTCCGTAAGCTGCTGAAAACGTGGCTATTCTAAGTCTATTTGATTAAACAGTTATCTGTGAATGTCATGCGCCAGGAAACCCCTCGGGGTAGCTGTGCGCATTACAAGTTGTTAATAATAAGAATAATGATACAAAGTAGATTGATTATTATATGTGGGCATTCTCTCTGTTAAGTGACCAACTAAGTTGGTGTGAATCGAGAAGAAAGATCACTTCAGTGGAAGACCGTGAAGACTGTAACAACATCTACTATTTCCACTGGTGCTGAAGGGGTGGCACAGTTGTGAAGCAATTCCCACCAGTCCGTGTGTAATTGTGCACATGGATTTGCACGTCAGAGCAACAATAACTCTTTCAGCGACTGATAGGTACAAACTTAGGGGTGCATGAAGTTGTAAAGTTAAGTGTATTGCAACTTTGCAAGTATTGTTTGTAACCGTCATCAGCCTAGCAAGAAAGAAAATTGGTGACATTTAAAATTAAAAGGGAATGAAAGAAGTGGCAGTGGAAAAACATTCCCATAGCTGCCCAGGGCTGTAAGAACTCAAGCATTTTTTTTAATGGCACTTACCATCCATTCCCTGCTGTGAGACCCACTCTAATAGGGTACCACTTTTAGTACACAACTGTTGAGTGGTGGCTATTGGAAGGGTTTCTCCATTTCTACCCACAGATATCGGCAGCCTTGAGGGGCACTAGGGAGAAATCCTTCCCCTTCAATAGCCAATAATTAGCAGGGTAAAATCTCAGCTTCCAGGAAGTGGCATCTGGCTGCATGGGACGGGCCAGTGACACTAAACTTTGTCTCAGGTCAAGTTTGAATTAATCATGACATTTAATTCACCTTCAAGTAGGGTAAAGTTACCCACCTTCACTACATCTTTGTATTGGACAGTCTGTGCACAAGGAACGATTGCACAGATTACTCTGATTACTTTGAACCCTTACCTTGCACTCATAGCATCGCCGACTCAGTGACGCGACAAGTGCATATTACGTGGTTTTATTTATTTATTTAATTTAATTTTACCTATCCCATCGTCTGTCGCCTTCCCCCCAACCCATCCCGCCGCTCTTACCTCTGCCTCCGGCGCCTGATAAATGGAGGAGCAACATTGAGCTAGCACTAGTGCAAAAAACAGGGCAATCTATAAAATATTTATTATTGCTTTGAAAATAAGTTGTCTTAAATGTTGTTGCTGATAGTTTGTCCTGCACAAAATGGTTTGCTTTGCAATCAAGTGGATTTTACTTGAAATAGTTATGAGCCATGCCACATAAAGTGAACACAACTGCCAATTCATGACACGGCCTCTGCTGCACTTTTGTGCTGAATTGCATCCTAAAAAGTTGAAGGGTTGGAGCAGCGCTGTTCTACCTCCTTATACAGTTCAAACAGGCTGCTTGTCTCATGAACTTTAGTGGCATCTGCTACTTTTGGCTGAAAATGTAGCATCGTTTGTTTACATCTCTAAAGTAAATAAGAGAATATAACAATAGCATACAACAAAGCAACATAACAAAACAATTAAAATGTAACAGGAAACACACAAACAACGTAACAGAATGCAGGACTTCAATCGCAATGCAGGACATCAGGTTGCAGTATTGCAGCACAAAACACACAGAAGCACAAAAAAAAAAGACCATAACACCTCAGTGCAACAAAGTGTCAAGCAAAAAATATGTGCAAACACTGTAGTTACATATCACAACCTCTAGAGACAGTGGTAAAAAAAGATTGAGCCAAATATTGCCTTATGTTGCCACCAAGGACCTAGTGCCAGTGAAAAATGCTTTGTCATCCCGCATTAAAGCTTTTGAGGTCCAAACTTTTCAGAATTTATATATGATCATGACCACTGAAATGCGGTTTCTGCAAGGCATGCCAGGACAGCTGCAGAAAGTACACCAGGGTGCTTAAAACATTAGACCTCCTAACACACGCCGATGATCCGCTTAAAACACCATGCCGCCCCAATATTTCATTTTGAGCCTTTATTGCTGTACAGACCATAAGGCATGCTGTAGCCCAACAGGGAACAAAATACAATTATGTCCCTTCTGAATCCATTTGCTGCCTCTGTTGAGGAAAACATGACACAGAAACCTTCAACTGCAGCATGAAATGCGCCTAAAGCCATCATAACATGAATTATTAATGATTAGTAACGCACAGGACGACAGAATCACAGCAGCGCCTCGGTGGCACTTTAAATCCCCCAGAACCCATCGCAAAGTCAGAAGCACTGGAACTCTTTAACAACCAGGGCGCATTGCTTCACAGTGACACGAGCGATCAAGCATTTCTAGGCACTTGAAATTGACTGATCCTAACTCGCATGTGCAGTAAGGGGATTTACACCCAACATTTATTGTGGAATGAGCTTCTCAAAGATGAGGCGTGGTACAGAATGTGAACCAGAGGCGTAGCTAGAGCTTGTGGCACCCGGGACTATCCCTCAGAATGCCGCCCCTGGGGGGGTGCTGGGGAAAAAGGACGGCGAGCACTTGAAAGAGGTCCGAGAGACGCATAGTATCGCTGCTAATAGTTACCTCGATCATGCAAGTTACATGCATATACATGACACGGTCCAAGGCTACACAGTTGAATACACCGGTGACAGGCAGTACAAAAGGAGAACACACAAACTGCATGATCTATCTGGGGGCTCAGAAAAACTTCATGTGACATCCATCAGAGAGCTGCGTGAACAATTACAACACGAAAGGAGTGCATACCACATATTAGCCCTACATGAAGTTAGAATTTTTGAAATCCTGTTTTCTGCTGCTAACGTTTTGAGAAATTTCAATTTTATACTGTCTGAAAATTTCCCAAGGTGATTTTGTCTTTGCCTTCCTTATGAGTTTGCATTAAATTCTGCAATGTGCGATAGCTCCTGGAACCACACTTATTGGACTTATGAGCTTTGGAATGAAAACCATGTTCCCTTGATAAATGCTTTCAGGCCAAACCTACTGATATCTATCAGGGGAAAATCGGAAGATGGCATTTTGGTGCAGAAAGCAGCAAGATCTGGACGTTGGTCCTCATTACTGGGGGAATAATCACTCGTAATGAAGGGTATAGCAACAACAAAACAAAAAAAATAAAAATCTTTCCTTTCTACTCCGCCACTATCCTTTTTCAATCCAAATAACAGACTAACATGTCCACTACTCAAATACATTTCTTATTCCATTATACTAATTCACCACTAATCCTTTATGCGTTCCGGAGTAGCATGCTACTCGCCGAAAAAGCACATTAACATCTCAACAGGGGTAGCAAGCCCTATATAAATGCAAACCTTTTTACTTCTTCTACCCCTTCGGTATCCTTCTTAATACAAATAATTGACTAACATATCCACCACTCAAATTATTAAAAATGACTTGCATATTTAATTATACTAATTCACCACTAACACTGTATGGGTTCCAGAGTAGTGTGCTACTCGCTGAAAAACACTTCAATCCCCCCATCAGAGGTAGCAAATTCTATATAAATGCAATGATAAACAACAATGGACCTGTTCAGAAAGTGAACACGCTGCTCATTGACTCCTCCAACATGTACATTCACCCAACTTTGTGTGACGGAACAGCGGTTATCCTTATGCCGTCTGTTCAGGAGGGACCTGGATCACCTGCTAGTTAATAAAAAACAATTGAGTCTGTGAGCTCTGCCTCCCGTGGTCTATCCGACCCTCCAGTGTGAAATGACCAAACATAAGTAGGAAAGGAAAAAAGGTGAAAAACGATTGGCAGTGCCTCACGGGAGTAACACCATGGGAGTCTGCAGACTAGTACTTGCCTGCATCTTCAGGTTCTCATAATCAGCGAATGCCAACCCATAACAAAAATTGTGATAAAGTAAGAAAAAGAATTAAGACATAGTGCAAAGTGTCTGAGTCTCCATACCTTCACTATCATTCTCAATCCACATAATCTGACTAGCATATTCACCACTCACCTTACTTTCAACTTTTCACTATACTAATTCACCACTATTCCTTTCGGGAATTCTGGAGTTCCGAAGAAACGTGCCACTCGCCAAAAAAGCGCTTTAACACCCCATCAAGGGTAGCAAGCGCTATATAAATGCAAACCTTTTTCCCTTTTTTCTATCCCTCCACTAACCTTCTCAATCCAAATAACTGACTAACATATACACACCACTCAAATTTCTTTCAAATTTTCACTATAATAATTCACCACTAATGGGTTCCGGAGTAGCGTGCCACTCGCTGAAAAAGCACCTTGATGCCTTGTTATGGGTAGTGAGTGATATATAAATGCAATTACAATACAATTATTATTATTATTTATGAAGCTTGTAAAGCGCCTGGTTACACTAGCTAGTGTGTCCCCAAGCTGTAAAAACCTGACCTGACTGATTCCTAAAGCTCATAAATTCTGGGAGCCCGTGGTCCTAACATTGCTCTTTGGAGAACAGAATGGTTTTCAGCTCTGTCCGAAATAGGGCCTCTGATGTCTCCAGACGGAGCCTCTGAGGCAGTTTTTTCCAATTAGTGGCGGTCATTACTCTAAAGGAGCGCCCTCCCATTCTCACTCTATTGAACTTGGGGACAAGAGCTTGCCCGGTCCCACTTGACCATAGTTGTCGGGTAGGGTGGTATCGGTAAAGTAGGTTGTGTAGGTGCGTGGGGCCCTTCCCCTGTAGGATACGATGGCCTACACACAGGGCCTTAAAAATCACACGTTCTTTAATTGGCAGCAAGTGCAAGGTTCTGAGCGCCTTCTTAGCTGAGGCTCTTTTAGGAAGCATGAGAATCAGGCGAGCAGCCGCATTTTGTATTCGCTGCAGCCTCTGGATGCACATTGCATTGACTCCCATGTACAGGACATTCCCATAGTCCAGTCTAGATGTTATTAGAGCGTGGACCTCCAGCATACCAAAACATGTGCCTGCCACTTGTTTGGTCTGGTACTCGAACGAGATTTTATTGTCCAGCCAGATCCCCAGGTTCTTCACCGAACTGCTGGGAGTGGGGAGGGTACCCAGCATGGCAGGCCACCATGCTGAGGTCCATACTGAGGGAGTCCCACCCACAATCAGCACCTCCGTCTTATTAACGTTCAACTTGAGGCAATTGTCAGCCATCCAAGTGGCAAGTTCCTGCATGCACATGATGAAGTTGGCGGCACATTGTTCCTGTGGCTGTGACAGAGTCACAACCAATTGCGTGTCGTCTGCATAGGACACTACTTCCACCCCAAATCTGTCCCTAATAGTTGCCACAGGTGCAACATACAGGTTAAAGAGGGTGAGACTAAGGCTGGATCCCTGAGGTGCTCCCTGTTTGAGGCTGAATTCTTTAGAACGAAAGGGTCCCTGTGCCACTTGGAAGCTGCGGTCTGTTAGAAACAATACAAAAAATAATTGGAAAAGTGCCATCAATACCCTCAAGCAACCCTCAAGCAACCAGGCAAGGGGAAACCATGCAACCAAATTTAAACCCATTCTTCCAAACTCCCGACCTCCACAAAGAACATAAGTCCATACCAGTGTCAAAGACAATATTGAAGCTACATGAAATCAACCACATCTAGCCCACATAAATAGTTAGATGCTCGATGTTTACATGTTTATGCTTTTAATTAACTAATAAAGTAGTTACTTGAACTGTTCATAGACACAACTGGATAACATGGATGTGCTGTCCTGAGACTCTGGGGAAAAAACACACAAAGACACACACACAGCACACAGAGACACACAGAAACACACACCACACACAGACACACACAATACACACACAGCCACAATAAGACACACACAAACACACACTACACACATACACTCACACACAGAGGATGGAAGCCCTATTGTGCAGGGTTTCTAATAACTTTGCACTGAACTAATTTTATACATGACTAAGACAACTTAGAAAGATGATTCGGCGTTTCCTGCTGCAATCATTTTGAAGGAAGGAGACAGCACAATGCTACACCATCCAGAAAGAGAGTAGGCCTCAACACCGAAGCAAAATGGCACACAACAAACATGTACAGTAATATTCTTGCCACACAATAACAGCTCCAGAATCATGCTTTCGTTCGTGATATAGAGGAAAAAGTCTTTGCATCAAGAATTGCTTTAACTTCCCCCAAGGACATACGGCCAGTCAAATATCTTCTGGGGCCTCGTTACTTTAAGGGAGCTCTAGGGCTGGATCAGTAAACATTGTTGTCTGGCATCATTATTTGTGTGCCTGATGGTAACTTAATGCAGTGCTTAACATGAGCAACCGTTTTCATCGTAATATCTATGAAAGTTGATTTGTGGTTGAGCCTAGGTGATGAGCTACCCCTCTGAAAATGTTTAGCTAGCTCTTACTGCTCTCCTCTTTCTTACCGTACTCTATGGCACTCAGGGGTTTGTTCTAACTTCGTTCACTTCAGCAAAGCAAATCGCCCAGCAGCAGCACTGCCACTGCCCCAGCCAGGTCAGAATTGACTCCTCACGAGAGCGAGTAGTAGTGAAGCGCGTGACGCGTCACTACTATGTTCTCATTGCAAGGTCTGGCCAAAGAGATGCCCAGGGCCGTCATTGGTAGCACTTGCGTGCTATAAGATTGACGGTCTAGGAGTTAAACAGAAATGCCAGCCCTTTAAATATAAAACAAGCACAGAGGAAGCGCTGTCCCGGTAAAACCTTAAAAAAAGAGTTCCACAAAAGCGGATGGAAACAGTACTTCGGGTCTGGAAACTGATAAAAGTAGCACATGAGGAACAACATGAAATAGTATGATGCATACAGCAGAAACGGAGTAAAAGTAAGTGGCAAGCGCTGGAACCAATTAAAAACAAGGAAAGCAAGGGGGCTCGATATAAGGCTCTTTTAAGATTTATATTAAATACAATAGATTTCGCAGGTGAAACCTAAAAAGTGATTTCTTTGGAATGCCACACACCTCTGGTGGCTGTCTGGGCTAAAGGTTGATAAAATAGGTACTGTTGAGAATATTAAGAATAAATATCTATGAGGCAGTGCCAAGATGCACGCAAGCTTTAGAAATACTTGATATTTTTACAAGTTATTAAACCAATCGCTTTTACCTCTGAGTGTATCAGATGATAAACAGAATTTTTGGTTCCAAAGTGTGCAGTATAGCCACTAGGCCACATCGCTTCGTTAAACATCTGTGAAAACTATCTCCACTGCTGTCTAACTTTATGTTCACTCCGGGTAACTAGGATATTATCAATTTCAAAAATTCATATCCTCCATCTGGATTCAGTTAGTAAATGGTAAACTTGATTTCCCACTAGCACTCTGAACCAGAGTTCCTATGCGCTGATGGATGTTGCTGGTCCGAAAAAGAATTCTGGATTGACAACATACACCAAGATGGAGCCTTGAGAGCGAGTGAAAACTCATGCGAGAGACAGAGAGAGAGAATGAAAGAGAGAGCTTTGAGCACGTGTGCATGCATGATTGTCTGTGCACCTGACAGGGCTTATTGTCTTATTAGCCCGTTCACACTGTATCCCTAGTCCAGAAGCATGAACTAGAACAGCATTACCTATACATTACCTATTCAGAAGAATTATTTTGCTTGCCTGAGGGATAAATGGGTTTAGGTGCTACCAAATGTATTTCATTCTATCGTAAAGAAACTTGGAGACAAAGCAGAGGAGGTATGTTGTAGAAGAAGGTTTGTTGCACAGTTACAGTCATAGTTACTTAAAATGAACATACTGCAATGCTAGGTCTATGGCAGGACAGAGGGGACGTATAGTGATTTGCTGCATTAATGTCCAAAAGCCAAACTGAGCGATATACAAATTCAAATGAATACAGAACTAACAAGCATTGAGAAAGACAATAGGTCTGGATTTAATGAATGTAGCAGTCATAAATGCTGTTGCATGCAAACGTTCTGTTTTTACAATAAGGCCAGCACCATTGGCTTTGACAATTGTTAGGCAAAAGTAGCAAACAAAAATTATTTTTGAATGGAATGCATGTTGAAGACAAGGAACTGAATGTGACAAACAGTGTGATGTTTTAGTGTAGTTTTCAGATGTACAATAGTCCTTCATGAATTCCAATAGAAGCATGTCGTTGAAAGGTTAAATGTTATATCGAACAGCCAATATCATGAGGTGAGAGAGTAATGCTACTCCGGGTCGAGCGAAGCCTCACTATGTGCATATTTTAAAGAATTGGTAACAATAGGTTTTGACTAATCACTTCTCAAGCCAGACCTAAAAATAGGGTGCCTACAACTTAAGTAACCTGGAATGGTTTTCTCCAAACCCCAAGCAGGAGCAATCAACACTGAAACTCGAGAATATCAAGAAGCATAAGACAGATAGGCATGATGGCTGCATTTCAAATTTTGAAGTCTCGAGAGATTATAAGGCACTAATATCTGTTCGTTGGTGGATTTACTAACCCATGGTGAAATAAGAACCCTCACTGTGGTATTCAGCAGCCGGGTTCATGTGGAAGAGAATGGAGCCTAAGTAACAGCATGAGCATCATAGCTCAACGGGGAAACCAAGCGGGTGTCACCGCATGATACAAAATGGAAGCAGCCTTCTTGGGAAGTTACTGTGCAATATTAGAAGGAGACCAGGTGAACAGGGAGTTAATGAAGTCTACCCTTCACAGTGGCATAGAGAAGAGGCAGCCTTGGTAGAGGATTACTGTGTGTTAGCTGTCAGTTAAATCCCCAGCGTGCAGTTCTAGGTAGGGCGTGATCTCATCATGCCCCTAGAAGGGAGTGCTTCTAGGATAGAGATAGCTCTGGTCCTATATGGAGAGCATCTTTGACTGCTACAGCAATTCCAGCAAGGTGCTGAACTCAACAGATTTCCATTGTTCATGACGAGCTCAGCTCGTCCTCAGCACAGCCCCACTGTGCCTCATGACGAGCTGAGCTCGTCATGAGCATGGAAGGGGTTAAGTGTCTAAAAAGTGGAAATCTGGCCCATGGAAAAGACTCCAGATCGAAGAGGAGCCAGAGGTGGGGCGGGTCGGGGAGGGGCAGAGTGGGGGGTAGTAAACTCTGGCAGATGGCGAACAGAGATAAGTAAATAAATAAATAAAACAAATTACACTGTGAGCTGCAAAGCCAATCGGCAATGCAGCGCGGGAAATGTAATTCGTTTTTTTTTACTTAACTCTGTTCGGCCGTATGCTGGAGTTTACTATCCCCATGGTGTCCCTCCCACGCCCGCCCCCCATATCCACGTACCGCTCCCTCAAGGAGCCGCTACTGAGCAGGATTGTTAGACTTACAGTAGAGAGGGAAACATATGGTGCAATAGTTTGAACAAATTGTTATGATCAATAATTTGAACGGAAAGGGATAGTGATTTCCTGACTAACGACAGAACAATGAATGCATCTGAAAGTGAATGCTTATCTTTGGGGGAACAAACAGGCATAAAGGACACCTTAAAATTGAAAGTGAGAGTGTGTCCTTGATTCTCAACGTACTCCTGCATTACGCAAATTTGCAGCATTACAACTCGCACGTCAATCTAATGAATAAAGCTCAGAGAGAGATTTCGTACACCGAGGCAGTCATGAGCTTTAGTACCAAATGTGCAGCAGGTACAGTGTCACCGGGCCTCATGGGAATGAGGGATCTATTTCACCCCATTTAACACTGGGGAGAAGGGGGCAGATCCATTGCTTGCATCAGGCCCAATCATCCTTGCTACTCCCTTGGAGGTGCCTCATGTCATGATAAAGGCTGCTGTACATCTAACGATGGAGCAATTAGGTTTTTCCATCCTAAAAGGAATCACACAAAGCTGGAAGTTAGTCGAAGTGTGTTTCCAGACTGTAACAAACTAGACATAGAAGGAGTGGAGCAGAACCCCACACTAAATTGGAATACAGAATTAGAACGCCTCACATTCACAGTACAACCCTCAAAAACAAGGACAGGCAGGCTCTCTGCAAATAAAAACAACTGCCAATCTCTCCCACTTGCAAAAGCAATCTATGCCCTGGCTCTCTTTCTCTCTTAGAAAAGACCTGAACAACCAACCTCTTTCTTACTAAGCCTTTAATAAATACAACAAGCACAGAGGAGATTGGCAGGCACTTCACACAAATGCACACCCAACAACCTAAGGACCCCTCTTTAACCCAGTAACTCAGGGTGCAGACTGTGTCACCCTAGCAATCCCCGCACCCCTCACTGAGAACAGGAAATGGCATCACCTATTTATACATCACACACATAGAGAATCTGCCTAGTCCTCATTTGACCATCTGGTGGATCATTCTGCATTACTCACCAAAAACAATTATTCTGCCAAGACCCTTCCCACAGGCAACAATGTCAAAGAATTACAACTAACCGAACTTGCACACAACATTCAGTCTCTGAAAAGCAAAACTAGGAACATTCTTTCTATCCATTGGAGTGACTAGCTAGACACCTAACAAAGTATTCCCTTGAAGCAATAGGCCACATGATCAGATCAAGCTTAATAATGGGAAGTCTTGCTGGGGACATCAGGAGGGCATAAGAAACCTAACAAGTAACGATTTCAATTTAGTTATTGCTAGAATCCTACTCACACGCTTCTTAAATGTGATGATCAACTGAGGGTTGGTCACGTTGCTATGTAACTGTGCAAGTGGCAGAAGGGAAAAGGTGTTGCAATCAATTAATCAATCAATCAATCAATCAATCAATCAATCAATCATATAGGGGCCGTTTCACAGAACTAATCTGAGACAAAATCCAAAACGTACCACTTCTGGTATTCACAGAAGGCACTTACGACTTTCGGTATTCACAGAAAGCATTTAGGAGTACTAAAGTTAGGATTCCTAAATGCCTTTTGTGAATATCGAAAGTAGTAAAGTTAGGATTTTTCTCAGTTTAGGAGTAGTAAAGTTAGGAATTCTAACTTTAGTACTCCTAAATGCCTTCTGTGAAAACCGAAAGTCGTAAGTGCCTTCTGTGAATACCGGAAGTATTAAGTGTAGGAATTTTTCTCAGATTAGTTCTGTGAATCGTCCCCTCTGTCTTTATTCGGCAACAAGCCATATACGTACATTAAAAAATCATAAAATATTATATGGTTAAAATCAAAAAGATGCAATACTTAAATAGTTAAGCTGATAAAATCATTCCAACAGTGCAGTTTAGCGCCAAATTTAAATGCAGAACATAAAGCAAAGTCAAGCAAAAATAAGAGCAGGATCAGCGTAAAACATATTTCTGGACCTTAGTCCCCACATACATAACAGAAATCGTGAGACGGCAAACGCTATAGGTTGCCTTGTGTCGCTTAATGAGTGCAAGAAGTGGTTCAGCAGAGTCAGCGATTCAGCAGACTTGCAGTCTCTTCGTTTTAAACCGAGTACAATTACAATGCAATGGAAAATGAGTTCTTGTCTGCTGCCCACAACTGTAAAGTCATACCCGCCGAAGAAGAACTTTTTGAACCCACTATCCAATCAATAAGCCACATTTGAAAGCTGAAAACCCAGCTCGCTGCCACTCTGTGGCTCTTCTGAATCTGGACGGAATTCCTAGAGATGGCACATACGTTCACACTTATAAGAGATAATGAAGTATACATCATTTCAATGCCACCTAGACAATATTTCCCACCAGGGAACAAATCTGTGTCGTGGATATGTTAGGGAAGATATATTCCCCATTGTATTTAAATGTCCATCGAAAGGCAAACCAACGCTGCTGTCATTCATAATCACGATTAAATCCATATTCACAGAAAAATAGTTTGTGTTTCATGAAGTAGAGTTTTATTGATGTTTTCAACAATTTAAAACTGGGCCAGGTGCTTCAGCACAACATCTTTCATTTATATGTATTTATCTGGATAGTATCTTTAAAAGGAGTACATTAAAAAGGTACGTGGTATAAAAAATATAAAGTAAAAATATTTTACATTTTTGAAAAACTTCATGTTATTCTTGTCAGTTGCCTATAAACAGGTATGTTAACAACACGACGTTATTGTATGATTGTTCTACTGCTTCATGTCCTCCTGTTATTTGTACTTCTATCGCCATATCATGCCTGTAATTAGGTTCATTTATCACATATAATCAATTATTTATTGATACTGCCTTTTCAATATGTGTCTGTCTTTATATCTTTTTCACAAAAGCTGTTGAATCAAAAACGAACAAAAAACCATGCATATGACTTTGCCTTGTAATTGGTGTTGAATCACAAGATATTGGAGGAGGCTTAGATATAGAGATAACACATGATAATAAATCTCTTATAAAGCTGTCGTGTTGTTTTGTCCATTAGATATCAACAGCTTCGATTAGGTGAAGTCAAATACATTTAAAGATATCGAATGCACAAGAAAGTGCACCCATGTCTTCATACTACAGTTGTGAATTGATAATTTATCATTGTTCAGATTTCTAAAATTTCAAATCATAGTTTTATCTTAAATCATCTAATACAAATGTACTGTACTAAGCGTATGTGTTTACCCTTTTTTTTAGATTGCATAATAACCTTTATATAAAACATAGAAATCAAACGAAACTGCTGGAACAGTAGATTGTGGGAAAAAAATGTAATCTTTTGTGGGAAGACGTTGTGGGATGAAGATAATGAATTCCTACAGTATGCACAATTTTGAACATGACCCACTGAGCTTTAATAAATATAGGCTATTTTAGACTAATGAGATTGAATAACTTCTTTCAGATCACGTATTGGTTGAACTACAGAAATGAACATTGATTGGGTTCCATGGTGAGCATTTGTGAATGTGGAAGTGATCATGTTAGACCCACATACACCCAATATTTGCAGTTCTCTAACTAAAAGTGAAATGCAAATTATGCTGCATCTTTTTACCAACATGAGTTTTTGATACCTGGAGCAAAGAAATGAAGAATTACTGCTAGGAAAGCGTGAGCCAACGCTGATATCAAAAGCTGTGTGGGCTGTTTTATGCATTTAGTCCTTATCTCCTTTCTAAATCTATATTTCTTAATTATACTTTAATATATTTAGTTACTTAACTATTTATTTATGCGGTTATTTATTCATGCCATTGTGTAAATAACAAGTAATCAAATAGAAGTATCGTTGTTGAATATTGACTGACTAAGAAGAGAAAGTCCAGCTCTTTGCTCTACTTTGCCTGAAACAGAAATGGTATAGAAATTATTCTTTAATCTGTTGTTGGACAGCTGTGAGTTAAATCATTATTGAAATCACCACGTACAACTCAGATCGAAGTGTTTTATTAGCAAGCCTTCAAAATTAGGTATTCAGCTATTTTTTCAGGATTCTGCTCCTGAAATTTGTTTGATTTACGAGAAACCACTCAAAGCTTGTCATTGCCTTTAGGCACCGAGTCCCGGTCTGGTGACTCGTTCTTATACAGCAAATAAATATCGATCCCGGGAGCAAGTCTGTTGTGGTTTCTTGGCTAAATTCCATCATCCCCATTTCTTCAAACAGGTTAAATTTAAAAACCATAATTACCTTGGTTAGAGGCTGGTATAACATTTGCAAGTTTCTTCGGCTTCGACACATCTCCTTGAGACTCAGATCTCGGTTAAATCACTTTACTCTTCTATCATTACCAATACATTTTCTGTACACACTGCTTAGCAGGAGGTTAATCGTGTTGGACAACTGACATAAGGCAACTGCTTCTTGCATTTCAGAAAATCTGTCCAAGGTAGAAAATTTCATCTGATCAGTTGTGCAAATATCTACAAATTAGGGTATGTTTCCATTTGCACTTCTCCGCAGCCTTCAGGATGGAACTCCACCCTGTTGTTCGGGTCTTTCAAACCATTTGTGGAATCCCAGCCTAATATTTAGTATTGAGGTACTCTCAGAAGTGGATTCAATAGCCACAAATTTATCTAATGAGTTAAATGTCATCTTAAACAAAGCACTGCCACCCACAAATTCCAAAATGTAAACCTATTGCTCTTTGGTCAGGATATATTCTACTCTATGAAGGAGGTTTCGGCAAAGAATTTAGGCCTTCCTCACCTTGCCTCTTTAGATGGATATAGCTCACATATGCTTGCAGCCTGCCAGACCATCACTGGCGTTTGGGAGGATATCTTCCAAATCTGTGAGCAATAATAATCATAATCCAAATAATCGTAATCACAATACTACTACTGCAGAAAATAACAATCATGATAACATGAAAATAAGAGAAGTACAAGAGATATGCAGTTCCTAATCGCAAGGGAAAGGGAGGAGCTAGGCTCGAGTGGTCTGCACTCACACAGGTAATGGGGGTTCCACCTGAATTTAGGTCTCTTGCACACCCGGCTGGGTGTCATGCTTCATCAGAGGGCATGTTCCTCGTCAGGTCGGCGCTGCAATACCTGACAGACTCTCTAATAAGGGCTCTTTGGGGGAGATCTTTTATTCCAAATCGCTGTTAGGTGCTATGGGGGTAAGGGGCATAAGGAGTGTAGATGAGGAAAGTGTCAGATAGTTGAAAACAGGATAGGAAGTGTCACTGAAGAATATTTTAATCAATAGGCCTTGCAACCTGGTTAAAAACGAGGAATGTGCACTCCAGAGGTAATGGCTCTATATTATGTGGTCAACATGTTTCTCGCCTGATGGTCAAATGGTCCAGTGGCGATTCGTCAGGACCTAATAAAAACAGTTCTATCTACACAGGAATGGTTGTCTGGTGATATTTGCCTGGATAAATCAATCTAAACAATACTGTAAATATAGTACCTGTTAAAGTGTGACCAACCCTAATCGGGACTGTAGACTACAGCATCAATTTCCGGCAGAAAAGACACATGGGAATTCCCAGTGTCGGTTGTAGAGATCGCAACACATCCGCTGACCTACCCAATACTGCCGAGAAGCTATTTGGGCACATATGCTGGACCTTTGAAAATACCTTAGTCCCTCTCATTGTTGATATATAAATATAAAAATAACAACAATACTAATAATGTGAAGAAAAAAATATATAAATATATGCATATGTATATGCAAATGTATATATATATTTTAAATACATTATATATATATGTGTGTGTGTGTATATATATATAAATCATAAAATAACGAATTATGTGTGTGTGTATATATATATATATATATATATATATATATATATATATATATATATATATATATATATATATATATATATATATATATATATATATATATATATATATATATATATATATATATATATATACACACACACACATAATTCGTTATTTTATGATTTAATTTTGTTCTACTCCTATTTGTTTCCAAAGATAAAAAGCATTTTCCTTTTTTTTATCACTTTATCACTCAAACATTTTCCTCTTCGAAAATCAATTTTAAAAAGCGAAACTTCAAAACAATAAATAGTCACAGATGCCCAAAAAAGCAGAACTAGCATGAAAAGAAAAAAAAAGCAAGGCTTATGCAGAAATAAAAATAATAAATCTTAACAACAGATGATCTTTACAGAATAAGTTGTAACCATGGAAACCGTTTTCTCTTCTAGCTCAAATCATGATCTTTTTGTGCTGGATTGCAAGCGTTTGCTTACTGACATTAGTTATTTCGGTGCATCCACCCTGCTTTACAATGCCGCAGTTACCTGGGTGAAGAGTCACTTGAGAGTCGCGTCTCCGGCAGTAACTTCCAAGTACTGGTTTCAACTCAGCCTCGCACCTCCCGGTAGCAGCCACTGTGCAAATGTTGTGATTATGACAATGTGTTTCAAAGGCTTGCACAGTTTTGTGTGAACACACTTAGCCCCTTGCCTTATGGGTGAATAGTTTCCTGGCAACGTTTTTAATTCCAGCTGCTCTGTTTGTACTGTTTTGTCAAAGGCGTTTTTAGTTTTCGCCTATATCTTCACTCCATCACTGTATACCCTTCCCACCTTTACAGACGGAACACAATTCAGTACTGTACAAAACAGGCACATATTTTTGTATGAGGAATTAGAGCTTAATAGAAGGCAACAGTATTGGATTCTGGCAACTGTAAAGTGCTGCACCTTTTTCCTCCTGCTTCTAGCAGCTTTACCATCTTCTGCGTCTATTTGACTAGTTGACATCTTCTGTTTTGCAACTGTATATTAGTTCCCTGCAGAGCTTCAGTGACCCCCCCACCCCCTACTTTAGCAGCTTGAGCACGGGGTGTGTGTCAATGGCTACTTTTGCGCAACATGAAACATTTTGTGTGGCTCCTTCCCCGGTGAAGAGGAGATTTTAAGGGAAGGATTGAAAAGTGAGTGAAGGGCTGCGGATATGGATGGAGTGGAGGCCAGAGTGATGAGGTAGAGAAGGATGGATGGATAGATGGATGGGTGAATTATGATGAGATGGGTGGATGGAGGCATGGAGGGGCAGCAGGAAAGAAGCATGGATGGGAAAAAGTAGAATGGAGAGAAGTATGAATGGATGGAAAGAAAAGATAGAGTGATGATGAAAAGGACAGACAGGAGGTAAGATCAACAGCTGGATATAGAGAACAGAGGATAAATGATGAATTAAAACGAAGGAAGGAAAAAGACAAGGATGGAGAGAAGGAAGGATGGATTCATATTAAGATGGAGAGAAGGAAGCGTGTATGGAAATGTCAAAGATGGATGGATGGGTAGATGGATGAGTAGTGGGATGAATGGAAAAAAGCACACAAAGGATGGGAAAAGGTAAGCGAGAAAGAAAAAGACAGTTAAAAGGATGGAGAGAAGGAAGGGAAGTTAAGGATTTCAGAATTCCCTCAGAGGTGACAATCCGTGGAACAACTCCCGGATCCGTTAGCCTCGATGGCTACTCCCTTTGTTCTCTGGTCCTGATTTGCACACGCCCGGCTTCCATGTCAGAGGTCTTCAAACTTGAGGTTTAGCCTTTCCCGCCGCCACTAGGGATCACTGAACATAACTGCAACATTTGACTTGTTCAATATGTTTAGAGCTTCCAATTTTAAAGAATAATTGTGAGAAAATATATTTGTCGTTCTTGTGTGCCCCAATAGATCTATTTTACAAGGGTGGGGCTGGCATTATGTTGAAGACCTCTATTCTATGTGTAGGCAGCAGGAACTGGAATGTTTAACTGAGAATGTTTTCAAATTAAAAAGAAACAGCATACGTTATCGAGAATTGGACAGGAAGGATTATTTCAAAGCAGAACCCATTAATTCAGTCTGTGAATTAATCGAAGACTATATACCTATCATGCTGATTTAAGCATTTGCTCAATATCAATAGCTATGTATTATGTTCTGTACTAAAGTAAAGCGCATTGGGCGATTCCCCTGGATGGAATGCATGACTCTAAGAATCCTACTGTCTGATAACCAACCTTGTGCCAGCGTTGGCTGAATCTAACTTCAGGCAGGTGGCACCCACCCAACGACTGATCTTATTCATGGTTTTAAGTGCACCAGGATCTTTGGAGAAACAGCTTGGATGTAAAGGTTTGCTATGAATCTGGTTGCGTTAATTGTGTGACATCTAGTATCAGACTTCACACCACTTCCCAGGACGTAGCCATACATTTTAACCAGCCTGACCCGCTGAGTCAAGGAAGCTTTGGAGCCCAAAGTGGCATTGGACCAAGTGCTCAGCAGGTCATACCTGCATTCTCAGCTTTGATGCAGGCCGTTGGCCCCAACAACTTCAAGGAGCTAGGGCAAAGGCTGCACCAGATATATGTCAAACAATAGATTCATTTTTTTTCCAGAGCTTTATGTAGCACGAACTTGATCCGAAGGTATCAGGTATCAGAGCGCATTACATGAGCACCAGTTGTGTTACATAAAGATACATTCATTTTTTTTAGACACAGGGAAATTAAGTGATATCCCCAGAATCACAGGATGTTGTGCATCATTGCCGAGACACAAACCTGGTTCCCCAGATTTGAGGTCAACCACCCTAGCCGTTAGACCTCTTCCTCTTCCAAAATCAAATCGTCAAGGATAAACAGAATGCCAGCTCTCATAGGTTAGTTGAATAGAGGATACTCGATTCTCGGAGGTTAGAATAGAGAATTGTGATTTTATTAAAGACAAGGAGGCTAGCATCATGCATAACCTTTAATTTACCACTACTAAGCAGCACTTAAAAGCTGCAAATAGAACAACATGAAGTCATAGAACAATAGAACATCCCCTGAGGACATAAATCTCCAGCGTTCCCATCTCATCTCTTTTGTTTCTCTTCCTCTTCTGCTAACATCTTTTACTGTCTTCTTCCAACTCTTTTCCAAGACTTAATTAACTGAGACTCTAAAACTTCCAAAAAATACATTTTAAGACAATTTCGTACACATCATATAAACATACTTTGGTTAATTCTCCCCAATATACTTTAAAACACCATTTCTTTACTCATACTATCTTCATTTTTCACCACAATCACCTCCAAGGGTGGGAAGGAGGAATAATGTGTACCTAGTTGTCGTTAATAAAATCATGAATCTCTATACAGTTAACCTCTGAGAATCAACAATTTATGCAAAGACAGGAGTTACCTCTGACACAACCTCTACTCTGGGCGTATCCTCCACCTTGTGAATATGGGCCTCTATAGTAAGCGCGGCCGAAAGTCTGACCCCACCTTCCAGCCCTGCCACATACATTTCCTTACCTGAAAACTCTTCTCATTGAGGTATGCACCTTTTCTAGAGCTGTGAAAGGTTGGGCATCCTTCCCCATCCTTCCCCATCGATTTCACCAAGCCATCTCCAAACAAAAGTACCTTGGACTCCTCACTTGTTTCCTTTTTCACGAAATCTCCTAGTTTTAGACTTATTCTAAACAGCACTGTCTTATATCTTTCTGCTATAAGCCCTGCATTGCTGTTGCCAATAAAACAGATAGCTCTTTGACTCCATCCTCGCAACAGATCAAGATCTAGATCTGTTCCGTTTAAATGGGACTCTGCAACCATGTCAAAGATCCTAGCAACTGGGAGCAAAACATCTAGAAGTCTATTTTCACATTGTTTTAATGACCACTCTAGGCCCTTTCTCAGATCATGACCCAGCGTAAACAAATACATAATAAGATATGCGTCTAAGTTAGGGGTCGTTGTCTCTTTGACCTCTATTACTGGCCTTGAGCACTCACCCCTCATAATATTCCGCGCATTCCATTCCAATGGGCTCCTAATCCAAGATTTTATGTAATGTGTAATATTATGCCCCAAATGGCAACTTCTCTGAGGTTTGTGGGTGCCTCATCTGCGATGGATTAAATAACACCCAATGGATCCCATACCTCTTTTTATCATCTTTGCTTAAATTGTCAATTACTGAAAATTCATCTGGCCCATCATTGTATCCCAAATCCAGGATATACTCATAAAACTCTGTGTCTGTATCTTGATCTGCCCAATTAGGCTGATTGCCCCTTTCCTTTGCTGGGTGCACCTGCCTTTCTTTTGTAGCACTTTGGACACCTATCTGTGACTCACAAGATACTCCTGCCCTTTTCTGTGTTAAACCAGTGACATCTCTGTGTTTTTGTTTCTTGAAACATTTGCCTCCCAGACCTCGATTCGGCCAATCCTCCTCCTCTGAGAGAGACCTAAACTCCTCTTCCCCTACAGTTTGACATTTTCTTTTTCCCCTCTTTCATTTCAATTTTAGGATTACCATCTCTTTATTATTATTATTTGGCACGTTGTTTACATTACTAGCCGCCTACATCTATAGGCCGGCGGCGATAGGACATTGCATATACAACGGGCGTCATTTAAAAGAAACAAAATACAAGTTTAAGATAAATAAGGACCAGAACCAGAGAGGAAAAAGAGGGGGGGGGGGATAAGGGGGGATGCCACGGGGGAAAAGAAACCAACTAATAGCTCGATATTAATTTTATAGCGTCATACAGCCATCCCAGGTGTATGTGTCATTAGGCATAGGATTTTCTAGCAATGAGGGCATAACAATTCTCGGAATTCATCCGACAAAAATGGTATACATGGTTGCCATATTTGATCAAAATCAGGTATTTACTGCGTGGCCACAGACGTTAGCTTTTCTATGCCCAGTATATCCCAGACCTTACAAAGCCAGTCCAAGTGAGTTGGGCCCGAGTCTGTTCTCCATCTTGCCAGCAAGAGTTGTTTCATTGCGCCCAATAGCAACGTGATCGCCCTGCCTCCATGTGAGCGCAATGAATACATGAGGGGGTTAGGGAAACCTAAGAGTATATAACTTGGAAATTTGGGTATGTCTGTTTCAAATATAGTTTTGATGGAGGTCAAAACTTCCAACTAAAAGGTTACCAATTTGGAGCAGTGCCACAGTGTATTTGTGGGTGTCCTTGTGTTCACATTGGCACCAGCATCTTCCATCTCTGGATCGGTTTCACGCCGCTATTCTAGCGGGCGTGTGATACCAGTAGTGGGCGATCTTGAGGAGCATCTCTTTGCTAGTGGTGTTGAGGGAAGAAGTGTGCGCTCTATGGAAAATTTCATTCCACTTGTTGTCAGTGAAGGTACCTTCACATTCCCTCCCCCAACATGCACGAGCCGGCGAGTCTAACAGGCGAACGGGCTTTACTAAAAGGCATAAATATCTAAGAGGAGTTTGGCATCTGAGGATCTAGTAAGGGTCCATTTTTCTTATGCTGTCAAAGGTCTACTAGCATGTGGGTGAATCCAGGGCTGTGACACTCAATGCGCCACCATGAGATATTGCCATTTTGTCGAGTGTGGTAGGTTATAGTGAGCTTGCAGATTGTGAAAATCCATAAACCCGTCCACGTCAAATAAATCGCTGACGCGCTTACAGTTGGCATATTGCCAGGGCTTAAACGCAGCCCCAGTAAGTGCTGGTGCGAAATCTGGGTTGCCAATCAAAGGAGTTTGAGATGATATGGGTGTTGAGAGCCGGCATCCAGAGGGAGGTAGGCACAGGCTTTGGATATACGTGCTCGTTTGCCTTCCCTGATTAAATCCCACAGCAGGGACTTTATTCTCTCCAAGACCCACGGAGAGGGCTGAAGAGGCAGTGTTGGCATAGTGTAAAGAAACAAAGGCAGTAGTGCCACTTTTATTGCTGCTGCCCAACCATGAAAGTTTATGCGTCTTCCATTTAGCAACATCATTCCTTGCGAGTGTTAGGAGGGCCCCATAGTTATGGGTAGCGGTGGCTGTAGTTGTAGGGTGTACTCGAAGACCAAGGTATTGTACACTGTCTTCAGACCATTGATATGGGTACATGCCCTGGAGTCGTGTGCGCTCTATGTCCAGAATGGTGAGGCCTAGGAGCATGGACTTCTGAGGATTGAGCTTGAAGCCGGAGGCCACTTGGAACTCTTCCATTTCAGTGGAGACCGTCGGGGTCCGTAGGGGTGAGGAGCACATCATCGGCATACAACATTATCTTGTGTTCCCTGCCTCCCATTTCAATCCCAGAAAATAAGCCGATTAAGCCATATTCTTTCCGTAGAGTGTGATAAGTAACGGCGACAGAGGGAAACCCTGTCTGGTCCTTCTTGTGATCGGGAAAGCGGACGGATTAATACCATCAATTTTATTACATTTTTTACGGTATCCCGAACCGTATCTCCTATTTCTCTATCAATTAGTTTCCTAATGACCTCCTTCTGCACATCCTGTGATGTAATTTCTCTTTCTGCTGCCATATTCTATTTTTCTTTCTTTCTTTATTAATTTCCCTTTCTAGATCTTAGCTATATGTTTATTTCCAACTTCCCTGAACTTATTTTGCTCAAAAATATATTTTTCCCTCAGCAATGCATGAAATCCTCAATAATCAACAACTGTCAACTGTTAACTGACATCTGATGTGGAGCGGAGATGCGTTGCTAGGCAACCTTGAGCAAGGAGTCATTGCGCTCCCATACATCTGCCCAACATGGCCTAATGGCTTTGGAAACATTGCTCATCTGTAGATGCTATCACAAGCCCAACCTGCTTAAGAAACCAACCTCCTTGCCACAAACAATGTGGCTGTTCTCAAGACTTCAGCGCAAGCAGCCTCACACACTGGAGCTGTTTGGAAATACTCTCCTCAAGCCCATTTTAAACTTTATGGTAGGCCTGTTTTAAAACTCATTACAGCTGTAACCAAAAATACATTTTCCTCTGCAACTCAACCAGACACCTCATTTTAACTTCTAAAAGGCCATAAACTTGTTACATATCAAACACTAAATATAACTCATTAATTTTACCCGAACGTTCGAGCCCAGACTTTTTGCAGCCCCCCAAACCTCCCCCCGGCAATGCAGTATATCATCTAGATAGACAATCAGAAAAGAAGGGCGGGGTTTGGCAGTATTTTATGGTTGTCACTTTAAAACGATATTTGAGCCACTAATTTTGCCTGGGTTTGAGGCCTTAGCCTTATTTATTTATTTATTTATTTATGGCATTTGTAGAGCGCTCTGTAACCCTACGGGCATCCTGGCGCTGAAGTGCATATAGATAAGAACTTTGTGAGGAACAGGAGAGTGGACATGATACTGAACAGAATGTTTTTTTTTGTTTTGGTAGGTTTTTTGAGGATTTTTTGGAAAAAGCCAAGTTTTCACCTTTTTCCGAAAGGTCATAAGTTCGTTAGTTTTTCTAATGTCGATAGGGAGGTTGTTCCATAAGTGGGCTGCAGCTATACTGAAAGCTCCTCCCCCACATGTGGCTTTCTTGATCCTAGGAGTGCTGATGAAGTTTAAAGATGAGGATCGAAGAGACCGGGTGGGCTCATACCAATTGAATTTATTCTGAAGTGGTCGGGGACCTAGCCCGTGAACTTCCCTGAAAACAATACATAGGAATTTAAAGCAGATCCTTTGATGTATGGGCAGCCAGTGTAGGTCAGCCAGGGCAAGAGTGGTAGAAGATCTTCGCTCATGAGAGAGTGCCAGTTTGGCTGCTGCCGCCTGGACACTTTGAAGTCTGGAGATAAGATAGGCAGGGGATTCCAGCAAAAGGGCATTGCAGTAATCCAGGCGGCTGAGGATAGTACTCCTGACTATGTCGGCTCTAGTCTGTGGGGGCAGGAGAGGTAGCAGCCTTCGGAGTCCTCTTAATAGAGCGAAACAGCAGCTGACCTGCTTGTTGACGTTGGTCTCTAGGCTCAGTTTGTTGTTGATAGTGACTCCAAGATTTTTTACCTTCTCGGTGCAGTCAACATATTCGCGGGCTATTAAGGGTATATTAGTTTATCGCCCCCGGGATCTAGATGTGGGTTTCCGGACAAGCTAAGTACGCTCATGGAATCCGGTATCATCAATGAGAACTCTCTGGTGTTGGGAGATTTTAATTTTCATCTGGGAAAGGAAACGGACCCAGAATCTCAAAAATTGATTGACACTATGAATTAAGCATGGGAGAATTTTTCGAATCTGGCGTTCGCGAATTTGCGTATTTGCGAACTCGCAATCCGCAAAATCCGCGAATTCTCGTGAATTTGCGGATTTTTTTTTGTGTTCGCAAGGGTTTCTGCCAGTTCGCGAGGGTTTTGTACCAGTTCGCAATTGCGAACTTACTTGTCGGCTCGCAACGGTCGCGACTATGTTGTTTCTACGTCTGGTTCCTCATCACAGGTTCCCAGCACCCTCTGTTTCACCACTTCCACCCTCTGTTTCACCCATGCCACCCTCTGGTACATCAATGCCACCCTCTGGTTCATCATCACTGTAGATTATGGGGGGGGGAAGCAAGCACACCTGCCCTGCTTCAACTGACATGAATTAATTTGGGGTTGATTTATTAACGTGTCACTGTTTTAAAATTCCAGTCTGGCACCTGCTTCCTTATCTGTAATTTGCTTATTGTTGCAGTGCAATTTTTTTTCCAGGACCTTTGTGGCCTACTTGTAGCTATTCTATGAGCCTGCTGGGAGGGTCAGAGCAGGGTCATAGAATTGTTGCAACTAGCAACTGAACTCTGGAGGGGCCCCAGTCAGGAAGCACTACAGGTAATGGTTACTAATGATGAGTTTGAAGTTGAACTTTTGCACCTGCTGAGTGCTTTCAGTTTTGCAAAACTCGTTTTTCTGCAGAACAGCAACTGTAATACCCCAAACAAACATAGGCAACTGAACTCTGGAGGGGCTCCTCAGAAAGTACTACAGGTAATGGTTACTAACGATGAGTGAACTTTTGCACCTGCGGAGTGCTTTCAGTTTTGCAAAACTCGTTTTTCTGCAGAACAGCAACTGTAATGCCCCAAACAAACTTACTTGTGAAAGTTGATTTCTAATCCAAAAGTGATCCAAAGAAAGTCAAAAGGCCTCAAATCCAAAAAAGTGCAGGCAAATGTCAACCTGAGGAGTTATTCTGATAAAAATCATCATTTTCAGAAGGTCTATGCTGCTTGCTAGTGGATTTTTTGTGCAGAATTGCAAATTTTGTAATTTCGTGAGTGCGAGATTGTTGCTGCCCGCCGCACCTACATGTTCGCAATTGCGAACTCTCGCGATGCGTCGCCAAACTCCCGCGGGATCCTGCAGCAAGATCCAAAATGGCGCAGCACTCGCAAAATATCGAGATAAACAACTCGGCAAACACTGAATGACGGTAAGTCAACGCCGCACGCCGCAAAATTGTATCACCAAGAAAAAAAAAAAACGCTGCGTGCGAATTTGCGGATTTTCGGTAAATTTGCGAGCGTTCGCGGATTGCGAATTTACCAAAAATCCGCAAAATCCGCGAGCGGAACGGATTTTCCGCCCATGCTTACTATGAATGCATTTGGACTGCCTCTAGTCACCAAAGGCCAAACGCATAGGGCTGGACACATGCTAGATGGGATTTTTTCCAATCATTCTGACATCCTGCTACTTCTATCTCTCCCCTTGACTTGGTCAGACCACTGGGTGGTCAACTGGAAGATAAATACCAAAAAAATCTACCATGACTAGAAATATTACACAACACACCTCAAGTAGAGCATGGCATAAAATTAGGCCAGCTAAACTGGGGGATGCCATTGTTGCCGGCCCCTGGCAACCAGGGGACAATTTGGAGCACATTGTCAAGAATTTTAATTTCTGGCTTAACTCCTCACTGGACCGAGTTGCTCCAAGAATTCAAAAACAGCATGTAAAAAAATATCCAAGCCCTGGTAGAATGAAAACCTCGGACTTTCAAGGCAGGACTGTCGTAGACAAAAACAAAAATGATGGAAACATCATGATGTGGAGTAGAAAAATATTTATAAAACCATATCAGTCAAAAATAAAAATAATATTGTAGCAGCAAAGACGGCATATTACCCGGGGCTTATAAAAGCGCCTCTGATGCAAAGAGGACTCTTTTATCATTGATAACAAAATTACCAACACCAGACAGCTCATGTAATGCAGAAACAAATCAATCATCAGGAGGATCATGTCTTAACTGGACAGGCAAAAGTAATCAGTCTTTCCTCCTTTAAGTTCCCATCAGAAGAACAACTCATAGAGTTAATCTCAGTTATCAAATCGGGGGCACCACAAGACCCTTGTCCCACCAATATCATGCACATCATTCCTACTCAAGTAGGAAAAAATCTAGGGCAGATTTTTGAGAACATGTTTGCAGAAGGGTAATTCCCTTTTCATTGGAAACAGGTTTCAATTCTCCTTCTACTAAAAAATAACTACCAACCAATATCAAGACTTCCTTTTGACGCCAAGCTGGTAGAAAAAGTAATGAACCAACCATTATCAGAATACTTAGAGGAAAACTCTTTGCTAGATGACCCACAACATGGTTTTAGAAAAAACTGCCGCACAGAATCGGCTCTGGTGATAGTAACAGAGGACATACGAGAAGTACTTGATAGGGGTGGGGCAGCTGCATTGACCCTGATGGATCTCTCTGCAGCTTTTGATACGGTCAGGCATGAGATCTTGGCTGACCCTATGCATAGGCCGGGGATACAGGAAACAACTTTTGATCTATTGCAATCTTTCCGGGCAAATAGACAAAACAAAGTGAAGATGGGCCAGTTTGTGTGTAGGCCCTTTTCCATGCCTTGTGGAGTTGCCCAGGGCTTGGCACTGAGCCCAACTCTGTTTCATCTTTATGTTACACCACTTGCGTCCATCATTAAAAAGTCTGGCTTCTCTCTGACCTTGCATGCCAGTGACACCAAAATTGTGGTATCACTGGCAAATCCAGAAAGCAATTTGGGTGCGGCCTTCAGCTCATGTATGAGTAAAGTGAGCAATTGGATGGATTGCAATTGCCTTAAATTGAACGCCCAAAAAACTGATGTTATCATTTTTGGCAAAAATCCTTCCTTCTGGACACCGGACTGGTGGCCATCTGAGCTGGACTCACTACCAGAACCCTCAAACAAAGTAAGAAATGTAAGTTTCTTTGTAGACAAGGAACTGAAGTTTAAGGACCAAATAAAAAGAATTACTTAGGCCGCTTTTTGCTCCCTAAGGCTAATAAAAAAAATAGAAAATATTTTGCCCCCGAGCTACTAAAAACAGTTACAGTATCATTGATCCTCACGAGGATTGACTATTGCAATAGTTTGTATCTTATGCTTGAAATGTGTCTCGTGAAAAAGCTTCAGACACTGCGGCTTGCTTCCTTTTTAAAATTCCAAAATATGAGCCGGCCAGAGGAGCAATTACGAAACTACACTGGTTGCCAGTCAAGCAATGATGTATTTTCAAAGCTCTCTGCATGGCCTATAAATCACTCCATGGACTCGGGCCAGACCATTTCAAAAAGAAATGTAAATGGTACATCCTAGCTAGGACACTTCGATCAGGCTCTGCTAGGAACCTGGGCCCACATGCATCAAGCATTTTTGGAGTCGCAAACGGTGCGATTCCTTAAAATCGGCCGTTTGCGATTCCAAAAATGCTTTTTGAGATGCATCATGCTTTTTTAGAAATCGCAACTTTTTTGCGATTGCTAAAATTGCGATAGCATTTCAGAAATCGCAATTTTGCGATTTCTAAAATGCTATGCATCATTTGATTTCAAATTGCGAAATTTGAAATTGCAAGTGCAAATTACCACGAAGTTAAACCTCGTGGTAATTTGCGAAATTGTTTAAAAAAGCACAAACATGCATTTTTTTAAACTGTAAAGTTACAGACACACATGTCCTTAGGACATGTGTGTCTGTAACTTATACTCAAAGTACATTTCATGGGTGAAGGGGGGGTCATTTGGACCCCCTCTCCACCCTTGAAATGCATTGCTGAATTGCGATTTCAAATTGTGAATTCGCAATTCCCATTCATTCCTATGGGCATTTTAGGCCATAGGAATGAATGGGAATTGTGAATTCGCACTTTGCTAATCGCATAATATTTGAGAATCGGTAAAAATTGCGATTTTTACCGATTCTCAAATATTTTGCGAAATTGTACATGCATCCCATTTTGCATTTCCTAATTTGCGATTCCCTAAAAATCGCAAATTAGGAAGTGCAAAATGAAACAATGATGCATGTGGGCCCTGATATTGCCCCCCATTTAGGAAAGCATCCTAGGGTGGGAATAGCTTTTTTAGAATCACTGCCATACTCCCACTGACACTAAACACTGCTCCCTCCCTACTTTCCTTTAGAAAAGCCTTGAATACCTGACTTTTTATACAGGAGTAGAAGACAGCTGCACATCTGCCTGATCTGACAATTACATGGTCACAGCTTAATCAGACTTTGATAGCGCCAAGACGCCCTAGGGCATGAGTTTGCGCTTTATAAGTCAAGTTTACATTTACAAATCAACTATTTATACTCTACACATTCTACTAAGTAAAACTCCGACTTATCTGCTCAGAAGCAGCAAACAAAAGATGAAGAGTCTATAGTTTTTTGGGGAGTTTTATGGACTGGAAGTTCTTTTTTTTTATGTTGTCATACTTGGTTCTAGTAAGGATCTTCAAAGGTTTCTGCTTGGAAGTGGTGAATAAAAGGATTTATGCATAATGCTGGCCTCCTGTCTTGCCATGCCATAACATTCTGTTAACAAGATCCCCAATGTTTAAGATCAAGAATGCCACCAAAGATGCCATCCAATCACCAAGATCTGACTCACACCTGGTTAAGATTCCAATATGCTAAAAAGTGTGTGGGATGCTGCACTGCTTGTGATGCCCTTAGCTGCCTTCCTCGGCAACCACACAACCCTTGAAGCCTTCACATTTTTCCAAGAGAAGAAACTTGTGCACCCCTCTAGCAGTGCACTTTCTGAAGCATTCACTCACTCGTACTATCCTTTTCAATGCAATGTTCTGTCACCCACTATTTCTTTTTCTCTTTTGTGATACACATTTTGAAGTGCCATGAAGCATGTAAGGAATATACTAAACATTATATGGCGCAAAATGTGTAGCATCACATGTGTAATAAATGGCATCACTTTAAAATATTTTTAAATCAAATAAATATTTTGTATCTGTTAGTGAACACAATACAGTTAATTCTCAGAAGGGTGTTTGTAAACGTTTTCCTTATGTAAGAAGACAATAATAGACCCAGGGGTTTGTGCTCAAAGGCATTGCAGGGTTGTTAAGCCATTTCCAACCGTGCAAAGCTAATTTGCAATGCCCAAAAGTGCATCGCAATTCCTAATTGGCATTAAGACTCACAGCGCACACATTGTGAGTCACATGGGTTCGCGAACCTATGCGACGACTCACAAGGGGACTTGGGTGTCAGAGGAGCATTCCCTGCATGCTGACTCGCCCATACCTTACACCTGCTTATGCAACCTCAAAGCATGCAACGGTTACTGACGGCTGAAGGCAAGCAGCAAGCAATGGCAGACTTGTAACTCACTCCGCAGGCAATCTCGCCGGGAGCGTTTTAGCACCATTTTTAAAATTTAGTGAATTGTTTGTGACCTAATCTGTGTTGTACTTGATCCCAGCTCACCTTAAACAGCCGAGGAACGCTCTCAGCGCCGGCTGCAACGTTCGATCTTACAGACGCCAATCGGCGACTTCTTGGGCCACGCCCACCTCGCAGGCCACGCCCCCTCCACCCGCGATCACATAAAAGCGCCAAATATACAAGCGCCACACAGACTTGTAACTCACTCCGCAGGCAATCTCGCCGGGAGCGTTTTAGCACCATTTTTAAAATTTAGTGAATTGTTTGTGACCTAATCTGTGTTGTACTTGATACCAGCTCACCTTAAACAGCCGAGGAACGCTCTGAGCGCCGGCTGCAACGTTCGATCCTACAGACGCCAATCGGCGACTTCTTGGGCCACGCCCACCTCGCAGGCCACGCCCCCTCCACCCGCGATCACATAAAAGCGCCAAATATACAAGCGCCACACAGACTTGTAACTCACTCCGCAGGCAATCTCGCCGGGAGCGTTTTAGCACCATTTTTAAAATTTAGTGAATTGTTTGTGACCTAATCTGTGTTGTACTTGATCCCAGCTCACCTTAAACAGCCGAGGAACGCTCTCAGCGCCGGCTGCAACGTTCGATCTTACAGACGCCAATCAGCGACTTCTTGGGCCACGCCCACCTCGCAGGCCACGCCCCCTCCACCCGCGATCACATAAAAGCGCCAAATATACAAGCGCCACACAGACTTGTAACTCACTCCGCAGGCAATCTCGCCGGGAGCGTTTTAGCACCATTTTTAAAATTTATTGAATTGTTTGTGACCTAATCTGTGTTGTACTTGATACCAGCTCACCTTAAACAGCCGAGGAACGCTCTCAGCGCCGGCTGCAACGTTCGATCCTACAGACGCCAATCGGCGACTTCTTGGGCCACGCCCACCTCGCAGGCCACGCCCCCTCCACCCGCGATCACATAAAAGCGCCAAATATACAAGCGCCACACAGACTTGTAACTCACTCCGCAGGCAATCTCGCCGGGAGCGTTTTAGCACCATTTTTAAAATTTAGTGAATTGTTTGTGACCTAATCTGTGTTGTACTTGATCCCAGCTCACCTTAAACAGCCGAGGAACGCTCTCAGCGCCGGCTGCAACGTTCGATCTTACAGACGCCAATCGGCGACTTCTTGGGCCACGCCCACCTCGCAGGCCACGCCCCCTCCACCCGCGATCACATAAAAGCGCCAAATATACAAGCGCCACACAGACTTGTAACTCACTCCGCAGGCAATCTCGCCTGGAGCGTTTTAGCACCATTTTTAAAATTTAGTGAATTGTTTGTGACCTAATCTGTGTTGTACTTGATACCAGCTCACCTTAAACAGCCGAGGAACGCTCTCAGCGCCGGCTGCAACGTTCGATCCGACAGATGCCAATCGGCGACTTCTTGGGCCACGCCCACCTCGCAGGCCACGCCCCCTCCACCCGCGATCACATAAAAGCGCCAAATATACAAGCGCCACACAGACTTGTAACTCACTCCGCAGGCAATCTCGCCGGGAGCGTTTTAGCACCATTTTTAAAATTTAGTGAATTGTTTGTGACCTAATCTGTGTTGTACTTGATCCCAGCTCACCTTAAACAGCCGAGGAACGCTCTCAGCGCCGGCTGCAACGTTCGATCTTACAGACGCCAATCGGCGACTTCTTGGGCCACGCCCACCTCGCAGGCCACGCCCCCTCCACCTGCGATCACATAAAAGCGCCAAATATACAAGCGCCACACAGACTTGTAACTCACTCCGCAGGCAATCTCGCCGGGAGCGTTTTAGCAGCATTTTTAAAATTTAGTGAATTGTTTGTGACCTAATCTGTGTTGTACTTGATACCAGCTCACCTTAAACAGCCGAGGAACGCTCTCAGCGCCGGCTGCAACGTTCGATCCTACAGACGCCAATCGGCGACTTCTTGGGCCACGCCCACCTCGCAGGCCACGCCCCCTCCACCCGAGATCACATAAAAGCGCCAAATATACAAGCGCCACACAGACTTGTAACTCACTCCGCAGGCAATCTCGCCGGGAGCGTTTTAGCACCATTTTTAAAATTTAGTGAATTGTTTGTGACCTAATCTGTGTTGTACTTGATCCCAGCTCACCTTAAACAGCCGAGGAACGCTCTCAGCGCCGGCTGCAACGTTCGATCTTACAGACGCCAATCGGCGACATCTTGGGCCACGCCCACCTCGCAGGCCACGCCCCCTCCACCCGCGATCACATAAAAGCGCCAAATATACAAGCGCCACACAGACTTGTAACTCACTCCGCAGGCAATCTCGCCGGGAGCGTTTTAGCACCATTTTTAAAATTTAGTGAATTGTTTGTGACCTAATCTGTGTTGTACTTGATACCAGCTCACCTTAAACAGCCGAGGAACGCTCTCAGCGCCGGCTGCAACGTTCGATCCTACAGACGCCAATCGGCGACTTCTTGGGCCACGCCCACCTCGCAGGCCACGCCCCCTCCACCCGCGATCACATAAAAGCGCCAAATATACAAGCGCCACACAGACTTGTAACTCACTCCGCAGGCAATCTCGCCGGGAGCGTTTTAGCACCATTTTTAAAATTTAGTGAATTGTTTGTGACCTAATCTGTGTTGTACTTGATACCAGCTCACCTTAAACAGCCGAGGAACGCTCTCAGCGCCGGCTGCAACGTTCGATCCTACAGACGCCAATCGGCGACTTCTTGGGCCACGCCCACCTCGCAGGCCACGCCCCCTCCACCCGCGATCACATAAAAGCGCCAAATATACAAGCGCCACACAGACTTGTAACTCACTCCGCAGGCAATCTCGCCGGGAGCGTTTTAGCACCATTTTTAAAATTTAGTGAATTGTTTGTGACCTAATCTGTGTTGTACTTGATCCCAGCTCACCTTAAACAGCCGAGGAACGCTCTCAGCGCCGGCTGCAACGTTCGATCTTACAGACGCCAATCGGCGACATCTTGGGCCACGCCCACCTCGCAGGCCACGCCCCCTCCACCCGCGATCACATAAAAGCGCCAAATATACAAGCGCCACACAGACTTGTAACTCACTCCGCAGGCAATCTCGCCGGGAGCGTTTTAGCACCATTTTTAAAATTTAGTGAATTGTTTGTGACCTAATCTGTGTTGTACTTGATACCAGCTCACCTTAAACAGCCGAGGAACGCTCTCAGCGCCGGCTGCAACGTTCGATCCTACAGACGCCAATCGGCGACTTCTTGGGCCACGCCCACCTCGCAGGCCACGCCCCCTCCACCCGCGATCACATAAAAGCGCCAAATATACAAGCGCCACACAGACTTGTAACTCACTCCGCAGGCAATCTCGCCGGGAGCGTTTTAGCACCATTTTTAAAATTTAGTGAATTGTTTGTGACCTAATCTGTGTTGTACTTGATCCCAGCTCACCTTAAACAGCCGAGGAACGCTCTCAGCGCCGGCTGCAACGTTCGATCTTACAGACGCCAATCGGCGACTTCTTGGGCCACGCCCACCTCGCAGGCCACGCCCCCTCCACCGCCTACATCATGTGCTGTCACCGGAAGCGCAGCGGACGAGCGCAGCGGGAGCGCCGTTTGCGCGCCGAAGGCGCACCTAAGGCAAGCCCGTCTGCGCCCGTCATCGCCAGACCATCGCCTCTCGCCAGTCCCCCTGGTCTTTCCAGGTCATACCCACTTATACGTTATGACGGTAAGGAACTTTTAGACTTGAACCCTACCCAAAGATGTTCTGATGCTACTGGCATCTTAGGTCTCACGCAACTCAACTGCAACCGTTGCCATTTCTCCACCAACACGCCCACCCGCGTGTGGGGTGACTGTCTCAATACAACAATCCCCCCGCTGAAGATACTACAACTTAACTGCAGATCCCTCACTAAACACCATCTTGAGGTTAATTCGCTTCTTCAGGAGGAAAATCCTGACGTTCTATTTCTGTGCGAAACCTGGCTTCGAGACGGCATAACTACCATCCCTAACTTAACGCTCCCAGACGAGTTCCACCTGGTCACCATTAACCGTGAGTCTCGTGGTGGCGGCATAGCAATTATCTATAAAAAGCACCTGACCTGCTCTTTCACCAAAGAACCTCTCCTAGACTGTGAATGCGCCCAATTTAAAATCAGCGTGACCCCTCAATTTACGCTATCCGGCCTATACATATCTCGCCCTCCAGGCCAGGCCACTAGGTTTATTGACGCCCTCCTCGAAACGGCCACAGCGCTTACTACCAAATTCGCCAAATTCACCATTCTAGGTGATCTCAACCTACACTTTGATGCGATTGGTGACCATACAATCACCAACCTTCTTGCAGACCTCGCGGCATTACAACTTAATTCTCTAGTCCATGCTTCTACCCACATAGCAGGCCATACCCTAGATCCAATTTTTACTAACATTCAGGAGGCAGTTACTGAAACCCCCACTCCGATGGGTTGGACGGACCACCACCTTGTTAAATTGATGGTTCCGACTCCACAACGTCAGTATAAAACTGAATCCAACCAGCGTTTAAAAAGACCTTGGCACAAACTCTCCCCCCCTGCTCTTCATGAAACCCTTGGAGAGTTCCAATTCGAAAATAACCAGGAGATAGACGCGACCTACACCTTGTTCACTACATGGATTAGCAATGGCCTTGATACTCTCATTCCGGCTAAACTGACCAAAGGACGCAATACTCCTTCCAACCCGTGGTACGACGATACCCTTAAATCGACGCGTAAGGAGTGTAAAAAAGCCGAGCGCCAATGGAGAAAAAACTATGACAACCAGGATAAGGCAAACTATCTATCCAGGCTTAAAATCTATCATAAAGCCATTAGATCTTCCCGTGCCTCTTTTTATGCCAACAAAATTAGCTCCAACCCGAATCCAACTAAAACCATCTTCAAATTAGTTAAGGAACTCCAAAACCCTAGGGCGCCCCCACCTAAAATTTCTTCCAACGAACAATGTGAGCAGCTTGCAACATATTTCGTTGAAAAGGTTCAAAAAATCTACGCGACCTTTCCGCAGATCCCTCCTCCCCTTGGAGTACCTAAGACCCCAGCTTCCAACCTCACTCCCCTTTCCAAAATTTCTGCCATCACTGCTTATGTCCCAGGTCGTGCTCTCCGTTCTTCCAACCAACTCCTTCTGACCGTCCCCAGGATTAGGCTCTGCCGAACTGGAGGTCGCTCCTTTAGCGTCCTTGGTCCCAAACTATGGAACGATCTTCCCCTCAGCATTCGTTCCTTAGATTGCCTTTCAGCCTTCCGTAAAGCCATCAAGACCTACCTTTTCCCTGCTCTCTAGGCCCCTCTTCCCCCTTTCCCCCTTTTTTTCTTTTTCTGTCCTACTGGTGCGCTGCCTGTCTCATAGCGCCGGGACGCCCCATTGCTGGGGTAGCTGTTGAGCTTCACCAAACCTAGAAATAGAAATAGAAAATGGCTAAAGGCCATATTGTCATGAGTTAACCCTTTACACCCTGCTGAGCAGGCTGGAGACATGGGCAGGAGTAGACTGATCCCACAGACCCTTGCATGCTGTCCCCAGTGTCCCATTCACAACATGACACTTTTTGTGGCATTCTGACCCATGTTCCTTCAGCAATGAGTGGTCACAAAGCTGCTGCATTGAAAATGTGAGTGAAATTCGCTATTCTTTGCAGGTTTGTGTCCCAGCTTTCTTTGCTTTTCTCAAAGAGCCTAAAGAAAAATCCTGCTTCATTAATATTACTATTAAAGGGTGATGTTACTCAAAATGGAGTTTAAAAGGTTGTGCTGCTAGCACTCTTTTTGTGCATCAGGCCCCCAACTTGTTAAATATTTTGTAAAAATAAACAGCACTAAACGGAAATAAAATTATGATTAAAACTCTGGCCCCTCCCACTACAAGGGTAAATTCACTTGCTCATCATCTGTTTTGGTGTTCCAGCTGCGAAACTCCAGTAACCAAACAGCAGCAATGACTTTGAGTTTCGAGGAGAGGACACAGGTTAAAATGTTAGCCCCTGCATCTGCTTGTTTTTGGGGGCCACACCTCAGAGGGCTCCACTGCCCAGCCAATGCATTTGTGTATCTCAGGTGCGAACAGCCTACGACAGTAGCGGACGGTACTTAATGCCAGTGGGGGTCGTGGGGGGTGGGGGAGGGGGTGATTTTTTTTTTTAACTCCTACCTGTGTCCGCTGCCACCTCTCGGTCCTCTTCACCCGCTTCTAGGACAGGATGCAGGAAGCACCGGTCTTCCATGCTCCTGATAGCGCATCACAATGCTGCAAAGCAGCGTTGTGATTGGTCTGAGCGCAATGGTTCGGCGCTCAGCTAGGGAATGGGAGGCTGGGCCTCTTTTGCACCCAGGCTGTAATGCAGCCTGGTGCAGAATATACAAAGTGCGCATGATGGTTTGGCCAGCCTGAGACGGCCAGCCAAAGCGTCTGGCGCACTTAGAGTGGGCAAACCACTCCTTTCCTGGTCTGTGAGCAGAGCAGCCCCGCCCAACCCATCCCCAGCTGAGCAAGGATCATTTTATTTTTTCCTTTTTAGCCTGCTCAGTGGGGCAACGCTACAATTAGTAAAAGGGGCACTCTCCCAGGCTTGCAGTGGACTCCAGGGGCAATTGCCCATTGTGGCCACGCCTTAAGACGTCTCTGCATTGTAAGGCCAGGGGGCCTTTGTCATATACCTAGGATACCCCTATAAGACAAACAGCTAACACATTTTACAAAGGCTGAGGTTTGCTTGAAAATCAAGCATGAATCCGGACGATGGAGAGTTAGAATAGGCCTGTTAAGATGGTAGACGCTGCAAGTGGGAGATAAAATGCTGCCCGGGAATGTATGCCAGCTTGTATTGAGGCAAATAAACCTTGTCTAACTCAGCACCTAAGATTTAAACCCGCCACGCTGCTACTGAAGCCTTTCATACATGATTTCACAGTCCTCTTTTCAGGGTCTTTGGGTTCAGCAGCATGTGAAGAATTTAAAAAGAGGACATGAAAGGAGGCGAGTTGTTTAAGGAAAATTAAATAAGGAGCTAGCCGCAGGGACAATAAGGGGCCCTTTCAGCCTATTACACCAGCAAAATGCATAATGTCTCCACTGGGGGGTACTTCATACGAAAGGAAAATGGGAATTCAAGCATATCCATCATTTGTTTCACCCAGAGGGCAATTCTTGACATGAATATTTATTCCAGGACCTATGCATTGCGACGCTGGCTTTTTTAGATCAGGCAATTCAATTACTGTACACATGTGGGAATCGGCACTTGTAGTGTACATGGCGCTGCTCTGAATTCATAAGCAGCTTTTATTGCAGTCGAGTGAGATTTAAGGCGACTGGGTGAGGTAATAATGTCATGAAACAGCAGGGAGGCAGGTGGACCCTGCATCCGGTGACTGCTTTTAATGCAGGGACCACAAGCAAAATCGCATTCTTCATAAGAAAATCCTGGGAAAGTCCCCTAGGGGAGGCAGATGGCGCCTGCTTCTGAAGGCACTTTCAGGCGAAGATTCTCACCTACACGGTCACCTTCCAGGGAAGTTTTGTGTATCTTGATGGGCAGCATACGGGTGTTGAAAACGTTTTTTGTAAATAGAAACGAATCAACATAGAATCTCTCTTGTATGCCTGCTTTGATTTACATTAGAGATAGTCACCGTGGAAAATATTCACAATGTATCAACAACCAAAACATGGTCTAAGGAATATGAAATTTGACAACACCAAATAGTTTATACAATAAATGATTGTGATTTAATATCACATGGATTGTCAGTAGATCAAAGACTTTAAAGATAGAATACATATCACATTAGACATAGATACAACCAGGTGCATGCATAGTGAAGTGACGGGTGAGCAATTGGGATAAGTACAAGTGATGTGCAGAGGGAAGGTAGTGCATGTATATACATCAATATTCAGTGGTGACAACCTATCCTGCCAGGTTTCTAGCCAAAACAAAAATGCGAAATCATAAACGAAAAGATGCAGATATAAATTCTCTGTCATCCAGGTTTGATATGCATGAAAAGACAAAGTCAACGTTTCGACACCTTGCGATTCCTAAATAGCGATTTGTAAAAAATCACTATTAAGGAATCGCAATTCCATATGTTGATGCATGTGCCCCTAAATGTACTCACTAGATACATGCACTTGAGTCCAGGCCGGCTATGCAAAAAAGTGTACATATGCAAATTTCCTCACTTCCACTTTTGAGTGTATACTAGAAATGAAGTACGGTAAGAAGTAAAAAAAAGTTCAAAACAATTGTTAAGAGTGGAAAAGAGAATCATTTGAATAGGCTGCTTTACTGTGTAGCAGAGAAATTTGCCCCAAAGGGTTTTGCAGATTTAAGTCCTATATAGGTTTGTCACACTTTGAGGTCTCTACTAAGGCAGAAGATGGATTATTCCACTGAAGAGTCTACCTCTGCTGTGGCAAGAGCCACTTTGGACAAGAAACCTATAGAAATAAGCATTTGCAATGCAATAGGTCAGACATATGCGAGATTTTGAGCTATTGGCCTTGTAAATTATAATGCCTTTTATTTATGTGTTTAAAAAACCTTTAGTAATTAAAAGCATTGTCATTTACAATACCAATTGGTCAAAATTTCGAAAAATGTGAGACCTATTGTATTGCAAATGCTTGTTATGTGTATTGGTGGCAAAGAAAGTGAGCGCCCATGTTAACGTGGAAGCGGGCACCAATGCTGTTAATTTTAAAGCAGACCAGTGCTGAAAACGTGAAGCGTGGCGCTCAGGGGTGGGATAGAGGTGAGGGGCTACGAGCCACGGGGCCATTAGCGAGTTTGTGTTCATTTCGGCCATTCTCGAACCTGAAGGTGCCTCGCGCACATCCTTAAAGACTTGCAGGAAAGTTGAGTCTGCAGTAGAACAAAAATTAATCAAATAAAATAGTACCCAAGGACTAAATAAACATACTATGAAACCACAGAAGTAAAAAGTCCTGTCCTCGTTGGAGGTTAGAAATGCAGACAAGGTGTTACTAAGGAGGGACTAACAAGCCTAGTAACAAATCAGAAGCAACCATTTAGAAAGGACAGTAACAGGAGCCAATTGAAAAGATGGGCGGAGAGTGGGTGGAGTTTCAAGTCCAAACCTGAGTACACCATACCTGCTAGAGCAACGCATGCTCTGCCCAGGTTTGACCTAAAAATTGCACCTTTACCCATGTCGGATGTTGGAATTTCTAGCATCAAATGTGAACATTGCAAATGTCCTCTTAAGTGTAGATGCAGTGTCAACAGTTATTGTGTGGTGGGGCTGTTATATAGTATGTTATGGACACACTCACCCACTAGAGGCAATCTGCACCCTAACCTTGGTAGTCTTTCGCAGAATAAACTCTGCCCAATGTGTTGGGGGAACCACCACTATATTAGGTGGCTGAATGAATAAATCCATTGGCAGTGCGAGAATCGCACATTGGTGGACCCAGTAGTGACGGGTGTCTTCACAGGTGGGAGGACTTCCATGCATTGGGCTCTGAATTGGATGGTTAAGTCTTCTGAGAGACAAGAGAAGGACCTGCTGTTCTTAAACAATTCTTTTCTTACTTCACACCTGTTATTCGGGCACGCTATAAATAATGTGTTGTACATCACCACTAACATTTCCCTAAACCAAAATAGTCAACAACGTTTTGGATAGAGCCTTTAAAAGAAAACGTGAGGCAGGGGAACCCAGGCAGCAGGTGAACCCAGCCAAGACAGAGTAATTTGGACAGCCCCCAGACTCCCAATAAATTGCCTATGCTTATCACCATTCTTATGATCATTAACAACAGTCTAAATTAAATTACTAGCACCGAAGTTGAGCGCTAGCAACATGTAAGACCAATGAACTAAGGGTGCAATTCACGGCAGTGAGTGCCCTTTTCTTGACATTAGACTCAACATTTTCTGTGGAGGTCAGATAGCAAAGAATCAGAGGATTTGGAAGATAGTAACAGAGAATGCGTGAACCAGCTTTCAAAGGAACAATTTATGAGGAACAGCCTGGACAACTTGAGGATTTACTCTTAATCGAGGCACTCATACATATGTAATCAGTTATTTGACCACGTGATATTTAAGAAAATTCTCAGAATTGAAGATGCATTTGGAATCCACAAGTTTTGACTAATTCTGGTTGAATGTGCTTTGATGCAGGAGATGCAGGAGATACTAAAAATATGTAAATTGAAATGAGATAGAAAAGATCCAAGTAGTCTAGAGAAACTAAAAGAAATGGATTATTGAGAAAAGGTCAAGTGTAAGTTACATGTTACCTGGGAGACATCCTCATTTCTCTTTTATGGTCAGTAGTAATCATAAATCCTGTGCTGCATATGTTGTGTTGTAAATAGATCCCAGCCTATGCTTGTGTGTGGCTATGGGACTTGTACCTATGCTCCAAATACACCTTAGATTTGTACATTTTAAAATTGCCGGGCAGAGATCATTTGTTAGTATTTCAAGAAAGCAAACCGGATGACCCCGTGGTCACTGGTTTATTTGCTCCTCCCTAAGCTAGATGAGATAATACACCTCACTTCGCCTTCTCCACAATGTACAGCCAATCCTCAGGAACAACCTCAGCATTTGTTTATGAAAGTACTATAACTCTCTTCAATTATTCAGTGTAGTGTTAAACTAGAATCTTCTATACCATGGGTAGTGATCGAAGAATGAGTGATCTGGGCCCTTCGTGCATATCTAGCTGGACTTTAATAGAATAGCACCACTAATAATGTTCTGCTTCCTTCCAGGCTCTGTGAAGGTTACATGGGCGTTGTATTTGTGCTATACAAAGCTCTCGAAACGAATAAAAGAGGAGGTTTGCCAAGATGGCGGAAGTGTCTGGTGGGCACTCTATGATGAATCCCCAAGGGCTGTAGTAATAGTTTAGGCACTTAAGTGGGTGGCTGTCTGCCAGTGGCTGCAGAGTATGCCCTGGCAGAGCTACAGCTATTCCGGACAGGATTGTCATATCTCTAAGTACACTTCTATGGCCTTGTGGTCTGGCGCTCCCACAGCTATAACACTAAGCACTGGTATATGTGCAGCAGAGAAGAACAAGAAAAAACTCTTTATGTACTGGGGTGTCTGATGGAAGTTTACATCAGGAGCAAGCCATTTGAACCCGCATCTGGCACAGGCTTCTAAAATGAGCATGGGATGTAAATAAGAAGCATAAAGTGAAACGTATTGAAGATGCAGAATTGGTGAAATGGTGTAGCAATTTTAGCAGGGAGCATCTATTTGAATAGCGCCCCGAAGCGAGTGGCTGTGAGCTTTTCACTACAATGTTTCAATCGCGAACTTGATATTATAGTGGACAAATGAGTATAGTTATAATTTGAGATCTCTTGGCAGGGCATGTGCATAATTCAATATTTATATGGTTTTTCAATAGAAGACAGTGAAGTTCCTAATAAAGATCCTTTCTTCTTTTTCGTAGAAAGTTCTAACTTTTGTGAACTCAGGGGCATATTAGCAACAACTTGCCATAATTATTGCAAACTGCGCTTTGCGCAATTTTTTTTATCGCCTCCTATCGCTGAATTTTATTGCGGAGATAACTCAGAATTACCAACGTTTATCTCCACAGTGATAAAAAATTCAGCGATAGCAGCGAATCCCATCTTTAACGTGAGATTTTCAGCGATAAAAATCCTATCGCTAAGGAAAATCTCGCTAATAGGCAGGTGGGGACTTAGCTGTAGAATCCACCTCCCATTGACTATTATGGCTAAGGCAGGTTTTTACCAGGTGTAAAATCCAGGCGCTAATCGCAGTTAGCGTGCGTTTTTTTATCGCGGGTATTGCTAATAGGCTGTGTTAGCGATTGCTTTCAGTATCGCTGACATGCAAAGCGGGCTCCAAACCGGTCGCTATCGCCTGGAAGCTGTCACTAACTGCTGTTAGCGACAGCTTGGTAATTGGGCGATAAAATAATTGCTGCTTTTTTGGCAAAAAGTGCCCTTAAGTCTAATCATCTGGACACCTGATTTCCCCATTTACCCTTAGGCTCAGTAGCTGCTGCTCACTCATACGTAAAAGCTTCAGGATATCCTTAGTTCACTGAAAACCATGTTCACCAGGAGATTTTGCTAAGTTTAGATTCCCGCACACTTCCTTTGCTGCTTGGCAAATAATCACCACCAGATCGTTAAAACTGTAGTTTACTTTCAGTGGAAATTGGGGGTGAATATTTGCCTCACATGTACTGCTTTCTTTAGGTCCCTGAGTCTGCAGTTCACCTTCAGCTTCCTGAAGTTCGTGCTCAAGTTGGTCCACAAAGCCTTGCTTGGTCTCAGGTCTTAAAGGCTCCTGATTGCAAAAATGACTGATGTCCACTATCCATTGCCCAATGCTCGTCTGTTTCATTTACTTGTGGCTCCTTGCCCTACTCAGGGGAGCAGAAGTTCCTTCTCAGGGACATTGTTCATCAAAGCCACAGCAGCTAACCTTAGGCTCCTGAGGTTCCTGTTCATCTCCAGGCCATTAATACTCCTTCTCAATTCCATATACAAACGTTCTTGCTTACCTTCTGGGCACTGACTTTCCTGGCCACTCTGAGGACCCCTGAGGCTTCTGCCAATCCTTAGGTGGTCAGACAACTCCCTGCTAAACCTCAGGCATTAGCGGTCACACATATCTAAGGCGTTCATCAATTTACCTTTTGATTGTCACACTGAGGCCTTTCAGCATGTGATATCTTGTGGGATGTTAGACAATTTGGTACTCGATGACTTCTGTGTTGTGAGAAGAAACATGAATTAAATGTGCTTTACATGCTACAGGAAATAACTCAAATTGGAGCCTTTCATTTAATTTTCCATACATTATCGGTACCCTTTCTCACCTTTGCTTACCAACACATGCAAACAGTCTTTTTCTCCTTTTTCTGGCACTCATCCCGCTGTACATTTTCTTTACTCCCTCATTTCACCTCCACTCTCTCATTCTCATCCAGTGCATATTTTGAATTTTCTGATTCTCTATGTCTCTCAGCCTCTCTCTCATTTCCTTGTATCCATGTTAGTCCATTCCTTTATCATTCTCCCTCCCACTCTTCCTCGCTCCCTCATTTTCCATATTTTCCTTGTCTCTCTGTCCTCCTTCTTGTCTTTCATTTCCCTCACCAGATCTCTTTCCTTTTCTAACTTTCTTCCTCTGCCTTTAAATCTACCCTCTCTGTCACTCCTCTACCATATACCCTTTCCTCCATTCTATTTCTAAATCCAGTGTCTATATTCCCCACACATTCAATTTATGTCTTCATTTTGAGTTTTACTTCATTTCTATTTTCTGTCTTGCAAATTCTCCCTTTCTTCTGCTGTGTTTTTCTGTGTCACTCACACTCATTTCAACCATCCATTAAACTCCAATGTTTCCTGTATTACACCTAATGTTATATTCTGTTGTGTTCTATGTATTGGCTTACTTCTTCGGTGGCTACCTTCTTTAGCAAACGCCCACATTTGCAGAATGCCACCTTTCTCCATAGAAAATCAATAGATTTTGGTCCTTGTGAGTACTTTGAGTTCTAAAGACTTCCAAAAAAGTGATACTGGGAAGTGGAGGGACCTTGTGTTAGCTCTGGGAGTGGATAGACCCAGAGCCTGATTTTCAGTTGGGTGGTAATGGAAAAAAATGCCACCCATTTCTGGAGGGAGAATTGACCTGCGTTTTCTTTAGCATACTGTCTGTTTTTTAAGGAAACGCTATTGTTGGGTTCCACTGTAGATTCAGCACTTTCTCTGGGTGTCTGCCAACTTCTAAATGAAGCCACAGACTCCTGAAGTGCAAGAGAGATAAGGAGTGTGTATGAGGCACTGATCCACCTGTTCCTTATGCTCACTGGCAAGTAAACTCCAAACAGCCTCTTCTCTATTAATGCCTTGCTTCATCATTCATTGTGAATTATTTTTCTACCTTTGCCATATCCTTTCTCTCCACTTTTAATTCGATTATTCACTCTCTCCCAATATCAGTCTATCATTCAACCCTTCTTTCCACCCAATCTTTCCTCGCTCTCCCTATGTTTGTCTCTTCGTCCCTCTCCGTCTCTTATGTTTTTTGTCTCTGTCTCCTTTTCTCCTCTATTTAGTTTTTTCTTTTTTTTTTACTGCGACACTGGCAAAAAATGTGTTTTCTTTTTATCTTTATATTCAGATGTCTTTTGATTGCAAAGTTATTTAAAACTTTTGTGCTTCTTGGTGATTTTTCTCTCATTCCGTTGCACAGTATTTTAATGAAGTTCTCAATCTCAATCCGAGAAAACTGACAGCAGGCACCTGCAGCTCGTCTGCCGGATCGTTGTGGGGGACAAAGGCCTCCTCCCCACACCGAAGACTTGTTAATTGCACAGCTCAAAAGACGCCCATCCCTCAAAGGCTGACTGTCACCTAATGAGACCCCGGTTGAAAGGAGGTGCGCCACATGAGGGGCATTCTCTAGGCGCCCTATTGTCATTCTGCAAATAATAATGACACAGCCTAATATGTGGCTGGCTCAGACTTCCTCTCACCTGAAGCTACATCAGTCTAATGCAGAACTCAGCACAGGTATATGGAGTTGCTCAGGCGCGCAACACCCATTGGACTCACCGGGCTTCAGCCCCCCCCCCATCGTGTGTGGCAGCCCGGGATGAGACAGATCCCGGGCACACACAGAGCTGCACCCGAACGTTTCACAGGTCTTTAAAAGACCATTTGAATGTTAATTAGGCCTTGCTGTTGTTTCACCCCTTCTAAGAGCCCCTGCAGCTCCACTCTGCCTACTGATTAAAGGTTCAGCCCCCCCCCCCCGAAATTTTTTCTTAGAACCCCCCTCCCCCATCCCCAAATTTGGCTCCAGTGGCGTCTCTGGAGTTGCTTGATCCACAGATAAAAAACACAGCCCCCTAGCTGTCCTCTGCCACAAACCCCTCAGCCATCAGCCGACTGCCCGACCTGCCAATCCGACCCTGTATAATATGTGTTTCCAGCTAATCCATGTTGCCGCATCAACGGAAACCACACTCCTGAAAAGTCCCACCCTCGATACCTACTCCCACCCATGCTTTCCGGCTGGCATTGCAAGACCACAGCACATGTGGTTCCTGTGGTTCAGGCACTCGCCGGTGAGAGACAATTGGCCATGTCCACTTGCATCACAATACCGCAGTCCTCGCGCGCGCCGCAGGGCTTTTCTAGGAAGGAAGAGTGCAGGCCCAGCGCACACATCGCTAGGAATGTGCTTGTTTGCACACTGTGTACGGTTTCGGCATAAATGCTTTAATTGCCTTCTTCACATCCAGCACTCTTCAGCGCGCGGCTCATTCTGTGTACAACTGCAGAGAGCCTTGAATGCCGAAGCCTTTCCTCTGCAGCAGCAGGAGACGGCTGATTATCCATTCAGCGCACACCACGGGGTGCCAATTTGATTTTATTGGCCCATTTAAAGGGCAAATAAACCTTTGCTTTTTCAAGAAGAAAAAAGAAAAAAAAGGACCAATTACTGCGGTCCTCCCTCTACTCCATTACTTCCTTTCCAAGATATTATGATTCTGCACCATTTCAGAAAAAAAGTCTGCCTCTGCCAATAACAGTCAGCACTTCTTCTGCAGGTAACCCGTGTGTTGAATTGTTGACACTATGCCTCTCAGCTGGTCCATTACATCATTTGCAAGCTTTATGAAGGACAGAATGTGAGGCACACCCAAAGTGGAGGATTCAACTCTTGACTTTGTTTTAGCGTACATTACGTTCATAGAAATCATGCAATTCAACTGGCAGGTCTGCTTATTACATTGCAGGTGAGTGACAGAGGCCATGTTACTGAAATCTGAGCCAGCTTAAACCTGTAGCATCACCACCGCCATCACTCTTTCTATTCACAGTCTTTATCAGGGCACAAGTCCTAAATAAAGAAGTGGGGGGACGCTCAAAGACAGGAAGTGACGTCATGACAGGAACTGACGTCATGAAAGGTAAAAACATAAAAGTGGGGGGACGCTCAAAGACAGTGACGCCACGACCGGAAGTGATGTCACGAAAGGCAAAAATTAGAGCATCCTTTCACAAATATCTGCACTTCCAAAACACATCTATGTAAATTAGTTCTATAGTGCAGTACATATATGTTGAAGAAAGAGAGCCTTGATTTGATAATGTATTTTGATCAAGAAGAAAAAACAAAAGATGTTTATGTAATTTCACAGGCAGCCTAGCACAGTGGAGCCAAAGGTTTTTTGCAGGGTGTAGAATCAACTCTTGCAATGTTATTTGAGCAGTCTTATACACATCTCTGTTAACATGGCATTACATATGTCACCTACGCCTGGGATATTAGTGAGTCAGTTAAAAACGTAAAAAAACGTACCTGTAGGCTGTTCAAAGAGCCCTTCCCAGGCAGAGGGTGGGGAGGGGATGTAGCGTTTTTTTTGTGAATAGCTTCCCATGTGCTTACTGTGCTCGTAGCTACAGCTTCTATCGGGAACAGTCAGAGGTGGGACCTCGGGGCGTCCCCTCTCCGTCTTTATATTGGTTATGTTTTTGCATGCAGTTAATGGCAAGAATACACTTTATTCCTCAGCAGGGTGTTTTTGCATACAGTTAATGGCAAGAATACACTTTATTCCTCAGCAGGGGCATCTTTGCAGGGGGGACGGCATCCACCCGGTAAAATAAATTAAAATAAGTGGGAGGACGCTGTCCACCCGTGTGGTACCCCGACTCGAGCCTTGGTCTTCATAGTATGAAGGCAAGTCATGGTGAATTTCAGCGTTTTTTTAAGTCGTTGACATATTCACCTAACTATAAAGTTACTTTAACCTACATATATATATATATATTCACTGAAAAAACCATAGGTTTCACACCAGTTATAGTTAGCTGGAAATTTTACTGACATAAAGCCATAGAAATTCCAACGTTATAGTTAGTTGGACTCACTATAACAAGCGCGCCTGCAATTCACTGTTGATGACGTCACATATTACATCACTCATGACATCGTCAGTGACATCACTCATGACATCACTGATGACACCAGCCAGTGAATGTGTGTCTTTCTTTAAAATTAATATGTTTAATATTTGTATTTGTAAAGGTTGATGGAAGAATAAATGGTTAAATAAGTGTGTAAATGGATGGGTTTTTAAAAAAAAATGATTGGTTAACTGCTTTATTAAGTGTATTTTATTGAATACACATATTAGCGAGTAACTTTTAAATATTGAAATATATGTATCAGTGTTTCACTTTGTGTATAAGTAGCTGCATGGGTTAGTGACTGACTCACTGTTTGTATGTGTTTTGAAGACAGCATATGTGCAGGACTGTATGGGTGGATGAGTGTGTATATGTGTGTGTTAGTGAGTGAATGACTGTCTCACTATTGTGTTTTTTAGTAACGACATATATTTTATTCTGGTGTATGTGAGTTTTGATGTATATAAGTGAGTATATGTGAGAATAAGAGATTGTAAGAGTTCCTGTTTAAATAAGTATATGTTTATATAAATTATTGTTTAAGAGAGTAAGTATGTGTAAGTTTCCTTAAAAGTAAATAGGTAGTGTGTGTATAGTTTTATATGCAAATAAATGGATGTTCAATAATTTATTTGCATGTGTGAATATGTGTGTGAGTAACTTTTGGATGACTGTCGGTATATAACAGGATGTATAGATGTATCACTACATATGATGAGTGAGTATATGTATGAGTGACTATATAGAACTGTGCTGGTAAATGAGTGGATGTGTATATAGATGGTGGAATTACTGAATTGGTTGTTGTCACTTGTATGGGTATCTCCATTTTTTTGAAAATGTTAGTTTCTATTTTTGAATATCTATTTCAAGGATAACATTACACTAAAAAGAGGTCTGTCACCCTGTCACAAGGATGGTGTCATCAGTGATGTCATGAGTGATGTCAATGACGATGTCATGAGTGATGTAATATGTGACGTCATCAGCAGTGCATTGCAGGCGCGCTTGTTATAGTGAGTCCAACTAACTATAACGTTGGAATTTCTATGGTTTTATGTCAGTAAAATTTCCAGCTAACTATAACTGGTGTGAAACCTATGGTTTTTTCATTGAATTTAATAGGTTTTTTAAATGCTAATTCCTAACTATAACTGGTGTGAAACCTATGGTTTTTTCAGTGAATTTCATAGGTTTTTTAAATGCAAATTCCTAACTATAACTGGTGTGAAACCTATGTTTTTTTCAGTGAATTTCATAGGTTTTTTAAATGCTAATTCCTAACTATATATAGGGCCTCAAACCTATGAAATGTAATATTTTTATAATGAATCCTATATTGTATATTTATATAATACTATATATATATATATATTTGTTTTGCCCTGGTGCGCTCCCGGTGCGCGCCCCGGTATGCGCACTGGAAGACGCATTTTTTCGGAGCGCCCCGGGTCGCGCACCGGTGAGTGTCCCGTTAGCGCTATTGCCGCAAACGAAAACATCATGACGTATCGCATAGTCGCATCTGCGTGATACGCACGGCGTAAGCGCACCCGGAAATACTCGAGCGAATACGATCGCGCAACATAATCATCTGACGCTCTTACGCGACGCGCCCTGTGGCGCGCCCGGGGGCGCGTCGCGTAAGCGCGTCGGGTCATGTGACCTAAAAATAACACTTTTTATTGGTGCAGAACATTTTTGGTTTCTAAATGATGAAAGCCCAGGTCATGTGACCTGAAAATAAACTTTTCATTGGTTCAGGACAGTTTTTTTTTCCAAATGATGAAAGACCCCACCTTTTTTCCTTATTCTGACTTTGTCCTTTGACTGAGGAAGACCTGTTTGGAGATCTAACAGAAATATTTTGTACTTTAAAATGGCTACAGTAGCAGAAGCAGCTGGAGAATCTGCACCACCACCACCAACACCACCACCAAGAGGACCACCACAACATTACATTGGTGGTCAAGAAGAGGAGGAGGAGGAGGAGGAGGAGGAGGAGGAGGAGGGGAGAAGGTGGCTGCCAGAAGACAATACCCCATACAAGCCAAGGCAGCACATTGTATGGGAGTTTTTTTCTATCCCAGAGGTCAAGAAGAAAGTCAATGCGCCCAAGGTGACTTGCCAAATCTGTGACATGGAACTTTCAAGGGGGAACCCTAACAAAAAATATTCATTTGGCAATAATACCATGATTAGACACATGCATCGCAAGCATCCGAACAACTATGCTGCCACAGAGGTGAGAGAACTGGCCAGTAACTCTCCCCAATCTTCAACCACCACCTCCAAAAGAAAGCAACCCACTCCATCGGGACCAGAGACAAGGGAGACGATCCCTTGCATACAACCACGGTTTGGGGAATTCAGAATGACATGTATTTTTTGTGGTAAGACCATCTCCTATGGTGAAAAGAGCATAAAGCTCATCCTCCTTGCTGGTGACAACCACAATTGCCCCAAAAAACCCTAATTTTTTCCTGGTTTTTTTTTGCTCCAGTTGAGCCATTTTCAATTCCCTGTTTTTTGTTTCTCCCCATAAAAATAACAAAAAAAATATAAAATAGTTCATAAAAGCCAAAAAAAGTACAAAATGTTCAGAAAACATTAAAAAAATATAAAACAAGAAGAAAAAAAAACTGTTCTTTTTAGAACTACCTCCAATTTTTAAAAAAGGCTACATTTTTAAAAAACTCTATCATTCTTTTTTCTCATGGAACGCTTCCCGGTACGCTCCGCGGTGCGCGTACCGGGCGCTCCCCCCGCGCAAATAAATAAATAAAACATTTTTTTTTACCCTCGGGGCCCTTTTATAGCCCCCACATCAAACCTAGGGAGTCAAGGGGGGTCTACTCTGCCCCCTTATGGTCATTTCCCCCTTTGTTTTTGCCACCTCTCGTGTCTCGATCCTACCAAGATGGTGGCCGCTGTTTGGAATGTTGACAGACACCCGAGAGCCAATCAGCTTTCCGCGCGCGAACTCGCGTAGCGCGCTGGTTAGCGCCCCGGTGCGCGTACCGGGGAGCGCTTATAGATATATATATTTTTTTAACCTAAATACTCAAAATCCACTGGAGCACATATCTTGAGACATAGCAAAGGCACATCGGGCTACCAGTCCCTACAATTTTGCCAAGTTTGGTGGAAATCCATTCAGCCGTTCGGGCTAAAAGTGAGGTCGACCGCCCTATGGAAATTAACATGGGGGAAACACGTTTTGGGACCTCCCTTTTATATCGGCCCCCGCTTGACAAATCCCTCCCAAACTTTCAGGGAAGGACCGGGGCACCACGTGGCAAATTTGAGGAAATTTTCAGGCAGATTCCTCAACCGGCGCCAAAGTTATTCACAATAGAATGTTGAGATTTTGTATTGAAAATAATCCTAACTATAACTACCTACTGGTGACCGCCAGTAGGTAATATATATATATATTTCTCTATAAAAGATATCTATGACAGAAATAATGTAATGTATGATGTTTTGCAAAGACTTTAGAGATGTAAAAATAGTCCCTCATGGATTGCAAAACAAGCAGCCCAAGTAAGAAGGTATGATACATCAAACATCCATCACCATATAGTGAGAGAGTGATACTCCTCTGGACGAATCCAAAGCAAGCTCTATGCATACTTTAAAGAATCCGTAACCTCAAGTTGTGCTCTTAAGCAAAGCATACAAATGGGAAGGAATATTAAAGAAGAGATGTGTACGAAGTGTGGAGCCAAAACAGGAGGCGCCTTATTAATGTAATTGCATGGCCGGATGGGAGAGTTGGAGAGAATTAGGAAAGCGTGAACAAACGTAAACATAAACGAAAAAAGGTTGAATGGATTACTTCTCCACCGTGAACATTTTTGGAAATGATTGCAAAGTGTAAGGTACCTTTTAAGTGAAACGGTGCATCAATTTTCGACCAAAACAGGACGACATTTATAGACTGAGTTTCCTTCACGTTTAAAGGACAGAATTTGTAATATGACATTTCAAGCTCTATTTTTGCAGTACATTTTAGCTTGTTTTTTTACTAAAAACTGCCTGAAGCACATCGCTTTTAATGCATTCTTGAAGCAGGAAGCAATTCTGCTTGAAATGTTACATGGTTCAATATTAAGTGTTCTTTTTGATGAGACTTTTGTCATAAAGGGTCCAAAACCTAGCACATATGCTTCCTGGAATAGGCCATTGTTAAAGTGCTTTTCTACTTTGTCTCCTTTCAAAATGTTTTCTGAGCACTGTCCTACATACAGATCGAATATACAAAATGTCACCATTTTTTTAAGTTATAGAGGTTTCTATTTCATTTTAAAAATAAAGGGAGGGACTAGATGTCAAGAAGAAATAATATATTATATTTGGCTGAATGCAGCCTGTTTTGCATCAATTTTAATTTAGTTCATGTAATTTTTCAATTTTCACTGAAAAAAAGGTGAAAAGTAAAAACATAACGTTTTAAACTCTAAAAACGACTGAAATTCACCAGGTATAGTTATCTCAAGTAGCAATAATTCGTGCCCTAAGGTATCTATAACTCGCACCCCCACCATGCACTTTTTTCAATAATTTCACTGAAAATGTTGCAGTGATATTATAAATGATGTCATACAAAATGTCACCAGTGAGTGCTATAATATGTGGGGTAATTGCCAGTGCATGACGAGGGCGTGAGTTGGCCTGTGACCAACCTCCGCATGCAGCCAGCCCCTCAATGTGCACGACCTTAGGCTGTGTGCGGCGGGGGCTTGGCCACAGGGCTTGGTCCTGGGGACACCAATGCCCAGGACCTTTTTAAAGCAGATGGGGCAGCATAGCCTATAATTGCCCTGGGGGCCCCATCCCCCATGGTCATATATATTTTGAGGGGGAGGGTGCCATGTGGTCCACCTCCCCAGGCCTTTTTAGACCTAGCCTACCCCATCCCCCAGGGCTTTTTTTATTGAGGGGGAGGGAGGCTGCGTGGCCCCCCTCTGTGAGCCTTATTAGGTCCTGGTGAACCCATCCCTCGGGCTGTTTTTTTTAAAGGGAAGGGGGACGCATGGCTTTTTCTCCCCAGCCCACTGTCCGGACATTTTTAGGCCCTGGGGACCCCATCCCCAGAGCCAGTACCAAAAATAAAAGGTAGGGATCTGTGTGGCCCCCCTTTTGAGCTGCTATTGGCCCTTGGCACCCCTTCCCCCAGGGCCCTCATTACTTAAAGGTAGCTGTCTTGGTGTCCAGTGTCCAACCAGGGCACTCACCATATACTTGTTGGGGGCCATGATGGTAGCCCGGCGGCCCCCGGGAGCCGTCATTGCTCCCATCTGGAGGTGCCAGCAACTAATGCTGCACTCTCCGGGTGGGAGTAATATTTTGATCTGTTTCCCTGCCCACATCAGTGAGGGCAGAGAAACAGATCAGAAATCTACTCCTAACCAGCAGGAGCAGTTTGAAAGCTCCCACTGGCTGGGAGCAGAATGTGTGTTTGCTACTTCATGGCGGGAGCTCTGAAAATGCTGCTGCCAAGCTCGTGCAAGCACACATTCCCTGCCCATGCCTGTGCTGGCAGGGAAACCACTATGTCCTGGGGGTGGGCTCCTTGGGCCATGAATGGCTCAGGGAGGGGTTACGCATGGCCTCCCTCCCTTTTCAAAAGGTTAGCAGCCCGAGGGATGGGCGTCTCCGGGACCTTGAAAGGCTTGGAGAGGGAAGGGGCTGCATGCCCCCCTCTGCTTAAAAAATACATAGGGTCTCAGGTAATGTAGTCCCTGGGGCCAAAAGCGGCCTGCGTTGCTGTCTACCCACCTCCCCTAGAATAATACATTGAACCCTGAGGGAGGGGGTTACTGGGATCCAAATCAGCCCAGGGAAGGAGCCACATTCCCCTCCCCTACATTAGATGTTGGACCCTGGGGGATGTGTGTCCCCCTCCCCTAAAAAATAAACCCATCATCCCCCGGGGCTCTGACCAAACCCAGAGGGTTTTTAAAACAAGCACAATAGACTTCAATTCTTTAAAAAACTAACTTTTGTTGCACATTCATGGATATTCCACAAATTTGCAGCATATTTATATTTTTGGCACCAGCCCAGGCGTAGGGGTATAGGGTATTCCTACCCTGCCCCCTTATGTCTTTATTTTTTTAAACTTTTTGGGGAACTTGGGACTCAATTCTGAGTCCTAAGATGGCTGTCACAAATTCCAATTGAAGTGGTGGCAGCCAATCAGATCTCAGCTCGAGATCTGCTGGTTTCAGTGAAGGCTCCGCATCCTCTAGATATACAATGTTATTCATCGTTAACTGCTCAAAAGCTAATTAACGGATTTACAGTAAAACACAAAAAGCACTCTTTCTGGACCAAGAACTAGCTTTCTGCCAAATTTGTGCAAACCTGTTTAGTGTTTTAGGCTATAGCTGTTTCTAAAGTTTGTACAGGAAAATGAATGGAGAATACGCCTTTTGGGACCTCCCTTTTTTCTCGGCCTCGCTTGATGGATCACCTCAAATCTTTCCATTTGCAAACTAGTGAAGTAATAGCACTTTTTGGGAAACTTTCATGGCAATTTGTCAAATGGAGCTAAAGTTATTAGCAACACAAAAAATGCATTTCTTATAGAAATAGGATCCTAACTATAACTACCCAGTGGCACCCGCCACTGGGTGTATATATATATATTAACTCTTCATTAAGAACATGATCACAATCTTCTATTTTTCTCTTTGGTATACTCGTTAGTTGGATGTCCATCTTGACAAATAAAACACAATGACCTCTCACTTATAGGGAGTTAGAAGCCACTTGGGTGAAATTATGAGTAACCATAAGGTAGACCCATGAACAACATGTACTGGATCTATTTTATACAGATATAGGAAGTAATGAAGGGTACAAGTACAATTAGGTCTTACCGAATGATAAGGAATTGCACGAATGAGTGGACACATAAGATCATTGTGTTGTATTTTTCAAGATGTACATCCAACTAATAAGTATACAAAAGACAAAAATAGAAGATTGTGATCATGTTCTAAATTTCATGTAATAATTGTGATGTCACCAAAATGAATTTAGATGACTGGGTGTAACATCAGAAATCAAATGTATTTGTAAATGTTTTAAATGAAGAGTTAAGCAATGAAATATATGAAATACAAAATATTATAAACCAAGAGAAAGGATACATATGCACACTTTCAGCAGTTACAAAATGGTTACTGTGCTCTTTAACTGTGTAACACGTCATAGGTGTATTTAAATTATTCAGGCACAAAGGCCGAATCTCCGAATCGCATTTGTCAGCCATGGTTACAGGTGAAAAATGAAATAAGCATTAAGATAAAGAAGCGCGGAGTGGCCAGCGTTTTTTTTGGGAACAGGAAGTGTTTCGGGGTCCCTCCTCGCGTGCAGAGAGCGGTAGCCGCTGACGGGAGTTTGGAAAGAAATAAACATATATATATATACACACACACACATAATATTTTTTCCTATATTATCACCATTCTGGCAAATTAAATTAAAGGTCCAAACCTACTATTCTTCATATATGTATCCTACCTTACACCACTCCTTAACAGTTCTAGTATTTCATTCCCGAGCCTGGATGGAGGCCTTGGGTTAGTCTATGACATGGCATTATTGCGCAAAATCTCTAACAGACCTTCTTGCCCATCAATATTGATAGCTGGGGTACTATAGATGTTACTGAGCTCATATTGTTATCCTACAGTAAAACTAGCTGAAAAAGAAGGTTTAATGATGAAATAATGATAATCCTGACAGACATTCCAGACGGCCAGTTATAAACTGTTTGTATTAGATCCAGCTGCTGGCTTATGGGATTCTGGATTTCTACTGAATAACTATGCAGAAAGTATCAGTTCCATCTTATAAATTGCCATTGGTGTCTTCCATTTTATGTGCCAGTTATGACATCCTTTTGTTGTTCTTCAGGCAGGGCACGCACAGTTTATTATTACCCAAACCCATATGCAACAACTTAATCAGTTTGTAACTTATCAACTGCATTTTTTTACAGAACAAAAGAATGGGAATTTTTAGGGTAATTTACATTATTTGCAGGACATATTATTTGCAGGACATTTTAAAGTGTAACTCTCAGGTATGGTTTAAGTGGCTAGCTTGGCTATAAGTGCTCAAAATGCACTTATGAATTTCTTTTTCAAAAACATTTGTTTGGGACAGAACTGGCTCTACCTAGAGATAAGACAATGAACTGCATTCTTGGGACTAAAAACACAGCCAAAATCCCTCTTTCTTCGTAGTTTACCATAAAGTGCTGGAACTTGGCAGAGTTCTCGTATCCTCCACTTCAGTGACATCTAAAGTCGGATAAACTTTGATAGAAAACCAAGGTAAGAAGAACTACCCAGCAGGGCTCGCCCTCAGCTCTCCTCTGCTATCATAGTTCTCTCCTTGAGCAACTTGCCCCACACACTGGGGTCAAGGTACGACTTCCTGTTCTACAGTTACACCACTGCAAAGGCAACGCTGCTGCTAAATGAATGCCCACCAAGGACATCTGCTGTGATTTACAGAGCATGAGCGCAGCAGGACCAGCCTTTCATGCGTCCGATGCCGATAAAATGAGTTCCATTAAATTTGGCATTAGTAACACCAGTTATTAATAGTACTTAAAATGGCGGAATGGAGGCTTAAAAACGCCTGCAAAAAAACCTACACATTATTTTTTAGCTAAATTGTCTGCATTCACCCATAACAAAGAACAGTGGGGCAAAGCAAACACGTGGCATGCCAGTCTGTTAATTTCTGCTCCCTCAGTACAGTATTCCTCTCTTCTGCCAGCAGCCTGTGAAAAACGAGTCATAGCGCTGAAAGCTAATGTATCGATCCCAGCTCGCGCAGGCCGATGACGCAGTGCGCCTGTCCCATTATGCTACTTTCAGGCCATCTCTCTCCGCGAGAGACGGGCGTCTGGTTCCGGGGACAGACTGCTGTGTCAGCAGATTCCGCAGCTCTTATTGCATAATAATGAAGGGCTTTACGGCAAGTGCTGCTTTTCCAATGATTATTTGTCATAAAGGCCATTGGTTTTTACAAAGGCTATTGGTTTTCAAAGCCAAATGACAGTGGAGCTCTACCGAAGATTGCTGATTTACAATGCCCGGACACAACCCTTGCCTCTGCAGCACAGTGGAGAAAGTGTTGTGTGTAAGACCTCTTCAAGTTCAAATCATTTGCATCGTGCACAAAACATAGGGGGGGACATACACACAGCATTACAAACCCTTCTATAAGTCCCAGATTCACAGCTCTTGGCCACTAAAGAGCCCAAGTTTAGGAGAAAAAAATAGGGCAGTTGTTAGACCTGGCATGCTTGGCATGGTTTCCTCTGACTTTTTTCCTTCAGACCTCCTTTTTTAATTGTTTTAGCAAATTTCGTTTTTGCTGGCTTTAAGAATATGGGCCTCTGCAGTTCAGAATAGAAAGTGTTGTGAATTAGATCCCTTAAGATCTCACTCTTCAAATAACCAGAGTTTCAAGTAGATTTCTTTATCGCCTTAAAAACATAACATTATCTATATTTATGGTTACAAGGCACTTAGGGCCTGATTATGACTTTGGCAGTGTGGGAGCAGGGCAGTCATGCTCCCACACCACTAAAGTCCACCGCCAGCTGCCCACCAGATTATGAGTTTTTTCGTTGTCTGGCAGGCGGTCCTGTGGCAGACCCACGACGGGGATACAGAATTCCTGAAGAAGGCTTACGCCGAAACGCGTTTAATGGGAATGTGGTTCTGTATTCGATGAATTGTTGTATATAATCCTTGTATATTGTTTTGTATCATTTGTTCATATAATCAATGTTGCATGGACAGTCACCTATTTTATACATGTAAAAAAAAGGTTAAAAACAACAGATAAAAAAGATGAAATAATATTTATAAACTATATTGTCATTATAATAAAACAGTAGTATATATCAGGAACACATACAGTGTCAATTAGTTTATTTGTACAACATCTTAGTTTTTTCTTATGTACCATGCACAAAACCGGGTGGCGCATGTTCTCTTTTTCTAAAACAGACCCACGATGGTGCCTTTAAAACAGGCACCGCACTGGGAGCACCAGAGCCCATTCCTGCATGGCTTGGACTCTTCATGCCATGCAGGAAAGCGAGTGCAGGCACACAGGGGGGCACATGTGAGCCCCTCCTGAATGCATCCCCATAGCCTGAGGCACCACGGGCGCTGTGTGGGTGAGCCTTCTCATGGCGGGCTCACTGCCATAAAAAGGCTGGCAGTGAGGAAACTCATAATATGGTTGGTGATGCCACTGTGGCATTGCCAGCATATTACTGCCTCACACCGCTGCAACATCGCTGGGGAACGCAGTTCCCGTGCAGTTGAAGCGGGCCTGTGGCGGTCAGACCTCCAAATTCAAAATAGGGTGGTCGGACCGCCAAACTCAAAATAGGGTGGTCGGACCGCCAGTGCGGTGGTAGCCGCCGCGCCACCACAGATTTGGCAGTCCTATATACCTCCAAACCTGTAATCACCCCATATGTCTGCTGGTATAATAAACACACATCAGGAGTTTTGATGATCCCTCCCCCAAGAACCATTATGTAGTGTACTAAAATATGCAAATAATCCTGGGCTTTTACCCAACTGCACTTTACTGCTAGGGATTTTGAGTCCATAATTACAATACTAACAACACCCTACAAACCCTGTTGGTGGCATGCAAGGTCTACTTAAGATGCCAATTAATGAGAGTGTAGACCTCAATAGGAAGAAATTCATAGAGAACAGGTACCACTTGGAACATCAAATCAAACTGCTCAATGCCTAATTCTGCCACAGCCCCACACAAGGCAACCTCTAGCACATCACACAAAGTCTAAATGGACCTTAATTCCATATTCACATCCTTGGCAGAAAAGGCTCTTGGGTGGATAAAGCAAAAGCACAATGAATTTGGCACATTTCTGGCTGGTTGTTGCCTGAAATCGAGATGGATCCTTTTGCGCAAAACCAACCACACAATCACACAGGGGACTGATCACCAACACAGAACGGAGTATAAAGGAATTTGCCTTGTTTTATAAGACCCTGTACTCTGCCCCATTGCCTAGGATAGGTGTTCTTCTTCACAAACCTCACCATCTCAGTCTGACTGAACTTGAACTGGACATACTTTTTTTTAACTGATACAGATATTTTAATATTCTCTATAGTGATATGACACAACTGTTTGGCATTTACATGTGATCTTCATGTTATTAATGCTTTATGTAACTCTTTAGCTTGATGGTACTTGTTGGAAATAATAGGGCCCATAGTGGAAGCAGGGACGATTGGAAGAGTGGTGTGAATGATTGAACGAATTGTGTGACACATTGTTTCTAAGGGGACTTTTGTATTCTACTGGGTTTGTAGTGCCCTGTTCCCTTGGTATGAAGGGCCCATCTCATGTTCCTATTGTTTAAATGAAACATTTTGCCAGGCCCAAACCTTCGTTTTTAATACATATAAGTCATTCCTATGGTATGCCTGGCCAGTTTAGAGGGCAGGGTGCAGTGTATGTAAAAGAAAGTGGAACATGTACTTTTTAGTTTTACATGTCCTGGTAGGGAAAACTCTTGAATTGTTTTTTTTTTACTACTGGAAGGGTTACCTCTCCCACAGGCTAACTTTGGAGTTACCTTATTATGTCTAATAAGTGATAGTTTTCATATGGGAGCAGGTCACCATGTTTGGTGTCTTTGGAACTGTAATGTAAAATCCTATCTCAGGGTAAAGTTGGATTTTAAATTACAATTTTGAAAATTACACTTTTTTCGAAATTTCATAGATTTCACAATCAATGTTGAAATACATCAAATGATCCATATATTCAATCTTTAAAAAAGAAACATTAACAATAATGTGCCGACACAGTGGGTGTATGGTGAGAAACGTGCTCGGTACTCTCATACAAGTGATACACATGTATAATAATACATGCTCAAGAGTGTGTATCAGGTAAGAACAACACAGCCCATTTTGTTCTCATGCACAATCAAATTAGGTCTGCAGAACTAGTCAGCGACATTTTGATCTTTTAGACAGATAGAAGGATCATCATCTGGACTCCAAGAATACATGAGCCGGAGAAAGATAGAGGACTGAAAGTGAGCACAGAAAAGATAATGTTAGAGTAGAGAAGGCCACAGTATGGGATTCCAATGTATATAAAGTGACTGACTAGTCACAAACCAAACATTGTTAAAGGCTCCAATGGGCTCAATTCAACTACATCTATAGATTCAAAATACACAAGACAACAAACATAATTGGTGGGATAAAATGGAGGGGGCGAGGGAGACATAGTGAATGGGATTAGAGTAAATCTCAAATGTCTCAAAATTACCTGTGCAAGGACTGTATAGACTCCAAAGTCATCAAGAATTGCACTTGTCGGTTAAATTGGGTCCAGGAGGTCTACAGTGAGATGTCAGAAAGTAATGTCAGTCTAAAAATTGGTTGGGAAAGAAATAGTGTCAGAATGAATGCCCTACTTTAATGGCACATATCTGATAATGTGAGTGGGGCAGAGTGCACCGCTTCTAGAATGTAAACAGACGAGGACAGCAACAAAAGTGATCTGCAAAGACATAATTTAGGAGGCACTAATAATGTAAGCTGCTCATTTTAGCTTGCTCATTGCTACCACAACCACTCCCCCCTAACATCTGAGGCCTCAGCCATGAGATAGATAAGAAACAGTAAACAATAGGATCTGTAATTCTGTGTCATGTCCTGTAGACTATAATCAGAAAACTGGAAACATTTTAGTTTTTTGTTTCCTACTGTTCTTAAGTGTACCTTTCCAAGATGAAAGAGGGTTTGTATTACACTAATTATCCGAGTGATAGCTCTCAGGATATAGTTATCTGATACACACCTTTGGACCTTACATCCTTTTGTAGTTTTCCCCCAACTCGTTGCCTTCCAGTCTCCTGTTTTTGCTGACTTTGTTTTTGGTGGCTTTATGACTCTGCACTTTTTACCACTGCTACCTGCGCTAAAGTGTATGTACTCTTTCTATTAAACATAGTAACAGTGGCTTACACCCAATTGGCATATTTAATTTAATCAAATGCTACTAGTAGCCCTGCAACATTCATTGTACCACCCACTTAAGTGGCCCTTTAAACATGTCGCAAACATGCCACTGCAGCCGGTGTGAGCAGTTTTAAACTGCCATTTCAACCTGCCAAAACAAACCTTTTGCCATTCCTAAACTTCCTTTTCAATACTTATAAGTCACCCCTGGGCTAGGCCCTGAACAGCCCATAGGGAAGTGAGCAGTGTATTTAAAACGTTGGACATGTACTTTTCACTTTTACATATCTTGCTAGAGAAAAACTCCTAAATTTGTTTTTGACTGCTGTGAGACCTACCTCTTCCATAGGATAACATAGGGCTGCCTTATTACATTAAATAAGTGCTAACGTTTGAGTGGGAACAGGTGAAGATTAAATTTCACCCCCCTCAACCAGTAACCGAATTTCTACCTCCATGAACATGCCCGCTTTGGAACAATAAAACGATTGAAATAAATCGACATACAATCTCTTGGGATGCGTGGTCCGAATGTGGCATCCTTACAATAGATTACCTGGTACACGATACGGAAATTAAATCATTTGCATACCTGCAAGACAAATTTCATCTAGGTCCTCAACAGAGATGGAAGTATCTCCAACTTAAGCACTGTGTTACCCAACCTTTCCAATCAACCCCACATCCTCTCCCACACTCTGGAGTACATGACTACCTGCATACCTGGAGCTTGTACTCAGGTGTGGTATCCAGTCTTTATAATACATTGATGGAGGATATACACTTCTGCCCCCATCAATACTACTTGTGCAACAAATGGACTCGAAATATGGGGAGGATGTTCTTCGATGCAGACTGGTAGGAGTTGCTTGACATACATGATAGGGGTCTACGTGAGGCTAGACTTAGGTTTCACTTTTTCAAACTCTTACAGGACTGGCACTGGTCTCCACAGTGGTTACTTCAGGCCAACCTTTCCCTGGCTGCTGCCTGTTGGAGACACCCCAAAGGGGACATACTCCACATGATGCACTCCTACCCCTCTATCCATCAATGTTGGCAGCAGGTGATCAATATCATGAACACGTCTAATGATTTCAATTTGCAGCTCATTGCTGAACTGCTTTTTCATCATGATACTTCATGATACATAATCTGACATCAACTACTACACAAAGCGCTGGATTGACACTGCACTACCTGTCACAACAACTGCGATCTTATGGCATTGGAAGCGAAGAACCCATCTGACACACACACCTGGATGCAATACATAGAGACCACAGCTTCCCATGAAAAAATCATATACAGATTGCTACACCAGACAAGTATCTGGCTCCCTTTCCTTGGACTTACCAGAGTGCTCCCTGAGGTGGCTAATAACTCGCTCGAGACCTGAAAAGGTATCTTATTGGTCCAAACTACCGTAACTGTCTTTGGATATGACTATGTTGGTTTGGTTGGGGTGCAATTACTGCTTCACAGTATTACTGCTGTTGGATAAACTATGATGATTTAACATGAACCTCGAACTTCATACCTATATGATGTTGGACTTCTGCACTATGTTTAACGTTAGTGGGAATTGGGTACTGCGTGGCACCGACATTATGTCACAAGCATTGAGTGCCTAGCAATTGTAAAGTATGTTCTTCTATTTTGCTTTTGACCCATATCTTTTTGGTAGTGCGCTTCACGGGACACTATTGTACATTTTAGGATCAGTTCACACACTTGGGGCCATATTATCAAGAACAGGGGATAAAATTATCGCAGCTTTATCGGCAGCAAACTGCTGCTAAAGCAGCGATAATGGGCTTGATAATATGTCCTTGTGAATTCCCATAACAGCCCAGGTTCTGGTGTTAACCTGGGCTGCTATGGGAATTCACAAGGCCATATTATAAAGCCCATTAGCGCCACTTTAGTGGCAGTTTCCTGCCAATAAAGGGGCAATAATTTTATCGCCTGTTCTTGATAATATGCCCCTGAAAGACCAGGTGCTGTCATACAATGTACAGAGGATGTCCAGGTTTGCTACTCAGATGTGTGTGGTTTCCATGCCTACCTGATGTCTTTTCTCAAAGTGTTCAAACCTGGCATAGTCACTTTCTTAGTAAAGAACAAGAGGCCAACAGTGAATGTGTGAAGTGTTCTGAGATGATTCACAAGTATACAAATAAGTAAACATTACCAAGATTGTGCAAGCTGGGTTGGTGGTTTCTCTCACTGCCCGAAGCCCAGTTTGCAGTACACAAAGTCTACTTGTGTGAGATAGTTGATGAAAGGTGATGCTATTGTATGGCAAGCAATGCCCAACACCATGAATCCATTGATCTGATGTCCAATATTCTGGTAAGTTTCACATTAGTTTACATTTCTCTTATATTTATTAAATCCCACTGTTTTAACTCAAACAGTATTTTGCACTTTTCTGGGCAGCAGCAGCCGCACTTTTAGAGCGGAAGAGCGCCGCCTCCCCCCGCCACCACAAGCAAATAAAACGATAATAAAACAGGTTTTTAACCTGTTTCTTATTGTTTTATTTGACTTCCCTGGACTTGCCCCAGGACTCTGACACGTCTTGGTGGCGGGGATAGTGGATGACACGGTTGATTGTGGAGTGGTGGGCACTCCCTTCACTGCGCATGAGGGTTTGGCCGGCCATCTCTGGTCGACCAAACCCTCATGCCCAGTAAAGCTCTCGCCAGCCCCAGCAACACTGCTGGGGCTGGAGAGAGCAGGTAGAGGCTCCCAGTCTGCCAGGGAGTGCCAGTTGCCGGCGCTCAGGCGAATCCGATGCTGCTTTCATGCAGTGTCAGGATTGGCTGCAGTGCATTCTGGGAGCCTGCGCCCAGAGTCAGGAAAAGTGCAGTGCAGCAGGAGACGGCGGAGGCGTTAAGGTAAGTTTATTTATTTAATTTTTTTATTTGTTTTGTCCCCGATCCCTCCCCCTTTCCTCACTTCTCTCCTCCGGCCTGCTCACCACTTTGGCAGGGAACGGGCCGCCACTGTTTCTGGGACCTTGATCGAAGAAACATGAAATACTGATGGCTACAATATCAGCGTTTTCATTTTTTGCAAAATGCTTAACACTCATACTGAATAGGAATATTGTACGGAAAATGCTTTTATGTGATATAAAAATGTTACTCCGTTTGAGAACACTTTAACCTAAAAGAGCACATAAGAGAATTCACCCTGAGAACATTTCATTGTATGTTTAAGACATCATGCATATTATGAGTCAATTCGTTGTAGGCCAGTAATGCTAAATGGATGCAATTAAAGTACCACTTCCAAGAATTCAGCTGCATTACATTTTAAATCGTACTGCAATTTTACCCAATGGTCTTTTAATGTGGACATTTAAAATGATGTTATTCATACGCACTCTTTTGTGAAATATAAATATTTAATCTATTCCAACCCAGGTTCCATTCTTTTGGCTAAGATTACACTTTCACCAGAGCGCTTATCATTTCAGATTCTTTCTACGGCGCATTACTGCAGCATTGCTTATACTGGCCTCCCAAGAAACAGACCATAAAACTGTAGATAATCCATACCCAGGTGAGACTGTTTGCCTGGGCCTCAGGAAATGCAGTCACATTGACTCTGCCCCCAGGAAGGTGCATTGGCTCTAGCCTGGTGCAGGGTCAACTTCAAATCATTTGCATTGAGCGCAAAGCAAAGTGGGGGGCAGACCCACACAGCGTTACTACCCCATCTAAAAGTTCTAAATCAAGAGCTCTTGGTCGCCAAAAATCCCAGGGGGCTCATTTATGAAAAGTGACGCATCGCTGCGTGAAAACAGCGATGCGTCACTTTTCACTGCGCACTCCTTACGACATTCCTGATGCGTCATATTTAATGTATGACGCATCATGTCGCAAGGAGTTACAGATACGTCAGTATTTCTGACGTATCTGTAAGCGCAAAAGTGACGCATTGCTGGAGTGTGTCACAAAAGTGACGCAACTCCAGCAATGCGTCCTTTCACATGGGGAAAGCCCCATGTGAAAGGGCTTGCGTCAGTCTTACGCCTGCTGTGAGGCAGGCGCACGATTTTGACGCAACAGCGTGCTAAAAGTGACGCAGTGAAATCTCATAGATTTCACTGCGTCACTATTACGAGGCTTTTTGCGGGGGAACACCTCTGCATACATTATACCTGACGCAGGTATAATGTGGCGCAGGGGTTTAAAAAGTGACGCATCTACCTAGATGCGTCACTTTTTAAATATGGCGCAACGAGGCGAATTTTTTACACCACTGGTACGTCACAAAAAGTGACGCACCGGCGGCGCAAAACTGACGCAAGGCCTTCATAAATAAGGCCCCAGGTTTGGGAGGAGAAAATATGGGTGGAGGTGTGGTCTCTGAGAGGCAATGTGTGGCTCAGTCCAAGCAGAATCAAAGAAAATCTCCTGGGTCCATGGTAGGTGATGATCACAAACATGTGATAAACTCCTCCGCCTCGCTTTGTTACTTGTGCCCATGTTAGGTGGCAGTGGGCAGGAATCACGGGCTTCTCTGCTCTTTGCCCACCATTGCAAACCATCTCCTTCCTGAGGCAGGATTCACAACCAGTGCCGTATAAAAGACACCAATGCCACCTTTGCCCTGCCTAAGGCTTGCTAGTAAAAGAAGGAGCAGGCCACCCCTCACACTCCTGGTCCCCGGTGACACTGCTCCTGCTGCACTACCAGCCATGCCTCCATGTACAATAGTACTTTTTGCTGAGGGTAGGCTATGCCCAAGGGACGTGGAGCGGTAGGGCCCTTGACTTTTCCTCGGGCCCCTTTAACTCCATCCCGGTCAATATCTACATCTTCCTTAGCCAATATTCCTTGATTGGCTTGGAGCTGCATTTAAAACCTGCCCAGAAATGGGAATGCGGTGTCGCCATGAATGGAGGCAGCTGTCAGGGCCTTTAGCTCATTACCCGGGCAACGATTTCTCAGCCCTGGCAGGGGTGGGGAGGGCTAACTCCCTCTACATATTAATGTTCTGGGTGCACTCTCAGCAATCAGCAGAAGTGCCTTCCATCTTGAGCTGTCTATTTTAATAAACATGCTCTAACGTATTTAAAGCATGGTCTGCCTTCACACAAGTTCTCTGGAAAAGAAATCTGCAAGGAAAGCAGGACTGAACGGCCCAGCGCGCCCGGCCAGCCATGCATGAAAGCATGCTTTCAATATCGGGGATGAGCCACCTCCATAAATAGTGCTCCGACCAGCTGCGGAGGGAGACATCCTTTATTGAGTGGGTGAAGAGGTTAAGCTCATATTTGACTTCAGCAAGCTTTGTTCTGCTGCTCCACTGTTTGCAGAGCTGAAAATAAAACATGCCCTTTTTTTTCCAGGATGACTTATGTGGCTTGTGGTATTACCAGGCAGGAGGGTTCAGACGTTAAAAGGAATCGCAGTTTTATGCTAATGAACCTCGTCTCTGTCCAGTCATCTTTGTTCAATAAGCTATTTAAATGTTCACATTAGTGTTCAATGTGCATATAGGCGTCTTAGGCGAAGGCCTGGCAAACCAATGCTATCAAATGAAAGCAATCGAGGCAGAGGCAGTAAGTATTTGAATGAAAAAACACCAGTGTACAAGAGATGATACGGCTCAAAAGAAGTAGCAGAGGACGAGGGAACGTGATAGATGGACCCGGAGCCTTTCCAACAGGCATGTCGTAATTGGCATGGCCGCGTTAGCGATTAGCTGAAACTACACGTTTTCCTCCTTAACTTGGCCATATATGAAAACGCCATTTTGAATGTTGCGGCGGCCATCTTAGACCATAAGCGGCCTCGTGGCCGGCGTGCCCTTTAGTCCTTTGTCCGTACCACTGACCACTTCAGTCTGCCCAGCAACAGGCTATTTTTAGTACTGGTCAGCTCGCGCATGCGCAGTTCCCACTGACCAGTTACCCTTCAGGAATGTGTGCCAAGCTGACCAGCGGAGTTGTGTCCCCTCCAATGAGCTGGCTGTGTTCCAAAACATGACCATATATGTACATGAATGTGTCCTAACTTGTGCCGCCTATCTTTTATTGCCCCAAAACTGTATATAAATCGGGGTCACACCGGTGTTCGGTGTGATACCTCTTGCATTACCGAAGGGTGCTGTATGAGTGTACCACCACCCCATGGGGTCTTAATAAACTTGTTCTTTGACTTTTACAGTTTCCGTGCCAACAGTTCTTGAGTGTAAGTGGGTTATCTTCGGAGCATGTAGGCCTTGGGAACCCTGATTACTACAAATTGGCGACCACGAAGGGACTCATCGGCGACTCGGATGCCCGAAGGAGAGGTCGTGACGAAGGCTTGGAAACTCGCCATGGACGCGCGCTTCCACTGAGTGACCCGAGTCTTGGCTCCCACGGTGTTTCTTCCTTTCCTTCCGATCTGACCTTCCAGGTGGCGCCGGTCTCCGACTGAGTTTTCGAGTGTCTGTATTGCTGGGAAAGTGCAGTTTGGCTGATTTGATCACAAGACCTTGGCAGTTGGAATCTGGACATTTGAGAATTTGGGTAAGATTTGTGTTCGGTAAGGTAGTCTTCGGACGCTTACTGAAGTTCTATGATTTGTGTTCGGTAAGGTAGTCTTCGGACGCTTACTGAAGTTCTATGATTTGTGATCGGTAAGGTAGTCCTCGGACGCTTGCCGAAGTCCTACGATCTATGATTTGATTTGAGTTAGCTAACATTTGTGAATTTGTGATCTTTGAACTTATATGTGTAGTGCACTTCACATAGGCAGGCATGTAGAGATATTTCTCTAACTTTGTATTTTCCCTCCGAGCGGCACATTTGTGTGAAGTACTGTAAGTGCCATTTTATACGGTATCACGCTTTCGTGATACTTTTTTGAACATGCCTGTTTTCAGCACACTCCGAGGAATGTGCTGTCTTGGAAATGGTACCACAATTAGGTTAGCGGAAGCACAGCCGGCTCCCCCAGAGGGAACACCGAACAGGGAGATGTATATTAAATTTGGCCTTCCCCCTATTATGTATAGCAAATTATGGCATAAGTACACGAGAACTGATCCTGAATTGCAATGGCCTCTACATGGGTCGTTCGATTTACGTAAAATACAGTTTGTGGAGCAATGTATGTTTCAACGCAGGTCTAGACAAAATATGTTTGATTGTGTGCGAATGTGGGAGAAAGCGGTGCGCGAGCGAATGAAACGTGAAGTTGCCTTGGCGGACAAAGAGCAGCGCAAGGCTGCTCGGGATAAGGCTTTACAGCTTGAGGAGAAAGAAGCTCAGGAGAAAAGAGAGAGGGAGGAACGGGAACGTAAATTGCAAACGACTGGTCAATTTCCTATTCGCCGACCGCTTTATCCTGTCCTTAATAATGAAATTGATGATTTTTCATTGCTAGATCGGTCACCGCCTCCGTACGTTTCGCCAACGGTTCCAGCTGAAGATTCGGGAGATGATGGGCAGGATAAGTCGGAAAAGAAGGGTATATCCGCTCTCAGGTTTACTGCGGAGAGGTCCGCACATTTACGTAGTTGGGCTCGTAAGGTGAATAAGAAATATGTTTCTCAGGACGAGGTGATTGCGGAGAGGAGTAAATGGTCGGATCTTGAATTAATGTATTTTTTGTCTAGTTTGGCGGATGAAGTTGTTGCCGCGTATCGTGACCTTTCAGATACGTTAGAACCTAAAGCTCTGTCAGTGCATCGTGAGAATTTGGATAAAGGTTTATTTGATCTTGCAGATGTTGACGGCCTATTCAAGCAACTGATCCAGCTGCGAGATGAAACGACCAGATTGCGGGAGGAGCGGAAAAGGAGGCAGAAGGAGGCCGAATCGGAGCCTGACGAGCAGATTAAACAGTGTTCTCTCCGGGGTTCAGATAAGAGTTCGAGAAGCGCTCCCTGACAACTCTACTGGAGAGGGCCATGATCTTCGCCCCGGCGACCATGTGATGATTCGGTCGTTTGAGAGAGCGAGCAGTTTGGAGCCAAGGTGGAAGGTCCCCGAACAGGTCCTCCTTGCGACCCGGACCGCTGTACGAGTGACCAACAGGAAGCGGTGGGTGCATTCGACACACTGCCGCCGTGTCTCTCCGGATCTGGTGACTCCTGCTGTGCTGACTGATTACAAAGAGATTCTGGAGAAAGAAAAGAGCCCAGCTGTGACGTCGGCCGAAGTTGAGGGAGCCTTCCCGGACCACACTGTTGCTGGACGAGAGCACTACAACCTGCGTCCCCGATAAGAAGATTTTTGTTTTTTTATATGACTGGTTGGTTACCGCTCCAGGTTTGTGAAACGCAAACCGGGAATTCCAAGGGGGGGGGATCAGTTCTGCCAGTGTAGCGACACCCGTCTTGGCCCGGAGAAGAAAACAACGGCTACCTCGGAGTTCAGCACCGTATTTTTCTTTTTTTTAGGTATACACACATGTGTATTTGAGACTTTGTGAACAATTTGAACTATTTGAGACTCTGTAAGAACTTTTCTGAACTATGGCATCACCAGCATCACGGGATAAGCGAATCTTGGGTGCCATTCTCTTTGTTTTGACTATTGTGGTAATAGCTGTAATAGCCTGGGTAGTTGAACTTGTGGTACCTGCACGTGAACATTTGCTGCCGACTACCCCGGCTCCATCTGAACATTTTCACTTTACCTTACCCTACCATGAAGAACGACATCGGCAAACTTATCTGAACAACAGTTTTATTCAGATTCTTCATCACACGCACAATATGACCAATACTTCAAATTGCTGGGTGTGTGGGATGTTACCGGGGCACCAGAAGAGAGGGGGCACCCCACTCATTCCACTCCCGTTCTCTCATAATGGATCCTGCAATGCCTGGTACACCCTCCTCTTTACTTTGAGATGGCCAACCAAAGGGGGGGTGCTTTTCCGTTGGAATAAAGTATGCTCCCATGACAAGGATGGGTTTCCGCGGGCCGAGGGTACTCGATTCGAATGGGAAGAGTACAGGCCCGACAACGTATCTGCCCCGCGTGTGTACAGCAACCAAAGAAATATCAATGTATCCAGCTCACATGTCATTAATGTCATTGCTACTAAATCCAATTTGTGTATTAGAAATAAGGGTTCAATTGCGGTAGGGAAGAGTGAATGTAATACCACACTTACTTTTGATAGCCCGAATGGCATCTCGTTTGTAGCATCTCGAAATACGTATTTCATTTGTGGAACGAAGGGTTATCATCAGCTTCCATTGGGATGGTTGGGCAAGTGTTATGTATCGTTTGTGCTACCTCCTGTATTCATTGCCCCACCAATGTATCACAATGATTATATCTTTTACCATGATTTTGTCCTGAATAGGGTCAAACGGACTGTCGTTCTGGATGACATAGACCAGACTGATACTGCTTTACAACAGTATGTGGACTTCAATTTGGGACTGTTTTCCTTTGTGGGGGCCGCGCTGAACAGCCGGAAAATAAGACGATTGACACGTGTTGTCGAGGCTGTAGCGAATGACACTGCCATTGCCCTAGGAAATATCACTGAGGAACTTCAGATATCTAGGATAGTTATGCTCCAAAATAGGATGGTGTTGGATGTAGTTCTAGCTGATCGTGGGGGGGCATGCAGAATTATCGGAAGTAGCTGCTGTGTATACATACCTGACAATTCTCCATCTGTTTATGATGCCATATCAAAGCTCCATAAAATAGCAGCTGAGATACATCCGGACAATGGAACTTGGACACTTTCAGGATGGTTCTGGTCAATGCTTACTACATGGGGCTGGAAACTGTTAACGATTCTATGCATAATTGTGGGGGCACTGTTTTTTGTTTGCTTATGTATCCAATGTGGCCCTGCCTTATGTTCCATGTGCCTATCAGCTTGCATACCATCAAGACGAGCACTTGCCCATGACAAAATGATGCTTCATAAAGAAGTAACACAAATAATGTTAATAGACATCGAGGACGAACATCCTGACTATGTTCACTATGAGGTAGATTCAGCTAAACGCTAAAAGGGTCGTCTGTCGTAATTGGCATGGCCGCGTTAGCGATTAGCTGAAACTACACGTTTTCCTCCTTAACTTGGCCATATATGAAAACGCCATTTTGAATGTTGCGGCGGCCATCTTAGACCATAAGCGGCCTCGTGGCCGGCGTGCCCTTTAGTCCTTTGTCCGTACCACTGACCACGTCAGTCTGCCCAGCAACAGGCTATTTTTAGTACTGGTCAGCTCGCGCATGCGCAGTTCCCACTGACCAGTTACCCTTCAGGAATGTGTGCCAAGCTGACCAGCGGAGTTGTGTCCCCTCCAATGAGCTGGCTGTGTTCCAAAACATGACCATATATGTACATGAATGTGTCCTAACTTGTGCCGCCTATCTTTTATTGCCCCAAAACTGTTTATAAATCGGGGTCACACCGGTGTTCGGTGTGATACCTCTTGCATTACCGAAGGGTGCTGTATGAGTGTACCACCACTCCATGGGGTCTTAATAAACTTGTTCTTTGACTTTTACAGTTTCCGTGCCAACAGTTCTTGAGTGTAAGTAAGTGGGTTATCTTCGGAGCATGTAGGCCTTGGGAACCCTGATTACTACAGGCATACGGCGGATTCTAAGGAGTTCTGGCATGTAGCTGTTGTACTTTTCAGCCCATACTTGTAGCCCCATAAACGTCATGCAACAATTTGCCCCCTTTTTTTTGTTCAGGGTCAACCCTGTTATTTTTTCAAACAACATTTTATTGCATTTTCAAATAAAAAAAACCTCACCCGTCTGTTTTGATTGTCATGATCGTATGTAGTTCTACATGCACTATGCATCGATTAATGTACATTTTCAATAAGAATATCTATGGATATCAATACAAGGTATACCATGTTCTAATGATAAGAACCCTTTCCAGTTCAACTAGTAACTCCCCACACCCCGCTTCCAATCATCACATGATTGCCCATAAATGTCACTCAATGTTAAATATCACTTGTACCCCTACTATCGCATAGAATATCTGTACAAACAGAGCCTCACGCATTTCATAGTGTGTGAGAAGCAGGTATGTCTAAGCCTGCCCCTCTTCTGGCTCGTCCGCAGGCAGTGGGAAACAATTGGGGTTGTCTGATTCAGGCTTCCCGAGGCAATCCACTTGTGATCCCGAGCCCTGGCCGTATCCATTGACCTGTGTCCTCTTCTCCTCCTGGAATAACGATGCACTTTAATACCACACCCATCGGATGAGGTCCTCCCACTATTAAATAATTCAGTGCCTCAAGAGGTCTTCAAATGCATGGTAATCTCCCGCTTTTCAAGGACTAGTCCTATGTCCACAAACCTCGTAGTGAATTTACGTTTGTTAGGACACTGGAACCCCCCCACCCCAGTAAGCAGGCCAGGGGAGTATGTGGGATTGACCTTTGGGTAACCTCATTGATACACTCAACTACCACCTTCCAATAATCAGTCAGTGTGGGTCAGTACCACCCCATGTGCAGCATTTCGGAACCCAGCTCACAGCATCTGGGACAGTCCGCCTCAGCCGTTTGGAAGAGTTGGAGGATCTTTCCGGGAGTGAGGAATGCCCTATGCATAAAGTAAAAATCAATACATTTTAATCTGCCATTCCTAGATATTGTGTAGGTGTTGATTAGTATTGTAACCCATTCTGCTTTTGTAATTGGAAGTGCAATGAACGTCCTCTTCCCATTTCTCATGTAGTTCCACCAGGGATGGAATAATATTAGATCACATGGCCTCATACAGTCAAGACACTGCTTTGAGATGGCCAGCAGCGGTGCACAGATTTTGGCAACACTTGTACGCAGGGGGTTCAGCTATGCCAACCCTACAGTGGTCACGCTGGGTCGATATATGTCGCTGATGTAATAGGTCGCCGATGTAATGAGAATTAGACTCTTGGTATTCCGAAAGTGGTTAAAAAATCATCAAATGTCATGAGTTCCCCTTCTGTGTAGAGATCACCTACCCAGGTCACCTCATAGGAAAAACATTCCGCTAGCCCCCTCAGTGACTCTCCTGGGGCTACCTGTTCTAGCCCCCGCAGTAGAAGATCCAGTGAGTAGGGCATACCAACAAGAGTACATTGGAGGGAACACCACCAACAGTAGCAGACAACCTGTAAGGCTATAGTAACTTCTCGAAGTTGTCACATGGGGTTCAGGAGGATCTGAAACAATATATTGAGACTTGACTGTGTGTTCCTTCACTATTCCTTTCTTGCTTCAACTGCTTATCAAAATTACTGGATTTTCTGCTCCTGATTATATATTTCTAAATTTTTTAGAACCATGATCCACTTTTTAGAACGACAAACTTTCGCAACCCACCTAGCTTTAGTGGCCATGAGGAGGGAACATGTATAAATGTACATAAAGCTTCATTTGGCAGCACATTGTCAATTACAAACAGGACTTTTTCCATTGCTAGGACCACTACATTTACACAGACATACAGTTTCAATGACAAAACCATACTGCATACAAATGACAATGTGTGGAAATTGGGTTTCAGTGAATATTTATAATTTATACATTACCAAATAGTGTTTTGATCCTATTAAAAATCTTTGCTTCCATCACTCATCAGAATTACAAAAAAATTTGCTTCATTTTTGCTTTCCTAACTGCTGAATGTGTACTGTTAATTTACAAGTATTTTCATTTGTTTTGTGTGTTACAAACAATGACATTGTACTGTCTTTTTTCGCATTCACTGTAACCAAGCAGGATGGTCACATATCTCACTTTGCTTTTCTTTCTCTGACTGCAAAGTGAGAGGAGTTTTAAAACCCAATCCCCATGCCCAAAAAAGATTGTCAGAAGACATAGCCTGATATTTGACCTCTGTATTTAAGGCACAGAAATTGTGACAAAATAAATATAGAATTTAAGGCTTCTTTATTTATCCCTTAAACTTTCACAACCCACCAAAAATCGGCTCGTGCCCCACCAAGGAGTCCCGACCCACAGTTTGGGAAACAGTGCTCTACTGTCTTCCCCGCGTAGCTGTGTTGATTTGGGAGTGTTGAATGTGGATTTAAAGTGAGTTGATCCACATGCTCTGCCCCAAAATTGATGGCATATTTCCCTGTCTGGTACATGTTTTGTTCAGCAGACAGGGGAAGGCTTCTAAAGTGGAAATAAAGAAAGGAGTCAAAGAGACAGACGAGGCCAGTTGCAAAAGAGATCTGTAAGGACATATTTTATAAGCTACTAATTCTATCTTGCTCGTTGGTACCACAGGCACTGCCCCCTGACATCTGAGACCCCAGAGATGAGACAAATAAGGAACAGTACACAATGGGGTCTTACAGGAACGTGTACTGCCTGTAATGTTGTTTATGTCCAACCAGTAGCATATATCATTACACTGGATGACTGCACTCGCCATTTAAGACCACACTTGCTCCTGGAATTCAGAAAACAACTCAACACTCATATTTTCAAGCAACTCCTGAGCTAGAGATCTATTTTTGGTGAGTAATGATTATTAGTGTGTAGCGTTTGCCTTGAATGCTGGCTGTGCTGGTCCCAAACATTCTGGGTAATTTCTTCTTGTTTCTAGCTGTGAATTTGTGTATTTCTTCATTCCCTTCCTTCAATTTATGTAGTCAACTTTCTTGCTGCTTTGCTTTCTCAACATTTGCAAAATATCCTTTTGCATTTCTGTGCTGTGTAAATGTTATATTGGAGTTAGAAAGTTGCACTGAGTAGTCATGGATATATCCACACGTGAAGAGCTTGAGCTGGCCTGTGCATGAAGAAACTGTTTGGCCTTTCAGGCACTCCTAAGGTAGAAGACCCTGAAAAAGATATATGTTGCTATATCTGTACATGTGAATGCTCCACTTGGATTATGGAACTAACGCTCCGCACCTGAAGTTTGAATAGGGTGTTAAAGTTGTACCTGAAGAGGTTAACATGTGCATTTGCGGTTGAATCTACATGCGAGGTACCTATGCTTAATTTTAGGGGTATGCCTGTCCTTGAGGATTCCAGGTTGGGCAATGAGGCCTTACCTTCACCGGCGGAGATGGCATTGAGCCATTACAGTTGCAAAAGGACCTGGAGAAATACAAGGCACTGCGCCTACAAGGCTGCATGCAATGTTGCCGCTTCTTGGAAGATATTTTCAGTGTGGTGGATTGGCCAAGCATATCCCCCTTTAGGTCGTTACACTTCAGGTCTCAGAAAAACGTGGCTCTTCAAGGAGCTGTGAAATGCATATATTGAGGGGCTCCTTGCCTTGCTTTAAATGTGGGATTTTCCCCACTCAAAACAAAGAAAATCTACATTTATTTAAGACATTGAGACAGATATATATCCTCACTCATCCCTATTTCGCCCTGTGAGCTGGATCTTGTAATGCTTCACCAGGTGGTGTATGTAATGTGGCTCATGTTCTTTGTAAGTGGTGTCTTTTTCACCCTATTGTTTAGACTGCCTGTCATACTCTCATTATTTTCTCTAATGGAGATGCTATTTTTCCTCCACTGCTTCACAGGGTCTCTTTGGATCACCATGAATATTCACTTTCTCCTTCACTCCCCCCAAGCCTGGTGGTACCCAGAAAAGTCCAATGGTGTACTGGGACTGCTTACATGAAGTTTAAGTTCATTTTCTGGTTTGTCTCTGGGAGCATCAAAGAAAACGTGACTCTCTCAGGAGGTTTTATTCAGTCTAACCTATATCAAACAGCTGAGTGACTGAATTAAATCAGATGGGGCACTGTATGACTGAAACAGCAGCCTCATCGAGAAAAGCAAAAACACTGCACCCCAAAGTGTTTGGATGTGCCAATCTATATATATATATATATATACTAATATAATGAAGAGAGAGCCCAAACCTTTGAGGCGGGTAATCTCAGGAACCACAGCACCAATCACAACACCCAATACAGCGTTGGAAAGGGCAGTTGCAACAGAAGGACATAGGCTATGCAGATGCCCACCATTTACATTTAAAAGGTAAAAGAACCGTGCCAGCAAAGTAGTCCCTTGAGGGCGTGTCTGCGTTGTGCTGTGGGCGTGCGCTGGGGGCGTGACAAATGCTGGGGGCGTGTGGTACGTTCCGCCCTTCATGCCATGTCTCATATTGTGTGCTAATCCCACCCTGCTCCCTTTAAATACCCCTGTACCACATAATCATAACCCACCCTTACTCCTTAAAATACCCCAACACCCTTAAACACTAACCCATCTTAACCCTATAAATATACCCTGTACCCCAAAAATCAAACCTATCCCTAAACCCTAAAAATACCCCTGTACCCCAAAACCAAACCTAGCCCTGAACCCTTAAAATACCCCTGTACCCCAAAACCCATACCTATCCCTAAACCCTAAAACTACCCCTGTACCCCATAACCCAAAACTATATCTGAACCCTTAAAACACCCAAACACCCAAAAACATATACCTCAGTACCCCAAAACATATACCCCTATACCCATACTTACCTTATCCAAACATTAAAAAAAACATGCTTTTACTATTCATGCATTTACAACGAATTTCGTTGTAAATGTATGCGTGGTAAAAGCATATAAAATGTAATGCCATGCGTTATAATGGCTTTGCGGAGTCATGGTACTTTCGTAATGAAAGTATGCGGAGTGATGGTATGTGGAAAGAAAGTTGCGGAATAATGAGTGTTTACTCTCCCCCGGTAAGTACATTGGTGGCACGGCAGCCCACATCTCTAGCAACATACTCATATTTTTTCACCACTCATTTGAAAAATGCACAGGTCTCTCTCATTGATGGCCAGAACCGACATACACTTTTAGACACACCTCCCGCCACAAGTTCTAGAATTGCGAACTTTAGAGCAGGGGAGCTACGTTCGAATCTCGGCATCAGCTCAACATCCTGTGATTCCAGGCAAATCGCTTTGTCTCCCCGTGCCTCCCACAAATGAATATGTTCTTCTGTAATGTAAATTGTGCTCATGCCATGTTGTCGAGTTTGCGCTATATAATATTGCAAGGAACAATAAAGTAGGGAAACTTGAGTTCACACACCACTGAACGTGCACTCTTAAGTGCATCAGCAGTGCACTGTGAATCGGAGCGTTTCACAGGCCTGTCACAGATAAGAAATGCTATCAAAATGAAATCCTACAAAACAATATACTACTGGCCGGCAGCAATTCATACCTGGACAACGTCGGGACGGGCTGCTAGTGAGGTATAAACATATTCTCATTAACATTACATTGAAGCACTATTGGGAACAATGTCATCTGCTTGGCTTGGAAAAGCTAAGCTGCCCTCCCCTCTACATTAACACTCTGAATGTGAAAAAGTGGAGGCTGGAGGCAGAAGAGTTCTCATGCCAGAGGGCCTCCAAGAGCAGATGAAGTGAAGGAGCACTGTCTTCTGAGAGACAGATCACTATTGGAAGGAGACATACCATGCAGAAGATTTACAGGGAAAGGGGACTCCTGAGGTGGTTCATGACACAGAACTTTCCTGATGAACACAAGAAGGAGAAGATAATAAGAATAAAACATTAAAAAAAGATAAACTTACCTGCTGTTGGCCGTCTCCCGCCTCCCGCGTCACGCCTTGTTGCTGGGACTTCCTTGTCCCAGCAGACATCGCAGACTCGTCACAGACTCCCTCTCCAATCCCCTCACCTCAGAGAAGAGCGTGGATTTGCCTGAGCAGGCTAGAAAGATGCCCTGCTCAAACCAGGAAGTCTGTGGGGTTTCTCTAACTCGGCTGTTCAATACAGCCGGGTTAGAGAAACTTAACCCCTTCGAGGCTATTGACGAGCTGGGCTCGTCATCGCGCTTACCTGTCCTGCGCGGATGACAAGGCCAGCTCGTCACGTAACGCGGTAATTTTGAATCTGCCGCGCACAGCGGGAAAAGCCGCCGCAGCGATGCGGTTAAGGGCGCATGTGAATTTTGGTCGACCTGAGACGGCCGGCCAACACACATGAGCACTTACAGAGTGCATTAGCACTCCTATTAGCACTCCTCCTGTCTCCCCCCCCTCATGCATCAGCCCCGACAGTTCATCACATTCACAGGATGGCACTATTTGTCTTAGTTTGAAGTGAGCATATCAGTGCATTTAGCAATAAATATACATGAAAAAAATGTATATCAATGCGTCTGAGCCAAATTATATGGGTGTGATTATTGGTAGTTGCATGTGGCAGCGCTGGCAGTGACAGTAGGTGGTGCAAACTGCAAAGGCTTCCTACCCTGGCACTTACATTATTACAAATTAAGCAGTGCAAGGGACATATATCAGCACCTGCCTTACGGTGGTTTGTGATTCGCAAAATGAAAGCTGCTAACGTCAGACAGCTTCCACTTTTTCAAAGGTGGTTGATTTCCTCACTGGGAGTAGACGGTGGTCTACAGGAACACTGCATGCTCCTCCTGATGCGAACTGCAAGTGAACACTTTATAAAAAAAAAAAACCTGTATCCGTGTAATTATGAAACAGGGGCTGTAAGGAATGTGGATTCACAGAGGAAGATCTGCTGACAAGGTCATTCGCTGACATTCACAAGGGGTGAAAATCCATTCTGCCTAATAAATATTCATGAGTCAGGGGGTTGTGGGACTTCCTGCGAATGTGCAGTTTGCAATAGGACTTACTGCCGCTTCCGTGCTCATTCTTTTGACTTTCATAAAATCGGAAATATATGCAAACGGAGGGAAGAATCTTGTGGTGCAAAGGTTTCTTTGTGAATTTGCCCCCCTTGAAACCGCCCTCCGTGAACGAGCATCAAAGCAGAATAAGGTAGGGCACTGGTGAGGTATTAAGGCAAGCGTTTCTTAAAATTCAGTGTCCTCCTTATGTTGATGTTATAAGGACATTTTGCTCGCTCTATACATTAGTAATATGGCTGCGCCTACGATCTAACTTCAACAACGCCCTATATATAGATTGAAAAAGTAGGGCTGCCCGCTACACACAAAGCGTCTGATGTGTCACAAGTAGGCCTCACTTTGTTCACGCAATTTAGCATTTGTTCAAATCAATTTTTAAGGACCCTTGACAGAAAGAGATGCATGATTTTACACGAGGATGTAAATAGAGGACTAGCTCCCAGGGCAGTAAAAACATTGATTCATCCGCAGCCTGTCTCCGGTGCGCGGCATCGGTTAATTGTCTTGGGGTCACGCTTCCCTTGTCATGTTTTCCCACACACTCTTTTGCCAATGGCGTCCAAAACGTGCAGCAGAGCAGATGTACATTGCTTCAGTGTTTAGACACGTTTCTGCGCGCTCTCCTTCTGAGCGTACATTTTCACCTCGTAGATGTTGTTTAGGGCCAATTGGTGCTTGTTGGCATGAGCAGCGAACATCTGTCGGTGACGTGTTGTGCACAAATCAGCATTAACATTCTTAGTCTACATCAGTGTTTAGGTGCCAGGGGCCTTGTCAGGAGGCCACTGCAGCTCGCACCACTCATTGCCCCTGCCAGCACTGCCAATGGCACTACCAACACAAATTACTAATCATCACACACCTACAAGAGTGACCATTTGGTCTATTCCAGGCCCCCAAAGCTATAAGAATGGATCGGGCGGCTTTCAATAGTCATTCTAATGTATACTCAATTAATCATCATCATCAGCATTTGTAGAGCACCTGGTTACACCAACGGTGTGTCCCCACGCTGAGGAGAAACTCAGAAATGACTCGAGATGGGTAGGAGAGCCCTAGCTGTAATGTTTCAAGGTCTATTCAGGTTTCAGCCTTTTCCAAAAGGCAGCTTCACATGGCTCTTTCCTCAAATCCATTGGTAATGAATTCCAATGTTTTGCTGCTAGGTGTTTGAAGGAGCAGCCTCCTAGCCTGGCCTTCCTAAATCTGGGAACGATTACCAATGACTTTCCTTCAGATCTTAGGCTTCTATTGGGGGTGTAGGGTGTAATCGTGTCTTGTAGATAACTTGGGCCTTTATTTGCTAGGACACGATGCCAGAAGCACATTGCCTTGAACAGGATCCTCTTGCCCACAGGCAACCGATGCAATTTAGCCAGGGTCTTTGTGTTGGATGAGCTTCTAGGTAGATCCGGGCAGTGGCGTTTTGGACAGATTGCAGCTTCATCATCCTTTTTTTTGCTACACCTAGGTATAGAACATTGCCATAGGCAATCTGAAAGGTGACCACAGCCTGTATTATAGTTTTTCTGGCTTGAACCGGTAGTAGGTCAATGACTTTACATAGGGTTTTCAGATTTTGGAAACATTTATGTGAGAAGTTGGCCTGGCATATGCTGTCCACTATTCTAGTGGGCACCTTGCACCAGTCCAAATGACCAATATTGATGGTAGGTTTAAAGACAACTTATATAGAAAGCTATCCTAGTGGTAGCTGTGGAGAGCAACCTTCAGGCTAAGTCTTGAAGGAATGTAAAGCAGCTTGTTTTACCAGTCTATAATCTCATGAATGACCAAATGAAAGGAGAACCACACCAGGTATATATATAAAATATATGTATTTATTCTAAGCACATCCCTCTAGTCTCTTTATGAGGCTAGAGGCAAAAGTACATTCAGTAAACTTATTTAGCACACATAAGCACATTTAGCACAATATATGTTGAGCCCTAGGGGCGTACCAAACCATATACGAAGAAAGTGGTATATGAACCACAACTGACATAGATACAAGGCCTAGAGCCTTTAAAACCTCTGGGGCCACCAGGAACCTCCCAAGGCAGTGACACAGGGACCCACGGGGGATGCGTGCAGTGTCTAAACACAGCCGCAAATCGCCATTATTCTCTATGGGGAAAGTCGCGGTTGGAAAATTACAGATTAAGGACACTTAGAAGAGGACTTGGAGCAAACCCCTTTAGAACTAGGAGGTTCTAGAGTCAACACCCACGGGAGCACCAGAGTACTTTATTACTTACTGCTACTGATGGCACTTCCCACACCACCCGTGCAAATCACATGACTTACATAGAGATTATCAGACACATTCTTTTATCCCTTTGGATTTCATGGATTTCGATTCTTTAGAGCACTGCCAGTGCCAGCCAAGTAAAGGCAAAGAAAGTACGTCATAGAGCAGTAGACACTTTAGAGTTGACAGGTTAAATTAAACAAGCTCTGACTCGGTTCCGGTGACTGTCAACATCCGCCAGTCAAAGCAGCATTGGTTTTTATTCCTCATTGCTATTAGTAAAACCGAGAATACAAACCGGCCTAGCAGACCATAAAACAAGCGGGCAAAAAACAGCCCTCAGACTGACCTGTGAGGGGGCAGACGGTCAGCCCTTTAGCCACACCCTGTTTGCTCCAACAGCCAGTTTGACCCTGGCCTCACACCACTAGTTGGCTGTGATTGCCGATTTTAATTTTACATGTTCGACAAGTGGTTTCCGTCCCATGAATGTCACCGACATCCAATTGTTTTTCAGAGGACACATGACAGCATATTGCATACTGGGTGTTGCAGTGCCTGAACATCCAAGCAAATTGCTATTAATTGTCTAAAACCTGTGCCTCGTTGAGGATGTCCCATCTCGCTAAACACATCCCTCTAGTCTCTTTATGAGGCTAGAGGCAAAAGTTCATTCAGTAAACGTATTTAGCACACAGTAAATTAGCACAATATATGTTGAGGCCTAGGGGCATACTAAACCATAAACTAAGAAAGTGATATAAGAACCATGACTGACATAAATACAAGGTCTAGAGCCTTTAAAACCGCTGGGGCCAACAGGAATCACCCAAGGTAGTGACACAGGGACCCAAGGGGATGCGTGCAGTGTCTAAACACAGCTGCGATTCACCATAAACTTCTATGGGAAAAGTTGTGGTTGGAAAATTACAGATTAAGGACACTTAGAAGAGGACTTGGAGCAAACCCCTTTAGAACTAGGAGGTTCAAGAGTCAACACCCACGGGAGCACCAGAGTACTCGAGTTACCTCACCCAGGGAAGCTGGGTGTTCAGGTGTCTTTTTGTGTCGGGTTTCGTCATCGATTTCAATGGCGAGCTGCTGAAAAGTGCTGCAGGCGACCAATTGGAAAGTTTCCAGGTGGATCCAAGGGTAGATCAGATATCTGAAGAACCTGAAAGCAGAGGGGTCAGAGTCTGGGTCATTTGCCAGTGACCAGTAAGGCGATGAGAAGATGCCCACCGATGCCGGGTGATTTCAGGTGAAGAAGGTGAAGCTTGACTCTTTAGCCATGAGGACCAGGAGGCGTCGAGGATGACCAGGAGCTGGATTCGAGGTGTCCCACAAAGGATGTCAAGTGCTGCGGTGTTGGTTTCTGGATTGGACCCAAAAAGCCTTGGCAACAGCAACCCACACAGAAAGCAAAGATTGGTTTTTCGGTGCAGACCAGCAAGGTCTGAGGGACTCACCCTTTGGAGGGAAGTCTGGGCACATCTGGAGCAACCAGGAAACAGAAGAGTTACCTTCGTGGGGACCCACCAGTCGACAGACCAGGGATCACGAAGGAGCCTCGAGAGGAAATACTAGAAGAGGGTCCACAGAACACTCATGGAGTGTAGGCCCACAATCTTTGACACAAATGGTGCTCGTGGCTTGGACTACAAGTAGCCCAATGCACAACTTCGGGAAAGCTCAGGAAGTTGATGCACTTGCAAATGTGCACAGTGTCCAGGAGTTCCGGTCCCACGTCACTCTTGAGGGCAGTGAGTCTCAGCTTTGCTGGGATCTGGAGTTGGCCACTGAGAAGTCTGGAAGTCTATGTCCTGAGTTGCAAATTTTTCGGGATCCGGCGGGAGCCTTGGAAATGCAAACTGGCAAGATGCTTCTTTGGTGCCTGTTTGAACAGGGGAGTCACTCCTTGACCCCAAGGGAGAGTCTTCCGTCTTGTAGTCGATGTAGAATGTCAAAGTTCCAGGTTATATGTTGCAGAGTTTCGTTCAGGTGTAAACTAAAGTCCTAAGGACTGGGTTCCTATACTTATACTAATATAGAGGGTTGGACATACTCTGGGGACCCACCTATGGGAGGATCTAGGGAGGAGGGTGGCTACACCCCTTTCCGTTTGTCCAGTTTCATGCCAAAGCAGGGGCTGAGTGCCTGCAACCAGTTTGAACTGGGATATGCACAAGGACACCAAGTGTGCCCCCAGCACTGTCTGAAAAGCATTCTATGAATGCACCCACCCAGTCCCAATACACTAAAGCCTGTCTGGGAGGTAGTTACACCTCCCTGTGACAGGAAACCTATTGTCCAGGCCTCCCCTGCTGGAGTTTTGACCAGCTAATTTGGAAACAGGGAACCCTATATATCTAATGGACTCACTATACATAGGGAAGAAAGCACAGTAGGTAAAGGTCTATAGCTACGTCAATCCAACTGTTGACAAAGGCAATCACAGGTCCAAGGAACACCCACTTAGTTAACTCATTGAGTTATGGCCCATACATCACATATAAAGCCACATTTTTGTGTCATTTTATTTGGCATTAAAACATTTTAAAAATATGTATTTTCTATTTTTAAACATTCATATAAAAAATACTTCATTTGGACATTCATTGTACAACATTAAAGATTAAGGGACAGTACAAGCAAAACATAGACAAAGATGGATGGAGGCAGGGCGGTAGTATGGACTACGCGCGTTTCGGCGTTATCGCCTTCATCAGGTCACCGTCTTATGGAGCGTTATCTTCCATCAGGCGGACGGTCCGCGCATACGGATCTCCCGGATTATATGCATGCTGAGGAAACAAAGGACAATTTGTCCAGAGAATGCGAATATTGGCGCTGGTTAGTTTGTGAAGCCGTTTGAATCCAGACATCTCCCACCTGTGATCTTGATATCGAAGCCACTTTTAGCTACTCAGGACACTTCTATCGGAGAATACATATCAGTGGTTGTTGCAGTATTTGAAGCAGCTCCACTCCAGCAACTCATATTATAACGATACTGAGAGACATTTCTTGCAGCCCAGGGCATGTTCTTATTTAAGACATTTTGAAGCACTATAAGAAGTCCGCAGAATACCAACTACTCAGGGCATCCATTTCTTGTTTTTTCATGATGAAATACTAGAACTATCTGGTTCCATTCTGGGACATCGATATCTCTTCACATGCCGATAGCTGCTTATTTATCAGTTTTTCATATTTGGACCATTATATTCAGCTTTTCGAACAGTACAATAAGACGGTGACCTGATGAAGGCGATAACGCAGAAACGCGCGTAGTCCATACTACCGCCCTGCCTCCATCCATCTTTGTCTATGTTTTGCTTGTACTGTCCCTTTATCTTTAATTTTGTATAATGAATGTCCAAATGAAGTATTTTTGGTATGAATGTTTAAAAATAGAAAATATATTTTTTTTAAAGTTTTTATCGCCAAATAAAATGACACAAATTTTAAATAATTTGGCTTTATATATGTGATGTATGGGACATAACTCAATAAGTTAACTGAGTGGAGGTTCCTTGGACCTGTGATCGCCTTTGCCAACAGTTGGATTGACTTACCTATAGACCTTTACCTACTGTGGAGTTTTTTCCAGCAGCAGGAGGTCAGACTCATGTCTGTGGCTGAAGCATACATTTTGTAATGCTGGGGCTCTTTTAAACTATTACCGGGTAGGTCAGTGTGTACATGTCTCTGCCTGTAGAAGGGTGGAATTCTACCCCCACCGCCAGGACTGGTAGGATTCCAAGGTGTTTGACACCAAACACAACATGTTTCCATGCAGCCATTCCAAAGTTAGCATTTACCACAAGGTTATAATGCACTGAAGAGTATATGGTCTGGCTGCAGCACAGAACAACATCAGAGAATAGATTCCGAAAGCTGCAGAGGGGTCCTGCTCATGCATGGGCACCCTCTCACACAAAACCAAGCACTCTGCCTTCAGGATTGATAAGATCTGACACAGGAGTGACTCATAGGTTTATATGTGTCGATATAGGTAACCTATATCTTAATAAAGGGGTGCATGCACCACCTTACCCAGGCTGCAGTAGCAGACCTGTGGTGCCATTTTGGATGGTTTCCCAGGGGTGGCATAATACATGCTTCAGCCCCAGGCAGGCCTCTGGGGTACCTATGCCCTTAGTACCTAAGGTACAATATACTAGGGACTCACAAGGATAACCCAGTAACCAATCTGGAGTGTACCTAATGTACATGCAATCAATTTAGAGAAGAAGCAGCTAGGCTGGGGTCCTGGTTAGCAGGGCCCCAGCCAGACTAAAGTAAAAAAACTGTGAAAAACCAGCAAAAAGTGAAGGTAACCATAGTAAGCAGATCCTACTCTCCTACAATTTGCCTGTTGTTTTCCGGATTTGATTTTCATATGTCAGGTTGTGGTCAAGCCATATTCCAAGGTTCTTGACTTTAGTTTCAGGGGTTGGGAGCTGGCCAAGTGCTTCCGGCCACCAAGCTGATGTCCAGATAGAAAGCGTTCTTCCCATTATCATCACTGCTGTCTTCCTGCCATTAAGTTTTAAGCAGTGGTCTGCCCTCCAGGCTGTTACTTCCTCCATACATTGGGAAAATGTATGTGAATTATGTTCTGGGTTTTGTGATAGTGTGATGATAAACTGAGTATCGTCAGCGTAAGATACAATGGACACTTTGTGGCCTCCCACTATATTAGCAAGGGGTCTCATGTATAGGTTGATCAATGTCAGGCTCAGTATTGACCCCTGGGAAACTCCTTGTAATAAGGGAGTTCTATTGGAAGTGAAGGTGTCTTGTGTAACCTGAAAAACGATTTTCGCCAGGAAGGATTTCATCCAGCTCAGAGCCATACTCCTGATTCCACAAGATTCTAATCTCTGTAGGAGGAGGCCATGGGAGACTGTATCAAAGGCTGCACTGAGGTCCAACAGGATCAGTGCAGCTGTGTGTCCTTCGTCCGCCCGTTGTCTTAGAGTTTTTGTGGCCAGGAGCAAGGCGGTTTCAGTGAAATGTGCGGCACGGAAACCTGATTGTGAGCAGTGTAGTAAGTAGGTTGTTACTATCGCTATGTTTTCTGAGCTGAATGTTAACTAATTTTTCTGAGATTTTAGACAAGAAAGGTAGGAAAGAGATGGGGCATAGATTATCTAGTACCTCATAGTCTATTTGTGTTTTTTTCCTTAATGGGTGGACATCGTTAACATGTGGCAAAATATTACAAGCCCTGTGCCGGCTTTAGGGCAGTGCGACTGGTACGGTCGCACTGGGCACTAACCTGTGGATGGGGGCCCTGACCTCAGGAGCAACACAGTGTTTATCATCAACTCATGAATGGAGAGATGAGGGGCACCTTTGCCCTGTGGTAGTGAGAGAATCAGAGGATGCGATCATGGAGCATGGGGGCACCAAAAATTACTGTCACACCGGGCCCAACCAGCTCTAAAGCCAATGATTAAGTGCTGAGGCAAGTACCAAAAACCATCAGCTGAAATTTAGCACGGATCTAGTCTGCAAAAATAAAATGCATTGTGCACTCATGTTGAAGGGATGCTTAAGAGCTACCCTTGTGTATTGCAACTAATACACAACTCATATCACATTTGGAAACCTCATGATTTAAAATGGTTGCATCTGAGGTAACAAATATCAAACGGTTGAGTGTCCTTCATCTGCAAGCTCCATGCTGGCAATGAGTGGGGTTATGCAAAGTGTCAGTTCTAGGGCTCCTGTTAACTATTTGCCTACAGGATCATTTAAACACTGGTGCTAGTGCATAAAGGGATCCTAACAGTTTTTGTGTTGTTTTGCATTGGTGCATTTTGACAGTGGACGCAAGCTGTGCGTGAACGTTTGGCACTCGCTGCTACCACAATTGTTTCCCTCTTGGTAGTAGTGAATGCAAAATATGAATACTAGGGCTAAAAAAGAATACAGAATGGCCACAAATGACAGTGGTGTGAGTTATTTCCTGCTATTACTGTCAATCCCTAAATTGCATAACCACTGGGTGCAGATTAGAGAAATAGTATTTTTGCGCCTAATACTGTTGATCGTTTATAAAAATAATACAGACAACAAGACCAAGCTTTCGAAATGTAAGTGCATGAGGAGAAAGTATAAATTTACTATTCCCAATGCCACATCTACTACGTACCTTAAAGATATTTATATATGTATGTATATCTATGTATGTATATATATATATATATACATATGTATATATATATATATATATATATATATATATATATACATATGTATATATATATATATATATATATATACCAGTACTCTATCAAACGAATCCACTCCAAGGACAGGACTCAGATAGATAAGCGCGGACCCAATCTTTCGTGCTTTTCAGTTTTTATTGAAAGAAAAATTCGCCACGCATCAGTATGCCGCCATGACGCGTTTCGGTCCGACCTGGACCTTGATCACATGACATATCTATACTACTATTATAAAGAGAGAACTTGCACCTTTTGGCCAGGTAAACTCGGGAACCACAGCGCCAATCTACACACCCGATACATCTATGAAAACGTCAGGGTGTGTAGATGGACAAAGGCTATATAAATAAAAGAAAAAAAAGTAAATAAAAAAAATTACGTTTGTAAACAAAGTAGTCCCCTGAAAGTAGCGCTGGCCGCGACGCGACGTGCGTGATGACCTCGACGCGACGTGCGTGATGACGACGAAGGAGGAGCGGCGGTGCAGTGACGAGCGGCTGTGCAGTGAGGAGCGGCGGCACAGGTAAGGAAAGGGAAAGTTCAGTGCGAGACTGTGGGATGGAGGGGGAGGCTAGAAGGAGGCAGCAGTAAAGGAAAATGTCGGAGCGCGAGTGAGTCGGGCGGGAGGGGGGCGCAAGTGAGTCGGGCGGGAGGGGGCGCGAGTGAGTCAGGGCGGGAGGGGGCGGGAGTGAGTCGGGCAGGAAGGGGGCGGGAGTGAGTCGGGCGGGAGGGAGTCGGTGCGGGAGGGGGTCGGGGCGGGAGCGGGTGTACTGCCCCCAGCCCCTTTCTGCCCCAGGCAACGCTGGGGCGGGCTGCTAGTATATATATATATATCTTCCGAAGTTGACCTGCATCAGAGACGCACTCCTCCATAAAGGGTTGAAACTCAACAGCCGTTGGAGTGCGTTTCTCGATGCAGGGCAACCTTTGAATATATATATATATATATATACATATATATATATATATATATATATATATATATATATACACATACTTATACATATACACACACATAGACATATATATGCATATTTATATATATATATCTATACTAATATAATGAAGAGAGAGCCCAAACCTTTGAGGCGGGTCATCTCAGGAACCACAGCACCAATAACAACACCCAATACAGCGTTGGAAAGGGCAGTTGCAGCAGAAGGACATAGGCTATGCAGACGCCCACCATATACATTTAAAGGGTAAAAGAACCATGCCTGCAAAGTAGTCCCTTGTGGGCGTGTCTGCGTTGTGCTGTGGGCGTGTGCTGGGGGTGTGACAAATGCTGGGGGCGTGTGGTATGTTCCGCCCTTCATGCCATGTCTCATATTGTGTGCTGTGGGTGCGTGCTGGGGGCGTGGGCGTGTGCGGGGTGTGGGATTACAGAAAAAAACTAGCGTTGTGCCCAATATTTCATTGTTTTTTCTTCCCAGGTTCTATACATTCCAGCTCCGGGTGTGCTTGCCCCGTGCTCCCAGTGACGTGACCCAAACATAGCCCTGAACCCTTAAAATACCCCTGTACCCCAAAATCCAAACCTACCCCTGAACCCTAAAAATACCCCTGTACCCCAAAACCTCAACCTACCCCTGAACCCTAAAAATAACCCTATACCCCAAAACCCAAACCTACCCCTGAACCCTAAAATTCCCCTGTACCTCAAACCCCAAACCTAGCCCTAAACCCTAAAAATACCCCTGTACCCCAAAACCCAAACCTAGCTCTGAACCCTTAAAATACCCCTGTACCCCAAAACCCAAACCTACCCCTGAACCCTAAAAATACCCCTCTACCCCAAAACCCATACCTATCCCTAAACCCTAAAACTACCCCTGTACCCCATAACCTAAAACTATATCTGAAACCTTAAAATACCCAAACACACCAAAACATATACCTCAGTACCCCAAAACATATATCCCTATTCCCATACTTACCTTATCCAAACATTAAAAAAAAACATGCTTTTACCATTCATGCATTTACAATGAATTTCGTTGTAAATGTATGCATGGTAAAAGCATATAAAATGTAATGCCATGCGTTATAATGGCATTGCGGAGTCATGGCACTTTCCTGATGAAAATATGCGGAGTGATGGTATGCGGAAAGAAATTGCGGAATAATGGGTGAACACCCTCCCCCGGTAAGTACATTGGTGGCAGGGCGGCCCACAGCTCCAGCAATATACTTATATTTTTTAACCACCCATTTGAAGAATGCACAGATCTCTCTCATTGATGGCCAGTACCGACATACACTTTTAGACAACCTCCCGCCACAAGTTCTAGAATTGCGAACTTTAGAGCTGGGGAGCTACGTTCGAATCTCGGCATCAGCTCAACATCCTGTGATTCCGGGCAAATCGCTTTGTCGCCCCGTGCCTACCACAAATGAATGTGTTCTTCTGTAATGTAAATTGTGCTCATGCCATGTTGTCGAGTTTGCGCTATATAATATTGCAAGGAAAAATAAAGTAGGGAAACTCGAGTTCACACACTACTGAACGCGCACTCCTAAGTGCATCAGCAGTGCATTGTGAATCGGAGCGTTTCACAGGCCTCTCACAGATAAGAAATGCTATCAAAACGAAATCCTACAAAACAATATACTACTGGCCGGCAGCAATTCATACCCGGAAAACGTCGGGACGGGCTGCTAGTATATATATATATATATACATACACACGCATGTATATATATATATATATATATATATATATATATATATGTATATATATATATATATATATATAATATTTATATCCTACTGGTGGTCGCCGGTAGGTAGTTATAGTTAGGACCATGTTTCCATAGGAAAAGCGTTTTCTGACTTGCCTATAACTTCAGCGTCGCTTTACAAATCTTCATGAAAGTTTCCAAAAGAAGTGCCATGGTGAGTCTTGCTGTGCATGTAACGTTTTGGGGTGATCCGTCAAACTGGGCAGAGAAAACAGGGGGTCAAGAAAGTGTGTCTCCCATGATAATTCCCATAGGACCTTCAGACACACCAGCAGTCCGAACCTTTGGACGGAATTACACAAAATTTGGAAGGAAGGTAGATTTTGGGTCACAGATCACACTTTCAGCTATTTGGTGTAAATTTGTTTAGTAGTTGTAGAGAAATTTAAGAGAATCAAAATAGGGAGATCTGTGGCCACAGATACTTTGCAACGATTCCACAATTAATAGCGAATTTGAGTGCCAACAGAAATACCATGCTTGGTTAGCCTAAACCTGAGGTAAGATTTGCAGCTGAAATTTTATCTAATGGGAGATGGTCCACGAAGGCTCACAATAAAAGTGAAAAGTGGTGTCCTTGTCAGGGTAGAGGTACCCTGACCCCATGGGTGGAACATAGGGGTGTTTGTGAGACCCCTTATCTGTACAGCACCTCCAAAACATTTTCTTTTTCCTACTCACAGAGCTTCATTTGCATCATTGTAGGAAATATGTATACAACCTGGAAGCCATGGATGCCAAGCTCTGATGAACTCACACAAGTTTTGATTTAACCGAGTCCGATAAAATCCATACCACCCAGATGAGTGATACCATGACCTGTCGTTTTTGTACTACAGAGACAGAAGTATATGGTAAGAAAGTGTTATTTAGAATAAGATATTACAATTTAGATTCCTATTTCTGGGCTCTAATCTGCATTCCCGGTATTTGGTTTATAATCCTCTTTTAAGGTGTCTGGAAGTCAAGCTCAGACATCATAATGAAGTGAAATACACTTCCCATTCTGTAATCAATCAAGCTTCACAGGTTCATCTAAATGTAAATGAAAGCACTACACTGATGTACAAGAACAAAATAAGGAATTAAAGTGTGTATGCAAAGTTCTTATTCTTGCAATACACCAAAGCTGAATGGTTATTTATATTTAATGTCAAGAAACTGAAAAACACATTTTTGTAGCATTTAAAAGCTGTCTTGTAAAGATGGTATGTCATTACAGGTATATTTTCTTGCATTTCATAGCTTAGCTTAAGGGGCATAAAACATCATTTTTGAATCTATAATTTCAAATGCATTTCTCAGTGATGCAAAATTGCTTTCATCACTTTGAATCTTATCCTAGGATCAGTATTTGATGAACTGCTTTTTATGTTACAATTCTTAAGGTGTCAGGAAGACATTTTTCTGAAGTTTTGTGCAATTGTAGCCCATTAACTTAGCAATACAGGACATTAGGGGTCACCACCTCCCTCCACGGCATTACGAACACTATTCCAGTCATGGACTTTTGTGCGCTAGCCTGCGTATTCTCGATGTTGCAGTTCTGTTTAACTTCCATTGCATTATTTATACTAAAACGTCTGTGATCAATGGTTTGTCGGTGAAACATTCAGGACTGCAATACCCTGGAGTGTAGGTTACACTACAATGCATGCCTCTAAGTTAGTCCAACCAGTATCAGAAAACCAGAATGTTGGGAGAAACATTGGAAACAATGGAGTGCTTCTGGCTTCAAATGGCTGGTAAAAGCCCATGGCCCCAACATTACAATGTTGTCGTTCACAGCTGTGCCTGTGAACAAAGACCTCACGGAGCCCGCCTGGGGCTCAGTGAGATCTTTCTTTTGTTTTTTAAAACATTCTACCCTCTAGCAACGGAATGTTCTAATAGCCTTATAGCCCTCCGTAGCAGGGATATACCGGCATTAAAGTCCTGTTCCCTTGTAAAGTCTTGATCCTCGGGCCATTACCGCTGAAGCAGGCCTTTAATGGCCGGTATAGCCCCTACAACAGGCTATAAGGCTAGATTATTGCTTTCGGTTATATGCATTAATGGTGCTTTGTGGTTCCTAACAACCAGTACAATAGTTGATTTATGTCTTATTTATTTTGATATCAATACTTAACCAGTGCATTAGGTACTCCTTAGTGTATTGCGAAACAAACTTTGAAAGCATTTGGACTTGATGAGTCAACCAAGATGTCACCTTCTACTCCACGACATGGCCGTAGGTACAGGCTTGAGCCTGCAAGTTTGATGCCTACTCCTCACAAGTATAGAGAAGTCCTGCATACCCAACATTTAAAAGTTACCACCCTGGACAACTTAACAGCCCCATGGCGAGGTGCCTTCTAATTCTATGTTTTATGCCCCAATTTTAAAGATAAACAAGATGCCTGAAAGAGAAGGTTAGTGTTGTAAATAGATTAAGTAGGCAGCAGGACATGTCTTCAGGGTATTAAGATATATTTATTAAGTTAGACAGCAGAGCAGTAAACCCCACACCTGACCAAACAATCAACTGCCAAGGCTGGAATGTTGACATCACAGAAAGAACACTCTTAGGTTAGAAGATAGAACTACAGACACCAAGTAGCCATATTGAATAAAGTATGTATATACAACACATCTTCTCCCCTTACAGACAAAAACCCAATGAAAGACTCAAACAAATAGTGGGAGTTAAAACCTGGAGAAACAACAAAGAAGGAAACATATAACACTTAGGAGGTCAGCGACCTCAAGAACTTCCAGAACACGAAGGAAGAGAATCATCCTCGTAGCCAAAAATGTTGTAAATAGATTAAGTAGGCAGCAGGACACGTCTTCAGGTTATTAAGATATATTTATTAAGTTAGACAGCAGAGCAGTAAACCCCACACCTGACCAGACAATCAACTGCCAAGGCTGGAATGTTCACATCACAGAAAGAACACTCTTAGGTAAGAAGATAGAACTACAGACACCAAGTAGCCATATTGAATAAAGTATGAATATACAACACATCTTCTCCCCTTACAGACAAAACACCAATGAAAGACTCAAACAAATAGTGAGAGTTAAAACCTGGAGAAACACAAAGAAGGAAACATATAACACTTAGGAGGTCAGCGACCTCAAGAACTTACAGAACACGAAGGAAGAGAATCATCCTTGTCGCCAAAAATGTTGTAAATAGATTAAGTAGGCAGCAGGACACGTCTTCAAGTTATTAAGATATATTTTTTAAGTTAGACAGCAGAGCAGTAAACCTCACAGCTGACCAGACCATCAACTGCCAAGACTGGAATGTTCACATTACAGAAAGAACACTCTTAGGTTAGAAGATAGAAACACTAAGAAAGGACTACAGACACCAAGTAGCCATATTAAATAAAGTATGAATATACAACAGTTAGTCTAGGAGTCTAAACAGTGGTGGCTTGCATGACTCACAGGGGTCGGTGGGGCTGGGTCGTGTGGGGATTTGCACAGGGGAGGGGATTTTAAAATATTTTTAAAACGTACCTTACCGGGTCTTGTGCCTCCTCCGCTCCTGGCCGGATCCTGCGCCTGCGTTTTCCTGCTGCTTTCCTGCTCTCTTGCCTCTTACAGGAACAAGAATCAGGCATCCTCCCTACCCGCCACTAGGCCAATCACAACGCTGCAATGGCAGCGTTGTGATTGGTGCGGACGGCGCCCTGCCGGGGGCCTCTAGGGGGCCATTTTCTCGATGTAGGCTGCATGCAGTCTACATAGAGAAAATGGAGGGTGGGCATGACTGATTTGGTCAGCCCTAGAGGGCCGACCAATTAGTCAGAGCCCACAGCATTGGGTAAGCCACTCCTCCCCAACCCGCACTCCCACCCGCTCCCAATCAGGCATGCCATTCTGCTTTCTTACAGCGCTAGAAACAGAAACATAAAATGGTATTTAAAATACCATTTTATGTTTCTGCTTCTTGCACTGCGAGAAAGCAGTGAGGAGGCGCTCCTTCGCCCTAATTGAGGAGCCGCCCCTGAGTATAAACAAGATAAATTGCAGAGGGTCGATGTACACAACCAAAGATTGATGTTCGTGCTATGCTTTATTAACATCTTATATTTATTAATTTAACTAGTCATTTCTTATATGAGATAATTAAATAATTAAATATGATATCCACCTATGCCTCAGAGGCAAATGCTGCTGTATTTATATATATACTAGCAGCCCGACCCGACGTTGTCGGGAATGAATTGCTGCCGGCCAGTAGTATATTGTTTTGTAGGATTTCGTTTTGATAGCATTTCTTATCTGTGACAGGCCTGTGAATCGCTCCGATTCACAATGCACTGCTGATGCACTTAGGAGTGCGCGTTCAGTAGTGTGTGAACTCGAGTTTCCCTACTTTATTTTTCCTTGCAATATTATATAGCGCAAACTCGACAACATGGCATGAGCACAATTTACATTACAGAAGAACACATTCATTTGTGGTAGGCACGGGGAGACAAAGCGATTTGCCTGGAATCACAGGATGTTGAGCTGATGCCGAGATTCGAACGTAGCTCCCAGCTCTAAAGTTCGCAATTCTAGAACTTGTGGCGGGAGGTTGTCTAAAAGTGTATGTCGGTGCTGGCCATCAATGAGACAGACCTGTGCATTTTTCAAATGGGTGGTGAAAAAATATGAGTATATTGCTGGAGATGTGGGGCGCCGTGCCACCAATGTACTTACCGGGGGAGGGTGAACACCCATTATTCTGCAATTTCTTTCCGCATACCATCACTCCGCATACTTTCATCAGGAAAGTACCATGACTCCGCAATGCCATTATAACGCATGGCATTACATTTTATATGCTTTTACCATGCATACATTTACAACGAAATTCATTGTAAATGCATGAATGGTAAAAGCATGTTTTTTTTAATGTTTGGATAAGTTAAGTATGGGTATAGGGGTATATGTTTTGGGGTACTGAGGTATATGTTTTGGTGTGTTTGGGTATTTTAAGGTTTCAGATATAGTTTTAGGTTATGGGGTACAGGGGTAGTTTTAGGGTTTAGGGATAGGTATGGGTTTTGGGGTACAGGGGTATTTTTAGGGTTCAGGGGTAGGTTTGGGTTTTGGAGTACAGGGGTATTTTAAGGGTTCAGGGCTAGGTTTGGGTTTTGGGGTACAGGGGTATTTTTAGGGTTCAGGGCTAGGTCTGAGGTTTGAGGTACTGGGGTATTTTAGGGTTCAGGGGTAGGTTTGGGTTTTGGGGTATAGGGTTATTTCTAGGGTTCAGGGGTAGATTGAGGTTTTGGGGTACTGGGGTATTTTTAGGGTTCATGACTAGGTTTGGGTTTTGGGGTACAGGGGTATTTTAAGGGTTCAGGGCTATGTTTGGGTTTTGGGGTACAGGGGTATTTTAGGGATCAGGGGTAGGTCTGGGGTTTGGGGTATAGGGTTATTTTTAGGGTTCAGGGGTAGATTGAGGTTTTGGGGTACAGGGGTATTTTTAGGGTTCAGGGGTAGGTTTGGGTTTTGGGGTACAGTGGTATTTTAAGGGTTCAGGGCTATGTTTGGGTTGTAGGGTACAGGGGTATTTTAGGGTTCAGGGGTAGGTCTGGGTTTTGGGGTACAGGGGTATTTTTAGGGTTCAGGGCTAGGTTTGGGTTTTGGGGTACAGGGGTATTTTTAGGGTTCAGGGGTAGGTTTGGGTTTTGAGGTACAGGGGTATTTATAGGGTTCAGGGCTAGGTTTGGGTTTTGGGGTAGAGGGGTATTCTTAGGGATTAGGGATAGGTTTGGGTTTTGGGGTACAGGGTATATTAATAAGGTTAAGATGGGTTAGTGTTTAAGGGTGTTTGGGTATTTTAAGGAGTAAGGGTGGGTTATGATTTTGGGGTACAGGGGTATTTAAAGGGAGCAGGGTGGGATTCGTTTTTAGGGTGTAAAGGGTAATAAAATAAAATAATAAATAAAAATAATATAAATAATGCAATTTAAAAGAATAAATGTCTTAATTACATGTAAAAAATGTGTATATATATATGTATATATATATATATATACATATATATATATATATATATATACACATTTTTTACATGTAATTAAAACATTTATTCTTTTAAATTGCATTATTTATATTATTTTTATTTATTATTTTATATATATATATATATATATATATATATATATATATATATATATATACACATATATACAAACACATATTTGATTTTTAATAATGTACTTTTACAATGTATATGACTTTACCACACATGCATTTGCGTTATAATGGCATGCGTGATAAAGTCATATGCGTTGTAAAAGTTTTAGAAATGATGTCTTTGCGGAGTAATAGCTCCGCGTTATAAAAATTGCGGAGTAATGGTATGCGGGATGTTGGTTTGCGGAATATCATCACATATTCCCGGGGAAGGGATAGTCCCTTTCTTGCTATTTCCATGGAGGCGGGCCTTGTGTCCGGATGTGCGTGGCGCGAGGCCTGTGTGCAACAGAAGTGATAAATCTCCAGTGTGCGCTTCAGGCATCACCGGAAGATAAGGCGAGATTACATTTCCTGCACAATGGCCCCTGTTTGCGCTCCTTCCGGCCCTTGGGAATAGCGCCATGCCTGACCTCCATACAGTAAAGCAGGTGCACGTCACTGGGAGCACGGGGCAAGCACACCTGGAGCTGGCATGTACAGAACCTGGGAAGAAAAAACAATGAAATATTGGGCCCAACGCTCGTTTTTTTTCCCCGTAATCCCGCGCTCGCACACGCCCACGCCCCCAGCACGCACCCACAGCACACAATATGAGACATGGCATGAAGGGCGGAACGTACCACACGCCCCCAGCGTTTGTCACACCCCCAGCACACGCCCACAGTACAACGCAGACACGCCCACAAGGGACTTCTTTGCAGGCACGGTTCTTTTACCTTTTAAATGTATATGGTGGGCGTCTGCATAGCCTATGTCCTTCTGCTGCAACTGCCCTTTCCAACGCTGTATTGGGTGTTGTGATTTGTGCTGTGGTTCCTGAGATTACCCGCCTCAAAGGTTTGGGCTCTCTCTTTGTTATATTAGTATAGATATAGATCTATCTATCTATCTATCTATCTATCTATCTATCTATCTATCTATCTATCTATCTATCTATCTATCTATCTATCTATCCATCTATATATATGTCTATATATATATATATATATATATATATATATATATATATATATATATATATATGTGTGTGTGTGTGCACGAATTAGTCAAACTGAAACTCCGGTTCCCCAAAGCGAAACAGATGACATATATATATATATGTATATATGTATTGTAACGAATATTCAACTTAGTGTTGGAATTTCAAAAGGATACCCAATTACACAATAACATACTAGCTATAAAATTGTCTTTACTTGCTGAAAAAAATTACTTGGGGTTCTTCCAGTTATTATACAACTGTCTAACAAGTAAACCAGAAGGGCAGGAGCCAGAAGTATGACTTTAACTCTCAGAGATGTCATCATTAAACGACTGCTTGATGCTTTTCTACCACACCAGGGATTGTGGAGATGTAATTTGTGCATTTCTAAGCAAGCAGAAAAATGAGAAGCAGGTGATGCTGAGTAAGAACATTTGCCAGATGTGTTCCACTAGGAATCACTAGCAGTTTTATGTCCACTTGCTAAATTCATTCCGATCGAACCTCCTTATTAGAAAGAGCCCGTTTCCCTGTCATTTACCCTCTATAAATATTTTATAAAAATAACTCTTATATGACAATAATCAAAAAAACTAAGGGACATATTACAAACAACTAGCGATAATTATCGCTATGTTGGCTTAGCGGGAATATTTCTATCGTCACCCTTCACCTGTTTTTATCGCTGAGCTACCTTGCTATTATCAAGGTTTATCTCAGAAGCGATAAAAAACGGGCGAAATGCGTGAATATCGCTGTCAATACAGCGATATTCGGGCATTACCGTGACAATGCTCTTAGCCATGTTATCCACCTCTCATTGGATAACATGGCTAAGAACTAGTCAGGGCAGGCGTTAGCTTTTGGAGATATTCACGCTTAGCGCGAATATTTCCAAAACAACGCCTGTGTTGATCATAGGCGATAGCGATTGCAGCGACTGCTTTCAGTCGCTGACATTTTGGCACGCCCACTTTGCATGTCATTAGTGATAATTATCGCTGACATGCAAAGCGGGCCCCAAAATGCCCGCTATCGCCTACAAGCTGTTGCTAACTGGTGTTAGCGACAGCTTGGTAATAGGGCGATAAAATTATCGCCGCTTTAGCTGGTAAAACTCCAGCTAAAGCTGTGATAATGGCCCTGGGTAATATGCCCCTTAATTATTTTAAGGAACTTGAAACTCAAACATTTATGTTATCGATCCCAATGCACCTCATTTTAATTTTAATTTCGGGAGGAGGAGGAGGAAAGGCTAATGGTCATTTATAACTGAAAATATGTGCCAAACACCGTAGTGTAAGCGTTTTTACTATATTCCTATTATGAAAGTGCTCACTCACAATGCAAAAAGTGTGGCATTAACCACACACGAGACAGGTACAAAAGCTGGTTGAGCATGTTATTGCCTATTTGGTTACACTCAGGTCTTAAATATGTACAAACATATTCCTGATACCTGGTGAAATGCTATATCCACCATCAATAAACACCTGGGACTGGATTAAGAAATGGGCAATAGGAGGGTGCACTCACTTTCTGTGCCCCGAGGCACTTTGGTATGACAGAAAGATTTGCAGATGCTTGCACGGCATCTTATGTAATTCAAATAGAGCTGATGCACATAAAATGCAGGCACTGTCTTAAGGGGGCATTCCGTCATTTACTTGAGAGGGTGGCACCATGGAAATGAGCGAGATAGCTGTGATCTGCTCCTGCATCCCATTATAGACAAAGGGGTGGAGGCAAAGAGCCTGTCAGGAGGTACATTGATTGCACACACCAATAGAGGTTGCCTCAGGCAGTGTGTCCCCTGCAAGGGGGGGGGGGAGAAGGACCATAGACCCACACCTCAGACATCCCTATGCAGGTGGATGCAGTCACTCACTGGACCCACCTGTAGGAGGATCCCTTTTCCCTCTATGAATTACAGGTCGGGGGCTCTCTGGAAAGAGAGAGATAAAATGGCTGCATCAAAAAGGCACTCTGACTTTCATTAATATGCTGCCCCCAGAACAGCTACTAGTTTGCACTTGCACCGATGGGAGCGCATTAACTGTAATTGGAAGCACTGTCCCAGTCTGCACCCTGCTAAAGATGCACCGTGGCTCAAACCTGGACAATGTGCCCATTACATAATGCAGCCCTTGGGCCCAGTCACAGCAACACGCATGTGTGTGTTTGTAAACCTTAGGTGGCTCTTTGATAGTATGCAAGGAGCAGCTTCAGGGACATGGGAGCACATTGTGCACCTGCCTGCTCCCAAGGTGAGGTCCGATGGTTTGCATCAAGGCATGTCCCATGCTAATGAGGGAACGCTTTCGCCTCTTCACTTGCGCTGTATGACATGGCTCAAACCACTGCTCCGCCCTCCATTGCTGTTCTGCCCAAAGCAGGTAGGAGTTTGCACCTGCACAGGGTATGGTGCATTTTATTAAAATGGCTTACCGTCTTGGTTTGTTCCTGCCTGAGACTATTTGCTATTTTATTGTGATAAGGCCACAGGTCTAAATTTCATGATTTGTAGTGGTCGGCAGGATTGACGAAGTCATACAATGCTGAAGGAAACAGAACCAATATATCATTGATTTAACACACATTAACACATATTACAACATTGGAATATTGAGCGCCCCGTTGAAGACAATGGGGTGCTCAGGGTTTCTAATGGCTGGATAGAAGCCCGAAGCATCAACATTCCTATGTTTGTTCACAGCGGTTGCTGTGAACAAATGCCCTATGAAGCCTGAGGTGTTTCCACCCCCTCGGGCTCCGAGAGGCCTTTGTTTTTTTACAAATTTAAACATTCTGCCCTCGAGGACCGAAATGTTCTAATAGCCTTAGAGCCCTCCGTAATGGGCTCCACCAGCCATTAAAGGCCTGTTCCTTTGCTATAGGCCAACGCCTATGGCTTTGGCCTTTAATGTTGGAGCGGGCCTTTAATGGTCGATAGAGCCCACTATGTCGGGCTCTAAGGCTATATTACAGCACCACCTGGTCTACCACCACAGAAAGCGACATCAAAAATACAAAAGAGGATAAAGTTACACAATACCTTTAACAAGCACAGACTTTTTCGAACGTATGAATGGGACGCGGAAGCATCGCGATGCTCCTTCTCTCATCACACTGACAGTGTCCTACAGCTGTCAGAATATTGATCCAAAGCGCTTCAGATCCGTCACTGCTGAAGGGAGATTTTAATGACAGTTAACACATGACCACCAATGTCAAGCGCTGGCACACTTTCACGTGCCGGCCCGTCGCTGCATGAAAGGCTAATTATCTTACAGCACACTGGCTCGGGAAGCACGTGACACAGAATTAACTAAGCAGAGATGTGCGCTCAAATGCACTAACGCTGCTGCAAGCGAATTCAAGCGAATTCTATGCATCTAGCGTATGGACACGTCAGTGACTCATGCACTGAACGTGCCTTTCTGCTCATCCTGCGCCCCCTTTAAATAGCAAGGCAGAAAATCAGCATGCTGAGAATAAGATAATACTGTAAACAGTTTAATTAAATTAGGGAACTCTGTCGTGTCCTCGAATGTACAGTGAAGGAAACCTCAGCATAGGCTGAGGAGGCTGGCTGTGAAAGAGCCGGCACGTGCCAGCCGCCATTTTATCACGCTTGCCCAGTGTGGGAGACGCCGCGGGTGATCCAAGGCAAAGAGAGGACTGAATGGGTTGGTGGAGGTGAGTAAAGTCTGCAGTGTGGAATATTTTCTAAATCATACAAGCTCCCGCTGCATGGCTTCATCAAGGCCTAGCTTAGGGGGCTAGGACTAGGAGACGCCACTTTACATGAACACACCCCCCAGGCTCCTCAGAGGCTCTCTGCTTAATAAAGAAGCCCAACCGCTTCTTGCACAAAATGAGGTGGAAGGGGGAAAAAAGACCATTTGTCATATACTTCCACCAAACCAGCAAAAGGGATTACATTTTTGCATTCTCTCTTTGCACGTGGTCTACCCTGATCTGTGCGAAATATCATCCTTTCAGGTAGACTTCTTTGTTAAGTAAGAGGGCACTGAGGTTAGAGACGGTCATTAATCAAATATTATTTGCAAAACATGCAAAACATCTGGAAATAATTGGAATACGCTCTTTTAAAGTCAGCTCTCAGAATAAAGTACTCAAAGAAGTGATCTATTTTTTAAGTATAGGACAGGGTCTCCACATTTCTAAATCTGAGTCGTTGGCAAGGGGTTGAATGCTCTCCATCAACAAAAGATCTGGGAACCACTCGGGAGCGTTGCAATTCCAACTCTAAAATATTGCTGCTTGACACCAGTGCGGTTTCTAAGGCCGTATCACGTAAACTGGTCACTGGGAGTACTAAGTCCAGACAGCTTCTATCACAGCTTTAGAGGGCCCAGGGGCGGCCTTAGGCTTGTGCAAGCTGTGCACCTGCACAGGGCCCCCAAACCCAGGGGCCACTACACCAATATATATCCTTAATATAATAATCCTCTGAGGATGGATATATATTTGCGTGGGGGCCCCTGGCAGGGATTTGGTGGCCTCCGGCTCTGTTCCACTTCCAAACACCCTGACCCCCCCTCTTCACTGGCCTCCGCGCTAGGCCCCGCCCGGACCCCCTCTCCCGGGGCCCCCTACCTAAGCTCCCTGCCCAGGGCCGCCATGAGCCTAGAGCCGCCCCTGGAGGCCTGAGGATGTATTACCCTGTGTGACCCACTTGTGGGACACCCCCGCGCCGCACGGCCACCAGCTGCTGCGTGTGCCCCTGTGCCTGCTTTCTGCCTCAGCGCCGGCCTCGCTGCCGCCTTGAGCGCTCCCCTTTGCTTTTCGCCGGTTTTTGACCGAAATTTGTGCTTGTTTGCTGTGTATGCCGTATGATCGCTGTTTAACTGTTTTTCCTCAGTTTTGACCTGCATTTGTGCCTGTATTTTATTGTGCCGTTTTGCCTCGTGTTTTGCCACCCATTTGTGTATTTGTGCTTGTCTCCTTCCTGATTGCCCGCCTACCTCGCCGCCCTCCTCTCTCCCTCCCCGCTCCCGCTTCCCGCCACCGCCATTAGCCCCGCCCCTTTTCTCTTCTGTTCCCTCCCCGCTCCCGCCTCCCAGCTGCTCCGCCCACCCGCGCACTTCGCCTTAAATGGCGACCGTGCGAATGCGCAGCGGTCACGCGCAGCGGGCGCGCCGATTGTGCGCCGAAGGCGCGCCAAAGGTAAGCCCGTCTGCGCCCGTCCGCGACCGGACCGCGCCCAGCGCCAGGACCCCTGGCCCACGAAGACCCCGACCGACCCGCCTGACGTACTCCGCCGCCACCCTCATCGCACTCAACACCGGCCGACTCCCAGAATGCCACCAAGCCACTCCACGACGCACCCACGGACCCTTCAGCTGCCACGCCTGCAAATTCACCTGCATCCGGACCTGCCTCGCACCAGCACCCGCCAATTCGAACACCAGCAGCACCCACCTCAAGTGCATCCTGCTCAACACCCGCTCCGTCCACAGACACGCCATCGAACTCTGGAACCTTCTAGACACCACAGCCCCTGACGTTGCCTTCCTCACGGAGACCTGGATGAACGCCTCTTCAGCTCCCGACATCGCCATCGCTATCCCAGAGGGCAGTCTTCTCTTCCAGCACAGACATCGACTTCAGCCACGCCACAGAGCTTCAATGGACGGACCACAGCTGCGTCCACTTCACCTTCAAGAGAACGACGACCCACCAACACCAGCAACAGGCCACCCGCAGAAGCTGGAACAAGATCACAGCAGACCAGCTCGCCACCTCCCTGAGCCAGCACCCTCCTGCCAGCTCAGCGAACCCCAGCCAGGCCGCCGACAACCTCACGAAGTGGATAAGCAACTGCGCGGACGAACTCGCCCCACTGAAGACCCCGCCTAGCAGACCGGGCAGCAAGAAGGCCCCATGGTTCACCGACGAACTCAAGAACTCCAAGAAGAACTGCCGAGCCCTCGAGAAAGTCTGGAGAAGGGAACCGACACCGGACAACAGGACCTCCTTCAAACTTGCCACCCGGAAACACCACCAGCTGATCCGCGCCGCCAAGAAAACAGCTTTCAAGGACCGGTTGGACAACAACGCACACAACTGCAAGGAACTCTTCAACATCGTGAAAGAGCTTTCCAACCCCAGCGCAGGAAACAACGACATCACCCCATCGCAAGACCTCTGCAACTCCCTCGCCTCATACTTCTACAACAAGATCGCGGACATACACAACAGCTTCAACAACCAACCAACGCACACCATGACCGAACAACCACCCCCCACCACCACCCTCCACGCCTGGACCCCGATCAGCACCGAAGACACCATCCGCACGATGAACTCCATCCACTCCGGATCACCGACCGACCCCTGCCCTCACCACGTCTTCAACAAGGCCGACGCTGTCATCGCACCCCACTTGCGAGACATCATCAACACATCCTTCGACACCACCATCTTCCCTGAGAGCTGGAAACACGCCGAACTCAGCGCTCTACTCAAGAAACCAACAGCAGACCCCACCGACCTCAAGAACTACCGCCCCATCTCGCTCCTCCCGTTTCCAGCTAAAGTCATCGAGAAGACCGTCAACAAGCAGATGGCCGCCTTCCTCGAGACGAACGGATCCCTCGACCCCTCACAGTCCGGCTTCCGAGCCAATCACAGCACCGAGACCGCCCTCATCGCCGCCACCGATGACATCCGAGCCCTGATGGACAATGGAGAAACAGTGGCCCTCATCCTCCTAGACCTCTCCGCGGCATTCGACACGGTCTGCCACCGCACCCTAGTACGGCGCCTCAGCAACATCGGAATCCAGGACAAGGCGCTGGAATGGATCATCTCCTTCCTCGACGGAAGAACACAGAGAGTCCGCCTACCACCGTTCAAGTCAGAGGCCTCCGAAGTCATCTGCGGCGTCCCTCAAGGATCATCTCTGAGCCCCACCCTCTTCAACGTCTACATGAGCCCCCTCGCGGCCATCGTACGCAAACACAACCTCAGCATAATCTCCTACGCCGACGACACCCAGCTGATCCTCTCCCTGACCAACGACCCCGCCGCCGCCAGAGCCAACCTGCTGGATGAAAGAGGTGGCCGAGTGGATGACGACCAGCCGCCTGAAACTGAACTCGGACAAGACGGAGGTCCTCATCCTGGGCTCCTCGCCCTCCGCCTGGGACGACTCCTGGTGGCCTCCCGCCCTGGGCACCGCACCCAAACCGACAGACCACGCACGCAACCTGGGCTTCATCCTGGACTCCTCCCTCTCCATGACCAGGCAAGTCAACAACGTCTCCTCGGCGTGCTTCAACATCCTACGCATGCTACGGAAGATCTTCTGGTGGATCCCCACCGAGACCAGGAAGACCGTCACCCAGGCCCTCGTCACCAGCCGACTGGACTACGGCAACGCCCTCTACGCCGGTACCACCGCCAAGCTCCAGAAGAGACTCCAGCGGATCCAGAACGCCTCAGCCAGACTCATCCTCGACATCCCACGAACCAGCCACATCTCCGGACATCTGAGAGACCTTCACTGGCTCCCCGTCAACAAAAGAATCACCTTCCGCCTCCTCACCCACGCACACAAAGCCCTACACGACCAAGGCCCGAGCTACCTCAACAGCCGACTCAACTTCTACGCTCCCAAACGCCACCTCCGATCAGCCAACCACGCCCTCGCCGCCGTCCCCCGCATCCGAAGAGCGACTACAGGAGGAAGGTCCTTCTCCTACCTGGCCGCCAAGACCTGGAACTCCCTCCCTCCCGACCTACGCCTGACCCAAGACCACCTCTCCTTCAGGAAGAAGCTGAAGACCTGGCTGTTCGAGCAGTAGCGGCACCCCCCCCCCCCCCCCCAGCGCCTTGAGACCCTACGGGTATGTAGCACGCTTTATAAGTGTCACTGATTGATTGATTGATTGATTACGAATACGGCGCACTTTCACTGTTTGAGCCATGGCACAGCTTTCAAAAGATGCACGTGGGGCATACACAGATAATGCACCGAATTATAAAGAGTACATTGTCCCATGACAGCACGAACTTGTGCTGCCCTCAGGGCAGTACATTCAAGTGAAATACTGAGCCGTTGTTTAAAAGTTGTTCTGTGTTCCACAGTGCAGGTGGTAACCTGTCTGCACTTTCAAGAGGGGAGAGCGCTCCCCTTGCAGGCAGGTGCAGTGATCGACTGCAGCTGCATGCAAGAGGATTTCTGGGGGGGGGGGGGGTGTCCATTTCTCCACATTCTGAGGACAGCCTTTAGGAAGCACACTGAAAGTGTGCTAACATTTTGTGGCACACTTTCAGTGCACCTTCTAAAAGGCAAGTTTGCTTCAAAGGCAAGGTGATTCCCTCATTTGCATGGAGCCATGCCACCCTGTGAATAAGGAAACACTCTCTTATGATAGCCATCAGTATTACAGAAGGGTGCGCACAAGCGCCTGTAGCTCTGTCTGTAATACCATTGTGCCCCGGGAGATCACAAAGCAGGCGCACAAGGCCATTTCGCCCCACGGGCACACTGTGTAATACGGCGCCTAATGTGTTACATAGTTGACAAGCTACAGCAGTGATATTTTACCACCATTTATCATGTGCTGCTGTGCCTGGAAGTATAGCAGCATTTGTTCTCATCTCTAAAAACAACAGGACATAGCAATGGCATCCATAAAGCAACATAATAATAGACTAGTAAAAACACATGGAAAACAACACAAAAAAACTGTCAAGAGATCAGCTGCAGGACAATAATGCAGTGCAGAAAACAAAGCAGTAGTAAAATAGCAGAACACATCACAATTTCAAACAGAAAATGTGCACAAACATTCTTGTCACATATTACCACCACTAGAATCCCGTTTTCATAATGCGGTAGAAGAAGGTGTTGGAGCAAGCAATACCATAATGAACCACTGAGGATAAGAAATGCAACCAGATAACCATATATATGACCCACCTCAACATTTTAAAACTTACCAGATTCATCATAATTAGAAAACACCAGCAATAATTTGACAACTTTGTCAGCCTGTGGAGTCTGCCTGCCACTGGCTCTCCACTCCTGTGGAGAAGCCTTTGCACTGTACTTGACTGGTACACCCTGTCCCTCCATTCTTCATGATGTGAAATTATTTAACAAGTTATAGGTCTTTAAGAGTTTTCTGATAAGCTATTTGTTGTGCTACCAAGGGATCCTCAGGGAAATCAAGTTCACATCAACTTTTGTTGACCAACTACCCACTCATTTACGGGGTTTTGTTGTTTAGTACAAATTCTTTACCTCCTGGACAAAGTCCCTCTGCAGTGCTCATGTGGTGACACTGCTTAATAGAACTCTTGGACTGCAGTGACTGCTCTCATCACTCCTGTGTCCAAATGAAAACAGAGCTTGAGAAACTGCTTCATTAGTAATACAGAGATTCCCATCCTCCTAACGTTTGTACTGCAATCACTCGTAAGTTATCTTGACTACTTTTCCAAAGCCTGTGGACACCTTCTGCTTTCACAATTTGCCATAACAGCAACCCAGTTATACCTCAAATGAGAGAATAAGTTAGGACATTTGTCTAGCTCCTACTGACAGAATAAAGAACATCTTGTTATTGCGTCCTTTCTTAGGCTGACCTGAGTGCTTTTCTTGGTCCTACTATTAAGGCCCAAAAAGGCACAGTTGTTTATTTACACCCAGGTCATCATTGATCCTAGAGTACATCTATACTGGTTATTTCTGACAGGGACACTTACTTCCCTTTAACTCTACTAATATTTTGCATATTTTGAGGTGACTATTTAATTCTTTTTAATGATCACAGTCTAGGTTTTAAGTCGGTTGGAAAGGCTGGGGGGAATCGCTCAAAGGGGCGAGGCCTATATATTTAAGGGCGTGGCTTAAAACATCTACGCTAAAAGCCTGTGCTTAGCATAGTGTGTCGGCCAACTGGTATGTTGCTGTTTCTGCCATTGCATCCAGATATATGCATCCAGATATATAATACAGCAAGCAACATTATACATACAACAAGCCAAGACTATTGGCTTTGTCAATGGTTGTTATTTGCATAAGATAACTAAACAACAACTATGGCTTAGTTATTTATAATATTGAACATGCTTGAGTTATGACATGATGAGACTATGAAAGACCTACAATGAGTCTCTTCAAAGTTACATCAGAGGCAGTGGAGAGTGGTACTGCTGCAGAGTTAATATGTTCTTGTCTCCCTGAGGGTGAGGGCAGAAATGGAGAACATGATAGGGACCAGTCTCTGCATCTGCTCTTTAGAACTGCCTGTGCTGAGCGCCGGCAGGACCCACCCACTTAAAGCCCCGAACACACAACCAGGTGACACGAGCAAGTTGGCTGCTGCTCTATTGTGAGAAATTCTAATTAATGAGATTTACTAATCCAAATTCAGGAATTTTAATAATCAAAGGGAAACATACGTGATGATTTAGCGGGTGATGCATATCCCATCCATACTAAGTGAACACAAGCTGGAGTTGAAACACATTTTGATGTTGATATTCGTAGGACACAAGGTGTATGTGTGTGCCTAACTACATTTGTTTGAAGGTTGTCCTCTGTTTTATGATTTTAGTCCTGAGGAAGACCCAGTATGATGCGTAGTTACTAACTCATGATCATAGGGTCGAAACCTTGCCTGCATTGTTTTATGTCCTACGTCAACTATCTTATGATATAAAACAAAGATCTAAGGATATCCTGAACTCTAAGTTGAAGGACTGGGTTCTTTAAGACCCAGCGGTGCCAGGGCACAACACCTGAAACCTTCGTGGGTAACCTGCTCCGGCGTACGAATCACAGAGACACGGGACACTTCCTTCGGCGTCAAAGATTCAAGGTTTATTTGCTGCAGGGAACACAGAAGTCACGACAAGTACACCACGTGCAACTTGGGGAGACTGCTTCAAATTGGTTCTGTGGATCGCTCCTTTTATACAGTTTTTACCCATAGAGTTACATTGAACACAAAAGTTTACAACCCGGTTCCCACCATTATCCCCCAGAGGGGTCGCTTTGGTCACTTTGAAACACATGAGGTCCGGAACATAAGTGCGGAAACATTTGGCGGTTCCCAACTGTAAAAACCCATCTTCCCAACATTAGCGAATTCCAATCAGCAGTAAAACAGATCAAAATAAGCAAAAGAACAGGTGTAGAGGAAGACGGAGACAGTGGGGAGATCGGAAAGGGTGTAAAAGGGGAGGTATCGGGAAACACGAGATACAGGCATCAAAGGGACGTGCCTAATGAGATGCACGGCTGAGACAATAAGTCCGTGCGGCAAGATGAGCCTCGAGCGGCACCATCTGCTTTACAGTAGCATCCCCTTCGTCATAAAGACACTCACAAAGAACATGTGTCTTCCGCAAATATCTTGGGAGTCCCAGGGTCGCGAAGCGGACAACATCCGTTCGCTGGCTACTTGAGGGCAAGAGACAAAATGGATGCCGTATCTAAGATGGAACCCGTGGGTACAGATGACAAACCCATATAACAAACGAACGGTTTAAGTTAGCGCAGCGAAACTGCGCACACTTACTAAACTCGTCATTTGCGGTTCATAGATACCAGACTCGACCATATTCGTGCGAGTCGAAAACACCACTTACGATTGTCACGGAACCTCAGACGCTCCTTTTGCCCTCATGTAGGCAAGCACTAGTCGGAATCATATTCGATATTCATCAAACCATCAAGATGTTGCTGTAGCATAGCTCTGTCCAACCGAGTCCCCCTGGTAACAGGTGGTTGTCTTATACACGTTGTAGCACAGAGGCCACATAAGGCAGGACCACACTGCACACAAAGGCAACACGTGAACAGGAACACTACAACGACTCCGATGATCATCAGAATCTTCCAACCCCAAGTCGACATCAGGCCCCAAAACCATCCAAGTAGCGTCCAATCCCCTACATCCACGTGTATGGATTCGGAGATCTTATGCAACCTCGAGATGGCTTGATAGACAGTAGGAGCGTTATCTGGAATGAAAATGCAGCAGCTCGAATGGATCACCTTACAAACCCCACCTCGATCTGCTAAAATGACATCTAAAACCATACGGTTTTGTAACGTCATAAGTCTATCCGCCTGAAGTTCTGTGGTGATATTACCAAGGGCACTGGCAGTAATATTAGCTGTCGATTCTACCACTCGAGTCAACTGTCTCAGGTTCCTACTATTAACCATAGGTCCCCAAAACGGGAGGAAACCCTTGAAAAAGTCTCCTGCCTCTTGACCGGCAGTATCCTCTTCGCTAATTACGCCTCGTACAACTCTAGTCTTATGATAATCGGCATCTACAGTGAACGTCGGAGGCAACAAATTTGCAATGAAGCATGAGCCCATGAAGTCAGCGGGCAACCATGCATATGCACGATCATAGCAGATAAAGTATGTACCCTTGGCAGCCAGAAACACAGGGGACGAGACCATCGGCAGTATGTAATTTTCGGTGCAAGCACTTGCTCCAAGTCGGGCTTGCGATCTTCGACCACGACCCATGAGACAAAAATTACCAGTGTGGGGTACGACCCATATCGGAGGCGAGCTTTTAAGCTGCTTTTCACTCGTGAACGCACTATATTCACCTCTACTTAGGACCCTATAGGCCTGTACCTCTTCTTCGGGAATAAGCGAGGGATCATAGATATCACTATCTAAATCCTCTATTGCTATCGACAAAGGTTTTTGATACGAGGTAGGACCAGAGTAGGGGGAACGTGGTTCTCGAATGGGGTGGAAACCCAGTGCGCTTCGAAACATTGTTTGAAATGCTCGAGCTGACCCTTGGGAACTATACGGTAACACCAGATATGGAATTCCCTTATCCGTAGTATGTGGCATCAACCCACACACCCAACAATTAGTAGTGTTAACCACTAACTGATGCTGATGAAGGAGCTGAATAAAGGAATTGTTGCGGAATTCTACACGTCTAGCCTGTTCGTGTTCCGGTAGCATGTGAAAGGAATGGGGAGAAACAGTAGAGGTAAGTTTAGGGTCAGGAGTAGGAGTAGGTGTAGCAGAAGGCAAGAAGTAAGACATCGTATAATACACCCCACCCGCCAATAATGCAGAAGCAGTCAAGAACAATACAAACAGTTGGAATATAAAACATTTGGTACGACTGAGTTGCTGCAGCTTGAATCTGTAAACCTGAGCTCCCTTCAAATCATTCAGCTTCGAGAATGCCATTCCCTACGACCGTCCGCAACGTTTCTTGACGCACTTCGTTCTGTGTAGCAATAGTCAATCCCCAGGAGTTACCAGGAACCGACGGCCTTTAACCTAGCGTCAAGACCTACTATCCAGAAGGAAGTACGCGCGCGGCCCTACGGCCTTTAATGCACAATATGTATATATGCAAAAACAAAGTTTCTCAGCTGTGGAAGCAAAGAGTACAAGGAATGAAGCTCAATATATATACAGAAAGAATTACAGTAATATGAATGTTCAAAACTGATCACGGAAAACGGGATAATGCAGTTGTCAATACAGAAAAACAGGATCTTTTTATTAGTCTTTAGTGCGAGATCGTAGAAAGTATCGGGTTTTCCCAGGACGTGTCTGCTCGTCAAACAAAGGATCCGTTGAAGAGACAGCGTCCTGCTGATCAGTTGAGTGTTCTGGTCTTGAGTCTTTTGATGCTAATTGTTCAACAGTGTCTTTCTGCTGCGCTGAGGATTCTCCAACAAGCTGTGCGTCGCTAAAAGGTACAAACGCCGGCAATGTTTCTGTTTCAGTTGATGCAATGCCTCTCCTTACCCACGGGTCTGCCGGAAAAGGGATGGGGACTCTTTTGGTGTGGGTGGCATGCACCCAATTCTTACGTCCCTCGAGACGAACGGCAGTCCTCGTGGCCAGGAGCACTTGATAGGGTCCGGTAAACCTCGGGTCCAGGTTATTCTTGCGTGAAAAATTTCTCGTCACCACCCAGTCTCCGGGCTGGAGCTGGTGGCCTGGACCCTCCGTCTGCGTCGGCAATGCGTCGTAAACCTGTTGGTGAATTAACCTCAGTTTAGCAGTCAAGTCGTGTAGATAATCGATCAACATTGGGTACTCAAGATCAGAGAACATTCCTGGCCTAGGAACCCCCCACACATTCGCAGGACGGCCGAACACTATTTCATAGGGACTAAGCCCTACTCGGGAGTGTACAGTCGCCCTAGTTGACAGTAATGCTAAAGGTAAAGCGTCAGGCCACGAAAGACCAGTCGTAGCCTGAATCTTCGCTAACTTTAGTTTAAGGGTGCCGTTGTACCCTTCAACCAATCCAGCTGACTGGGGATGATTGGCGCTGTGGAATTTCTGATTAATTCCAAGGCCCTTACACACACTCTTCATCACACTACCCACAAACTCACTTCCGTTATCTGACCACACGACTCTAGGCATTCCATACCGAGGAAAATATTCCTTCAGTTGGATTTTCGCAGTAGACAAAGCGGTATTGTCTTTGAGAGGATAGGCCTCGATCCATCGGGAGAATGCGCAAACCACAACTAAAACGTATTTCAGGTTATTGCATCTCTCCATATGGATGAAGTCCAATTGAATCACCTCAAAGGGACATGAAGGGGGAGCAAAACTGCCAGGAGGAGTTGGGGTTCCTTTGCCAGGGTTGTACATCATGCACACCATACAATTCTTCACCAGACGTTCAGCACATTTCGTGATACCATCATTCTTCCATACAGGGGACAGCAACTTACAAATACCTTTCGCGCTAATATGTGCTAACCCATGCGCCATTGTCACAACGGCCAGCACATACGCATCCGGTAACATCCATCTTTTCTGATCAGTCAAATCAATCCAACAACCACTCGCATCCAACTTTCCCGTACTTTCTTTCCACTTCATCTTTTCAGTCTCGGTGGCCTCGTTCTGAATTGCTTTCACACTCTCAATAGTGTCCTCACACATACTCGATTCTGTAGGCCACCTAACCGAACTCGTCACATACATCCGAGTGCTAAGGTTCCGGGCAGTCTCCTTAGCAATCTCATCCGCAAACGCATTACCACGCCCAACATCATCCGTCACGTTACGATGCGCACTACATTTAACAATCGCTACTTGTTTAGGCAACGTCAATGCATCCAAAAGATCATTCACAAGCTGGCCATGCTGAATCTTCGTACCGTGCGACGTCAAGAAACCTCTCTCTCTCCACAATCGTCCAAAACTGTGAGCGACGCCAAACGCGTATTGGCTGTCGGTAAACACATTCACACGTTTCCCTTTCGCTAACACGCACGCTCTAGTAAGAGCGATCAGCTCTGCAGCTTGGGCAGAATTCTGATTCAACCTCGCAGTCTCAACAACAGTATTCAATGTTACAACAGCATAAGCAGTAGTCACATCGCCATTCGGCAACTTAAAACAAGACCCATCCACATACAGTGTACCATCCGGATCTTCCAATGGGGTGTTTTTAAGGTCCACTCGACCTTTTGTTTCTTCTTCGGTCCTCAAGTAGCAGTCATGTTCTGCTACTTCATCTGACTCTGTGCTAATTGGTAACAAAGTTGCCGGGTTCAAAACATTACAACGTTTTATTTGAATGTGGCTTGCCAATAACGTCAACTCGTACCCAGACAACCTCGCACTCGTCAAGTGCTGAGTTTTCGTTCGATTCAAAAGAGTATCGACTGCATGCGGAACCATCACCGTAAGCATATTATCCATGACCAATCCTGCTGATTGTCGGATGGAGACCGCAGCTGCCGCTGTTGCTCGTAAACAACTCGGCAATGCCCTAGCTACCGGGTCCAAGGTCGAGGAAAAATATGCACATGGACGCTGCTTACCACCAAAAGGTTGCGTTAAAACACTCAAAGCACAACCTTCCCTCTCGTGAACATATAACGTAAACGGCTTACTGTAGTCAGGGGTACCTAACACAGGAGCCGAACACAATGAATCACGCAGTTCAGAAAAACTTTTCTGACATTCTTCCGTCCATGGTAAAGGAGTTGAAACATCCTTGCACGTAAGAGCCACCAATGGTTTCGCTAGCAATGAAAAATTAGGAATCCATTGCCTGCAGTACGACGTGATACCGAGAAAGGCACGCACATCTCTTTGGGTTTTTGGCACAGCCATTCGCGCAATTGCTGCAATTCTCTCTGGGGTCAACCTCCTTCCCTCCTTTGACAATAAGTGACCTAGATAGGTTACTTCTTGACAACAATATTGGAGTTTAGAAGGGGACACCTTATGATTCAACTCACAGAGATGTTGCAGCAACGACACTGTAGCCATTTTGCAAATGTCCTGAGTATCAGCAGCCACCAATAAGTCGTCGACGTATTGGATCAAGGCCGCACCGACCGGCAACCTAAACGCATCCAGTTGACCCTTCAAGGCTTGACTGTAAATAGATGGACTTTCACAGTAGCCCTGAGGAGCGCGTTTGAACCGGAAGCTGCGTCCACCAAGAGAGAAACCGAAAAGGTCCCTGCTCTCCTCGGCAATCGGGATGCTGAAAAACGCGTTTTTCAAGTCAATCACCGAAAACCATGATGCAGAAGCTGGAATCAGAGTCAGTAGCGCCGTGATGTCAGGCACAACGGGGAATTGAGGAACCACAATTTTATTCACCTCCCGTAAATCGATAACAAAGCGATAAACAGGCGGTTTTGAAGGATCAGTACGTTTAAGAATGGGCAGCACAGGACTATTGCACACGTTTCCCCGAGTCTCTTCAATAACATCTTTCTCGATCAAATCATAAATGATCGCTAACAGTGCTCGTTCACCATCAAGGGAGATACGATATTGGGGAATACGTGGCAGTCGCACATTAGATTTCAACTGTACAACATAAGGGGAGATATCAAGTAGGCCCACATCGTTTGGACCCGTTGCCCATAAAGACACAGGAAGAGAACTCAATTCCGGTGGGAGCTTATCGAGGGACAAATACATAGGAGAGACAACCCTCTCTCCTAACGTAAGCTTTACACCCGCAGGAGAACAATACAAAGTCGCGTACAAACGTTTAAGCAAATCCAGGCCCAAAAGATTTTCACCACAACCCGTAGTCAAAATCAACGGAGCTTCTAGCTCACGTGGCCCAATTTTAAGGGGCAAAGGGCGCGAAACAGGATTGCTAACGGGGGCGCCAGAGAATCCAACGGAAACATTTGTTAAGCCAGACAAAGGTGCGCCAGGGAGTTTCGAATGCATGATAGAACTTTTCGCTGCACCAGTGTCCAACAGAAAAGGCTCAACGACGCCCGATGTAGCAACTGCGACGTAAGGCCCTCTCTGATCAACCGGAACTGATACCACTCCCTCTCCTTGTCTTTGGCTGTCCTAGTAATTACTGTCGTCAGTTCCCTGATCGACGTAATAATCGTCTACATTGTACTGCGCAGATCGTCCTTGCGATGATCCACGTTGATCGAAACAATTATTAGAATTAGACGAGTTATCTGAGCGATCATTCTGAGCACCACGACCTCTACCACGTGATGCCTGCTGCGAACTACCGCGACCTCCTCTGGACGAGTTACCATTATTACGTTCATTCAAAACAGGACAATTGAATTTAATGTGTCCCTCCTGTCTACAATAAGCACATTGATTGTACCCTAACGAGGATCTTTGGGAGGAGGAGTCATTACGAGTCTGGGATCTGTTCGATTGCGGCTGCGATCTATTCTGTTGGGACGCATTCTGATTCGAACGTGGAGGATACGCTTGCTGAAGCAACACTTTAGTTTTGAGCTCTTTCGTCTTTTTATCAGCACGGTCATTCTCTTCTTTCTCTCTATTCTCATAATATTGCGCCGTAGCCAATATCTGAGCCGAAGTAGAAACGGCCCATGCACTTTCCGAATTCTTTAACTTATTGCTCAAATCGGGCAATAAATTCGAAACAAATTTATCCACAAACAATCTTTGACCACCCTCAGTACCCATATCCTGTCCACTATGGTCGATGAATGCTTCCTCGAACCTCGTGAAGAAGTCGGAAACACTCTCGTCCTTCTTTTGCTTACAAGCTGATAATTTGTCCCAGTTTACCCTCATAGCTGGCATAAGAGTTTTCATTAATGTTATTATTCTTTGAGGGAGAGCAGCAATCAACTGTTCAGGCTTAGCACCACCAACTTGCAACCCATCCGCCGCTACAATGGCCGCCCAATCACCACCTAGTTCGTTTGCGTGATTTTCCTGACGAATTTTAGCCCATACCGGTTGCGGTACGACATTGCCAAACAACATATCGATATCGGCAAGATTCATTACCGTAGCATCTACGAGCTGCGATAATTCTTTGTAATACCCTGCAGGATTTTTGCGAGGGTCAGGCAGAGATTGCTTCACCTGCAACACTTCTGATCTTTTCCATGGGAGATGTATCCATACTCTCTGAAAATACGGCAGGATAGGTGGAACATGAGCAGCATCACCTGGCATCAACACGGGTGGAACTTCACGCATGGGATATTGGCCAGACTCATCTGGCTGTTTTTCAATATCTTCAACAAACAATGCATGAGGGATTGGAGCGGGACGAAAAGATAGCAACCGCTCAACAGCACGTCGAACGTTAGTATCCACTATCAGTCCATTTGCGAACTGAAGCTGAAGATCAGACAGAGCGGCGAGCACCTCGTCAGGCGCATCGGCCGCTATCTGATCATGAAGGAACTTACACATTTCATTGAACACATATCTCTGGGTAGGTATATTAAATTGACAAAATGTATCGAGTACGACACGGGGTGGACTTCTAAGAGGATTTACCATCCAACCCATCGCCATATTATATAGCGCAACGCGTTCTCTGTTTCCAGGAAGCTGGCTACGTCTCTGAGGACCATCGGAACCAGCGGACCCATGAACAGGTCCGAGCGAATGAAAGAAACTAGCCGCAAGAGGAGAATTGCGACTACGAATAGAGGGAGAAGAATAAGACACAGGATTAACAAGAGAAGGAGTAGAAACAGTAGCAACAGCAGGAGTTAGCAAAACAGGAGCAGTAGCTGGAGCAGTAGCGGGAGCAGGAGTATGTGGAAGCGGAGGAGCAGTAGGGATAGCAACAGGCAAAGGAGCAGGAACAGTCGGAAGGGCAGGTACAGGTTGAGGAACAGGCGGAGGAAGAATAGGCGGAAGAATAGGAACGGCAGGGACCACAGGAGCTGCGGTACCCTGTACGTACGGAGGAGGTGACTTCATGAGATAAGACATTAAAGGATCCTCAACTGGCTCTTCCTTCTTTTCCGACTCCGTGGGCAAAGCAGGATAACATTTATCTACGGTCATACGCTGTAGTCTATCAAACACTTCCTTATCCTTAACCTCCTTCTCTCGCTGAAATTGCTCTGCTTTCTTCACTATGGTAGCAACATTATCTCGCTGATTACGTTTAGTCTGTCTGATTTCTTTCTGTCGGGCTTCTTTGCGCCACAACCGAAAGGCATCAAACATGGCCTGCCTTGACTTTCTTTCGAACAATTTAATCTCTAGATTATCTAGGATCGGGGCCTCGAAGCTACCATGAGGTGGCCAGCGAAGGTCGCCGTCCTTCTTTGTGTATTTAATCCAATAATCGTTAAAAGTAATTGGGCCTAGCCCATGCTTACTATAGAGCTCATAAGTGGGAGTTCCAACCGGAGGTATCGGACACGAGTCCTCCAGTCGGGAATCCGTACCACAAGGTCTGAAACAACTAAACAAAGTACTGCGACCAGGCATCTTGCACACTAGCCGAGTTTCACAAACTTCAAGGGTTACGGGATTTACCAAGTCCCAGCAAAGAACAAAACCCTCGGTTTTTGGCGGCTGCAGTCGTCAAACAACACAACAAAGTACGCTAGCAAAGTGTCACCAACAAAAACACTCACACAGCGTTAACAACAAAAACACTTGCTAAAGTGTCAACAACCAAGAACTCTGGGAGCGACCCACAAATACTTAACTCAAAGATCGATGGCGTCACCAGGAAGGCCCGTCAATCGTCTCGCTCTACCAAGGTCTACGCCAGGCGCCAAAACAGGTCTACAGTCAGGGCAGCAGTCCGTCGCAGCCGTCAGGAGGCGGGAATCTTCGCGGGAAAAGTCTTCGGGCCACTTGTTTCGACAACAGGATCGATGAAGCGGAGTGCACCTTCCCTCGGAGATTTCACACGAAGTTCCTCACGATCGTCGGGCTTGGACCGGTACCACTGATGCAGCCCCACGTTGGGCGCCAACTGAAGGACTGGGTTCTTTAAGACCCAGCGGTGCCAGGGCACAACACCTGAAACCTTCGTGGGTAACCTGCTCCGGCGTACGAATCACAGAGACACGGGACACTTCCTTCGGCGTCAAAGATTCAAGGTTTATTTGCTGCAGGGAACACAGAAGTCACGACAAGTACACCACGTGCAACTTGGGGAGACTGCTTCAAATTGGTTCTGTGGATCGCTCCTTTTATACAGTTTTTACCCATAGAGTTACATTGAACACGAAAGTTTACAACCCGGTTCCCACCATTATCCCCCAGAGGGGTCGCTTTGGTCACTTTGAAACACATGAGGTCCGGAACATAAGTGCGGAAACATTTGGCGGTTCCCAACTGTAAAAACCCATCTTCCCAACATTAGCGAATTCCAATCAGCAGTAAAACAGATCAAAATAAGCAAAAGAACAGGTGTAGAGGAAGACGGAGACAGTGGGGAGATCGGAAAGGGTGTAAAAGGGGAGGTATCGGGAAACACGAGATACAGGCATCAAAGGGACGTGCCTAATGAGATGCACGGCTGAGACAATAAGTCCGTGCGGCAAGATGAGCCTCGAGCGGCACCATCTGCTTTACAGTAGCATCCCCTTCGTCATAAAGACACTCACAAAGAACATGTGTCTTCCGCAAATATCTTGGGAGTCCCAGGGTCGCGAAGCGGACAACGTCCGTTCGCTGGCTACTTGAGGGCAAGAGACAAAATGGATGCCGTATCTAAGATGGAACCCGTGGGTACAGATGACAAACTCATATAACAAACGAACGGTTTAAGTTAGCGCAGCGAAACTGCGCACACTTACTAAACTCGTCATTTGCGGTTCATAGATACCAGACTCGACCATATTCGTGCGAGTCGAAAACACCACTTACGATTGTCACGGAACCTCAAAGTCTTTGGACATTTGGCTTTATATGTTTTCACTGTCTCAAGTTTTGTGCATGAAAACTGTGATTTTTTAGTTTTCAATATGTATATGTTTCTGTGATCTAGTGCCAATATTTTATGTGGTATGGCAGCTGAATATTTAAAGGCAAACAAGTAAATAATATGTTTTAGGCAAAAGAAATGTTAGATATATGGCAAATTAATATATTTCAATAGAATCTGCTTAATGTGTCGGGAATGTTTTTCTTCTTTCATTAACATTTAGATTCAAAAACAATTCGATATTCAGCTTCAAAGGGATAATTTTGTGACCCCTTGAATGATCAACATACATCACAATTCTTGGTGAAGAATTGTGTCACCCGACAGAACTCTTTGTAGTTTACAAAAAACACTTAAAGCCCTCATCATAGTTGTTTCCAATGATGTGATTGTCAGAGAATGTTGTGCTGTCCCGGTGGCTTCATGAGCTTCACCCAGAGTGGGAGAGAACACCACCTCCAAGAACGAGACAAAAACATTGCAGTGGTTTTGGCCATGAGTTAGTGAACTCTCAAACACTATCAGCAAATAAAGCATTGATAAGATGGCTACTGACCTAAAGAGTGGTCAAAGTAGGACACCCACAGCTTGATACAATATATGAAATCCCCTCATCTTGACCAGTGGGATTTCTAGCCGCCAGGGTTTCCTACAGTAATCGTCCAATAATGGATTCTCATTCATAAAAGGGCTAATTGTACATCAGAATCACCTTTGCATTGAAGGACTGGGTTCTTTTGGACCCAGCGGTGCCAGGGCACAACACCTGAAACCTTCGTGGGTAACCTGCTCCGGCGTACAAGTCACAGAGACACGGGACACTTCCTTCGGCGTCAAAGAGTCAAGGTTTATTTACTGCAGGGAACACAGAAGTCACGGCAAGTACACCACGTGCAACTTGGGGAGACTGCTTCAAATTGGTTTTGTGGATCGCTCCTTTTATACAGTTTTTACCCATAGGCTAACATTGAACACAAAGGTTTACAACTCAGTTCCCACATCGAGCTCCCAGAGGGGTCGCTTTGGTCGCTTTGAAACACATAAGGTCCGGAACATAAGTGCGGAAACATTTGGCGGTTCCCAACTGTAAAAACCCATCTTCCCACCATTAGCAAATTCCAATCAGCAGTAAAGTGGATCGAAACAGGAACGAAGACAGGTGCAGAGGAAGACGGAGACAGTGGGGAGATCGGAAAGGGTGTAAAAGGGGAGGTGCCGGGAAGCACGAGATACAGGCATCAAAGGGACGTGCCTAATGAGATGCACGGCTGAGACAATAAGTCCGTGAGGCAAGATGAGCCTCGAGCGGCGCCACCTGCCTTACAGTAGCAACCCCCTCGTCATAAAGACACTTTCAAAGGACATGTGTCTTCCGCAAATATCTTGGGAGTCCCAGGGTCGCGAAGCGGACAGCGTCCGTTCGCTGACTACTTGAGGGCAAGAGACAAAATGGATGCCGTATCTAAGATGGAACCCGTGGGTACAGATGAAAAGCCCACATAACAAACGAACGGTTTAAGTTAGCACAGTGAAACTGCGCACACTTACTAAACTCGTCATTTGCGGTTCATAGATACTAGACTCGACCATATTCGTGCGAGTTGAAAACACCACTTACAATTGTCACGGAACCTCAGACGCTCCTTTTGCCCTCATGTAGGCAAGCACTAGTCGGAATCATATTCGATATTCATCAGACCATCAAGATGTCGTTGTAGCATAGATCTGTCCGACCGAGTCCCCTTGGTAACAGGTGGTTGTCTCATACACGTTGTAGCACAGAGGCCACATAAGGCAGGACCACACTGTACACAAAGACAACACGTGAACAGGAACACTACCACAACCCCGATGATCATCAGAATCTTCCAACCCCAAGTCGACATCAGGCCCCAAAACCAACCGAGTAGCGTCCAATCCCCTACATCCACGTGTATGGATTCGGAGATCTTATGCAACTTCGAGATGGCTTGATAGACAGTAGGAGCATTATCAGGTATGAAAATGCAACAGCTCGAATGGATCACTTTACATACCCCACCGCGATCTGCCAAGACGACATCTAAAACCATACGGTTTTGTAACGTCATAAGTCTCTCCGCCTGAAGTTCTGTGGTGATATTACCAAGGGCACTGGCAGTAACATTAGCTGTCGATTCTACCACTCGAGTCAAATGTCTCAGGTTCCTACTATTAACCATAGGTCCCCAAAACGGGAGGAAACCCTTGAAAAAGTCTCCTGCCTCTTGACCGGCAGTATCCTCTTCGCTAATTACGCCTCGTACAACTCTAGTCTTATGGTAATCGGCATCTACAGTGAACGTCGGAGGCAACAGATTTGCAACAAAACATGAGCCCATGAAGTCTGAGGGCAACCATGTATATGCACGATCATGACAGATGAAGTACGTACCCTTGGCAGCCAGAAACACAGGGGTCGGGGACATTGGCAGAACGTAACTTTCAGTGCAAGCACTTACTCCAAGTGAGGCTTGCGAACCACGACCCACGAGACAAAGATTACCAGTGTGGGGTACGACCCATATTGGTGGCGAGCTTTTAAGCTGCTTTTCATTAGTGAACATACTATATTCCCCTCTATTCGGTGCCCTATAGGCTTGTACCTCTGCCTTAGGGATGAGAAAAGCATCATGGATCTCATCTTCCAAATCCTGTATTGCCATCGATACCACCCACTGATACGAGGTAGGACCAGGTTTGGGGGAACGCTCTGGAGAGGGGTGGAAACCTAGTGCGCTTCGAAGCATTGTTTGGTATGCTCGAGCTGACCCTTGGGAACTATACGGTAACACCAGATATGGAATTCCCTTACCCGTAGTATGTGGCATCAACCCACACACCCAACAATTAGTAGTGTTAACCACTAACTGATGCTGATGGAGGAGCTGGATAAAGGAATTGTTGCGGAATTCTACACGTCTAGCCTGTTCGTGTTCCGGTAAAATATGAAAGGAATGGGGAGAAGCAGTAGTAGCAGTGAGAGTAACGTTAGGGTAAGAAGTAGGAGTAGGGGTAGGAAGTAAAAAGTAAGACATAGCATAATACACCCCACCCGCCAAGAATGCAGAAGCAGTTAAAAACAGTACAAACAATTGGAATACAACACATTTAGTACGACTAAGTTTCTGCAGTTTAACTCTATACGCCTGAGCTCCTTCCAAATCGTTCAGCTTCGAAAATGCCATTTCCCTACGACCGTCCGCAACGTTTCTTGACGCACTTCGTTCTGTGCAGCAATAGTCAATCCCCAGGAGTTCCTAGGAACCGACGGCCTTTAACCTAGCGTCAAGACCTACTGTCCAGAAGGAAGTACGCGCGCGGCCCTACGGCCCTCAATACACAATATGTATTTTATTTAGCACAAAAATCAGCTGTGGAAGGAAAAAGATACAAAAATCTTAATACATGTACAAACAATTTTCAATCATACGAAATGTTCAAAGTTGATCAGGGGAAACGAGGATATTGCAGTTATCAGTTTCAGCAAAGCAAGAAAACAATTTTATTTGTCCTTAGTATGAGAACGCAAAGAATATCGATGTTTCCCGGGACGTGTCTGCTCGTCAAATAAAGGATCCGTTGAAGAGACAGCGTCCTGCTGATCAGTTTGTTGACTTGGTCTTGAGTCTTTTGCTGACAATGTTCCAACAGTGGCTTTCTGCTGCGCTGAGTGTTCACCAACAAGCTGTGCGTCGCTAAAGGGTACAAACGCCGGCAATGTCTCTGCTTCTGTTGACGCAATGCCTTTCCTCACCCACGGGTCTGCCGGTAAAGGAATAGGGACTCGTTTACAATGGGTAGCATGTACCCAATTCTTCCGCCCCTCAAGACGAACGGCAGTCCTCGTGGCCAGGAGCACCTGGTGAGGTCCAACAAAACGGGGGTCCAGATTCTTCTTGCGTGAAAAGTTACGGGTGACAACCCAATCACCGGGCTGGAGCTGGTGGCCTGGACCCTCCGTCTGCGTCGGCAAGGCGTCGTAAACCTGTTGATGAATTAACCTCAGTTTAGCAGTCAAGTCATGTAAGTAATCAATCAACATCGGATACTCAAGATCAACGAATATACCTGGCCTAGGAACCCCCCACACATTCGCAGGACGGCCGAACACTATTTCATAGGGACTAAGCCCTATTCGGGAGTGTACAGTCGCCCTAGTTGACAGTAGTGCTAGAGGCAAAGCGTCAGGCCACGAAAGTCCAGTCGTAGCCTGAATCTTCGCTAATTTTAGTTTAAGGGTACCATTGTAACCTTCAACTAATCCAGCTGACTGGGGATGATTGGCGCTATGGAATTTTTGATTAATTCCAAGGCCCTTACACACACTCTTCATCACACTTCCAACAAACTCACTTCCGTTATCTGACCACACGACTCTAGGCATTCCATACCGAGGAAAGTATTCCTTCAGTAGGATTTTCGCAGTAGACAAAGCAGTATTATCTTTGAGGGGATAGGCCTCGATCCATCGAGAGAATGCGCAAACCACAACCAAAACGTATTTCAGGTTATTGCATCGCTCCATATGGATGAAGTCCAATTGAATCACTTCAAAGGGATACGAAGGAGGAGCAAAACTGCCAGGGGGAGTTGGGGTTCCTTTGCCAGGGTTGTACATTATACACACCATACAATTCTTCACCAGACGTTCAGCACACTTCGTAATACCATCATTCTTCCACACATCAGCCAACAACTTGCAAATACCTTTCGCGCTAATATGTGCTAACCCATGTGCCATTGTCACAACGGCTAGTACATACGCATCCGGTAACATCCATCTTTTCTGATCCGACAAATCGATCCAGCAACCATTCGCATCCAACCTTCCCGTACTTTCTTTCCATTTCGTCTTTTCAGTGTCGGTGGCCTCATTCTGAATTGCTTTCACGCTCTCTATAGTATTCTCACACATACTTGATTCTGTAGGCCACCTAACCGAACTCGTCACATACATTCGAGTGCTAAGGTTCCGGGCAGTCTCCTTAGCAATCTCATCTGCAAACGCGTTACCACGACCAACATCATCCGTCACCTTACGATGCGCACTACACTTAACAATTGCAACTTGAGCAGGCAAAGTCAATGCATCCAAAAGATCGTTCACGAGCTGGCCATGCTGTATTTTCGTGCCATGCGACGTGAAGAAACCACGCTCTCGCCACAACCGTCCAAAGCTATGCGCTACACCGAAAGCATACTGGCTATCGGTGTACACATTCACACGTTTATCTTTTGCTAATACACATGCTCTAGTAAGAGCGATCAGCTCTGCAGCTTGGGCAGAATTCTGATTCAATCTCGCAGTCTCAACAACAGTATTCAACGTTACAACAGCATAAGCAGTAGTCACATCACCATTCGGCAACTTAAAACATGACCCATCCACATACAGGGTGCCGTCAGGGTCTTCCAATGGGGTGTTTTTAAGGTCCACTCGACCTTTTGTTTCCTCCTCTGTACGCAAGTAGCAGTCATGTTCTGCTACTTCATCTGACTCTGCACTAATTGGTAACAAAGTTGCCGGATTTAGGACATTACAACGTTTTATCTGAATGTGGCTTGCCAAGAGCGTCAATTCGTACCCAGACAACCTTGCACTCGTCAAGTGCTGAGTTTTCGTTCGATTCAAAAGAGTATCGACTGCATGCGGAACCATCACCGTAAGCATATTATCCATGACCAATCCTGCTGATTGTCGGATGGAGACCGCAGCTGCCGCAGTTGCTCTCAAACAACTCGGCAATGCTCTAGCTACTGGGTCTAAGGTCGAGGAAAAATATGCACATGGACGTTGCTTACCACCAAAAGGTTGCGTTAAGACACTCAACGCACAACCTTCCCTCTCATGAACATATAACGTGAACGGCTTGCTGTAATCAGGGGTACCTAACACAGGAGCCGAACACAATGAATCACGTAATTCAGAAAAACTTTTCTGACATTCTTCCGTCCATGGTAAAGGAATTGGAACATCCTTGCACGTAAGAGCCACCAATGGTTTCGCTAGCAATGAAAAATTAGGAATCCACTGCCTGCAGTACGACGTGATACCTAGAAAGGCACGCACATCTCTTTGGGTTTTTGGCACAGCCATTCGCGCAATCGCTGCGATTCTCTCTGGGGTCAATCTCCTTCCCTCCTTTGACAATAAGTGACCTAGATAGGTTACTTCTTGACAACAATATTGGAGTTTAGAAGGTGACACCTTGTGATTTAACTCACAGAGATGCTGCAGCAACGATACCGTAGCAATTTTGCAAATGTCCTGAGTATCAGCAGCCACCAATAAGTCGTCGACGTATTGAATTAAAGCCGCACCAACCGGCAACCGAAACGCATCTAGTTGACCCTTCAAAGCTTGACTGTAAATCGATGGACTTTCTCAGTAGCCCTGAGGAGCGCGTTTGAACCGGAAGCTACGTCCACCAAGAGAGAAACCGAAAAGGTCCCTGCTCTCTTCGGCAATCGGGATGCTAAAAAACGCATTTTTCAAATCAATCACCGAAAACCATGAAGCAGTAGCTGGAATCAGAGTCAGTAGCGCCGTGATGTCAGGCACAACAGGGAATTGAGGAACCACAATTTTATTTACCTCCCGTAAATCGATAACAAAACGATAAACAGGCGGTTTGGTAGGATCAGTACGTTTAAGAATGGGCAGTACAGGGCTGTTGCACACGTTTCCCCGAGTCTCCTCAATAACATCTTTCTCGATCAAATCATAGATGATCGCTAACAAAGCTCGTTCACCATCAAGGGAGATACGGTACTGGGGAATACGTGGCAATCGCACATTCGATTTCAACTGAACAACATAAGGGGAGATATCAAGTAGGCCCACATCGTTTGGACCCGTCGCCCACAAAGACGCAGGAAGAGAATCTAATTCCGGTGGAAGCTTATCGAGGGACAAATACATGGGAGAGACTACTTTCTCTCCGAACGTAAGCTTTACACCCGCAGGAGAACAATACAAAGTTGCATACAAACGTTTAAGCAAATCCAGACCCAAAAGATTTTCACCACAACCAGTGGTCAAAATCAATGGAGCTTCGAGCTCACGAGGCCCAATTTTAAGGGGCAAAGGGCGCGAAACTGGATTGCTAACGGGGGCGCCAGAGAATCCAACGGATACATTTGTTAAGCCAGACAAAGGTGCGCCAGGGAGTTTCGAATGCATGATAGAACTTTTCGCTGCACCAGTGTCCAACAGAAAAGGCTCAACGACGCCCGATGTAGCAACTGCGACGTAAGGCCCTCTCTGATCGACCGGAACTGATACTACTCCCTCTCCTTGTCTTTGGCTGTCCTAGTAATTACTGTCGTCAGTTCCCTGATCGACGTAATAATCGTCTACATTGTACTGCGCAGATCGTCCTTGTGATGATCCACGTTGATCGAAACAATTATTAGAGTTTGATGAGTTGTCAGAGCGGTCGTTCTGAGCACCACGACCTCTACCACGTGATGCATTCTGCGAACCACCACGGCCTCCTCTAGACGAATTACCACTATTACGATCATTTAAAGCAGGACAATCAAATTTAATGTGTCCCTCCTGTCTACAATAAGCACATTGATTGTACCCTAATGAAGATCTGTTGAAAGAGGAATCATTACGCGATTGCGATCGATTCGATTGCGACTGTGATCTATTCTGCTGAGACGCATTCTGATTAGAACGCGGCGGATATGCTTGTTGTAACAACACTTTAGTTTTCAGCTCTTTTGTCTTTTTATCAGCGCGATCAGTTTCCTCTTTTTCTCTATTTTCGTAATATTGCGCCGTAGCCAGAATCTGAGCTGAGGTAGAAACGGCCCACGCACTTTCTGAATTCTTCAATTTATTGCACAAGTCGGGCAATAAGTTCGATACAAATTTATCAACAAACAGCCTTTGTCCACCCTCAGTACCCATATCCTGTCCACTATGGTCAACGAATGTTTCCTCAAACCTCGTAAAGAAGTCTGAAACACTCTCATCTTTCTTTTGCTTACAGGCTGACAACTTATCCCAATTTACCTTCATAGCTGGCATGAGCGTTTTCATTAACGTAATGATTCGCTGGGGAAGAAGTTCAATCAACTGATCGGGTTTAGTAGCAGCCGCTTGTCCAGCGTCTGCCGCTGTAATGGCATTCCAATCACCACCTAATTCATTTGCGTGATCTTGGTGACGAATCTTAGCCCATACCGGTTGCGGTACGACATTGCCAAACAACATGTCGATATCGGCAAGATTCATTACCGTAGCATCTACGAGCTGCGACAATTCCTTATAATACCCAGCAGGATTTTTGCGAGGATCGGGCAAAGTTTGTTTCACCTGAAGCACTTCCGATCGTTTCCAAGGGAGATGTATCCATACTCTCTGGAAATGCGCCGCTATTGGGTTATTAACATCGGTATTATCAGCAGGTACCCAAACCGGCGGAACTTCACGCATAGGATATTGGCCAGACTCAGCTTGTTGGCGTTCAAGATCCTCTACAAACAGTGCGTGAGGAATAGGAGCTAGACGGAAAGACAGCAACTGCTCGATAGCACGTCGGACATTAGTATCGACTATCAGTCCAGTTGCGAACTGAAGCCGAAGATTGGACAGGGCGGTCAGCACCTCGTCAGGCGCAACTGCCGCTATCTGATCATGTAAAAGTTTACACATTTCGTCAAACACATATCTCTGAGTCGGTATGTTGAATTGACTAAATGTTTCAAGAACAACACGGGGTGGATTTCTCTGCGGGTTGTCCATCCAACTCATCGCCATATTGTATAGCGCAGCGCGTTCCCTATTACCAGGAAGCTGACTACGCCTCTGCGGTGGACCATCAGAACCAGCGGACCCAAAAACAGGTCCGAGCGACTGAAAGAAGCTAGCCGCAATGGGAGAACTACGGTTACGAGTAGAGGGACAAGAGTAAGACACAGGACTAACAAGAGAAGGAGTAGAAACATTAGCAACGACAGGGGTTAACAACACAGGAGCAGTAGTGTGAGCAGGAGTATGTGGAAGCGGAGGAGCAGTAGGAATAGACACAGGCACAGGAGCAGGAACAGTCGGAAGAGCGGGTACAGGTTGAGGAATAGGCGGAGGAATAACAGGTGGGAGAACAGGTACGGCAGGGACCACAGGAGCTGCGGTACCCTGTACGTACGGAGGTGGCGACTTCATAAGATAGGACATTAAAGGATCCTCAACTGCCTCTTCCTTCTTATCCGACTCCGTAGGCAAAGCAGGATAGCATTTATCTATGGTCATACGTTGCAGCCTCTCAAACACTTCCTTATCCTTATCCTCCTTATCACGCTGAAACTGCTCAGCTTTCTTTACAATAGTAGCAACATTATCTCGCTCACTACGTTTATTCTGTCTGATCTCTTTCTGTCGGGCTTCTTTGCGCCACAACCGAAAGGCATCAAACATGGCCGGCCTAGATTTACGTTCGAACAACTTAATTTCCAAATTATCTAAGATCGACGCTTCGAAGCTACCATGAGGTGGCCAACGAAGATCGCCGTCTTTCTTTGTATATTTTATCCAATAATCGTTAAAAGCAATCGGGCCTAGCCCATGTTTGCTATATAAGTCATAAGTAGGAGTTCCTACCGGAGGTATCGGACACGAGTCCTCCAGCAGGGAATCCGCACCACAAGGTCTAAAGCAACTGAACAAAGTACTGCGACCAGGCATCTTGCACGCTAGCCGAGTTTCACAAACTTCAAGGGTTACGGGATTTACCAAGTCCCAGCAAGAACAAAACCCTCGGTCTTTGGCGGCTGCAGTCGTCAAACAAATACAACAACAAAGTTACGCTAGCAAAGTGTCACCGACAAAAACACTCACACAGCGTGTACAACAACAACAAACCACTAGTGTTTACAACAAAGACACTCGCTAAAGTGTCTACAACCAAGGATTCTGGGAGCGACCCACAAATACTTAACTCAAAGATCAATGGCGTCCTCAGGAAGGCCCGTCTATCGTCTCGCTATACCAAGGTCTACGCCAGGCGCCAAAACAGGTCTACAGTCAGGGCAGCAGTCCGTCGCAGCCGTTAGGAGGCGGGAATCTTCGCGGGAAAAGTCTTCGGGCCACTTATTTCGACAACAGGATCGATGAAGCGGGGTGCACCTTCCCTCGGAGATTTCACACGAAGTTCCTCACGATCGTCGGGCTTGGACCGGTACCACTGATGCAGCCCCACGTTGGGCGCCAACTGAAGGACTGGGTTCTTTTGGACCCAGCGGTGCCAGGGCACAACACCTGAAACCTTCGTGGGTAACCTGCTCCGGCGTACAAGTCACAGAGACACGGGACACTTCCTTCGGCGTCAAAGAGTCAAGGTTTATTTACTGCAGGGAACACAGAAGTCACGGCAAGTACACCACGTGCAACTTGGGGAGACTGCTTCAAATTGGTTTTGTGGATCGCTCCTTTTATACAGTTTTTACCCATAGGCTAACATTGAACACAAAGGTTTACAACTCAGTTCCCACATCGAGCTCCCAGAGGGGTCGCTTTGGTCGCTTTGAAACACATAAGGTCCGGAACATAAGTGCGGAAACATTTGGCGGTTCCCAACTGTAAAAACCCATCTTCCCACCATTAGCAAATTCCAATCAGCAGTAAAGTGGATCGAAACAGGAACGAAGACAGGTGCAGAGGAAGACGGAGACAGTGGGGAGATCGGAAAGGGTGTAAAAGGGGAGGTGCCGGGAAGCACGAGATACAGGCATCAAAGGGACGTGCCTAATGAGATGCACGGCTGAGACAATAAGTCCGTGAGGCAAGATGAGCCTCGAGCGGCGCCACCTGCCTTACAGTAGCAACCCCCTCGTCATAAAGACACTTTCAAAGGACATGTGTCTTCCGCAAATATCTTGGGAGTCCCAGGGTCGCGAAGCGGACAGCGTCCGTTCGCTGACTACTTGAGGGCAAGAGACAAAATGGATGCCGTATCTAAGATGGAACCCGTGGGTACAGATGAAAAGCCCACATAACAAACGAACGGTTTAAGTTAGCACAGTGAAACTGCGCACACTTACTAAACTCGTCATTTGCGGTTCATAGATACTAGACTCGACCATATTCGTGCGAGTTGAAAACACCACTTACAATTGTCACGGAACCTCAGAATGCTGTACTGCCCTAATTTCAGTGAGGCATCCACATGCAGAAAGCAATACATCTGATTATGATAAATCAAATCAGAATATCTCAGGTGGACAACGGGATGGGAGCAATTAAATATGAGTTCTGGCAATGTGTTACACAATCTGGAAAATAAAAGGTAGGGGATGATCCTCTTGCACAAGCTTTATTGGTGGTTGAGTTTTCCAGCACATTTTTATTGGAGTGTAACATGCGGGCACAATTCTAGAGCTTAATCCTCTACCTTACATTGAGTAGACTTTTTGCCTTAGCTGACAGGTAGGATGGTTCTCAAAGCACCCACTATATATGATCTTTGTGGGCAGTATTTATAACAATAGTTGCAGTAATACTTTGGGGCAGGGGTGGGCTGGGACATTAACTAGGCCAGGGCAACAAAATAAAAGTGACCCTCAAAAGTCAATCACATAACTAAAGTTTCCAAAAGCAAAAAGGCCAGTTTTGAACTTGGAAAGACAAACTGTATGGGTATTTGACATAGTATGGGGGATAACATGAATGTGTGGTTACTACTGGCAATGATTGTGGCAAAATCATGGAAACCAGCCATAACAACCGGCCCAACTAGCCATAAAACATGCCCTCAAACTGCTAAAAAAAACGTCCCATACATTGATCGGTTGGACCAGCACATCGGGCACCGCCTGATTGCCTTATAGGCCAGTCCGATTCAACTTTTGGGGGCCTGAAGCTGATTGACAACCTATATTTCTCGTTTAAAGGCCCTTTCAGTCAATGGGTGCTCACAAGTAGATGTTTTTACCTTTTCTCTGAGAGAACAATGTTTTCTGTATCATTACCCTACAGAACAATTGAGCAGGTTCGAGGCTTGGGCCCTCCCTGAAGTCAAAAGCAAAGATTTTTGGGGTGCAGCCAATGGCAGCTGCAAATCATAACAACAAATGAGGCTGTTTGGAAATGGCACACACAACGCAGCATAAAAAAGCTTACTATTGTAAATCCTCATTTGTAATTGCCATGTATATCAGATGACCTCACGTCCTTGAAAAGTGCTGGTAGTAGTGATAGTCTTTAGCACGACTGTAGTAGGTGAATCTCAGTGCACAGACTGGAACCCTAGTCACAAGACGGTCTGACTACATCTCAAACACCAAGATGTTTACATTCTTTCCAATGAAGGTGTCAGCAGAGCACACGTCTCAAGCGAATCTAACTCCGCAAAATAAAACCCAGGTTAAAAGTGACATTGGAGCTGCTTAAAATGTCATAAAGTGCTGTAAATCCACCATTCTTGATGTTCACAGGAAGGCGCTTGCTGCTTCCTCCAGCTGTGCAGGGTACACGAGGACCACGACGTGACAAGCAAGCCTGACCTTTCTTGCTTAAAGTAGTTCCGACGGTGAGAATGAAGCTGAGGGTTTATGTTTTAAGACCTACCGAAGCTGGGAGGAAAAGCCGAGCCTTTTAGACCACTTGCTGTTAGCAGTAGTGCTCGTCCTACTGTGTCAAGCCACTTGGAGAGTGCACATTATAGGGACGCTGCGGTGAGACTTCTCCGCCATGAAATGTCAGAAGTAAAAGCCTGCCAATGAATGTCTTCTTGACAATTTTAGCAGCAGTCTGCTTGCTGGTCCTGCTGCTTCTAATTTACTCACTCAGACAACTCTCTTTTATGCCTCTTATGTCAACATCCTTGTCATATAAATAAACGCCTTCCTCTGCACTCGACCTGTGCAGTTTATAGCGTACCATGTGCTTTTCGCATTTTAAAAAGAAGGGTGTTTAAATGTCTCATCAGTGCCCGCCATGAACTCATAAGTATTAATGAATTACTTATTAAACAGACTACGCTGCAGACAAATGAGTGTTCCGGGTGGTTTCTGAACCACAGACATTTAATTCAGTTAATTCAGCAGAGTAGTTCGATCCATTTCTGCTTTAATATCCGAGTGTTCGGTTGTGTTTTCAGGGGCGGCTCCTCCATGTGGGCGGAGGAGCGTCGCCCCACTGTTTTCTCGCAGTGTGAGAAATAGAAACATAATATGGTATTATAAATACCATTTTATGTTTCTGCTTCTAGCACTGCGAGAACGCAGAAGGGTTTGGTTAGGGGCGAGTGGGTGGGCGGTCCTGCTTCAGGGCAAGGGAAGAGTGGCTTGCCCCAGGGGCCGACCAAGACAGTCATATGCACTCTGCCCTTTTTGCCATGTAGGCTGCATGCAGTTTACGTGGAGAAAATGACCTCCCCATAGATACCTGTGCAGTCAGCGTCCCAGCCAATCACAACGCTGCCAGTGCAATGGCAGCGTTGTGATTGAGTTAGGGGGGGGGAGGGAGGCTGCCTGCTTCTTGTGTGGAGGAGAGGACACAGGACGACGCAAGACCAGACCGGGCCGCAAGGGTCAGTTACATTTTTAAAATGTATTTAAAACTAAAACCTGCCTGCACGACTCCCTCCACGTGCGACCCCCCACCCCCTCACCCATGAGTCCTGTCGGCCGCTACTGTCTCATATTGTGGCTGCTTCCGGGTACCACTGGAATGCTGCTCTTGAGAGTTGCTGTCAAGTCTGTATAAGTCTGTCCACCCAGTTGGAAGCAGCTAGTGAGGCAATATGGAGGGCCACCACCACGTGAGTTAAGGGATGCACAAAGAGCAGTTTGCCTGTGGTATGTTTGTAGCAGGTGCAGTGTGTCTGCTAGTCTCCTGGCAGACACTTTTAGAGGCCCTTCGACCTGCGAGGAAACGTAAGATGTATCTGTGTGGAGAAAAGGCATGATAAGGTAACAAGGGGCTCGATTCGCAGAGGGCCTCAGCACTCGTGGCGGGGACCCTGCAGTCATGGTGGGGGGCCCGCAGTCATGGCAGGACTGCCACATAGCAGTGTTTCATTGCAGAGGTTCCGCCGCGAGTGGGGGCCCCAAGTCTCAGAAGTCTGACCATGTCGGCAGGCTCTGTGTTTGTTGTACCTGCAGGGGAGTGACTAAAGTTAGCAGGTGATCATTCCAGAGGACAGTTATGCTGTAGAAAAGACGGAGTGAAGCACACACCTGGCATGCCTGTGATTACTGACACTGGCGGCCCAGCATGGAGTGAGTGGGTAAAAGGAAACTAAAGAAGATTCACTAAAACAAACTTTGCCACGTCATACAATTTTTGTAGTCCTGGTGACTATCATGCAGGACAATGGATCAATCCAATTGCACAGCTGTAATCTTTGGGCTCACAGTAGTGCTGGATTACCAAATAGGCAATATAGGCAACCGGCCAATGGGCCCCCACTCCTTTCAGGGACCCTTTGACAAAGGATCCAAATAATATTGACTTGATCTTGAAAGAAAATTACAATCAAATTTTTTTAAATATTGTTTCCAAAAGATTTTTAAAAAATGAATCATCTCAAAGAAACAAAAACTGGACATTAAAGGCTTTATAGAGAAAATACTATATTAATTTAATATACCCATTAACATCTTAAAGTACACAAACCAGAGACATCAGATTGACATAACAGTTTGTTTCTTAAAAGCTAATATTCTGACAACTGTCAGTTTGTAAAAAAAATAAGTTGCAGTGGGTATTCAGAGATAATTTGCGAGGGGGCCCAAAAATTTTGACTGCTCAAGGGACGCTACAGGGTTTAATCTGGCACCGGCTCGCAGTGTATTGCAACAGTTTAAGAATCTAATGAAAAATTTCGATGACGGAAATTTTGTATCATTCACTTAAGCTTTTACTCATGCAAAATATACCATCTTAATAAGAGAAACTACGATAAACGTTTCCAGGAGGTAGTGCACACCTTTGGACAATTGCATTATCTAATAGAGAAAGCGGTTCATCAATGAATATATCAACCTCTCTAATGTAACATAATAAAGCTATGGGAATCACATGTGGCTTAATATAAACCAGAAACCCTTATTGAACAAAAGAAAGAATAAATACAGAGATTGAGTTTGATTGTATGCCAGATGGCGGCTTTACACTGGAACTGGGTGATACGGGTGGCCCTGTGGATATATGGGGGGAATCCTAGAGAGCAGACTACTGTCCTCGAGAGGGGGGAACCTTATCAATCTCTATTAGTGCTGCTTTTTTGGGCCTCCTAAACTCCGAACTGACCAATTCATCAAGCTCAGTAAGAGGCATCTGGCCGGCGATAACTGCGTTAAGGGACCGCGCCCATGATCAATCCTGCAGCAAACCTGGCAACCATCAACACCGCCGAACAACTGCAAGGATGCCAGCTGCAGTGGGCTTATCCACTCTGTTAACCTCCTCTACCTTGGTGGGGAAGTGCGCTGACCAGGACATCTACCAGTGGCTGCACGTAACAGAGACTTGTTTGATGACCAGCCTCTCGCAGGACCCTGCTGGATGCAGCCTGAAACACAGAGAGGTCTGTGCTTCACCAACTTAGGCAGAAAATAAGCCGAGAAACTCTGACATTCATGAAAAAGCAGACTTGAGGCCCTAGTACGACTTTTCTTAAAGATCTCACCCTCAATGTCTGATCTTAGCATGTCCAAGTAAGGCTTACACACACTTTATGATATGCCCTCGCACATAGCCAGACCGCTGAGGCAAGCCTAAGAGGCATTTGGCTAACTAAGATCCACTAATATCTTCACTGTATGCAAAGGATAGCCCATTCATAACTGGAATTGCAGAATTTCTAATAACCTCCATATCGGAACAAGATCTTATGCCCTTATCAATGGTGTACGTTTGAATACTGGCCTGATTCTGAGCTGATAACAAGCAAGCCTGATTTTCCTGATTTAATTACTCCCTGACCAACTGTGAGAACGGGTTGCCCCCTCTACTGTACTGAAAAACAAGCAGTCACCTGTTCCCTCAACCAACATTTCAATTGTCCTTCACACTACATTCATGATGTCCTCGTTTGTGCAAGATGCTTCCACAAACGAGCCAGCATTTACTACTTTTATCAGTGGTAGTAAATCCTGGGAAATACCTATAACCCTCCTGTCTGTAGACCATCAGTCAGTGACATGAAGGACAATTAGGAAAGCGATTACATTGACGTGGCCCAAACTAGGCAAACTAGACAACTGACTGCTCAAGCTGACCTCGGAGACCAAAACCATGAGTAGTGACATGACATCTTCCCACGCTAGGCTTGCAATATTGAAAAAGGGTTGCAGTGAACATGGAGGAACATTGGAATAGAGTTCCAAACTGAGGTCAGGAAATATGGGACCTATACAAGAAGGATGTGGACCTGGAGGCCTAATCAAGACTGGGCAATGCTTCTATGAGGTCCCGGTATAGACAGAGAGAGACGCATGAAAATCCACCTGTTGAAGCTTCTACCCGTCTGCTACACACACCATTTGACCCACCTGTAGAATTTCAAAGCATTCACTGAATCTGAGTGAGCTCCTCATGCGATCCTTAACATCCTAGAACCATCAAAGTTCATGTTTCCGGAGACAAGAACAAGCCTAATAAAGTAATCTAAGCAGCATGTAAGCATGTTTGCTACACCTAGGAGGGACATGCCATCCATGTCGGTAGACTTTTTATTTGATACTAATGCTACAAGAAAGGCATTTTTAGTCATATGATTTATGCTACGCTCATTGGACATCAAATTTGGACTCCTGGAGCTGGTGACAATTTAGATCATTATTGAGGGCAAATCCTCACACTGATCAAGGAGGCCTCAAAAGCCAAGAATTGAATGACATGGACACCTCACCACACTACTGGAGAAGACACCAAAAACCACAAAAAACTGCATCCTAACATGAATCTGTTCAATCCCACATTGTATTATTGACACCGCGGTGAAAGATCAAGAATAGGATAAATCCAGATGACTGAAATCTCAAGATACTGATCAGACTGCATTATTATAGGATGGGTGAGATAGCTTTTCAAGCTTAATGTGCACCTTGACCACACTGTCTTAAGGACATCGTTAAAGAGAACACTCAAGAAAATTGGAAATGCCTACCTCACAGGATAGCCAACATTTGCCTTGGACTCCAGTTTATCTCTCCCCTGCGTTTGTGACTAGTTCTTTCCTTTCCTCCCCTACGATATAGAGACTCCACAATATAGGTGCATACGCGAACACTTAGCCTCTCATCACGTTGTGGCACTCCTTCCCCTTCATCTTTCTTCTATCGGTATCCTCCTTAAAGACGATGGCCCCACGCTTGGATCAGAAATCAATCAATCAGGATTTATAAAGAACATCTAATCACCCTATAGGGTATCCAGGTGCGTGCAGGTCCCCGAGGCTTACTCGAACAGCTAGGCTTTGTGACCCATTCGGAATTCCAGAAGTGAGGTGATGGTCCGTAGGTACGTGTGGAGGCTGTTCCAGGTCTTTGCTGCGTGGCAGAAGAGGCATCCTCCACTTCTGCTTTGGTAGATGCAGGAAGTAAGGGCAAGTGAAAGGGAGGTAGAGCGTAGAGTTCTCGATAGTTGGTAGAGATTCAGGAAGTGGTTAATGTAGGTGGGTCATTGGTTGTGTAGAGCCTTGAGTGCATAGTTAGCAGATTCAATAGGCAGAAATGGGCATAGATCTGCTTTATCTTTCTTTCAATCTTCTCTTTCCCCATCTGATTTTCTCTTTTCCACTCCTGCCTCCTATTCCTCCAACACCACCATAATTATTTCTGAAATGATGACTATTCCATGGCCATCAGATGCCATAACCCACCTTCTTGTCTGCACACCTAAAGCCTCTTCTTGAAAATTGCTGACCAATTGCCCTTGGACCGCCCAGGCTCTACCCTCAATCTGAGAATCGCCACACATATTGTCCTTAATTTCCGCCCTCTCTTCCAAGAAGACTTCACTTGGCATGCCTTGCACCAAACGTTTAAATAGATGCTACATACAGTGATTATTTTCTACTGTACATAAATGTGATATCCTGCAGGTTTTAACTTGATTGGCTGATTAATGTAATTGTTTTTAGAAAGTTTCATTATTCTTTAATCTTTTATAAAAGTGACTTCAATTGCATTCATGAATGTTGCTATATGGTTGTACCTGTACAAACCGAATAAAGCATTTTGAAACTGACTTCAGTGCCTCCCAGTATAACCCAACATGCAAAGGCTGACTGGAAAATGTACCCCATAGTCCATACTGGACCTGACTCGAATATTATTCCATTCTCCATCTGATGTCTGTCTGACGTTTATGTTCGGTAGCCAGGCTATAACAATCCAAATTCTCTTCTTGATCTCCACACTCGTACGTGCTGAACCCTCTCATTGCCCTTGAGCCCTGTACCAATATGCCTGATGTAACTTACACCTGATAGCCATCAAAGTCTCCGGCTATCCTGCCTTTTAATATGAATGGCTTTGGCAACTACATAAACTGGAATATGACACTTGCCTGTCTGACATCCAAAAAAGCACACATCATCCTTTTCTAGAGGCTGATTCGCCCCCAAAAGAGGCTGACAAGCTGAAGTGGGAAAAGTACCAGGAAAAGTGAGACTTAGCTGCTGAGCTGACCCCACTGTCATTATTATGGATAGAAGCTCCTCTAGCTCTAGAAAATACGGAGTCGCCATACGAATAAAATAAGTCTACACCATGTAGGAGTCTGAAAACACTGTCAATGAAGAGTTAAAATCTCACATTCTCACAAACTTGCTTTCCTCAATCAATACCTGATAGAAGGCTTGATCTACTCTGCTAACCACAACAAAACGTTATCCTATTGCACATATCCAAGTTGCTCGCAGAGTTTAGCGATATACAGCTGATTATGGCACTGGATCCTATTCTGAACAAAACTGGACTACCCAATCCGAGAAATGGTCATCCCATGATGATGTCAGACTAAAGGCTTATAGATGCAAGTAGACTTTAACATTCATCAAGCAAAGAATACTCTAAAACTAAAGTATTAGAAGCACAAGGATCTCAATCAAGAATATACTCTTTCTCTATCTCGTCATCTCGCTATCTCTTATGACTAGAAGCAAAATTCTAGAAGGAGCAATTTCTGATTATTCTCTGATAGTACTAACCCTAGCCTGTGGTCAGCAATTTACAAGGTGCAACAATGGTGCCTTAGTATCTTGTGCTGCAAGCTGCCACTAAATCTGAAGACACTCTCAGACTACATTAAGCTAAAGGGCTCACTGACATTAAAACCAGTGGAATGGAACATCAGCAAAGCAGCCCTAAGAGGTCAACTGAGAAGAGGCAAGTAGTCTGAATTGAAACAAAGATCTGGAAACAACCATCAGTACTCTAACTCAGAAATATACCTAATCACCGACGATTGCCAAATTTACATTCCCGGAAAAGAAAAGGCTGTTACTAAACTCCCCTGCACTTGGAAAGTGGGAGTGCACTCTTTTCTGTTAATACAGACAACAATATGAACACGGAAAGAATGAAGGTAGGCTGTTGGCAATGCAGCTTCGACAGAAGGAAGCAGTTTCCATGACATCCACCATCTATGATCAGGAGAACCGGATATTCTCCATTCCGCAAGAACTTGCCAACATATTTGACTCCTTTTACAAATACTTTTTCACAATGAGAAGGAGTGCAAAAATGGAAGAAAAAGAACACTTCTAGAAAACTTGATGCTGCCATCCCTCACACCAGACGAATGTACACTCATGGTAGGTGATATTTTTAAGGACTAAATTGCAGCAGCCATAACTTACCTTGCCTACAATAATTTCCCTGTGGAGAAAAGTTTACTAGGGGAATTCTACAAATGGAGTAAGAGCAAACTGGTTGACATTATATATACAGCACTGTTTTCTGATATCTCCAAACCTGGTGAAGACCAATTAAGATCTTTAACAATTTAATAAACAATGGTAACTTTGTCATGAAGATGGCTGCTAAAGGTGGTGGTTTGGTAATAATGTACACAAGCTGGTGCATAAAAAAGGAAGGCAACATTCAAAATGTGTACCTTTTTTAACTTTGAATACCAACCCTACAACTTCCTTTTTGTAAATACTTAAAAAACACTTTTCAACAAACAAAAGGTAATGAAGGATTAATCATGATATCAATCAATCAATTAATCATTTATAGAGCGCTGTATATCACCCGCGAGGGTCTCGAGATGCTGAAGCTGTTCGCTGCTGCATGGAGGTTGATTATTCAAACAGCCATATCTTTAGATCTCATCTGAATTGCTGGAGTGACTGTGAAATCCTGTGGTGCAGGGGAAGTTGTTCCAAGCCTTGGCTGCCAGGTGTGAGACGGAGCGTCCTTTGATATTGGTTCGACGGATACGTGGGGTGTCTGCGATACAGAGGGGGGCTGATTGGTGGTGTGTGGATGGTTGGTGGAAGGGTAGGCATTTCTTGATAAATTCTAGTCCATTGTTGTGAATGACCTTGTAGGTGTGGATCAGCAGCTTTACTGGCATCTCTTCTGATTCGGGAGCCAGTGCACTTTCTTGCAATGCGGTGTGATGTGGGACCTTCTGGGGGGGTCGAGTATGAACCTTGCCATTGAGTTCTGTATGGTTTTGAGTTTCTTCCAGAGGAGTGTAATGATTCCTATGCAGAGCATGTTTCTGTAGTCCAGTCTGCTGGTGATGAAGGCCTGTGTGATGGTCCTTCTGGTGTTCATCAAGAGCCACCTGAAGATCTTGTAGAACATGCGAAGGGTGTAAAAGCAGGCAGATGAAACTACATTGACTTGTTTCTTCTTGGAGAGCTTGTTGTCCAGGATGATGCCGAGGTTGTGGGCATGGATTGGGGGGGTGTGGTAACCTCTGCAGGCCATAATGAGTCATTTCAAGGCGAGGTGCTGTTGCGAAAGATGAGGACTTCTGTCTTGTCCAAGTTTAGTTTGAGACAGTTATCCTTCACCCAGTATGCAACGTTCATCCCGCACCTGTGGGAGTTGGTTTTGGTGTTGGATGGATCTTTAGATATAGAGAGTATGAGCTGTGTATCATCGGCGTAGAAGATGATGTTCAGACTGTGTGATCTGACGGCATCAGCCAGCGGATCATGTAGGTATTGAAGAGGGTAGGGCTGAGGGATGAGACTTGGCGGACTCTGCAGATGATCTTCTTGTGCTCCGAGGTGAACGGTAGAAAATGGGTCTTTTGGGTTCTGCCGGTGAGGTGCAAGGTGATCCGTTTGAGGGCGTTTCCTTGAATCCTGATGTGGTGGAGTCTGTTGATCAGGAAGTGGTGGAAGACTGTATCAAACGCGGCATACAATTTCCAGGAGGATGAGGGCTACTGTTTTCCCATGATCCATGAGGGCTCTGATATCGTTGTGGCTGCAATCAGAGCTGTCTCGGTCCTGTAATTAGCTCGGAATCTGAATTGGGAGTGGTCCAGGAGGTTGTGGTCTTCTAGGTGTTGGGTGAGATGCTGGTTGATTGCTTTCTCGAGGACTTTTGCTGGGTAGGGGAGCAGTGAAATGGGCAGGGTTTCGACTTCTTGTTTTTTCAGCAATCTATATGTATATAAGTATGTATGTATATGGAATTTGTACAGCAACCTAGCCACAAGACAGCAGGCACAGTATATGGTTAAAGGAGAAGGAGTCGGGTGGAGGATGGTGAATGCATTGTGATGTACAGTTCCTTAAAGAGGTGGGTCTTTAACTCCTTCTTAAACGCGAGCAACTTTGGTGGGTGGTCCTGCTGGATAAGAGGATGTTGTTCGAGATCCAGGGTGCATATATAGAAAAGGCCTGCTCTCTTGTAGTCATCCTTTTTACACTTCTTAGTCTGCAGTCTATTGGTGTCCTAGCTGTAGTTTTGCCGAGATTCATCAGAGATGGTGAGTTTGTCTGCTTTATAAGCAAGGTGCTAGTTATGATAGCTTTATAAATGGTGCAGCTGGTTTTGAAGATGGTGAGGGCTGGAAAGGTCAGCCAAAGGAGTTTCATTGGGATGGGGTTGATGTGATTATATTTCTTCAGGCCCTGGATGAGATACGCTGCCACATATAATAAGACAGGTCTTTGAAGGCTGACCATTGCGGTTTTCTACAGACAGGTTACTATTGACTTGTTATGGTACAATTGGACTTCTGGTCAAAGGATGAATCTATCATATGCAGTTTATATTTTCAAAATCTCACTCTGAGGGATTAATGGCTGTTGAGTGGTTGATTTTATAGCTTGGGATAGGAGGAGCCATTTTGCTAAAATTGTTGCACTATATGCTTTGTCAATATTTTCAGACCGCTAAGGAATCTCTGGCAGTGCCCTGCTTTACAAAATAGAGTATGACTTAATCCAAATAAAGAACAAGTATAATTATCTAACAGGGGTCATGCCCAGCTAACCCTCATCTACCTGAGCAATAAACATCAATGATGTGGAATCAAAAGCAAGCGGTAGTAACACCTTCCGAGTGTCGAACGTTCAGCGCCCAGTGCTGAACGTTCGAATAACGAATGCTGACCCGTCGGCCAACGGTCGTGCGCAGCACTGGCAAGGTAGTGCTCGTGACGACCGTTGGCCGACGGCAGCACTTAAAGGGTTAAGTACAATTAGTTACCCTGCTACTCCCAATTCTTATTTATAACATATTCATTATATCTCTTTTAACTTGTGCACATTTCAAGTGACAGGAAAACAAACAATAAAGTCACAACAAACTACAACATATAAAGTTATCAAATATATACAATGTACACGTCTTTACACAAACGTTTAAATCACACTCATATATATGATACATGACATATTTACAATTTATACAACATATACAACATTAAACATATACAAATATCAAGAAATAAAGAATCAGCAATTAGTTCCCCTACTGTGAACATAACTAACAGAGTGTACACTCTTGGTTCAGAGTAATACACTTAAAGGTAGTCCCTATAGCGCTTGAGGAATAACACCTAAACAATTACTAAAGTGCCGCTTTATTTCTTTCTTGTAACTCTAAATAGTGGGACTCCTTTATAAATGTCGACGCTGGCGCGGTTGCGTTTCAGCCAATAATTCCTTTAGACTTCCTCAGGATAGGAGATTCAGTATTTCTGAGCGGAGTATGGGCTCTCTTGAGACAAAACGCACACGGCTAGCAGGAACCGATCCCACTGTCGCCTAGCTAACGCTGGCCAGTGGGCCCTTGCCACGTTGTATTCCACTTATAGACTATGAAATCAAGTCAGCCATCCAATGAAAGAAAAACTTGCGGGGGTACAAGCATTCAACACCTGTAGCAACGCGGTCCCGTCACTAACCAAACAAAGAACAGCGACAGTGGGGATTCCAAAACTACTTGTATATATTATGGCATATATTTGTGGCATGTTTCTTGTCTGGACGATATTTGAAAGTGAATTCACCAACAAAGCAGACTATCTCAATATAGTACCCGCTTGAATAAAGTTTGTTCACTAATTCCATAAAGAAGAAAATACATTTTTGTACGTCAAAATCTTTTACAAAGGTGCAACACAGAACAACATCCGGTACAAAATTCCCCATTAACGTAACAGCTTATTTCATTTCAAGAGGGTTCAAAAGGGTTCATAACAAGTTGTATTTAAGAAAATTTACCAATTTCCAAAATTTATAACATCAAAATGTATAATTTTCACCCAAATCCAAAGTGAAGAGAAAGGACCCCTACTTCGAAGGCAAATCATATTGCTTTCTGAATTTTCAACATAAAGTGGACAGATAGCGAAAATACAGAAATTAATAAAAAAACAGAAACAAAATTACTAAAACTTGTAGCAAAGTTCATTCTGTGGTTATTCGTGGAAGTGTCTTTGAGGCTTTCTTTATGTGGGCAAGATAGATTGCAAACTAAAAGCAAGGATTAACTAACCCATAAAAACACAAGAACCTGCAATTTAAATTTACTAATTTTTGTGCACTTTAAGTAGTGAGAAAGTAACATATTATAATTGAAATGCTAGATGCTGGAACTCATTGGTAAACCGGGAGCACAGGAGATTAGAGCTACACCAAGTGTATTGGAGCAGGAGTTTATGCTGTCTAGTGCAGAGAGGGCTTAAAGAACAATTGACTATGGTATGTTCCTCGTGATAAATAGCTTAGACTACAATAGAAATGGAAGAACGATTGAAAGAGATGATCATGTGATGGCAAAAGCAGGCATTTCAAACGGAGGCAGAAGATTCTGGGAAGAAGGGATTTGCTGAATGGCATTGCTGGGGTTCATGCTGGTTGCTTGCAACTGGCTGCACGTGAATATACGTAGACATTCATGCTAGCTTTTGTACATAACTTATTTTGGCCAATGACATAATACTAATTAAAGATTTGCCTCCGTATTTACTCATTTATTTTCCATTTTTAAAATATAATTAGTAAGGAAATCTGGTATTTAGTACTCCCGATAAAGCGCTTTAAAAAGTAGGCCCGAAATGCATTGTATTGTTTTGCTGGATGAAATATGATGCATGAAATATTACTTTACTGAAAATGGTGACATTATGTGACAGTGCTTGAAATAGATTATAAAAGTAATAAAATAATTCATAACAATCGATTTGGCTCAGTGCATCTCTGGAAGGTGGACCAGGTACTCGAGGACCAAAGCACCAAACAGTCTAATGCAAGGCTAGGTCTGAGCATGAGTATTGTGTCTTTTCTATTCTGGTTATTCCCCTGCTTGAGGTCCTTGCACTAGTCAATCAATCTAAAGCGAAAACGTGTGATTCATATGGTACATGTTTAGTTTATGGAATAATTTTGTGCAATATGATAATCGAGTTTTCATCAATATATTCACAGTATTTAATCAAATGATGACTGGACAAATGACTGAGTGAGTGACTGAGTGCATGGCTAGGACAATATGCACGTGGTTGAGTCCATGAACCGCAATCCGTGCCACTAGTCATCCAATCATCCGGGTACACGCTTATCAATCTACCTAATCATTCATTCTTGTACACATACACATACCCACACACACACAAGCATACACTCACAGACACACTTTTCCCAGGACCAGCATGTATATCTAGTGAAATAAACCCATGTTTGAATACCTGCGACGTACACTTACAATACCACCGTGTATGTTCGGCAAAATAAACACATATTGGAAATAAGTATTCTCTATCATTCTGAGCAAAGACTGATTCTTATGCCCTCTATTTACCCAGAAGCGCGTTTTACATTCAGTACAGGAGGCCTCTGAAGGAGTTAACTGTTACTAAAAGAATCATTTTTCCTGATGCCTTTAGATTTTTTTTATTTGCTTCCGCACTGTTATTATGTCACTATAAATAGGTCACAAATTAGAAGTGAAGTGAATATAGCACAATAGAAGATGACTCTAAATTATGCAGTGTCTAAGGCAAGGCAACGCGCCGTTAAATGAATATGTTAACTCACATTGTCTACTTTATGCAGAAAAATGTGTGAGAGAGCGCAATTTGAATAGAAAGTATATAGTAACCATATCTAGACATGTATGTTATAAACGTAGGAATGAAACGCACATCGTAATGTAAAGTTGGCGAATATAGCATAAAGGCCAATGAATGTGATAACATGGTATAGGAAATGTAAATGTATTCATACGTTAAAATGCATTAGATTTAGAAGACCCGTATACATGAAGGGTAAACGTATAGAAATGTGTAGAAATGTGTATGAAATGTAGAACGTGCACAGTAGAATTCGTGTACGTGTGCAACTTTAAATGTGTAACTTTACATTGGGAGAAGCGGCGAGAAAATAACGTGGAAAGGCGTAAACGTGGAGAAACGTGGATAAATGTACAAGAGAATTCACATAAAGATGTAACCAAGGAAAATGCATAAGTTATATTCTATACAGTCGTATTCTATGTATTTTATGTATTTGATGTAGAATGTTTAAGTATAACTAGGGCTAAAATACGAATATATAAATGTATGCCAAAGGTTATACTGTGTAGAGGGCTTTTGTAGAAATGCTGGAAGAGTTTAGGTCATTTGTGTATGTAACCTAACTGGTCAAGAGTTCGAAGGAGCATAGTCACATGAAATGTAATTTAGTGGTCTTGTGAAGGTCGTAAATAGCTTGATGTGGACGTGAGAGCCGAGAAGTCTAGCACTTGTTAGATTTAAGGTGACAATGCCGGACGGAGCTTATTGCTCGAACGTGAGGAGAGACGCTTTTGAGGTGGACTATGTTTTGACAAGACCATTCACAGGACCTAGCAGGGTCAAGTTAAGAGACATAAAGTTAAGGCCTTGTCTAAGTTTCATATGTTACATGATCTGAAAGAATCGATAAATGTCGACGATGAAATGATGAAGATGACATCCAAAGGAGAAGGGTCAACTTAACGGACGACGCAAGGAGTGGACCAATGGAAGAAGCAGGAAGTTGACATCATCGGGGAAAGTCCGTGGTGGGCGTCAAGGGGCGTTCCAACCACACGGTGATTGTGTATTTTAGGGACAGCACCCCGGGGAGGAGAGCAGAGTCATCAGCAATTGGCAATTGGGAGATTAGGAACAGCGAGACGAATTGCTCAGAGAAGGGCGAAGGGTAGATGCCTTGAGCAGATGCGCTGAGAGATCAGAGCGCAAGGGAGCAGTAGGCCAAGGACCCTTAGAGAGCGGATGGGTAGGCAGATAGGGTACTGCTTCTGAAACTTAAAGATTTCCTTTAGAGGCTAAGAGAGTTTGAACTTCTTCGGGAGTCAAACTGCTGACACCTTTTTAGGGAAGAAACTCGTGAAGTAGGTTTGTCACATAGCATAGAGTAGGGACAGATTAACTTGATGATATTTTTTATCTTACTGCAGATGACGCAGAAGAAACCACTTCACACCGAAGCTTAAAGCGACTGATATATTAACTGACTTTGTATTTTGTATTCTTTTGAGATTTTTATCCTGAGTGGATTGTATCGTATTCAAATTAATCTTTATATAAACTTCTGAAACTTCATCAGTTGTAAGTGGTTCTTCAGAGTGGCGTCAGTTAATGGGGTTTGTCTAACCTATGCGGGGGTGGTCCTTTCCTCAATGACAGATAAAACTCGATCCGAAAGTGACGAATGAGATAAATTATTAAATTGATCATAATCATAATTTGATATCCAAATCTCATTCCCCGCAGTTGGTAGCAGAGGATGGTTATCTTCTTGAGGAAGACGACCTAGGCCAGGTTAGTTTACCCCAAGGTCCCTAGTCATCGTCGACCAGAAGAAGAATTGCAGCCGAAGACGGTGCTGATGGTGCGTCGAGAGAAAAGCAGCAGAGTCGGTCGAGAGTGAGTATAAGGGTCATGCGTTGTAAGATTGCGGTGTTTTATGTTGTTCCTGTGTTGTAATGTCAAGCGGAGTTGAATGCCTGTAGTGTGATTGAGGGAAAGTTGTGAGCGCGCGCAACTGGATGAAATCTTATGTCCAGAGGACTTAAGTGGTTCGGGTGTATCGAACACCTAGAGTAATTTGTCTACCATTGAAAGGGGGTCATGAGGTACCATTGATTTCCCGACAGACCGATGATAGGGGGAGCGTATGTGTGAGTGAATGAGTAGCGGACGCTGGTCGTACGTTTACTGTGTGTAAGTAACCTATCAGTTAAGGCAAGTGTCCGACCGTAAGAGGAAAGACGCTGTGCCAGTTGAGGTAGCAATTACAGTTAGACTGTGGCCGTACAGTCAGAGAAAAGTGATCGCTTGGACGGAAGTAGTCATTTTTCAATGTATGAATGAAAACGCATGTGAAATCGTGAGACGAGTTGAGAAACGAGAGAAGCTGCTGAAGAGAGAGAAGTGACGTCAGCGTAGAGCCGCGCTGAGATTGGTCGGTTGGTATAGAACCGGGCTGGGATAGGCTGATTAGCGAGAGTCGCACAGGGATTGGCGGTTGTTATCTAGACGCAAATAAGTAAGAAATATCGTACGTTAACAAAATGAAGTGCTTTAAGGGTTTAGGGAAAATCTTTAAAAAGAAAAGGAGAAATTTATATGCCGGAGAAGAAGCTCCACCAGAAGGCACACCAGCATATCATATGGCAGTAAATGTAGGCTTACACTCAATACTGTGGATTTCCGAGTGGCATAGGCTAACAGAAGGGCAAAAAGAACTAGCGTTTCCAAGATTTGGAACGTTTAAATTAGAAGTGTTGAACCAACTGAAGGCGACAATGCTTTCGATGAGACCTCTACCGAGGCCAACACAATTTGAAGCTCTTGGTGTGTGGTTTAGAACAGCACACGAAAGGGGCGTAAAGAGGCGACAAGAAAGAGTGAGAAGATCGGTAAAGGCAGTGCAGGACGCTAAATGGGACGACGAAGCTAAGAAATGGAGGGTACAAAAGATAGAAGCGGACAAACTGTTCACCATGATAGAGGCTACGGGAGAAAGGAAACCTCTAGAACAGGAAGATGAGGAAAGTGAGTTGGAGGAGGATCTAATAGACAGGTTGTTAACAGATAAACCACCTCCATATAGCGGTGAACTTGCGAGTCCCATATTACCACAAGTAGACGGAACTAGGTGGGGAGAGTATAAGTCGATCCCGGTATCAGAGTGGGATGCTACTAAGACCGTAGAAATACCCCAAGCTAGTCCTGAACAGAGAGTAGTGGGAAGATTTGTGGTCCAGAAGGTGCCGGAGACGCAATGCGCTAGGTCATACCAAATGCCGGACGCTTTGCAGGTCCCGGTCACCATAGGCCCTATTGTGTCAATCTACAACCCGGAAGGGGTCCAGCAGGAGGAACAGGCACGATGGGACAATGAAAGAGCAGAAGAGGAGAATAGGAATGCCACGATGAATTCCCACAGGCAGATACGAGCACCAATAAGTCGGAGTACCCCATTTGATTCCGCAGCAGGTCCCAGGGTAGAACAGGGAGGTCGAAGAGGACCAATGGACTTAAGGGGACCAAAACCGAAAACCCATAAGGAATTAAGGGAATACCTGAGAGAATGGGATGCGGCCGAAGAGGCTCGGAATAAAAGTTTAGAAACGGGATCCGAGTGGAGAGAGCAGGATAACAGGATTCTCTCTCATTGTGGAGCTGGCGAAAGCAGCCCCGAGTGGGAGGGAGGAAGCCAAGAGAGCAGAAGAGATACTTATCCTACTGAGAACAGCAATAGGCTAATGTGCGAAGACAGAAGTGCAGGGTGTGGCGAAGTGCCTCGTGTCACCTTTAGTGAAGGGGAACATAGGACACAGGAGTACCGGAATACCTTCAGGTGCACACACCATGCCCCAGGTGAGAATGCGAGACATTGGAGTCACGGAAACATGGAGAGTCGCGAAGGGTCTCGACATACATCCGGAGATAGTGGTCGGAGTCACGAAAACATAGGGAGTCGCGAAACGTCTCGCCATCCTTCCGGTGATCGCGAAAGAGATCACGGGAACATGGAGGGTCGTGACGGATCCTATCGATTATTAAGCGACACCAGACGACAAGCAAGTTATAATGAGTTAGAACCGAACGGTGGATCCTATCTCACATCTGGAGAAACCGAGCTTAGAAATCGGAACGTAGGGTTGGGGGACGGAGCCTTATTCCACCATACCCCACGGGACGATGGAAAGGCTTGGGATCTAGAAGGGTGGGAACGAAGAGATGGAAGGAAGACTCCTCATAACTCACCTGTGATCAGGCGTAGGGCGCATAGTGGAGGTGAGAGGGATATGAGAGAAGAACATAGAACCGAAATGTTGAAAGCTGAAATAAAAGCGAAACGGCTTGATGTGATGAGTTTGAAGGCAGATCTGGATGAATTGATTGACGGAACAGTGTCATTAGAGAGATTAAACTCGTATACACCAGATGAGATACTGTTTCTATCCAAAGATATTACGCGAAGAGCGAGGTCAGTTCATGAGAACTTATCTAATTTAGCAAACAGGTACATGGTAGACCTGTCACGAACTAAGGCTTTACAGAGTAACCACAGGCTAACTTGCACAGATCAGGATTTGGATGACCGCAGAACGATCGCGCTGAAAGTACACATAAGGGAATTGATCGTAAGTATCAGAATATGGAGAGATCTAGATAGATGGGAGGAAAGATGGTCCAGAAAGGGCTCCGTTAGACGGAGTATACTTGAGGGTTCCCAGGACACAGGCTTGATGCGAATGGAAGCTTTCCCTTTGCGAGAAATCGCGAACGGAAGTTACGTTCATGTGCCTTGGACTAGGGGGGATTTGGCGGCATTCACCAATTCCTTCCCAAAGCTTAGAGATAATCCTGTCGAGTGGTATAAACAGGTAGAAAGATTCGTGAAGATTTCAAAGGTACTGTGGGTCGATTTGAACACACTGTTCGATATCGTAGTACCCGGAGACCTATGGACGGCGTGCAAGCTTAGTGTTGAATGGCCCACTCGTGAGCCATCAAGGGATACCCGGACGAATGGTCCATCTGATAGAGTCATGGAAAAGTACGAGAGAGTAATAACATGGCTAAAAGAGAAAGTGCCGGTACAAGACATAGACTGGGTAAAAATAGATCGGACTACCCAAGAGCCGAAAGAGACAGTGCATGAGTTTTACGAGCGATTGCTGAAAGCATTCAAACAATACAGCGGGTTAGATGTAATGGATCCCAAGGACATAGGACAGTTTGTTTCAAAGTTTGTCCTCGGATTAAGACCAGAAATATGCCTAATGATCCAACAGCATCTGATCTGTTGGCAGAACAAACCTTTGGACGAGATTCTGAGGTATGCAAGGTATTGTAGTGACGAGATAGACTCTAAAGCAAAGAAGCTTAAAGAAAAGTTAATGCTAGTGCAAATGCAAGCTGCTGGAAAGGATAAACCGCGGCAGCAGGGAACAGGAACGCAGGCAAAGAAACAGAATAATCAGAGCAGGGACGAGGAAGAAAGACCGAGACCGAGAATGGATATTGCGACACTGAAAAAGACGACAAGATGCCATCAGTGTAATGAGGTGGGACACTGGCGACGCGAATGTCCTTACAATGTTGAGACAGGGGAATTAGAGCAGGAGGAGGAAGAGGTTCAGAACAACGTGGTTAAAGGAGCCACAGTCCCGAAGGGCAGGTTTGTCAAAGGGGGGACTCAGACTCCTCGAGCCCCGTTTCCTCAACCACCTCGCATCACGAACGGAGGAAAAACCTACAGACAGATGCCATTGTTTGTAGGAGGAGAGGAATGTTACTACGTTGATCCTCTTACAGGGCAGCGGGCGAGTAGGGACGAAGACTGTACTCTAGGAGCCGCCTTGGAAGTAGATCAGAGAGGACCATACGTAGAGGCTGAAATAGCGGGATGTCCTACAACCTTTTTGGTGGATACAGGGGCCACTCGATCTACGTTGAGATCTGCGGTAGTCCCGGGTCTGCCAATGTCAGGAGAAACGGTACAGGTGGTAGGAGTTGCGAACAAAAGGATGACAAATCCCTTGACCGAACCAGTGTCGGTAAGGATAGGAAATTACAGTGACGAACATCAGTTTGTGATCTGCGATTCTAGTCCGGTGTGCTTATTAGGGAGAGATTTGCTGTGCAAACTGAATTGCACGATACATTGCACACCTGAGGGAGTAGAAGTGCAGACCAATGATGAGGACGCTGATTTCAAGGTTGTAAATTCAAGGGAATGTGTGGAACTTTATCCTACCTTAACAGTGGAGGAGCTTCCGCAAGACTTGAGAGAGAAAGTCTCAGCTGAGGTATGGGATTTTACTGGGGAAGAAATAGGGTTGATCAAAGGAGTGGAACCGGTAAAAATCTTGGTAAGACCCCATGCTGAGTATCCAAGAACACCACAGTATAAGCTAACGCCAGAGACGATTGCAGGGATTAAGCCTGTGATCGAATCCATGATTAAGCAGGGAATACTGAAGGAGATCGTGGGCAGTCCATGTAACTCCCCGATCATGGGTTTGCAGAAACCTAGTGGAAAATACAGAATAGTGCAGGATCTTCGAAAGATTAATAACATTGTTGTCTCATGTTGTCCAGTGGTACCGAATCCATCAGTGATATTGTTTCAGATACCGTTCCAAGCTGAATGGTTCACAGTGATAGATTTGTGTCAGGCTTTCTTTTCGATACCGTTAGACGAAGAGAGCCAATATCTTTTCGCTTTCAAGCTGGAAGATCGCGTCCTAACATGGTGTCGTATCCCTCAGGGGTATACAGAAAGCCCATCGATCTTTAACCAGTTATTGAAACGAAATCTCGAGAGTCTAGTACTGCCCAAGAATTCAGTTCTGGTCCAGTACATAGACGACCTCCTGGTTGCGTCAGAAACTGAGGAAGCTTGCAAAGAAGACACCATCACCTTGTTAAATCACTTGGCTGAGAACGGACACAAGGTGTCTCCAAGTAAATTGCAATATTGTAAGACTGAGGTGCAATACTTGGGCCATAGGATTGAAAAGGGAAAGCGGAAGGTGTCTCCAGACAGAATAGAGGCGATTATGAAAATGAACGCGCCTACAACACAAAGAGAAGTCAGGATGTTTCTAGGCATGGTCGGTTACTGTCGACAGTGGATAGCAAACTTTTCGCTGAAGGCAAAACCGTTATTACAACTGACGCACAAAGGAGTAAGTGATCCGGTACCATGGGACAAAGATTGTTTGATGGCGTTTTTGCAGCTGAGGGAGGACTTATGTCGTGCCCCGGCTTTAGGAATGCCAGATTACACTAAACCTTTTTTGCTTTACTGCTGCGAGAGAGAGGGATGCGCTTTAGCGGTATTAGCACAGGTCCATGGAGATGCGCGCAGGCCAGTGGCGTACTTTTCGGCTACATTAGATCCAGTAGCCGCAGCGTTGCCCGGATGTCTCAAATCCGTAGCTGCAACGGGTGTCAGCATTGAAAGATCTGAAAGCGTAGTTATGGGTCATCCGTTAGAAGTGTATGTACCACATTCTGTAGAACTGTTAATGACAAGGACGAAGACTCAGCATCTGACGAACAGCAGGCTCACACGCTACGAGCAGGTCATACTGGCTGCCGAGAATGTGACCCTAAAGAGATGCTCTGTCTTGAATCCTGCAACCTTGATGCCACTTCCGAATGAAGTGGACAACGATGACAATTGTACAGAACATGACTGCCTCGATGTGACTGAACTATGTACCAAACCGAGACCTGATATCGTAGATGAGCCATTGACAGATCCAGACGAAATTTTCTTCGTTGATGGTTCATGCGTAAGAAACGATGTCGGTCAGCTGAGAGCAGCTTATGCAGTATGCACGATTACCAGAGTTATAGAAGCCGCTTGCCTGGAAGGAGTACACTCCGCACAGGTAGCTGAAATTGTGGCTTTGACTCGTGCTTGCTTAGCAGGCGACAGACTTCGAGTCACTATATACACCGATAGTCAGTATGGTTTCGGCGTAGTTCATGATTACGGGCAGTTGTGGTCTCAAAGAGGTTACATGACCTCCTCGGGTTCTCCTATTAGGAATGGAGAATTCGTGAAATTACTGTTAGAAGCTTTGCAAAAACCAATGGCCATAGCTGTGGTCAAATGTGTAGCACACACAAAAAATACGGATTTTGTATCACTAGGAAATAAATATGCGGATGAAGTAGCGCGTTATTGCGCAGAGCAGGGATATTCTCACACTGATGCAAAAGTGGGGGGAATCCAGGAAATGACTGAATTGACCATGCTGTTAGACACTGTAGATACGTGGGATGAATTGAGAGCAGTACAGGAAAATGCACCAGATGATGAGAAAAAGGGCTGGGAAACAGCTGGGTGCGGCAAAAGTGAAATGAATTTCTGGGTGTCTGCCGACGGAAGGGCAGTATTACCAAATGAGTTTGTTAGTCCAATGGCAAGGAAATTGCATGGATCAGCACACATAGGAAGAGATGCTATGGTGAGAGTATTCAGACAAACGTGGTTTAACCCTAAATTTAGAATAGCGGCAGAAGCAGTGTGCCAGCGATGTACAATCTGTCAGCAACTAAATGTGGGTAAGAGAACACCAGTCACCTTGAGTCACATAGGAAGGTCTGGGGGGCCTTTCAATAGGATGCAGATTGACTTCATAGAAATGCCTCCATGCAACAGACTCAGATACGTGCTAGTGATTGTTTGTATATTTTCTAGATGGGTTGAGGCTTACCCTACACGTAGGTGCGATACACTTACAGTAGCAAAATTGTTACTTAGAGAGTTGATACCGAGGTTTGGGGTGCCATCCTCTTTGGAATCGGACAGAGGAACTCATTTCAATAGCGAAGTGGTGAAGATGCTGTGTTCAGCTTTAAATATCGATCAGAAGCTACACTGCAGCTATCGACCGGAAGCCTCAGGGATCGTAGAGCAAATTAACAGTACTATCAAGTCCAGACTAGCTAAAGTTTGTTCATCGACATCCCTGAGTTGGCCAGACGCACTTCCAGTAGTTCTTATGAGTATACGTAGCACACCTGATAGAAGAACAGGCCTCTCTCCACATGAAGTGCTAATGGGGAGAGCTATGAGATTGCCATCGGTTCCGACTGCAGCGCTAGTGAACATCACAGACGATTTGATCTTGGACTACTGCAAGGGACTATCTGATGCCGTTAATTCTGTGTCCCTCCAGGTCCAGGCTGCAGAGGTTCCATCAGTACAAGATTTGTGCCACGACCTGAGTCCAGGAGACTGGGTCCTGGTGAAGAAACATGTCAGGAAGAACTGCTTAGACGTGCGTTGGCGAGGGCCGTTTCAAGTCATACTTGTAACGAATACCGCAGTGAAGTGTGGAGGTCTGCCAAACTGGATACATGCCTCACACACCCGAAAAGTGCCAACACCTCCAGAAGACACAGCTCCTCTCTCGGATGAGAATCCGGCGGGAAGCGGAGAAGCCATAGAGGGGGAAAGCCAAGCTGTGGAGGTGATCGAAGAAGCTGAAACTGTGTTGGAACAGGGCGACGAAGGTCAGGACACGAGTGGGACCGAAGTTGCCTCAGGAGAAGAAAGTAATTGGGAATCCGACACAGATATCGAACAAGTTGAGAGTGAACAAGAGACAGTTCCTGGAACAAGGAGCGGAAAGACAAAGAGTGAAGAAGCCAGTTGGCCGGAGAGAAGGAAAAGGCCAAGTTCGGAAAGGAAAAAGGAAAGAACTCTTGCCCCGATCGCTGAAGAATCGGATCAGGAGGAAGAGACGACAGATTCAGGAACTGAGAGTCCACGAAGATCGAGAAGGGTACGTGTGCCCTGCAGGAGGTACGCCACCCCGGAGTGGACTTATCTAGCAGATGTATTGGGGACAGAAATCTGGGAGAGTGAAGAGTGTGAAAGTAACCACTCTCGATCCAGTCGTGACAGTGGAGATATGGATGTTGGCGCCTGGGCTTGAGACTGAGGGGTTACTGACTTTCACACTTCCCCGACCCCCACGTTTGAGTAAAATTCAAGATCTAGTGCTAAAAAGACTACAATTTCCAACAGTTGGTCGGCAAATGACAGAAGAAGAGGAAAAAGTTATTCGCTTTGAACTATTGATCATTGTTGTGAAAGCTGCAGGTCCGACAATAATTGTTGATGCATAAAAGACTTTTGTACTTATGTTATAAAGAAGAAGATAACCTAGCGCCGAGTAGAAAGAAGAATAAAATTAGGGATTACATTTAGAGGACGGAGAAGGGCTAGGGTTGTCTGCTGCTAAGAAGAGAAAAAGACATTGTGGTGAAAAAGATACCTGTTAATCAAAAGCACTTTAAAAGACTGTGAAAGCAAACAAGCAACCAAAGACTGGAAAGAGAACTTTCGCTAGAGAACGAGGTACGCTGTTTTGATAACATGGAGAGCGGCAACCCAAACAGAAAAGCTAGATGTATAGTAGGTACACTTATAGCAATAGTGATATTTCTCATAATCATAGTAGTGACGATATCTTACATGACAGGGCATGAAAACGATAAAAGAATAGCAAATGTAAAAATTGTAACGACTTTGAAACCTGCTCTTGTGGGAAAGAAGGAGGAGAGCACTGTTACACGTGAAAAGGCGTTACTTGCAGATGAAGCTCGTAGATTACACATAGACGAGTCACAGGGAAACTTTAGGTCAAATGCATATGCCAAATTATTGTATGAATATATCGATGCCATGGAGGCCAAAGATTGCTACGTTTGTATGCAATTGCCGGCTTCTGTAGACGAAGGCATTAGGTATCACCATCTCCCATTGACTTATGGGATCACATGTAGTTTACTGCTTAGTATTTTTTATGGTAGAGAAGGGTTTGAGTACTACTTTTCAAATTATGATTCGGTACTGCCTGAAGTTCCGAATTATAAGCAAATGAATAAGTGGGACTACTACAAAAAGGAAGATAGACTGGCTAAATTCTTTCTTCCTTGGGACACGTTAGATACATCATATGCACGTAGAAATAATCTGACTTGCAAAGTATCGGAAGTAGAGAAAAGGTTTATAGCACAAGTAGATGATCGATGCAGACGGCAGAAGATTCTAAAAATGTCAGGACAATGGAAAACAGACTGGACAGAAGAAGAGAAGACACACAAAAAGAAAGGTAGCAATGGTCCAATAGCATTGGATAGAACGCAGAAAGGAAAGTTATGTTTAACTCGAAGCAAAACGTATTATGAGAGTGAATTTGTAGGTGAAGTTAGTTGCGAGCACTCTTTTAGACTGGAGTACTACACAAAGGATTTTATGAAAGGGATGCAAGCTATTCCGAATGTGTATTTTGTGTGTGGGAGAAATGCCTATGTAAAACTTCCAGACAATTGGTATGGTTCGTGTTACTTGGCAATTGTCTTCCCCAAAATATATCATGCAAAGGATTTGGCGATAATAGAAGGAAAGGCTTCGAGGAGAATGAAAAGGGAAGTAGGAGATGCAGAAGTAGTAGGAGATGTATTTGGAGCGATGTTTCCATTGTTAGGTTTGATTCTTAACGATGTTAAGATTAGAAGGTTAGCGACAGTCGTGGATAGATTGTCTGCCAGCACTGCAAGATCTTTAATGTTAGTAGAGGGTGAAATGCAGTCGATTAGAGCAATGGTTTTACAAAACAGACTTGCTTTAGATGTAATATTAGCAAAAGAAGGCGGAGTTTGTAAGGCTTTGAAAGTTCAGGAATGTTGTACTTATATTCCTGATAATTCAAAACCACTTGAGAAAGTCATACAGAACATTACTCAGATTCATCAAGAAATTGAAGATTTATCAAAAGTAAATGTTTGGGAAAAAGTAGGAAATGGAGTGGGAAAGGTTGGAAGTTGGTTTGCTAATCTAGGCAAAAGTATAGTTTGGTACATATTGAAGCCTGTATTAATAGTAGTAATCTGTATAATTACATTATTAGGATTAGTAAAATTATATAAATGGTATAGGTCGAACCAGTTACAAAGATCGATGAGAGACCAAGAAAGGAGACTAGCTGTCCTACAAGATCAACAGTATAAAAGTCTGAGAACACTTGAATCGATAAAAAGAGGAACAGATGTAACTAGTTCGGTATAAATGATGTATTCAAATTGCTTTTAGTGATGACTCCTAAAAGTCATCAAAGGGGGGAACTGAGAGAGCGCAATTTGAATAGAAAGTATATAGTAACCATATCTAGACATGTATGTTATAAACGTAGGAATGAAACGCACATCGTAATGTAAAGTTGGCGAATATAGCATAAAGGCCAATGAATGTGATAACATGGTATAGGAAATGTAAATGTATTCATACGTTAAAATGCATTAGATTTAGAAGACCCGTATACATGAAGGGTAAACGTATAGAAATGTGTAGAAATGTGTATGAAATGTAGAACGTGCACAGTAGAATTCGTGTACGTGTGCAACTTTAAATGTGTAACTTTACATTGGGAGAAGCGGCGAGAAAATAACGTGGAAAGGCGTAAACGTGGAGAAACGTGGATAAATGTACAAGAGAATTCACATAAAGATGTAACCAAGGAAAATGCATAAGTTATATTCTATACAGTCGTATTCTATGTATTTTATGTATTTGATGTAGAATGTTTAAGTATAACTAGGGCTAAAATACGAATATATAAATGTATGCCAAAGGTTATACTGTGTAGAGGGCTTTTGTAGAAATGCTGGAAGAGTTTAGGTCATTTGTGTATGTAACCTAACTGGTCAAGAGTTCGAAGGAGCATAGTCACATGAAATGTAATTTAGTGGTCTTGTGAAGGTCGTAAATAGCTTGATGTGGACGTGAGAGCCGAGAAGTCTAGCACTTGTTAGATTTAAGGTGACAATGCCGGACGGAGCTTATTGCTCGAACGTGAGGAGAGACGCTTTTGAGGTGGACTATGTTTTGACAAGACCATTCACAGGACCTAGCAGGGTCAAGTTAAGAGACATAAAGTTAAGGCCTTGTCTAAGTTTCATATGTTACATGATCTGAAAGAATCGATAAATGTCGACGATGAAATGATGAAGATGACATCCAAAGGAGAAGGGTCAACTTAACGGACGACGCAAGGAGTGGACCAATGGAAGAAGCAGGAAGTTGACATCATCGGGGAAAGTCCGTGGTGGGCGTCAAGGGGCGTTCCAACCACACGGTGATTGTGTATTTTAGGGACAGCACCCCGGGGAGGAGAGCAGAGTCATCAGCAATTGGCAATTGGGAGATTAGGAACAGCGAGACGAATTGCTCAGAGAAGGGCGAAGGGTAGATGCCTTGAGCAGATGCGCTGAGAGATCAGAGCGCAAGGGAGCAGTAGGCCAAGGACCCTTAGAGAGCGGATGGGTAGGCAGATAGGGTACTGCTTCTGAAACTTAAAGATTTCCTTTAGAGGCTAAGAGAGTTTGAACTTCTTCGGGAGTCAAACTGCTGACACCTTTTTAGGGAAGAAACTCGTGAAGTAGGTTTGTCACATAGCATAGAGTAGGGACAGATTAACTTGATGATATTTTTTATCTTACTGCAGATGACGCAGAAGAAACCACTTCACACCGAAGCTTAAAGCGACTGATATATTAACTGACTTTGTATTTTGTATTCTTTTGAGATTTTTATCCTGAGTGGATTGTATCGTATTCAAATTAATCTTTATATAAACTTCTGAAACTTCATCAGTTGTAAGTGGTTCTTCAGAGTGGCGTCAGTTAATGGGGTTTGTCTAACCTATGCGGGGGTGGTCCTTTCCTCAATGACAGATAAAACTCGATCCGAAAGTGACGAATGAGATAAATTATTAAATTGATCATAATCATAATTTGATATCCAAATCTCATTCCCCGCATGTGTAGCATATGTGAGCGACTTGTAGTGAATGAAAGGTGAAAACATATGGAGGCATTAGGAGTGTCACTCTGAAGAGAAACTTTACTGCAACGGCTAATTTGCGAGATTTATTTTATTAATCATGCGATTCAAACTAAAATGACAAATTTGTGCAAAAAATGAGTGAATGGCTTAAATAGAAGTAAGACCTGGAGCAGGCAGTTTGCTATTGAACGCTATGGTGTGCCAGGCATGATGACACGCCCGGGTGGCATCAGGCAAACTCCAGCATACGTCGTCCATAGCGTATGGCACTCTCAAGTTTGCAGCCGCGGTCCGTGCAGGTGACAGAGGTGAGGCGGTGGGGCCGAGTAAGGGGGGATTTCGAGCAACGATGCCGAGGGAAAAAATAAAGAAATAATACATTTCCCCTCTGCATCGTCCCTCGAAATCCCCCTTACCCGGCCCCAGCGCTGTTACCTGCAAGGACCGTGGCTGCAGGTTTGCAGCAAGAGCACACACTTTCTCAGAGTTTTAATACATGCAGATTGTAACAGATTTTTAATTGTATGTGTCCCTTGGGGTGGCAGGAGCCCCCCCCCACCCACCCCCGTCCCCCGCGCCTGCTTTCAGGAAGGCCTCTCTGGAAGGAGAGGTATGATGTGAGGAAGGCAGAGGCAGTGGTAGCTAATTCTGAGCTGATTCCCTTGTGGGTTGCTACAAAAAGGAAGGAAGTGTATGATGAAGTGGATGGTGCAGAAGGGTGAAGTGAAGGAGAGAGGGAGAAAAAGGAGAAAAGAACAGAGAGGTATGATGTGAGGAAGGAAGTGAAAAAGACTGTTGTGAGTGTGGGTGGTTGGGTCAGTGTCAAATTACCAAGAAAGGGGATGAGAAAGTCTAAATTCAGTCAACCAGTGAAGATTATTAAGATGTCTAAGGATGTAGGTAAACCTGATGATCATAAGATATGGAATCTTAATAGAATTTCCAAATGTCAACCAGATGAAGCTTGTGGTGCAAATATATATGTTAAGCAAGAGGAAGGGAGTAGGCCTCGTGTGCCTGCTAAGTTGTTTCTGACATTGTTGTTTCCTTTTTGTATTGTTCACATTTTCTTTTCTTTTATTGTATTAATGATGGGCAGGTGATGTGGTCTTCTATATTTATCTTTGTTGGGTTGTGGAAGTTGCTAGGGGATGATGCAAGCATTTGGAATGCGGGTGGATGCCAGGGTGGAACTTTGAAGACTGGAGAGTGGCAGTTTGTGAGAGTCACTTGGTGGATGAAGTCTCTGTGGTGGATTGTACAATACTAGAAAATGAAAAGGTGGAGGGGGGTCTGTGGGTTGGTTTAACGACCTATATATCTCAAAACCCTATCAATATCAAAAAACATACAGGAGATATAAAGTCAGAATATGTGTTGTACTTAATCTTTGAGCTAAACTGAGTCATGGAAAACACCAAAAATTACATGTGGCTGAAAAACTCCCATCAGACCACCAGAATGGTGGAGTATCGTCACGTGGGATACGGATGGTAAGGTAAGGCTTGGATTTACCATCCGTATCCCACGTGACGATACTCCACCATTCTGGTGGTCTGATGGGAGTTTTTCAGCCACATGTAATCTTTGGTGTTTTCCATGACTCAGTTTAGCTCAAAGATTAAGTACAACACATATTCTGACTTTATATCTCCTGTATGTTTTTTGGGATTGTACAATACACCTTCATAAACCACCTATCTTGAGTGTATCATCTTGATTCAAAGGAGGATCAATACCACAGCTCCCCATCATTAGCCCTCAAGTGCCATGTGCGGCTATTCCGAGACACAAAGACCCAGATTTATGAACAAGTTACGCAATGAACCCAAGGCAGCAAGACACCCTGCTGTGCTGTAATGTGTGACTAGGAGAGGGCAGGAATGCGCCATTTCAACTAGGATACTGCACGTTCGTGCTCTCTCCCTGTGTTGACACACTGAGTGCAGCCTAGGGTCAAAACAGGCACCATTGCTGTCGGATGCAAGGGTCCCTGCGTTACAGGCAGGATTGTTTCTGCGCAGGAAGGGACACCTTCTTATATAAAAACATTCCCCTGAGGTTTTTTCCTCTTCCTATATGTGCTGCAGAAATCATTGCATGTAGAAAGAGGAAAAAATTAGGAGAAATAAATATATTTCTCCTCGTTATGGCTCACCTAGGAAGGCATTGCACTTTGATGCATTCCTTGGTTTACTTGTGTAAGTAAATCTGGGAATGCACCCAAAAGCATGGGTGGATGCGTGGGAACACTCACGCTCCACCCATGGTGCATCCACCCATGGAATGCGTTTCCAGGGTAGAGTAACACAACGCTGCAACTTGTGCTGCCTTACGTTACTCCAGATTTACTATGCCACAAAGAGCCACGCAAGACTGTGCGGCATAATAAATCTCACATAAGGGCTTGCGTCGCTGTGCTACGGATTGCATGACGTAACAGTGGGCCAAAGTTTGGCTGCGTGGCTAGGCATGCAGCTTTTCTGTTTAACCACATCAGCGTGGCGCAGATTCCTGCGCTGTGCTGAACGTTCTAATGAGCCAACAGGCTCATGACGGAACCGTTCCGTCATGAGCACAGGCCAACCGACGCTCATGACGGAACCGTTCCGTCATGAGCATCGAAGGGGTTAACGAGTAACCTACAATGTGCCCTTATAGTGCAGAGAAGCCCAGTGGATGCATGGGACGCTCCTTACGCTGTACTAAGCCTCTAGTAGTGGGAATACATACACAGCACTCCTGTGAGACACACATTCTTTGCCTTTCTCAGGACTTTTTTCTACCTCAGAAAATAGGGCTTGTATAAGGGTTGTCACTTGTGCTATAAGTGCCTTTAATATAACAAAACCTCAGATCTTTTCTTATTTAATTAGTTACTACATTTACAGTTTGAAGATGAAACGTGGGCCCCTGAGTTTAAGTTGTGGGTAACGACAGAATCCTGGCAAAGGTGAAGGGTACCCTCATGACATATTATAATGAATCCTTGCTGAAAACTTAGCCAACTGCCCTCAAATGGCATGATCAAAGCAATCCCAGAATTTGCAATTTTTTGCAATCATTTTAGAATAATTATAACTATTATTAGAAATACAGTGCTGGAGAACATTTGAATTTGTTTATTCATTTTCTTGTTGGCCCGTGAACAAGAGACGCTCAACGAAGCAAGAGGCAAGTTTATTTTTGGTGGAAACGCTTTTCTAAATCACAAGGAGGTCTCAGTACACTTTTGACTCTATGCAGCTCAATTCTACGGACCAGTGAGCAAGGTTTGTCCTCTTGTTCTTATCCCACAAAACCAGAACTGGTTCCATCACTCAGGGCCGGCTCTAGGCTCATGGTGCCCTGGGCAGGGAGCGTAGGTAGGGGGCCCGGAAGAGGGGGTCCGGGCGGGGCGGAGCGCGCAGGCCAGTAAAGAGGGGAGGGGGTCAGGGAGTTTAGAAGTGGAACAGAGCCGGAGGCCGCCAAATCCCTGCCAGGGGCCACCACGCAAATATGTATCCATCCTCAGACGATTAATATATTAAGGATATATATTGGAGTGGTGGCCCCTGGGGTTTGGTGGCCCTGTGCAGGTGCACAGCTTGCACATGCCTAAGGCCGCCCCTGCATCACTCAATGGATGTCACCTTCGGCGACTCCTGTCACAGAGAGAACCAAGCAAAGGATTAGCAGTTGTGCAGGGCAATTCTTTTCACCCTAAATTAGAACTTTTTATGTAGAATTAAATTGGTTTTCTTCCTAAAATAATGGAAAAGATTCATATTTCACTAAGCACGTCTGCCCCCAAAATATTATAAAAATGAATCAAATTGTGTTTAAAATCGATTACTGTCTAAAAAATGATGTTATCTAATCTAATAATTTATGACAATAAAAAAACTAAACCAACCAATTCTTACCCACAATGAATGGAATCATAACAAAGACAATTTTAGCAATCATTCATTTAATAAAATTACCATTTTGTTTTCATGTCACAGTCTTCCAAAAATAACTTCAAATCTCTGTAGCAAATTAGTGGATTTGCTCCAATTTGAAGCAGATTTTCAATTTGCTCCAATGAAAAAATAATAAGACTTTACCATCCCTTGCTATGTAGGATTTCCACATATCAACCATGTATGCTAAGGGCCGATGCTGGGAAGGAATCCCTTGGGAACCATGTTGTTGCCTAGTCACTACGTCAGTATCACAGCGGGAGCCAGCTTCAAAGAAAAAGAGCCTTGCACCCCAAGGCTAAAAAAGTTGTGAGATGCAGTATTGATCTCTCAAGATGCAGAACATTTTTTTTTCCTGCATCCCCCATATCAACATTGCTTGTTGTGCCATGACATAAGAATAGCCTGTCACTCAACACTTCTGTTACTTCCTGGTTGTGACAAGTGGGGTACCTTTGCCACATCTCACCGTCAAAATAGAGCATTCAGTAAGGTGTCCTGATGATTCATGATTTACAACTAGACCATTTTATGAAAAAATGCAGTTCCTTTTAATTTACTTCCAGCAAAGACTACACAGTTCTGGGTGGTGGACACCGACAGTGGTTGTGCTTATGCTCAAGAAATTAAATTGCTGATAATGCTTTTAATTTTTTTATCTATTATTTATTATTTTATTTAGTTTTTTTTAAAATTTTATTTGTTAGTGGTGTTTCTTGAGCGTGTCTCTAACCCTTACGATGCAGCATAAATCTGAAAATAGCAGTAAGGATGTGTGAATTGCATGCGGGGTTGCCAAGTAAATGAGGCAACACTTACCTAATATGATGGGCAGCGAGCTACACTGGGATGAAGGGAGCAAAGGGGCCAAGAGAAGAACAGAAGCCAGGGCAAATAAAATCATTCAGCTTTATCAATTATATTTTTCGGACGCTGAACCTCCTGATAGGCCTTTTTTACAAATTCCCTATATTTCGAATTGAGAATAGTGGGGAAAGAGGCACAGTTTCCAGCTAGTGTTCTCTGTACTGAAACACAGTGGTCACAAGTTACTTTCCTTAGGATGGGGAATAACTTGCAGAACCGGGAATACTGAGTCCAGCTCTATGTGTTTTTTAACCATGCTCGGGAACACACCAGTCCATGCATTTACCACCTCCTATTAGCATGTGGGAAATGGGAAATGGATGTACGAGCTTAACATTAGGCTGAGGCGAGTATGGCAGAAAATAGTCCAGATACCACCTTAGAATACCCTCTCTTCACTGCTTGTTTTCACAGATCCCTCCAATTATCGAAAAATATTCTTTTCACAAATTATTGTTCATACCAAGTTGTCCTTGGTCAAGGCTGAAAGAAACAATATCTGCATCCGTGGGTTTTGTCAATGTGCCATTCACTGTCTTTGTTGAGAAAGAGAAAGACTTCATGAATCATTCAGATCTCAACATGTTGAGAGCAGTGGTTCAACACTGCCAATGAATAACAAATTTCACGAGCCGCTGGTGCATTCATTACGCCGCGCGCCCACACAGCCCAGCCAGATAGGAATAAACTATTGCTTTCAAATCTATTTTATGAACGGCAATTGAATCAATAAAGAAAACTATGCTGCACTTCAATTATGTATTATATATGGGCCAAAAGAATGTTTGCTTTCGATAACAAAAGCAATATATGTTCTGAATTTCAACTGTTTCTGCTTCTAAGATGGCCAACTCCAAATATGGGAACAGACCATTTCTTATATATTCATTATTGGTGTCTATTCTTTTATATTTAGAGTGGAAGAAAGAGCTTTGGAAATTAAAATATGTGTCTTGTTCGGTCACTATTCAGAATAAACCCAGTGCAAACTGTGATTGCGATTGTTTGCTTTCAAAGTAGTTTAGGCGTGGTTGTACCAGGAGCTAAAGCACACAGAGCTCGCACGGCTTGGGTTTATTTTGTGCCCCTCACAGAAGCCCAGGATCACACAGCTCAAGCTTCGAGGGAGCGGCCCTGAACCTCTGCTCTCTAATGGTAGAGGAGCGGCCAGCTTTGGAGAGGCGAGTTTCAGTCTTTGACTGGGCACGCTCTGCGAAAGGGTGCAAACGGTTTTGGGCACACATTGGTATCCTGTCAAATGTATACTTGGTTAAAAAGACATTTGTGGCCTGCTACTTTGGGGTCTATATAAGGCGAAGCTTTGTCTATGGCTGGTTTTCCTCCTGCAAATATTACAATATGAAATTGAGTTTTTGGAGAAGGGTGGAGCGTTCTTGTAAGTGGCTCTACCCACTACAAAAAACCCTGGGCCTCATTTAAGAGAAATGACCCATCGCTGCGTGAAAGCAGCGATGCGTCACTTCTCAGTGCGCACTCCTTGCGACATACCTGATGCGTCATATTTACTGTATGACGCATCATGTCGCAATGAGTTACAGATACGTCAGTATTTCTGACGTATCTGTATGGCGCAAAAGTGACGCATTGCTGGAGTGTGTCACAAAAGTGACGCAACTCCAGCAATGCGTCCTTTCACATGGGGCAAGCCCCATGTGAAAGGGTCTGCGTCAGTCTTATGCCTGCTGTGAGGCAGGCGTAAGATTTTGACGCAACGGCGTCCTAGAAGTGCCGCAGTGAAATCTCACAGATTTTACTGCGTCACTTCTACTAGGCTTTTTGCGGGGGAACGCCCCCTGCATACATTATACCTGACACAGGTATAATGTAGCGCAGGGGTTTACGATGTGACGCATCTGCTTAGATGCGTCACTTTGTAAATAGTGCGCAACAGGAGGCCTGTTTTACGCCACCGATGCGTCACAAAAAGTGACGTATCGGAAGCGCAAAACTGACGCAAGGCCTCATAAATAAGGCTCACTGTATATTGTTCTGGAGTAAAGCTCAATTTTATGACTCAATTCTAACCACAGAGGTTTGTTTTAGGACCTTCTATAATATCTAAAGAGTACCTGGCAGCTCCCAATTTTACTGAAAGAAACAGGGGCTCATTCTACGTAGACAGGTTGTTAAGTTGATGAATTAACCACATACAGCATCCGGTAGTTGAAGTAATGTCTTCTTTATTTATTTTTATTTTTTAAACTCAATTTATCATTTTCAAACAAAACAAAAAAGGGTAACAGACAGGGCACATTCGGTCATATCTGAGATGCATATAGAGACTAGGGGCCAGATGTAGGTAAATCAGATTTACCGATTTTTAATTACCGAATTTTACCGATTCGGTAATTAAAAATCGGTAAATCTGAGGGGTGGATATGTAGGAACATCCAGATGTTCCTTTTACCGAATCGGTAAATATCTGTATTTACCGATTCGGTAAATACCGACCGGTAATGCCCCATTCATTCCTATGGGCTTTGAAGACCATAGGAATGAATGGGGCATTACCGGTCGGTATTTACCGAATCAGTAAATACCGATTCTGACAAGGGTGCAGGGGGTGTCACTTTGACACCCTCTAGCACCCCCAAAAAAGGTTCGGGGGCCATGTGGCAGGCATACCTGCCCTAAGGGCAGGTCTGCCTGTCATATGGCACAGGTGTGCATGCACACATGTGCATGCACACCAGAATCGGTATTTTACCATCAAATAGTATTTGATGGTAAAATACCGATTCTGTAATGCTTGTGGGACTCAGAAGAGTCCCACCTACATATCAATTTTACCGAATCGGAAAAAATACCGATTCGGTATTTTACAGAATCGGTAAATTTACCGATCGGTAAATTTACCGATTCTGTAAAATACAGGGCCCTACATCTCAAATTGCATTTACCGGTCGGTAACGGCCAAATTCGGCCGTTACCGACCGGTAAATGCCTACCTACATCTGGCCCTAGGTGAGTATGTACAAATACACAGACCTCAGCGACAAAGTGCAGCAGTTGCAGTATATCTAGGTGGGTACGACATTCCGTCCTGAAGGCACTTACAATCAGAAGGAGTGTGAGCTGTGGTCCATAGAGGTGGAGAGTGCACACTTTTTGTGGGGTATTGTGGCGATCAAGCAGGCAGACTTGCTTGGACTGGTCCGTTGAAGCGATGACATGGTGCCTGAGAAAAATAAAGCAATACAAGCGCATGACGTGCCTCCAATTTATACAGGTGGGTCTATGGCGGTAGATGCATTTGTGGAGTGTGGGTTAGTGCTTTCGGCGTGCGCTGCTGCCCATGTGATGAACGGGGCCCAGATGTCTTTGGGTCGTGATGCAATGGGCATCCCAGTACGCTGCGAGCATCTCTTGGCAATAGGTCACGTCTTTTATCCACATGCGGGTGGTGGGTGCGTGATGGCCAAGAATTGCAGTGAGGGGTGTCCAGGCATGCCTGAAACCTGTCACCTCGTAGATAATATCGAACACCCTGTCCCAAAACAACGAAATGGGACTGCAATACCATGACAAATGTAAAAAGGTGGCTTGTGCATCTGCGCAGCGCCAGCCTGATGCGTTCGGGCACAGACCCATTTTCTGTAGATGCAATGGCGTGCGGTATAACCTGTGTAAGTATTGTTTGTCTGTAGGTGGTGGGTCCAAATCCAAGTACCACTGCGCCAGAATGTCTTCTTTATTTAAGAACAAGCAAACATGAGACCATATCCAACAGCGTCAGGTATGGGCTATATCTTCTACCAAACTGCCACCATCACATACCAACAAAACCATTCTAATGATGATGTGTCTTTTGTAATAGCCACATCATCACACGTGGAAACAGAACTCCCAGGTTGCTTGTGGATGCAGTAAACCTAGATACAGAAGGCCACACAGGTATTACTGCCTTGAAACTAATTTCTGTCCGATTGCCATTGGCAAGTGGGAAACACTAATCTGGAAGCGCCTTGATGCTGGTTAAGCCTGTGCTTCAGACTGCATTGTACCGGCTCCACCGTCTACAACTATGCCAGTGCATACACTATTGACTGTGAAGGATGTCCTGAATGCGCTTAGCCCTTATCTTCAAAAGACCAGGGCTGGACCGGGAACCAAAAGCAGCACCAACAAAAGTGTTCAAACAAGACCCACTCCCTTTCGTCCATCTCTCCGCCCCTCTGCTTTTCCACCCCTCCATCTCGGTCTCTCTCCTTTCTCCCGCTCAGATCGGATCTCTGTCTCTCGTGTTTACTCCCTCTCTGGTTATGCCCATGCTATGCCTACAGCAGTGAAACCCCATGAAGCGGAGGAAGTGACAGCGGTGATAGCAATGGCCCTGGGCCTTCAAACCTGAGCCTCTAATGTCCCCAGGGAGAAATGCTAGATGGCATAAATAGCCAGTCTGACCCTGCAAAGGTCAGGGGACTCTGAGCATATGGAATAGAGGTAGATGAATGCACCCCGCTATCACTAAGTGCAAAGCATAAGCACGCCCTCCAGAAGTGCACAGCTGTGCCCAGACCATGGGCATGGGCTATGTAATGTAGTCCTCAGCACTCAGGGGTCCCTCGGCTTAGCGCTGTCCATTCAGGATACACAGAAACCTAGCTGAATTATTTTTTTTCATAGTATGAGTGTGCAAAGTGGCAAATCTTTTCTCTTGCGCATTCCTCACAAGTCTCATGAATGCTACAAATATAGTAGTTAACATCGTTTTCTGTATGAGAGTTTTTATAATACATTCTGGGCTGTTGTTCAAAAACAAATCTCCAATAGCTGCATTGGGAAATCGCAAAGAAATCACATTCAAAGTAAACTTTCAAGAAAATGGCATATTCAGTTAAGAAACAAATAGTGTTAGCTAGGAAATGTTGCTAGTTTTGCGAGGCAAAAATATCTCTAGGTATAGAAGTAGAGCAAGCTTTGGCAAAGCCAAACGGTCTAGCATATGCAAGAGCTACTGGTTTTTTCTAAAGTGTTGTAGCCATGTTGTATACCAGCTTGGCTGCTGTTAAGCATGGCTAAAAGATAGTGGCATAGAGGAGAGTGTCATGGAGTGGAGTGTCGTAGAGTAGAGCAGAGTGCTGTGGAGCATAGTAAAGAGGTATGTCGTGGAGTAGAGTGGTATAGAGTGGCATAGAGGGGCGTACAGTGGAGTAAAGTGGAGTGTTGTAGAGTGGCATGGATTCCCATAGAGTGGAGGGAGTAACGCAGAGGGTCATAAATGGAGTGGGGTAAAGAGTTGTAGAGTGGAGGGGCATAGAGAGTCGAAGAGTGGAATAGAGTGTAGAGGTGTTGAGTGGAGTAAAGTGAAGTGGAGTGGTGTATAGTGGCACGAAGTGGTGTCAGAGTGGAGTGGGGTTGAGTCATGTGTTCTATACAGGGCCCATTGTTATTCTCCCTGTGTTAGCCTAACTGTGCATGGCACAGGCCACAATAGCTTTGCACATGTTACTATGTATACATGCCTGCTATTGTGCCACATTATTCTTTCATAGAGAACATGCAGTTGTTTTCTCGTTCTTGTCTTTCCTGGGATTTAGTTTGAAGACAGCAGACAAAGTCAAACAACAATGTCCCTTGTTATTTAGTTCTGGGCAGGCACTCGCACCTAGATAAAACACAGAAATGCAGCTAGTTTTTATGAACATGTCAACCTTGTCATATAGGAATGCACAGCAAGGTAACAGACAGAGAGAGAAAGAGTTTTCTGTGAGAAGATCATAGCTGTAGCTGAGATGTAGAACGTATGCTTAATCACTCACCAAACCTTTCAAGATTTGCTCACTAGAGTTAAATCAGGATCTCCTCAGGATGCCTGCCCTCCCCAAGTAATGAGAGAAATTGGTCGGGCACTCCCAAGTAGCCTGATTCCACTGCTCAACAACTCCCTCACGTCAGGGAATGTTCCTAATAGTTTTAAACAGGCCTTATTGATTCCTTTGAAAAAGAAACCTGGCATTGACTCCTCAGACCTTTCTAATTATAGACCAATATCGTTACTGCCTTACTTATCCAAAATATTGGAGGCGCATGTAACCAACTGCCTATCAAGTTTTGTGGAAGCCTCTGGGTATTTACAACCCAACCAGGCAGGTTTCCGGCCTGGTCACTCTACTGAGGCAGTGATATTGGCCGTTCAGAATACTTTAAGGTCTAATGCAGACAGGGGCTTGCACCAGGCTTTGGTGTTATTGGACCTGTCTGCGGCGTTCGACACGGTTGACTATACCATCTTGGTCAACCGTGTCGAACAGGCCGGTCTTCGGGACTCGGCCTTGGCCTGGCTCAAGTCCTTTATTTCTGGACGTACCCAATCAGTTCGACTAGGTTCTTTCACAGCCCCTAAAAAAATTTCCTTTTGTGGGGTTCCTCAAGGATCCTCCTTGTCCCCTTTATTATTTAATTTGTATATGCGGCCTCTGTTGTTCTCTCTACGAGAGTTTAAGGTTGATGTATATAATTATGCAGACGACCTGCAGCTGGTCTTTGTGCTAAACTCCCACAATGCTGCCGAGGAATTTCGAGCAACCATGTCTTTTATCCAGAGGTGGATGTCTCTAAACCACCTTAAGTTAAATCCGGGAAAAACGGAGCTCATTCTACCTGGGAAGAGTGAGATCAGTTGGAGTTCTAGTTTTTGGCCGTCGGACATGGGCTCGCCCCCAAAAAAATCCCGTACAGTAAAAAGTTTGGGAGTGACTCTTAGTGAGGACCTTACCTTGGTAAGTCAAGTCGGAACTGTGGTCTCCTCGGGGTTTTTTCAACTGAGGAAGATCAAGAAAATAGCACATCTTCTTACAGGTCTGGCCTTAATTCAGACAGTTAGTGCTCTAGTCCTGTCCCACATTGATTTCTCAAATGGCCTCTATCTGGGGGCGCCTATTGGCCAACTTAAAAGATTGCAATACTTGCAAAATCAAGCTGCGAGACTTATTTGCAAAGTCCCTAAGTGGGAATCAATTAGACATGGACTAGAGACCCTGCACTGGCTGCCTGTGGAACAGAGAGCCACATTCAAGGTGGGTTGCATTGTGTTTAAGGCTCTGGAGGGTAAGGGTCCCATGTTCCTTAGATTACTACTGCGCAAATATATACCTTCGCGCAGTCTGAGATCAATCCACAAAGACCTACTTGAGGTCCCCCGTTTCAAAAAGAAACGTCAGGGAGGCAGCAGTTTTCAATTTTTAGCCTCCTCATTGTGGAATTCCCTCCCTTTGACTCTGCGACATAGCAAGGACCTCCTTGCTTTTAGGAAGGCATTTAAAACTTTTCTTTTTTCCCAGGCTTATTGTAAACAGTGATTGTATTTCTTTTATGTATTGTTATGTTTGACTCTCTCACCAGCGCCAAGAAGCCCCTGGGCGTATGCGCGCTTAACAAATAATAAATAACATAACATAACATAACATAACGTACAGGGTCTGCTACTAAACCCAGAGATCTGGTTTAATCAGTTTGCTTCTGTAGAAGGGGAGGTGGGTGTGCTTATTCTGTCTTATAATATGACAGGGGTTTTTATAATATACAGTCTATTGACAAAGCTAATGGTATTTTTGCTAGGCAGTTGTTTTCAGATTGTGGCACGTTTACTGCATTCTAGAGCAATATAGTTTAAACAAACATTTCAAACTTCCTTTGTGTCTCTGTCATATCTTATCGACCGACTGAGAGGGTCGGGAGTCTTGTATTCTGGGGTGTCAATTCACTTGTCTCTCTTGATATGAGTAGGAGGGCGAGTGAAGAGGTGATATGGTGACTCAGTCCCTGCTTTTTTTTTACTGAGTTTTATATAGTGCAAACTTGACCCAAAGGTATCGGGTATCAGAACGCTTTACACGAGCACCAGTTACTTTACATGAGGACACATTCATTTTTGTTAGGCACCGGGGAGATTAAGTGATTTGCCCAGAATAACAGGATGTTGCCCGTCCTTGGCGAGACTCAAACCCAGTTCCCCAGATTTGGGGTTGCTTGCCGTTAGGCCTACTCATCTCCCCTGTCTACTGATGTTCTATGGTCCCAAACACAGATATATCCCTGAACAGAATACCTGCACCAGTAGAGTGGAGTAGAGTGTCAAAGTGGAGTGACATAGAGTGGAGCAACAGTGTAGAGAGATGTACTGTGGAGGGCAGTGGCGGATGTGACTTTTGAAAGTGGTGCGGCGTAAAAGTGACTGTCAATGGAGTGGCTGCGGCACTGATTCCAACACTTTACTTCATAATCTGAACGTTTTACCCGCCTGAGAGATGGTGACGTCACTGGACGTTTTAAGGAGATTAATCACTTTTTTGGGTGGGGCAGCAACCTCGAGTACCCGATGACATCAGACCAGTGCTCCTGGCCTAATGCCACAAAAAGTTTGCAGGGTGCAGAACTGGGCACCCCCATGACAGTGGGCCCTAGTGGTATTGCACCAGGGAAGCGTAGGCCCAAGGATCCAAGCATCACAGCCTGGAATGAAGCATCGGGCCTCTAATAGAGGGAGGGCTGCCATTCCAAGACATACTGTTAAAAAAAAAGCTATAGTGCTGCTACCCACGCCACCAAAAGATTAACAAAGTATGCGCTCGCAATTTTATTTCTGTTGCCGAGAACTAAGAGTCGATGTTGCTGCTACCTTAAGAAGGATGCACCAAACCAAACAACAGCATACCATCCGCCTCCCCAGAATGACAGGCGGAAAGTCCTGGTGGCCTCGGCCCAAATGCTCACATTAATGAACAGCCACAGAAGAAAAAAACTGCATTTCAATATTTAATATTGATTTAAACATGAGAACTGCTCCTATATCACCCCAGACTGTTAAAAAAGACTTTACTCACGGTGAGCCAGGCCTAGTGCACAGCATTGCTCTCTGAAAGATGTAAATGCCGACTGTCAGCACATGAGCTTTGCATGTGCTGAGACTGCTGTCTCGATGAGAGACAAGACTTGTCTGCCGGTGCAATGAGTGACTAAATGTGTGTGCAGATTTGAAATGTCCTACTGTAGTGTGGCCTAAGGTCGGCTTTGCATGCAAGTTATGTTAGCATGGCTTATTAGAAGTTTAAACACCATTTTACCTTTTGCCGCTTTTGCACAAGACACTGCATAGCTGTTTTTGTAAGTTAGGCTTCGTGAAGGTCTACACATGAGAAAAGGTTTGTTTTCGACATCTCTAGACTTACATCGTGACCCTAGTCTGCACAGTGAGTGCTGAAGGCGTCAAGGTTATCATAACATGTTAGCTGTTGTTTGACATAATCGAGTAACGCTTTTTAGACATAACAATTTGGCAGCTATGAGCCAACTGAGATTCTGGCGCCCTTATTATTGCACAGTTTACCATGATTTCACACACTTGTAAGATTTCCCGTTTCGTGGAATGCAGAGAGCTTCAGCTGATCTGGAAGTGATTTACTCTTGCTGAGCGGAAAGGTAATAGGGTCCCCCAAACAAGCCTAAGAGATCTTCTATAGTTTATAATACTTAGTTCCTATATAGGGAGGATGTTAAACCTAGGCGCTATAAGACCTGTTTTTACCATCATTGTAATATGATTTCTCCTTTTGTATTTTATGGAATTCTAACAATACTGACCATATTATTTCTAATCATATGTCTGCTTATATTGGCTAAGATACTGCACTTGAGATCATGTCCTTAAAATAAATATATTAACCTTACCTGTGTCTCTACTTCACTCCTGTTGTGGACTGGTATGAGAGTATAACAAAAGAGTGTTCTCACTTCCCACCATTCCTGAGTTTGTACTAAGTCGTATGTTCTAGGTTGTATAATCATTGGTTACTTTGCTATAGGACGAAGAGCTAATGTGACACTGATGCTAGCTGTTTCGGGTTCTTCTAGGTACTGAGGTGAGTTTCTGATACACCACAATTCACTGATGTCCTAGGTCTCTGTGCACAGTTCTGTGTATGAGCAGGTTCCTTGCAACACTACCGTGGGAAGCAGAAGCTCCTACATCTCTGAGGCCGGCATAGTCATTTGGCTCCATAACATGGGGGGATTAATTTACCGTGGCTGCAGGCGCCTTTCTTTTTCCAATTGACTGGTGCCTGTAGGGTCACTTTTAGGCCTTCGGGACTGGTCCGGAGCAGCTTGATGGTGTCCGTTGCGTGCCAAGAAGATACGTATACGTGCTGATAATAATCCCCATAGAGCTAAACTCATAACCCACGCCCCTAGCTTACATTATTATCCAAGGAAAAGCCTAGTGCAAAGGTGAAAGGAGTGCTGCAATTGTTGCCACCCACTGCACTGTGTTGCTGTCGGCCAGCCCCACCCCTTCCCCTTAGTGTGAATGAGGCTCTGCTGACCTCGCCCTGGGCCACGTCAGAAGCGCCCAATTTGAAGCCTATTCACTGCTGCATGGTGGAGCCACTGATATCAGGCTGATGTCACTCTCCTTGCTTGTGCCTCGAGGGTGAGGAATTCCTTTCCCAGTTCAGAACATGCATATGAGGACTCTCTCGTCCGAGGGTTCGACGTCACCTCAAAAAAAAAAAACGATATGGAAGTGGAGCACCACGCAGTGAGCATTTAAAGCTGTTCCAATGCCATAGTGTTAATACATTTTCTCCCTTTGTTTTGTCTCCGCTCTGAAGCTGTGAGGGCAACGTCCCCTTTGCCCATTAATACCAGCCACCACTGGTGGAGAATTGTAAAGTGATATAGCGTAGAGTGGAGTAAAGCGTCATAAAATAGAGCAAAATATTGTAGAGTATTGTGGCAAGGCATAGTGTAGAGTGCCATAGAGTGGAGTGGACTGGAGTAGAGTGGATTGGAGTAGAGTGGAGTAAAGTGTCATAGAGTGGAGTGGTATAGTGTGGAATGTTGTAGAGAGGAATAAAGTGGCATCGAGTGTAGTAGAGTTGAGTGGCGTAGAGTGTTGTAGAGTGGCATAGACTGTTGTAGAGTGGAGAATCATAGAGTGGCGTAGAGTGAAGTAGAGTGGAGTGTCATAGAGTGAAATGTTGTAGAGTTGAGTGGTGTAGTGTGGAGTGTTGTAGAATGTCAGGCTGGAGTGTTGTAGTGTGGTATAGAGTGGAGTGGGATGGAGTGTTGCACAGTGAGGTTAGTAGAGTGGAGTGTCACTGAGTGAAGTGGCATATAGTGGAGTGATACAGAGTGGAGTGGAAAAGAGATGAGTACAGTGGTGTACAGTGGAGTGGTGTAGAGTGTTGTAGAGACGCATAGCGGTACATAGAGTGTCATAGAGTAGAGTGGCATAGAGTATCATAGAGCGGAATGCTGTAGAGTACCATAAAGTGGAGTGTCAGAGTGGAATGTCATAGAGTGCAGTGTCATAGAGCGGAGTAGAGTGGCCTAGAGTGGCTTAGAGTGGAGTGACATAGAGTGAAGTGGTATAGAGTGTGGTAGAGTAGAGTGGAATGTTGTAGTGTATCAGAGTGAGGTGGCATAGAGTGGAGTGGTGTAGAGTGGCGTAGAGTGGTGTAGAGTGGAGTAGAGTGGAGTAGAGTGGTATAGAGCAGAGTAGAGTGGCATAGAGTGGATTTGAATAGAGTAGTGTAGAATAGCATGGTGTAGAGTGTCATGGAGCGCCATAGGGAGGAGTGGTGTAGAGTGTCGTAGAGTGAAGGCATGTAGAGTGATATAGAGGGGAGTATACATGGTGTGGTAGTGCATTGCAATCACAGACAACACATTTTCAATTATAATGGCCATTACATTTGCACAGACATTCAGTTTTATTGATAAAACTATAGAGCACACAAATGAGAATATGTGGAAATTACATCACTTAGTGTATTGATTTGATTTGTTTGTTTTAAAATATTTGTTTCCAGCACACGTTAGTATTACAAAAAATGTGCTTCATTTGCGCTTTCCTAAGTCTGATACATACTGAAATATTTGCACAGTTCATCAACAGAAATTTACATTGTATTGTGTGCTAGAAAAAAAGCCTTTCTTTTCACACACCCATATTTTAAGATTAATCCTCTCACTTTGGAGTCAAGAGAAAGAAAAGTAAACAATAAGCTCCAGTGGATGACATAGTCTGACATTTGACCTCTGTCTTTTAATGCCCAGCATATGTGACAAGATGAGAACAAACTTTAAATGACTGTTCATGGAAAGTTCGTACCTGTGGAAGAATACAATGAACAGGTTATGCTCCACAGGAGGGAGAAAGGCATGTTAGACTGCCTAAAACAAATAAAGCCAACAAATAGAAAAGCAAGCAAACGTGAGTTACAAACCACAAAGTCAATGGTTAGCAAATGGCAGAATTCATTCTTAGGCCTGCTTTCAAAATATCCCCAAGAAGTCTTTAGCAACCTGTCTGGTAGGCTTCAACCTAAAAAAAAGAACCCCTATGAACTATGTATAGGCCAATATATGGTATCTATGTGACACTCACTTGCATATTAAAAGCTTCACCCACCATACATTTGTTTTCTTCTTGTGAACCTAAGATCATCAAACGAAAAGAGAAGAAATGGATACTGTACCTGATGAGTCTGTAAAATTTGCAACAACCAAAAATAAAATATATTGCTGTAAATTCTAGACCCAAAATCATAGGCAACACACTTTCTTTAATAAGTAGCTTGTATGGTCCTTGGACTCTGTCTTTTACAGTGCAAACTGGTATGCTAAGAGCAACAAATGAAACCAGTGGCAACAATAAGACATGCATGGAATAAAACCACACACATCTCAGCCCAACCATGGATCAAATAGAGAAAGTATTTACCTTTTTTATTGCCCAAGCTGTTCTTTACTTTTAATGGACGTATTAAAATTGTTTGTGTGCCTAATGCGCAATATTTGGCCAAACACCGATACTTTGCTTGAGCGTGTTGCATCAGAATCGCCTTGGGAATTAGCATTTCCATTTAAAGAAGCAGATTGCCACAGGAGCGTCAGCGCGGTAGCAGCCAGAGCGCCAGCTGCTAATCCCGCTGGATGCTGGGCGCCCCTGATACCACTGAAGTAGGTGAGCATGGAGCCCTGGCAGGAGGGATGCACACCATTAACCAATTGACAGCATGAGGGATGGTGAACGGTATAGGGTCAATGTAGAGAAAGACGAAGAAGGAAATCATAGTACCATGATACTGGGAATCAGGCAAAGGGTTACAGCTGTAAACCTTAAATACCTAGAAAATACGGGGGAATACCAATGGGATTCATTCATTTTGTCCTAATTTAAAAACAAATTGATGTCGAATATCAAAGTGGGGGCAATGGAGTCTAATGGCCAACCAGCCAACTTTGAAACCCAAAGGCTTGGTTTCTAATGTACTGTTTTAACCTTAAGCCAATACATTGTGTGATCCTGGCCAGATCACTTCATTTCGGTTTTCCGCAGATTACAAATGTGTAAAAACATGAGAATAGAGCAGGTTGACCTGCGCTATTCCAGGTGCCTACGTCTTCATCTCCCAATAGACATTTTGGTTTATGTAATCTAGTCTCAGCTGAATCACACACCCTATAATGTTCCATGTAGCGCACCTCATATTTAATTTATTCTTGTAAAAATAATGGTGTTGGACCTTTACTGTACCATGGGCAATAAATCTCTATTGATGTCTGTCAATGGAGCTTTGTTGGTTCCCTCCAATGGATCCCAAAGTACTCTCTCCATTGGCTCTCTACTGGTGTCCTCCAACAAATACACATATCCGTAGAGACCATTGCGACGGATACTACTGGTATCCTTCAAATGGATATCTACTCACATTTTTGGAAGGACCTCTGTTGATGTTTATCTATTTCAGGCTGTTGGTGTCCACCAATCCATCTCTATTGGTGTCTGGCAAATAGATCTTTATCAATACTTGTCCATTCAATCTCTATTGATATCCTTCGATGGATGCCTATACATGTTTTTCCAATGGACCTCTGTCGACAGCCGTGGCCTGTGCAGGTAAGAGCGGTGGGGCTGCGGGGGCTGCTGGGGGAGTATTTCAACATGCGACGACGGGGGAAAATTACTTATTTATTTATTTTCCCTCGTGGCTGAATGCTGAATCCCCCCGACCCAGCCCCGATGCTCCTGTCTGTCGATGTCTCTCCCTCGATCCTTAGTCTTGTCTCTTCGTTACACCTCTATCGGTTTCATTCAATGGATGCCTATTGGTGCCTATGCAATGGATTTTCATGGATGTCTGCTAGTGAATCTCTCTTGCTTAATTGGTGTCCTCCAATGGTTTTCTCTTGGTGTCTGTTCTATGGATCAGTTTTGATGTCTGTCACTGGAGCTCTCTTTGTTTCTATCAAATTGAAGTCTATTCCTGTTTACCTCTATTGATACCTGCAAATATATCTTTTAGAGGTTATTCAGTGGACCTCATTTGGCATTTGCCCAATGGACCTTTACTTCTGTTTGCCCATTAGATATGCATTGGAGTTCTCCAATGGATATTTATTGGTATCTGTAATCAAAAAACGCAAGTTCAGAGCAGGGCACAGTGACTTGTGCAGACAGAATTGCAGAGACGCCACAGTACATATTAAATGCCATTTGCAGCAAATTCTCATTATATTCTGAATATATTCACTCGCTCCTGCCTCGCAAAGCATTTTGAAGCAATCTGTGTCTCCATCACAGACACTCTAACTAATCTATGGGAGTAATCTAACAGCTATCTGGACTCAAGGCTTTTATATGACTAAGTTTCAATCAAACAGGCAGGCGCTGTGGACTTCACAGAAGACCCAGCACCCACCCTTATCCTGGTCTATTCACAGGAAGACTTAGGTGAACCATGTGCTTTCACAGGCTTGCACAAGTATTCATGACATGTAAGTGCCCAACTCATCCTCAATTAAATTAGGCTTCGTTCCCACCTGCTCTGTGAAATGTGCCCTCTCTCCACACGGCGAACACATCAGTACACCGCAGGATACTTCACTTTGTGTGAAGAATTATGGTTTTCATTGTCCAACCTTAGTATGCACAGACTGTAGATAAAGGTGGTGTGGCTGACAACTGCAATGAAAGCGACAGCAACCAAGTATATACTTCCTTACATAGCCATGAGCAAGAATTAATCTCGATAAGCGAGGTTCACATTAACATTAGGAACCTTTTTACAGATCAAATAAAAGACTAGGGGGCAGATTTACTGATATTTCAATGCAGCTCAGAGGCATTTCTAGCAAGATTGGTGCTCTAATTAGGCTGACTTGCATAACCCACAGCCACGCATCATGGTGAAGGCTGTGCGCTGTCCAGCTTAGGATTGGTACCGGAAGTAAACCCTCCCAGTACAACTTCCCATGCCTAGACCAGCTCATAAGTTTCCAACACACTGCATGTGTGATGTGTACGTCAGCACACATGCAAACTATGTTCTTTGAGAAATGAAAAGTTTCTCCTTGTTTACGCCTTAGCAAACTCTATGGGTGTTTTCACTGATCTGGCCAAGTAACACCGCTGTAACAGCCCTTGATGCAAAGTGACATAAAGCATTTTTGAACCAAGGAGAGAGCACCAGTCCATCGACTAAAAAGAGCTTTTGAGCTGGAAAGCAAATACTAATGTGTCACTTGACGGTGGCCCGAAGAGTTAGTAAATCTGAGCTTGGACGCTCATAACACGACCCACAGCCCTTTATACGTAAATGTGCTTTGAGTGAAACTCCCATATTGAAGCGGTTTGGGTATGTCTGATCAGCTCCTGAATTTGAAATGAGGGTGCTGGCTCAACACAATTTCAGCCCCGCACCAGTGGTCATACTTGCCTAGCGATGGATTAGGACCCAGATCTTTTGACTGGGTTGAATGTGTGACATTGATCCTCATTCGGTCCATCACCTGTTGTTTTTGCAATTCCGCTATAAGTGTACTGGGGATGCCCAGACGTGGGTCCCAGGCACTCCACACCACTGGAGTCAAGCTAGCCGGGCTGATGAGAGGTGTTACCTCGAAACCGGTCCGGTCCTCGGATGCTTGATTCCGTTCTGGGAAGGACATGGCTTTTGTAGTTCGGACTGGACTGTTCCCATGGGGCACAGGGTCAGAGCTGATTTGCATATCGCCATTGTCTAACCCAGGGTGGTGTGGAGTGCAAAAAAACGATGGATTAGGACCCAGATCTTTTGACTGGGTTGAATGTGTGACATTGATCCTCATTCGGTCCATCACCTGTTGTTTTTGCAATACTTGCCTAGCTGTCATTAGTCAATGACAAGGGAAGCTAGGGAACTGTATCTTTGAGGGGACTTGGGAAAACACTGCACTATCATGCAAGACCCCGTGTCCAGGTCGCGAAAGTTAAGGCAGGGGTACCCGGGTTTAAGAACATGAACAGAAAAGACAGGAACAAACAGGAAAATCCAACGCAAAAAGCCTGGGAAGGCGCCATGCATCTGTTAGTCTAGTTAGTGAGGACTTCTGTCACATGTAGGGAGAAACCTACAATCGGGATCATTGCCTAAGCTTGTTCAGTAGCCTCCGGTATGATAGGTGAATTGTCAGTTTAAGGATTTCATGTATATCTAGGAGATACCTGCTCAGAATCTGCCTTGCAATCTCCTAAACACGGGCACTGGGTCAATAAATTTGCTATTCCAGACGTGGAGACACCGACCCGTTTACAGCCAGTGAGTATGCTAAGCCTTGTTTCTGTTGGCCTAGTTTTAACTGAAGACATGATGAAACTCCACAAGCATTGGTTTAGCAGTGAAACATGTCAACTTTTAAAAACAGATCTATACATGTGATCTCTCCATTTTTTATATTGGGGACTGACACACCCCAGGTAAAGTATTATTGTTTGATAACATATCTTTCTAGGCTTTTACATAGCCCTTTCACCCAAACACTACTCACTGGCCACATTTCGACTATGATTAGGGCTAGTTGTTGAGGCGGTGCACCACTGTTTTTAGAGTGGTGGATTACCAGGTTCTTTATTTTAGGTTTGGACACACAGGTCCTCATTCCAAGGTTGTCTGATGTATCGAGTAGAAATTTTGTCAATAGTAAATTCAGTACCACACAGACCCTGAGGATTTACACAGGGGTGGCATAATTACACAAGTTTTAGAGATCAGGGAAAACCTACAGAATTTTACTTGTGATGCTCAATATCTGCTTTTTCCCTTGTTCTGACTTCATTCCCCCATGGAATTTGTGTGTAGAAAAAATAGGTGCAGTCATTTGTGATACTTGTAATCCAGTATCATATGTACCCCTGAATTTAATATGCTGATATATCAATGTATACATTGGATGAGTCACATGGGTTCTGTGAGAAATTGGGTTGTTGGTTAAGGGGGGTGAAACCCTACGCAGACAACAGCTATAATCCTTGCCAGGGTGAACCACAAAATGTCACTAAATTAACCTGTGCTTAATCCTCTGGCAGCTTGGCACAAAAACAGTCAGGCTTAACATAGAGGCAATGTGTACATCTGCAGCATACACACAGCAATAAAGTGAAAACCCAACACAAGAAAAAGCCCACACCAATTTATAAAAATAGAGTAAAATGTAATGAATTGACATCAGAATGGTAAACATACAATCAATAGAACTGGAGTTATTCAATTTTAAATATTTAGATAATAGTACCACCAAAAGTAGCAAAGCGCAAACCAAAGAGATCTGGTCATGCAGAACTGGGACACAGTCACAATTCAAGCCGACCACAATAAAGCACAGGCCAGACACCGGCTAATTTTAAACAGCTGAGGATTGTACCATATGTTCTTGGTGCATAGTCTGAATGGTGTTGCTTTTCGAGGCTTTGTGTCATCAGGCGTCGATCCCCATGAAGCTATGTGGCAAGGCTTTGCATCAGTGCACAGGTTATGATGAGCTGTACACGAGGCTTTGCTGGGCTTTGTGCCACTGGGTGTCAGCTCCGATGAAGCGGACTGTAGTGTTGCAAGACTTTGCTGGACTTTGCGTTGTTTTCATTGATTCAGATGAGGGTTTCAGCTTTGCGTGGCTTCGAGTCACCCGGCGTCAGTTCCAAAGAAGCTTGGAGCTGTGCGGTAAAGATCTGCAGGGCTTCGAGTCACCCGGTGTCAGTTCCAAAGAAAGTTGGAGCTGTGTGGTGAAGATTTGCGTGGTTTTGAGTTGATTTACGCCGGTTTTGGGGGAACTTTCAGGTAGGCTAGGAAAAGCTCTCTTTGATGTCAGCCAAGGGTTACAGGGCCTCAGGAGGCACTATGCAGCTGCGAGGAGCTCACTCAAGCAGAGGCCAGCAGGGCTCAAGCAGGTCCAATTGCAGGCCCAGTGCAGCAGGTTAGCTGGGTAGTTACAACGAAGCATCTGGAGCTTGTGGTATTCCTATATCTCAGTGCAGGATGTCAGTCAGAAGACCCTTGGAGTCACTCATACATTATCTTATTGTGTTTGCTTTGTTTACCCTAAGTGGGCAGGGTATCCCCAGATGTGGGTCCTTTGCTCACTTTGCCACTGGATTCAAGCTAGCCTGGCTGATTAGGGGTGAAACCCTAAAACCGGTCCCGGAATGCTTGGTTCTGGTACAGGGAGGACCTGGCATGGCAGTTTGGGCTGGACTGCTCCAATGAGGAACAGGGTCGTGACTGGTTTGCATATGGCAGAGTCCTAACTGGGGTGGCTTAGTGAGCAGGGGGATGATGATGGATTAAATCCAGCTCTGTGATTGGGGGTGATGAGGGTCTGAAAAGTTTCAGCATCCGTCCATCATCTTATTGTGTTTGGTATGAAGGGAGCAGGTCCAGACTTTCTTCTCAACAAGCAGGGCCAGCTTCAAGCAGCAAGGCATCAGGACATCTCTCTTCTGTAGCATCCACAGGACCAGGAGTATACTTAGGAGTGGGTCAGAGGGTCCTATATTTATACCTGATGATCCCTTTAAATAAGAGAAGCTCTTAGAGCCCCCCCTCACAGAGATGTCTGGAATTTCCTTTCTCCCTACCCTGGCTCCATATTGTCTGGGGTCACAATAGATTAGTACAAAACCCTTTGTGAATGTGCTGGGGCAGCCCCTTTGAAGTGCAAATGTGGTAGGTGACAGCTCCACTCCCATCCTGCTACAGAGGCGGATCCTGCCAACACCCAGACCCTCTATTGTGATGCTGCCTGGCAGGAATACACAAAGGTCAACTGTCAACTACACCAAGGGCCTGTTTATGAGTTTGGCGGTCCTACATTGGCGGCAGCCCTACTCCGTCTGCTGTAGGACTGCCAAACCCTTGGTCCGAGTGCCTGCCAGATCAGGAGTTAATTCCACTCCAGAAGTATAGTGGATGCAGTTCAGCCTAGCTCCAACTAGACCTCGGATTAGCGGTTCTCCTGCCAGAATCACCTATACTGGCAGGAGAACTGCTAATCCAATATATTCTTGTTACTTACTGGAAGGACAAACACCCATTGATCCCTGATGAAGTTCTCATCTAGAGAACGAAACGCGTTGGCTGACCATAATATCTCAAATTTTGAGAGAACTAATTGGATCCAAAAAAAGACTTACTTGAACATCGAATATTGACTTTTTGGACTTCATCACTTGGCGCATGCTGCCGCCCCTCCACTGCTTAGGATCTGATTTACAGAGGCATCAATTGACGGCTGGTGCCAGGGCTTGTTGTGCAAGGACATCTGATATGAATGAAACTAGTGTGAGGTACAGAAACAGCAGTCCGCCGTCAACGTATCTCTGTTAATTGTATTATACACAGGTTTTCATGAGTTTTAAGGGTTGTTCTTTGAAGCTAAGAAGAACATTTCTAGCCAAAAGCATAACATTTCTTAAAAATTCAAGTGAAAAACAACCATTTACTACTGTATAGGGTGGTAACATAGAGGTGTTCCAGCTCTTTAACTACTTAATATACCACTCAGTCCTAGATGGTAGCAGAGGCGAGTCTTACATTAGCATTTACAGTGCTCACTTTATTTGACGTGCCCTTTATGTTCTGTTTTGTTATGTTGCACTGCTAAAGATCCTTATCATCAGGGACTGCAGAACGCCTTCTCATCTTGATATGTCCCAACAACGTTTGTGTGTTCTTTTTTCAATCCCCATCCCTAAAATTTTGGAGTCTTTTGAGAGGGTTTGAGAGTATTTGGTGCATTTAATAGGTGCTTTAGCATTAATTGTGCTCTTTCAGTTTCCAATTAATGGAAGCTTACTCTTGATTTTTATTTTTTACATTTTGCTTCGATTAGAAGAACTGTGCCCTTCAGCAATGTATAATGAATCAAGGTAGCCTAAAGTACCTCCAAGGTCTGGGTAAGGACTACTCCACGAGTGAGCAATGTTGTATCAGAGAGCGACGGGTACACCGTCTATTGTCAATTTTTGTTTGAAAGTTCAATTTGACATTCCCTAGCGATACCATTCTTTGGGGGAGGGGTCCAGTAAACATAGTGATGCAGTGCAAATTTGGCCACACCTGTACATTTTACAATCACATAACACAAACGTGCACTTAGCACTTTTCTAGTGTGATCTAACAACATTAAAAAACATGAGTGTTGCATTTGACATTAATTATTAGAGTGCATTTACTGTAGGATTAGTGAATCTACTTATAATGTGTGTCTTAATTGTATTCAATGATGCATTCTTTGAAGACTTGGTGAATAAACTATCCTACCTTAGAAGATATGTATTCACTAAAATGGAATTCGATTTACATAATGTGTGCCACAATACATTGTTTTGGTGATTGAATAGAAACCATCCTCATATATGTAGAATGTGATTACTCTAGAAACGAAAAGAGTTTATCTAATGTATGCACTAATGTTTCATATACTGCAAAAATGTAGTTTGTTGACACACTTATACATATACCTTTAAGATTTTACTGTATGTGACTCTAATGTACTGACATATTACATTTATTTGTGTTTGGAAGTGCACATGCATATTAAATGTGCACTGTTGCTTAACACGCAAAGTTGAAGTTTACGCCTACATTTTCAACCTGTACAAAATATTGTTTTCCAATTTCTTCTAACATGACATTTCTTATAGGTATTCACATGCATTTTAGTTTGAGGGACAACTTTTTGACTTTACAGTTTGAGAATAGATACATCGTAATTGGCTGTTCAGATTACTTTCCGACCGACCCATTTGGATGGAGTCCGTCGGACAGGAATCCGAACCGGATTTCCAAATGGCTTCCAACGGGCTCAGAGCCCGTCTGCAATTTGGAAAGCCTTCAGTAATCCCATAGGCGGCTCTTTCCGCCAAGGGATTACAATGTCGGATTCCAACAGCCTTTCTGTGCTGAAAGAAAGGCTGTAGGAAGTTGACTTTGGGGGTCCCCAGCAGGGGCTCCATGGGTACACGGCCTCCGGTTGGAGGCTGAGAGGCACCTATGGTGCCCCCCCGTTGATCCCTGCACCCCGTGGCAGGCACCCACAGGGTGCAGGGATGAACTGCACATCTTCTGTTTACCATGAGAGCATGCATTCCGGTCAGGATGCATGCTCCCATTGTAAAGAATAGTACTGCCACCAAACAGCGTTCAGTCGCATCGTAATTGCTGGGTTGAGACCGCTGACAGGAGGTCAGTTAGTCCCAGTACAATCGACGTCCAAGAGTACAAAGGTTCTAGCTTGCCCCTCTTCTTCTGTTTCGATCTTCTATGACAAGTACCTGCGCCTCAAAATCCGCCAATGGGGGGATGCAGATATAATTGGTTCTCAGAATTTATTATTCTTTGATATATGAAAATGGAATCAATGCCAAAGTTAACATGTTTGCTAGTTTGCTGTTCAGCTGGCAAGCTCTACCTTGATTTGCAAGTGTAGGGTTGGCACCTTTCAATGACTTTTCAAAATGTGGGCTCCGATATTGGTCTCTGTAGGTTATTTAGCAATCTCATCCATCTGCTGCCTCCCTGGCTGCGACCAACGCCACATTCCTTCCTTCTCATGAATTCACAACATTAGTATCTGGCATCAACACAAAATGAGCGGGTGCACTGCCACCACCACTACTTTTACAAGTTACTTAATATTAATTAAGATTACCAGATGTCCATGGCACCAAGAATGCAGTGCTCCACTCCTGGGTTTTAAATTTAACAGCCAATTATGCTGCATAGGACTGCTTACAGGGCAACAAACTGTGTGTACTTTATTAAAGATGTCGAGCCAGATAGCAAAGGCAGCAGCGGTCATTAAATGGCCTCTACTTCAGTTAAAAAGCTGAACAGTAGGCAAAGGATGATACCCACAATTTCAAAGATGTAATCATGGATTTATAAGCCTGAAGGAGATCTCCACGTTACTCCCTTAAACAGGGGTTTTCTGACTTGCCCATTGCCCCATGATAAAGAGGCACAATATTACAGACTTTAGGACAGCATTTAGGGGCATTGTTACAAGAAAAGTGACGGAGAGTGGCATTAGCCTTACCGGCTTAACACCATGCTCTGCCACTTTTGAAATGAAGGGCTGCACCGTACTTACAACAATACGGTGCAGCCCTGCTAATTGCAGCAGGCTAGCACTAACACAGGCACCCTTGAACCATTGTGCAAGGGTGCCTGCGTAGTGGGTAGGATTGTGTGTGTGAAGAAAGGTATCCCTTCCTGCATATAAACAACCATGCATTTTGTATTGCTGTTTTTATGTGTGCTGTACGATGCAGTACATAGAGACACCAAAAATGAGGACAAATAGAGCATTTCTCCTCATTGCAGCATGTTAAGGCCAGGTTTTTTTTGGTCTTAATTTTGGCACTGCCCCATATTTATGCCACCCTTGTAAATATGGGGCAGCATCAAAATCAATGGGTATTGAGGCAGAACGGCCACCCAACACCCATTGCTCACCTCTTTCACAATAAGTATAGTGTGAAAGGGTGCCTTATTTATAATACATCGTTAAGCCTTGTTGAGTGGTTTAACACTGTCCTGTAAATAAGGTACAGCCCACATCGTGAAAGGAACGTCGAAAAAAGTGACGTTCCTGTGACGGTAGGGTCTAGTAAATATGCCCCAGAGTATGCAGCTTCAACTCAATGGTGATGAGTCAGTCGCTCATACAGGTGCTTTTTTGAGAACAGTTGTCTGACCCTATAATTTGATGAATAGAGATAAATCTGAATATGTAATCACGCAGTATTATTTCTTCTATGGTTGATATGAAATGGTAATTAATTACGTATTTTTAGATGTCTTAATTATTTATACGTTTTATGGTACACTTTTTATGTGTTTTTATTGTGTATGTCTAAAATGTTGTGGATAATTTTTGGTAATCAATCCATCATGTGTTTATTAAGCACAACTACTCACCTGAGGGGTCTCAAGGCGCGAGGAGGTTGGCGCAGCTCCCGAAAGATCACTGCGATTCGTCAAAGAGCGAAGTCGTGAGGTCCTTAATGAACTTGGAGAGTGCTGGCATCTGTTGGAGGTGGAGAGGGAGGGTGTTCCATGCCCTGGCCACGAGGAAGGAGAAGAAGTGGCCTCCCATTCTGGTCTTCTTGATGTATGGCACCGTAGCGAAGGAGAGTTGTGCTGAGCTCAGGGATCTTTGGGTGCGTGGAACGAGAGGCATTGGTTCAGGTACACAGGTAAGATGTTGTGAAGGGCTTTTTGGGCCTGTGTGAGAAGCTTGAAGGTGTTTCTCTTCTCGACGGGGAGCCAATGTAATATCCGTAAGTGTTGGATGATGAAACGCGGTAGGTTTAGGACTAGTCTGGCGGAGGCGTTCTGGACAATTTGGAGTTTGCAGGCGAGGTTCTTGTTGATTTTTGTGTAGTGTGTGTTGCAGTAGTCCAGTCTACTGCTGATGAGGGCATGGGTGACGGTTTTTCTGTGTTCAAGGGGAATCCATTTGAAATCGACTAAAGATGAATTGAATTGACTTTCCATTTTTTTAAGCATTGAAACACAACCAATTACAAGTCGGGCTCACCTACTGTACCGAAATTAGTATTTATGTAATATGTACCCGGTTACAACTTTCAGACCATGGAATGGGAATAATGTCCGTGTTTTGAGGGGCCCAAAATGGGAATGGACGCTATTTGCTTGTATGATTGGCATTACGTCGGGGTGAGGCAGCGGCGAACATCTGAGGGGTGTGGGAGGGAATCTGCAATTTGCACCGGACTCGTTATCCTGCTTTGGGCGACCCCAAAATCGGATGTCTAGCCCGATTGTAATTAGAGCCTAGGGGCTCCTACTTTTTAAAAAGTCTTTTTTACGCTTTTCTAAAAGTAACATTATGTAGCTACATAAATAGAACAGAGTGCACATGTACATGCAGAATGAGCATATTTCCAAAACGTGAACAAAGTCGCTGTTTTATATTAATTCACCCCACTTTCTTCATAAAGATTATATGAGTGGCGTATTTCCCCCAAAAATGAGTCTATCACGATATTATGCTAACTCAATAAACACGCATCATGGGCAGCGTTAGCCACATTTTTCTTTTGACAGCAAGCTGTGTATTGGACTGCCACAGTGTTTTATTGAAAATCAATAGATGATTTTAAGAAGGAGATTGGCGCCCAATAAAGCTCATCTCTATTTTCATGTGGCGCCATTTTGTTGCGTCTGTAGTCACGGAGGGAAATGAAGGCGACCTCAGCCGCGCGTGACATACTTTAGCGCACGTTCCACTTGAAGCAATGTAATGAGTCCCTTTGAGGGCCAGGGTGGCTCCGATATATTTTTTTCACAGTGGCTGCACGCCTTTATTTGAAATGCAAACCCCTCACATTGTTTAAAGTGACAGTTTCAACCCCCTCAGGCCTCATTTCAGTCTGCTTCCAAGTTTCCAAATCGTTACTGCAGAAATGATTTATTTCGTTCCATTTTCCCATTTAGTAAACATTAGGGAGCACAACACAGGCTGGCCGTTATGTATGCACCGGGCGCCTTTCCTTCCAGGGCCCCGTGTCACTGGGATGTCAGCCTGTATTGGGTTTTATAATGGCGTCTCTATTTCTATGTCCACCGCTGCTCAGTACAAGGGCAAAAGCGGAGAGACGACAACACACGCGGCCTCCATTTTCTGAGCTGTGGAATGCAAGAATGTGGCCTATTGTCGATTATAAATGGTATTCCCAACATCCCTTTGTAGCGTAACATGTCCTTAAAAGCAATATTTGTCCAAGGTAGTATGCATCTTAAGTTGACTTTAGCCAAATGCATTCGGTACTGGATGTACATATTTAGCACGGTCCTAATTTTAAAACTGTACTCAAAATGCGTAAATGAATAAGATAATTTATTTGGTGGCAATACTTTATGTAGCGTTTAATTTATTTATGTGTATTCTCAGATTTTAGTGGTGTGCTTTTTTACACATAAAAAAATCCCCATACACATTTGTCATTTGATTGATCGGTAATCTAGCAGCAAAATAAAAAATAATCTGTCTTCAGATAGCTGACTTCCATGATTAGCATATGGCACCCTTAGAAAGGAACCGAATGCACCAAAAAACTGAAACCAGACGAACAGGAAGAGGGGAAGGGATCTCACAACATGGCCACTGCCTTAGGTGGGCAGGAGAACCTACGCAGTTTGGGTTCGCTCCTCTACTTATCGGTGCATGACTCCCTTACAGTATCTCGGTCCCTAACCAAAGCCTGATCCACGCAAGAGGCCCGCAAAAGTCCCACAGTGAGAGGCAGGTGGCGGGGTGGAAGAGATTCCCAAATTTTCTTTTCCTCTTTCTCTACCTCTCTCCAGAGTCGGGTATTGGCTTGTATAGGAGCCATAGTGCTTAATTTGTAAAAATAAAATTAAGTGCTAGGGCCCTCGTCACGTGCCTACTGCAGCCTGTGAAATCGATTGCCCCTGCGAATGACAGAACCAACACAACTACAAACCATCACACCCCACAAGTGTGACAATTCAGATTATTCCAGCCCCCCCCACTCCGCCCCCCTCAGCCCCCCAAGCTATAAGAATGACTTGGACATCAGGTATTAGTCATATTTAATGTAGATTGGATTTATAAACAACTGTGATTTTGTTCATCTCTAATTTCTTCTTTCCTGCCGATTCATCTTGTTCCACTCCTCTGATTTCTTTTACACCGACTGCTCTGACCTACCATAAAACTGCTCCTCACTTGAATGTTATATTTAATATGTGTGTGGAATGTTCACCCCAAACAGCTTTCATTTTGAAATCCTGTCAGTTCGTGCTCAATAATATACGCAAACTCAAGCCTTTCATTCCCTTTCGTCCTTAACACCTTGAAAGCTCATGACGAGCTCAGCTCGTCATGAGCCACGGCGCTCCGGTGCTCATGACGAGCGGTGAGCCGTGGAACGCTCGCATGCGGGGATAATTCCCCTGCTGTGCTGAGCCTTCCACGGGAACGGGTGTGGCCGTGACGAGCTGAGCTTGCCATGAGCACAGGAGCGCCGTGCCTCATGACGAGCCCAGCTCGTCATGAGCATGGGGGCGCTGTGCGCGCCCCCCTCCCCCTGAGCATAGCGGGGGAATATCCTCTGCATCGAAGGGGTTAAAAATTGTTTTTCATCATTTTTTTATTTTTCGTCGTTGGAAATATTGTTTCTGCCTTTGGATTGACTATCTACTAATTTGCTTCAAGTAATTCAAAATCTTGTGTACATCTACTTTTTTCTCTTCCATTTCACTTTCCTATTTCTTCATATCTGCAACAGCTTCACTGGCTTCCTTCCCATGTTCAATGTAAATTGCCTTCTCACTGTCTGGTCATGAAAAGTTACTGCCCTTGGCTCTTAAATCTCACTTTATGTTCCAAACCAAACCCCTGCATCTGTTCCAAAAAGAGTGTGTGAAACAGGTTAATTGACAACACATTCTAGTGGCCACTCCCTTGGCCCAGGCAACACTTTCTCCACTGGCCTCAGTCATCCTTATAGAGGATGACTGAGACTAGCTTCACCCATCTCTCTCAAAGGTTTAACTCGCCAGCTTGAGCTTTTACTTCACAAATCTCTGCAAGACAGCAGGTGTTAATGACATACAGAAGGGGAAGTTTTTATGGGAATCTCATAGACCTGTAAATAGGAATTTAGCAGGAAAGTGGTTGTAGATACAGTAAGGGCCTGTAGAAAGAAATTAAAATGCAATAAACGGGTAAGTATGGCAAGGTAGTAAAGAGATCACATGTTTGAGTTATTAAACTTGTCCACTTTTCTACTCAGTCTAAAGTAACCATAATTGTTAATTTGTCAGTGCCGCAAATAGGTATTTTGCGTGGGCAAACCATGATGCAGTGCAGGCCTGACCTCTGGCGTTTAGACCCTTGCTTATAAATAGATTAGAACTATGCAATGAGAGATATGTGAAACGTATTACTCGTTGGTTTCTGTAAACTTCTACGGTGGGAAAGGATGTGTCTACAACAGTGTGTGGCTTGATAATGTCCCTCGCAAGACAGCGGAAGACGCAAAAGACTCCCATGCACCATCCCATTCTGGCCTCAATATTCAGGTTTCGGTGGACATGCATGTGCTTCTTGCATTTAGACTGGTTGGGAGATGACAATTGTCAAATTATTTTGTATGATTTTTCACTGCTTGACGGGATGTGTAACTATCTATAACTCTCCTGGGGTCACAAGAAGGCCTCCAGTATATGGTGTGTATAAAAGCAGTTCATTGCATGGCTCGTCCAGGGATAGACCACTGGGTAGATAAATGACCCAGTCCCCATAGTCATACATTATAAGAATTTTAAAAAACATTCTAGTTCAAAAGTACCTGTTATATCTTTATTTGCAGATAATATAATGTTGAGAATCATGGGGAATAAAAGAGTCATGAAACCTCCTGGAAGAGCAGGCATTCAGTCCTCCCCACCCTTTGTGGAAATACCCACAGAAAAGAGGATGGATCTTTAAACAGTATTTTAATCTTCTATCCGTATCATGGAGAATGTGACATTGTTTTGATGCCAACTATGCAGGCATTGGCCATACATACCTAATTGGTGCACATGCATTACATGTAAATGTAAATGTAAACTGCACATTAATTATTTGCACATTAGCAACAGTAATTAGCAACATGAATGGACACTCAGTCAGTCAGCAATTCCACAGTGTTCCAACCATGGATAACTCAAGTGAGCATAACTGGATCCATTCATAAGAATTACCACCACCGGTAAATGACACCTTCACCAAGCAGGGCATTCCCTCGGCTGGTAACACCACTGCAAAACAAGACAGATGTGCCTAATATATTTACCTTTCAGAAATATGTTTACTTTAAATCCACATGAAGTAGTGGGGAATCTACCACTTTGGTCTAGGTAGCACTGTACAAAAGTAATAACAATATAATACAGCATCATACAGGGCAAACTATATATGTCAGAAAAAAGGCACCGATATACACATTTGATCCACATCTACAAAGTGTAAACCAATGATTCTAACACATCCTGTGTGGTTCAAAATAACAACATTTATGTAAAATTACAAAACCAGGCTCATTATATTTCTTCTTTGACCACAACAACAGAGAGAAGGACAAAAAGAAACTTAAGCTCAAGGCCTAGCACAAGAATTGTTAAAATCAATAGGCTGGAATTCGTAAGCTGGTGCAATGTTTTTTTGTGTTTTGCAATGCAAGCGTGTGCAACAAAATAGAATTAAGAACCATGCAACCACCTAAATAAAGTTGCCGCATGCCCAATATAATTTTTTTTTTTAAAAAAAACGTCAATCATATAGCCGCTTAAATAGTGATTAGTTTAAATAACAGGTCTTTTATTTGTGGCATCCATCAGGAGCGTAGCTGCCAATGGGGCAGCAGGTGCAGTGGCACTGGGGCCCAGAGGCTTGAGTGGCCCACTGAACCCTGATTATTGCTGTACTTTATTTTTCAACAATGGCCTGGGACTCATTACTTTACTTGCTCTAGGGCCCATGACACCCTGGCTACGCCAATGCTATCCATTTTCTTATTATTTGCAAAGGAGACAAGAATCAATCACCACCAAACCTGAACGTGCAGACAACTACAATTTTACAGTGACACTTAAACACTTTATTACACCCACGTTAAAAAGAAGTTGGAAAATAAAATAAATAACATTATAACTGATAACAGATAGACCAGGCAAAATAAATATATAGTATTTAAATAATATAAAAATAGATATAAAACACACAAAAATGAAGCACACTTTTTATCCAGCTATGTTTCTGAGGAGAAAGGAACTATTTTTAGGTGAATGAGAACCTGTGCAAAAGCTTTGTGCAGTCACTCAAAGTTACGGGAGCCAATCGTAAATAGGGCTGACCCAATGCCCATATAGTGTGCCGTACAGGCCGAAGAAAAATGTGATTAACAGATCAGTGGATTTAGCCCACTGGCCAAAACCATCCCAATGTATGTAGAACTTTTATGAATTATTAGGAAAACAATAGCCCACCAAAACAGCTGAGGCCATCTCAAAGGCCAGACTTAAAAAATGGAAATGAATGGCTCCGACAATTTAAACTTTTGACAGGTCTTTTTAAATTGAAGGTGTAAACCTTACGGGGCAGATTTATGTTAACTGGCGCATCCCCAAGGAGGCGTTCCTGCGCAGGAACGCCCCCCCCTGCGCAAGAACGCCTCCTTATGGCGCAGGGCTCTACAACGTGACACATCTCCTAGATGCGTCACGTTGTAAATAGGGCGCATTGTTTGCGCTGCCGTTGCATCAAATAAAGTGACGCAATTGCGGCGCAAAGAGGCGCAAGGGCATCATAAATCTGCCCCTACGTGTATAGGTTTGATCATACCAAATCCAAGGAGATTAGGATGAAAATACATGTGCTTTCAAACAATTAAAACTGCGCCTAGGAATGTTAAGCATTCTCGTTAAACGTTAAATACTGTATTTCACTAAAAAGATCAATTTGTCAGGTAGGTAAGATGAAGACCGTAGATGAACAGCACTGCAGACAGCACGCCTGGGGCTAGCGCACACAGACCTAGTCTACACTGAGTGCATCCTTGTGGGTGGGGGAAAGGCCTCAACATCATATTGCAGTCGGAAATTTACCCTATAACAATACCACATCAACAGTATTATCACAAATTCAGTGTTGATAGTGTTGAAGGGTGCTCCACCTAAAGGAGCTGCTCTCTGTCTAATCTTGGGAACTACCTAGCGTTCCCTGCTTTTTTTTGGCATAATTTATGCGGCACTCCAAGCCTGAAAGGATAAATGTATATTATATATATATATATATATATACAAGCTGCAGTGACGTCGTGATTTGCCTAATTGCTGCCCCATGAGGAAGGAGCTTGAGGCTCAGAAACGCGTCGGGGGAATGGTGAAAAACGGCCGTGTAATGCAGCTTCCTGGCAAATAAAGAGTTGAACTTTTCTTCCAGTCGGAGTGGCGTCCTTTAATTAGAGGCATCCTGTGGTAATATATGCGCGGCGGCCTCAGCCGCGGAGGATGCACCGCCTTTCTGAAATATGGTGAGAGGACCGCACGATGGTGACTGTGCCTACGTGAAAGCGGCGCTGGAAGGCCTTGAATTGGGGGAGCTAAACATCACGGCTGGGGCCCACTGGAGGGCTTTTTTGAACAAACATTTCAATGGCAAGATTAAAACATTGGCAAAAAGAAACGAACCCTACCTGTGGGGAAAAACTGCACTACAGCTACCAGCATGCTCTCATTGGAGAGAGCATGCAAATTCGGATAAATTGACAAGCTGCAGTGACGTCGTGATTTGCCTAATTGCTGCCCCATGAGGAAGGAGCTTGAGGCTCAGAAACGCGTCGGGGGAATGGTGAAAAACGGCCGTGTAATGCAGCTTCCTGGCAAATAAAGAGTTGAACTTTTCTTCCAGTCGGAGTGGCGTCCTTTAATTAGAGGCATCCTGTGGTAATATATGCGCGGCGGCCTCAGCCGCGGAGGATGCACCGCCTTTCTGAAATATGGTGAGAGGACCGCACGATGGTGACTGTGCCTACGTGAAAGCGGCGCTGGAAGGCCTTGAATTGGGGGAGCTAAACATCACGGCTGGGGCCCACTGGAGGGCTTTTTTGAACAAACATTTCAATGGCAAGATTAAAACATTGGCAAAAAGAAACGAACCCTACCTGTGGGGAAAAACTGCACTACAGCTACCAGCATGCTCTCATTGGAGAGAGCATGCAAATTCGGATAAATTGACAAGCTGCAGTGATGTCGTGATTTGCCTAATTGCTGCCCCATGAGGAAGGAGCTTGAGGCTCAGAAACGCGTCGGGGGAATGGTGAAAAACGGCCGTGTAATGCAGCTTCCTGGCAAATAAAGAGTTGAACTTTTCTTCCAGTCGGAGTGGCGTCCTTTAATTAGAGGCATCCTGTGGTAATATATGCGCGGCGGCCTCAGCCGCGGAGGATGCACCGCCTTTCTGAAATATGGTGAGAGGACCGCACGATGGTGACTGTGCCTACGTGAAAGCGGCGCTGGAAGGCCTTGAATTGGGGGAGCTAAACATCACGGCTGGGGCCCACTGGAGGGCCTTTTTGAACAAACATTTCAATGGCAAGATTAAAACATTGGCAAAAAGAAACGAACCCTACCTGTGGGGAAAAACTGCACTACAGCTACCAGCATGCTCTCATTGGAGAGAGCATGCAAATTCGGATAAATTGACAAGCTGCAGTGACGTCGTGATTTGCCTAATTGCTGCCCCATGAGGAAGGAGCTTGAGGCTCAGAAACGCGTCGGGGGAATGGTGAAAAACGGCCGTGTAATGCAGCTTCCTGGCAAATAAAGAGTTGAACTTTTCTTCCAGTCGGAGTGGCGTCCTTTAATTAGAGGCATCCTGTGGTAATATATGCGCGGCGGCCTCAGCCGCGGAGGATGCACCGCCTTTCTGAAATATGGTGAGAGGACCGCACGATGGTGACTGTGCCTACGTGAAAGCGGCGCTGGAAGGCCTTGAATTGGGGGAGCTAAACATCACGGCTGGGGCCCACTGGAGGGCTTTTTTGAACAAACATTTCAATGGCAAGATTAAAACATTGGCAAAAAGAAACGAACCCTACCTGTGGGGAAAAACTGCACTACAGCTACCAGCATGCTCTCATTGGAGAGAGCATGCAAATTCGGATAAATTGACAAGCTGCAGTGACGTCGTGATTTGCCTAATTGCTGCCCCATGAGGAAGGAGCTTGAGGCTCAGAAACGCGTCGGGGGAATGGTGAAAAACGGCCGTGTAATGCAGCTTCCTGGCAAATAAAGAGTTGAACTTTTCTTCCAGTCGGAGTGGCGTCCTTTAATTAGAGGCATCCTGTGGTAATATATGCGCGGCGGCCTCAGCCGCGGAGGATGCACCGCCTTTCTGAAATATGGTGAGAGGACCGCACGATGGTGACTGTGCCTACGTGAAAGCGGCGCTGGAAGGCCTTGAATTGGGGGAGCTAAACATCACGGCTGGGGCCCACTGGAGGGCTTTTTTGAACAAACATTTCAATGGCAAGATTAAAACATTGGCAAAAAGAAACGAACCCTACCTGTGGGGAAAAACTACACTACAGCTACCAGCATGCTCTCATTGGAGAGAGCATGCAAATTCGGATAAATTGACAAGCTGCAGTGACGTCGTGATTTGCCTAATTGCTGCCCCATGAGGAAGGAGCTTGAGGCTCAGAAACGCGTCGGGGGAATGGTGAAAAACGGCCGTGTAATGCAGCTTCCTGGCAAATAAAGAGTTGAACTTTTCTTCCAGTCGGAGTGGCGTCCTTTAATTAGAGGCATCCTGTGGTAATATATGCGCGGCGGCCTCAGCCGCGGAGGATGCACCGCCTTTCTGAAATATGGTGAGAGGACCGCACGATGGTGACTGTGCCTACGTGAAAGCGGCGCTGGAAGGCCTTGAATTGGGGGAGCTAAACATCACGGCTGGGGCCCACTGGAGGGCCTTTTTGAACAAACATTTCAATGGCAAGATTAAAACATTGGCAAAAAGAAACGAACCCTACCTGTGGGGAAAAACTGCACTACAGCTACCAGCATGCTCTCATTGGAGAGAGCATGCAAATTCGGATAAATTGACAAGCTGCAGTGACGTCGTGATTTGCCTAATTGCTGCCCCATGAGGAAGGAGCTTGAGGCTCAGAAACGCGTCGGGGGAATGGTGAAAAACGGCCGTGTAATGCAGCTTCCTGGCAAATAAAGAGTTGAACTTTTCTTCCAGTCGGAGTGGCGTCCTTTAATTAGAGGCATCCTGTGGTAATATATATATACATATACATATACATATATGAAACCACAAGTTTTAAGAGAGGCGGAACATTGGCCAGAGCGCATACTCACCTGTGGGGGCTTGTTGGCGCTGAAGACGGCAAGACATCAGCCAGAAATGCATCCGCCATTCATGTACACAATAAAAGCCTCCTGAAGTTTCCCCGAGGGTCTCTGCTCTTCTTTGCTTGAAGAAGGTTCTGCTCACGTATCTACGCGTCTGTCTGTGGCGCGCTTGCAGAAACCCCGCCTCACCATCTTGGGCTCGGAACGCACAGGCACGAACTGCTAAGTTCTTCGCTCCCAAAGGTATTTGGATGTTCCTGAGCCCGCCACCGAGACAAGGGGGAAGCAGTCCGGCAGGAGCGAGGTCACTCGGACCCCGCGTTGGGCGGCGGACACAGCTCTGCAGCCCCTGTCACAGTCAACCCTTGGCTCAAAGGAGGAGGCGGTACGGGGAGACGAGGGAGATTCTGTTGTGGACACTGGAGCCAGTCAACGCATCAGCATGAGGTTGGTGTGTCCCATGGCGCACTTTGGCCATTCCTCTGCATGGACGCCCGGTGGGGTGTAAACAACAATCCGACCCCCCAGTAACAACAGCCAGAGTCTCTCCACGAGGGATTCTGGGACGTGTAGTTTTGCCGCAGCACAAGGGCTGCTACACAGGTGTATGACATTGAAGCACCGGGGGCGGGGCGGACTTGAAACCACAAGTTTTAAGAGAGGCGGAACATTGGCCAGAGCGCATACTCACCTGTGGGGGCTTGTTGGCGCTGAAGACGGCAAGACATCAGCCAGAAATGCATCCGCCATTCATGTACACAATAAAAGCCTCCTGAAGTTTCCCCGAGGGTCTCTGCTCTTCTTTGCTTGAAGAAGGTTCTGCTCATATATATATATATATATATATATATATATATATTTCTTTTTTTTTGGGAGAAGCACGAGGCATGGGGAGGAGATAATGAGATCTGGAATGAGAGAATTTTGATGTGGACAAGATACATCGAAGACCTCTTCATTGTTTGGCGCGGAGACAGAACCTCGGCTGAGGAATTTGTGTCGCACTTAACAAGAATGACCTGCACCTCAGATTCACGAGCACAATCAGTGATAAGAGTGTATAATACTTAGACTTGGAAGTATTTGTGGAAAAGAATAATCTTCAAACACGATTATATAGAAAGCCCACAGCGGGAAATGCCGTGCTACACGCGGCAAGCCACCACCCTAGAAGTCTAATTAGGAATGTACCCTATGGAGAATGTCTCCGCCTGAAAAGGAATTGCTCAGTGGAAACGGATTTTAGAGAGGCCCAAAAAGATGCTAATAACAGATTTAGAGCAAGGGGCTACTCACAGAAAATATTACATCAAGCCACTGAGAAGGCGGACACCATCAACAGGAGGGATCTCCTGTTGGTGAAGGAGGCTCAGAGTGGAGACGATCAGGTCAGAATGATCACCACATTTAGTGTAAAATCAGGTGACCTTGTCCAGTCATTCAAGAAAAACTGGCATATATTGAAAACTGATAATATCCTGAAGAAACATCTTTCAGATAGACCAAACATCACATATCGAAGATGCCAGTCAGTCTCAGATCACTTGATACATAGTCACTTTTCCCCAGCTATATCAACCCCTACCACCAACAGGGTCACAGGATTTTTCCCGTGTTTACTCTGCAAAGCCTGCAAGTATAGCAAAAGAGTAAAAGAATACCCAGGAAGATCTGGAGGGGGCGAACCCAATAGGGTTATCATGAAACATCTGAACTGCAACTCTGAATTCACAGTGTTTTGTCTGGTATGCCCGTTTAACAAATGATACATTGGCAGCACCATTAAACCCACCAAACTGAGAGTCCTGGAGCATATGAGGGCCATCGCAAACAAGGATAAAACCTATCCGGTGGCCCGTCATTTTGCCCAATATCATGGAAAAAACAGGGACTTACTCAGGTTTTACTGCTTAGACCAAATTGTAAAATCAGAACGTGGTGGGAATAGGGAAAAATTACTACGCGTCACAGAGTCACGGTATATTATGGACCTCAAAACGATGACACCATGGGGTCTTAATAACGATGCAGAAATGTGGGTACATCTTTGAGATGATAGTGGTAGAATTCATGAGTGCATTGATCCATGAGAGAAAGAGATCAGTCTATACTTGCAGGTTCCCTAGGTCAAGCCTTGTAAATATGTAAATATCTGTATGATAGTAAGTTTGGATGAAAGCCCATATAGGGCTCGATGATAAGAAGCAGGGTAATATCGTGTAGGTTTAAAATGTAAAAGAGTTGGATTAGGGGATACCCCCTGACATAATCTTATACACGAACTCTGTCTTCTAAATTCCAACAACTAAACTGTACATACATTAAGTGAAAATATATGGTGTTAATTAGATACACAATTGAAGTGTGCAAAATATGATATGAATGTTTGTTGCTGTCAATGATTTTAAAATTGCACTAGAGCACTTTATTATTAGTTGTTTAGCCATTTTTTACCATTGTAAATCATTGTAAATAACATATTACAAGATGGCCGCCGTGGCATTAGAGGGAACCTCTTCTATGTCAATGAAATGAATAACGGCGATGGGTCTTTCAAAATGGCATCTGAAGGTTTGCACAAACTGACACTGACGAAGCTTAACTGCGAAACGCGTCTGTCGGGGGTGAAGGGGGTTTGGAGATTAAATAAACTGTAAACATCTTTACACCGGAATGCTGGCCGTTCTTATCTGACGAGGATTTGTTGGATTGTGTGTTGGTATATATATATATATATATATATATATATATATATATATATATATATATATATATATATATATATATATATATATATATACACGACCAAAGGAGACTCTGTAACGGATCTGAGTTCAGATGCGGAATCAATAGACAGTAGTGCCTCAACAAACACTGAACAACAGTCTTTTTCTCAAGAATCGAGCCTCATGTAGACGGCAAGAGAACAATCCAACAGAGGAAAACCGAGATTAAAAATGCAAGAAAATGTAGGAAAAACCGCAAGCGGAACCTCAGGCGCAGAAAATCAAAGAACAACTGGTATGGGAACGAGAGGCCAGAAGACCAAGAACCCATGATGGAAGACACCACACCAAAATTAACGGTAATGAATCTTACTGAAAAGATTCTGACAAATGATGAAATAAGTGTGCTAAAGTTGGTGTTGTATTTTTGTCCTGATGCGGGTTTTGATTATGTGCAAGCTCGAGCTAACTTGTATAAATTTGAAAGAAAGTTAAAACTGTGCAAAATACATGCGGATAGAAAAAAACGAACTGAGGCAACATCCTGGGTCACAGGGGAGTGGGGCATAGGCATAGCCATTGAGGATACTCCTACACTACACACCATTAATACACTAGATGAGGCCATGTGATTCCCACTTGACCCCTTCAATCCCGCACACACTGGTGAAATATCAGACCTATTGGGAAGAGATGTTACTGAAAACACTTCTACTGAATTCAGAGCTAAATCCAAACATGTTCCCATCCCAGTCAAGGACAACATTGATATTTTTTGTGATTTGGTGGCTCAAGATTTCCTGGAGCTTCTAAAAAAGAACAACAAAAGGGTTAACATGACTAAAACCCAATGGGAGGCAGTCTCCAAACTACAAAAAGACTGGGATCCTGTCATTAAGCCATCAGATGAGGGTGGCAACGTGGTTCTAAGAACTAGGACCATGTATACTAGAGAAGCATATCGCCAACTTATTGACTCAACATGTTATGGAAATGTCGAAAATAAATATCTTATAGACCTGAAAAACATGTGTATAGGCAAGCTTCGAACACTGTTGGACAAGGGCCTACTCACGTGGGATGAGGTACTCTTTCTTAAAAATAATACACCCACCACGCCAACTTTGTACCTTCTCCCAAAGGTTCACAAAAATTATATCAACCCACAGGGTGGACCCATAGTATCCTCCAAAAATAGCCTCTTGGAAAACACCAGCAGAAATGTTAACCATTTTCTCTTCCCCTATGTGAAAAACTTTTCATCTTATCTCAGGGACACCACGCATTTCTTACAAAAGATCAGGGATGTTAACATGGGAAATGGCCAATGGCTGGTGAGTCGACGTGGAGTCGTTATACACGAGCATCAGGCATGACGACGGCATTAAGGCATGTCATTTCTTCCTGAAACAGCGTAGAGCAGAATTCCTAGAAAATACTCTCATGCTCTTAGACATGTTAAGAATATGCTTGAAGGTGAATGTCTTAATTTTTTTAAAGGTACACTACAAACAGTTACAAGGGACTTCGATGGGCACCTGCTTCGCTCCCAGCTACGCTAACCTCATGGTGGACTGGTGGGAGAAGCAGGTGCTCCGGAACGACCATACTGAATATTGGATATTCAATGTATCCACATGGCTCAGGTATATTGGCGTCATTTTCTTTGTGTGGAAGGGGTCTGAAATGGAACTGAATCAGTTCATAGACTGCTTAAACATGAACGATGTGAACCTCAGGTTTACTAGACACTATAGTCAGGAATCGATTGACTCTCTAGACTTAAAACTGAGTGTAGATGGGGGAAGATCATCACCAATTTATTCAGAAAGAAAACAGCAGGGAATTCCATCCTTCATGCTGCCAGCTCTCACCCTCCGAGCTTTAGGTGGGGAATTCCATAGAGTGAATTCCTCAGGGCCAAACGGAACGGCAGCACCCTTACCACATATGAAAACACTAAACGAGATATGAAGTCCAGATTCAAAGAGAGAGGATACTCTAGGAAAGCTATTGCACAAGCAGGAAAGAGAGTCGAAGGTCAATCAAGGGATGAAATTGTTAACAAAACCCCAGAGCAGAGTCCCCTGAGAACTGATAAAAAGAGTGAAGTCAGATTCATCACCAAATACTACAACCAATCCAATCAGATAAGAAACATCCCCAGAAACAGAAGGGATATTCTCAGGAGGGATCCTTTTCTGAGAAATGAAATAAACCCCACTTCCTCAGTGACGTACATGAGAAGCCCACCCCCGAGGGACATGCTAGTTCACAGTCATCTCTTATCGAAAGAGGGTGGCTGGCTGAAACAAACCAAAGGCTTCCACAAATGTGGAAATGTAAAGCCTGTAAAAACAGCAGCAACGTATCTGAGGTAACCCTAGACAGAACCAAGACCAAATGGAAAATCCCTAAATTAATCTCATGTCGAACTGAGTTTAATGTATATGCCATAGTGTGCCCTTGCAATCTCTGGTGCATTGGGTGAACCACATTTCCTGTAAAAAAAACGTATTCTAGAACATTGGCGGGCCATCACCTATCATGACCAAAGCTACACTACTGCCAGGCATTTCACTAGGGAACACGGGTCCGATTGGACTAGAGCCAAATATTTTGGATTATATACAATCACACCTTACCCAATGGGAGGTAATCACATTGCAGCCCTCCGCAAACTAGAGTCACGCCTGATCCTCTTAGCAGGAACTAAGTACACAGATGGCCTTAATCAGGACGAGAAATTGTATTCTCATTTATAGGATATACACTGTTTGATTGGACCATATACTTGACTGTATTCTCACGCCCTTCCCTACCCTTCCCTCCTTTTATTTTATTTTTAGTTGTACCCACTTCATTTTTCATACACATGTTATTGTATTAGATAGACAGACCTAAGCTCAAATGATTAATTAATTTGTAAAATCTCTTTTAACTCTCTGTTTCCTTTATGTAACAGTTATAAGCATGAATAATATTCAGAATGTGATATGATGATGCTAATCATTGACACTTTGTCACTTTTGCAGAATTATAGCTGTGAATCACCCTGAATGGTACGTTGGCAATCGAATAAGAGCACAGGAGTATGGCTGACCATCCATCCAGCTCCTAGTCCATTCATATACTCACCTGGGTACTACACCTGTATTGCAGAGAATTGTCAGAGGTTGAACATAGCTGAGGTATTCCTCTAGTCACCATAACCAGTAAATAGTGCACTAGTCTCTTCACCGTGCATAAAATGAGCGGAACCATGCTGTTACATCACCACTAAATCGAGTGTTTGTTAGCCATAAAAATATGGCTTTGAGACTTTTAATACAGTTAAAATGCTACAATGTATTGACATTAAAACAGCTGTGTCTGTTTTCAATGTTCACCTGTTCACCTTTTTAAATTTGTTTACATGTGCCGTAAACATTTCTTTTATGTTTATGAAAGAATCAAGTGCACGTACCTTTAAATTGAACTGAATGGAGGCGATGGTCATGTGACCAAGACCATGGATGTGGTCGAAACTCTTCGTCCTTGTCTGCCGTAAGAAAATAAACTACTTTGACCGACCGAGTGGGCTCGCCTGGATCCTTTCTAGAACATCACTTTGCTGTGCGTATATATATATATATATATATATATATATATATATATATATATATATATATATATATATATATATATATATATATCCAACAACAGAGTTACCCCTTGTAGAAAAGCCTCCATGCAGGTAGGTAAAATCTTCGTTTTTATTGCAGTTACAGCACAAATGAAGAGAGAACAAAGTCCAGTTCAAATAGGCAGCCTACTGTGTGGACCTGTGCTCTGATCACATGATGCAGCACATCGAGGGCAGGAAGGTCGTGTTGGGAAGTCGTATTGTGCAGGCGCTTTACTGGGGAAGCTTTCCAGACCCACTTGGTTTTAAAATTTTGCAATTTGTTTTCACTACGAGCAAGCCACTCACTGGAGAAATACTTGATGAACTACCAGGACCAGGAGGCTCGGCCTGAGCCAACGCCCACCAGGGCACGTGGTTGCTGTTCAATAAATGCTGAAAGCTGCTTGTGGTGAACTGTTATGCCTCTGATGAAATGCGGTCAACGCATGAAACGCGTCAGGCAGTTTGAAACTTCTGGCTAAGACTCCCTTCCAGCGCTTTGCAGCTTCTTTCAATAAACGTGAGTTTACCTACCTGCGTGTGGCTTTTCTAAATGGGCAAACTATTCGTGATGATATATATATATATATATATATATATATATATATATATAGACACACACACACACACACATATATATATATATAATAATGTTGATTTTCCTTTTGGTGCATCCAGATGAATTTTTCTAGCTTTTGCTGTTTTGATATAAATTTTATAATTTTGAGGTTGTCAGTTCAGGAGCCTCCGCTTTGCTGCTACACATTATGATATTCTTTGCTTTTTTGCACATTATAACATCACTCTATAGCACTTTAGATTATTATTGTGGCACAACTCTATAACCTATGTTTTACAGGGTTTTTACCCCAATGATTGTTGATAACAAGATATCGGTATGTATTCATCCAGGCCCTCTCTGCAATGTGTTTTAAGGTATATGCACTGGCATCTTATATGGTCACATATTCAGGCCCTCTTGCATTGTGCCCTTCGATATATGCACTGACATTTTTATATATGGACTTATATTTAGGCAAGAGGGTGAGGTCAGTGTAAATGTGAGGGTTTACTGGGAACATGGAGAGGAGTGCTGGTCAAGGTGACCTAATTTATAATTACAGCTGTGTTGGCTTAAAAGTACAGCCACACCTATAACATGAATGTTCATACAATTACTTCATAAGCCATCAAAAAAGCAACCATCATAAATAAATCAACAATATGGTCAAATGCTGGCACATAGGATGATCGTCAACGTTTCGACCCCACAAGTTCTAGGTAACAATGTGACCTTCGGAAAGGGACTTCTTCAGGACAAGGGGGATGAGGAGGGGAGCAGGAACCTGGGAAACAAAGGCATCGAATCAGTATACAAATTGACTGACTAAATGGCAATAAATGATACCTAATGTGGCAAAAAGGAATAAATAAATAAATACCATGATCAGCAGTATCACAGTGTTGGATTACATGGTATAGAAGGCTCCAAAAGCGAGATGAGACGATTCAAATGAGTCTCTGGGGTCGGAGAAAGAAACAGAACCAAATTCTAGAAGTGAATTTTAAAGCCAGGAAATGTCAATGGCAAGGTAGGCAGTCTGTATCTAAACTCACCCCGCGTGGCAGTGTTGATAATCTAAGACTGTAGGTGCCGCCAGGAACAGGTCGGCAAACGACGTGATCTGGAATAGAAAGGGCCAACACTTAATAAAAGGGACTTGCGGTGCAGAGACCACAATTACACCAAACCGCTCAGTATTGAGGAGTTCACCGTAAGGGGTATTAAACACAGGCCACAATCAAAGGCTAAGTCCACAAGCTTTACTCACTTAACTCCCAAGCTTGATGATCACAATGAGTTGTGGGTGCCACCAGGGCCGGACGGCGAACAACGCGTCCTGTAATGACAGGGCCAATAGTACGGTCACTATATTATACGTGGTACAAAAATGCCCATGCATAAACCACCAAAATACATTGGGGTCGTTGCCTCGTAGTGGCGCTTACCTTGCAAATTGGATCAGTGTAGGTGGCAGTCTCTCAGGAGAATGGGGGCGCGACTGGAAGTGTCTATAGAGCCGGCCGTTGTCGGCTCAACGCGTGCACGTCACGCCACGCTGGATGCGTGATGCCTGCGGTACTGGCGGCAGTGGAAATGGTTGCACGTCAATACAGACGCTAGTCTGATCGATGTAGTTACCTAGGTAACAGTAGCAACACGGATGTTAGGAGGGACCAGATGATGCTAGACTCGGAGGTGGTAACAACAAATTAAAATGAATTAGAATTAGCAGGACAAAGCACATTAATCACCAATTTGGTGAGTGCATACCGGGCCTCTGGGACATAGTGTGTTGTTTATACACTCTGGTGCACAAGTTAAAATCTTAGGAAACGTGTAACTCTTGCACCGAGGGTAACGCGTCAGAATACGTAACGTGAAAGTATTGAATGGCAAATTTAGAGTTTAGGACCATAAAAGGCATATTTATGCATTGCCACAGAACTAGCGAGTACCTCTCATCGCAGGAGGCTAAAAGCGTCCGTTCCAATCAAAAAAACAAACAACCTGCAAGTACCTAGCATTCTTCTAGACAGAGGGTGCAGGAAAAGTTTATATAATTGCAAATTGTAGCCAGTACCTCTCAACGCAGGAGGGTAAAAGCGTCAGTTCGGGTCAATAAGCACATTTCAAGAACATAGCAAGACATTCTCCGTGAGGAAAAGGGGGGAGGCTACAGAGAGAGATTTAATTGGGCATATAATAGCCAGTACCTCTCATCGTAGGAGGGTAAAAGCGTCTGTTCAGGCCGAGCGCCAAAGTTACAGAGAGAAAGAAAGACACAAAGTTGCAGAAAGGATAGACTCAAGCACAAATTGTGGCCAGTTGGGCATGACTACTGTCTATTTCATTGAGACCGTTCTCAACAAGGTCAAAAAGGGACATCCATTTCGATTCCCTAATGTTCAGTATGAGTTGGATATCACCTCCCCTGAGTCCCAGGGTAGTTTTTTCAAGTACAAGCCAGCGGAGCCATTCAGGGGCATGTCTCATCATTCTGAAATGTTCAACAAGCGGAGCTCCCGCAACTTCACAGCGGATCCTGCTGCAATGTGGTAAAATCCTAGCCTTGATTTTCTGCTGAGTCTGGCCGATGTATACCAGACTGCAGGGGCAGATGATTCCATAAATAATATTTTCAGTGTACATGCTAACAGGAAATACGTGCTGGCTCAATACATGCTATTCCGACCTTCATTTGTACTTGTTTCTTTGTTGCAAGAGGTGCTGTAGAGTCCTGAATGGAAAGTTGATGCACTATACTAAAAGTAATTTGCCCTTTATTAGTTTTAATGCCATCCCTGTCTACTGCCCTCCTGCACGAGGGGAGGTGCAGCCCACGGTCGCCGCGCGCTGCAGTATATTGCCTAGGCGACCCTCATTTAGGACGTACGACCTTCTTTATAGTGGAAAGGACCACCTTCCTTCTGTGTCCCTCCGAGGTATGCTTGCAGCCCAGCGCGTGTGAATGAAAGGTTCGAGTTGGGTCAGCACGCGCACTTCGGAGCTTCTTGAGTGCAGTATGACAGGCTGATTTTGTGTATGGTTCACTGTGTGCTATCCCTTTTCACGACAGTTGTCACATGAACTTTCCAGTACTGGCACCTTCTACGAGATGGGGTCTAGCTAGCGGCCAACGTTACTGACCTTGGTACTGGGCAACCAGGCCCGAGTCCCGGTGTCAGTTAAACATGCTGTGATTCTGGGCAAATCCGTGCCTGAAATTGATTTTGAGCTCGTGTAATAAGATACAATGCCATTTGGCCAAGTTCGCGCTATTAAAAAAAACTGCAAACATACATTTTGCATTATTGTTTACACAGCTGTACTGTGTGCGGAGCCGGGCGCAGGAAGCTGCCTTGGGGAGCCCAGGCTGGACTACAGACAACGGGGAAGGGGGACTGGTCCCGTTTCTCTCAGTTCTAAGGCAGCCGGCCTGTTTGACACTTGTGTGAGCTAGACTGGCTGCGACCAAATGGCCAATGGTCCGGGGGAGGGGCGGTTCGAAGCCCCATCACAGAGATGGATGAGTGTGTCATTCACTGGAACTAGAGCATGACTCACTGGGACTTTCTTCTTCTGGTGGGTGACACCGGGCTTTGGGGCGCAGGCGGGAGCGTGTCAAGATGCACTGTTTCTGGTAAGAGCGCTGCCTCGACCATTAGAAAACATCAGAAAACCTCACTTATCGAACAATTCTTTCCGGAAGGGCTGCAGTGAGCAGGGTAGAGGGGCTGCTGCGAGGGAATCTTGTTTGAGTGACGAGTCACGGGTCAGAGTGGTTTAAATGCATAGCAGGGAAGAAGAGAGGACCATATTGTGGGCGTGACACGCATTCACGCTTGAAGGCAGGTGGCTCGCGCGACCTGTAGTGAGAAAGAATGTCTCGAGGGCATTGGATTGCGGACAGAGCTATCCATGTTTATCTATCTGTGGAGGATTTTAAAAACAACTAATACTAATAATTAATGTCATGAATGTTGCTTAAATGGAACCTTGTGGGCCTTGGATCCGATAAGCACATTTGTTAGCAAATCAATGAGTGGTTACAATGTGATCTCAAAGAAAAGAGTAAGTAAACAAAACGTCAAGAGACAGAGTTAAGACTAAATGTTGTGACTTGGCGTCACTGTCATCTCCTCACTGCATGTCCACACGCTGCTCCTTCTCTTCTGGAATATTTGAGGCATTTCCCTCTCTTTACAGACTTTGACTTCTACAAAGAAAATGTCTCTTTCTTCTTTACGAACAACTTCTTTGGTTTCCCCTTGTACCTTATGCCACTGAGATCACTTCCTGTAAATTATGCACCAAAAATAGATGCCTTATATGCCCCTGCTGCCCACTTCCACCACCTGCACCTCTCAACATTGCTTAGTTTGTAAAAGAATAAGTGCCAGGGCCTAGTTTTGCTCCGAAGCCGTCGGCCGATGCTGCCGAATGTTGGAATGCAGACAACCAAGGATGCATGGTCTTGATTCCACCTCATGCCTCATTATACCACCACCAGACACTTCCTTCCGCTTTATCTCACTCTTGCAGGTTACTGATTTCTTCATCTGACACAGTTTTCCATCTTTTTCTTCCCCTTCTTTCTCCCTTGTGTGTTTTTAACTCTCCTGCTCCTGTGGTGGTCCCCGGGAGCTTGTTTCCTTCCCAGTGTAAGAATTGGCTTTTGTAGTTTGGTTTGCCCTGTTCCCATCATGCACTGGGACAGGAACAGACTAATTTGCATACAGCCGGGTTCTGAAACTGGGATTGTGCAGTGAGCTAAAAAACGGTGTTGGATCTAGCCCTGATCTCTTGACTGGGTGAGAGCTTTCTGCTTAATTCAGAGACTCTGTCCCTCACCACCCCTTGTTGTAAATATTTTTGTCCACCCTAAGCGTGGAAGGGTATTCTCAGATGTGAGACCCTTGCTCATTGCACCATCAGGATTCAAGCAAACGGGGCCGAAGACGGCTGTAATACCAGAAACCGGTCGCCGGGAGCTTGTTTCCTTCCCAGTGTAAGAATTGGCTTTTGTAGTTTGGTTTGCCCTGTTCCCATCATGCACTGGGACAGGAACAGACTAATTTGCATACAGCCGGGTTCTGAAACTGGGATTGTGCAGTGAGCTAAAAAACGGTGTTGGATCTAGCCCTGATCTCTTGACTGGGTGAGAGCTTTCTGCTTAATTCAGAGACTCTGTCCCTCACCACCCCTTGTTGTAAATATTGTTGTCCACCCTAAGCGTGGAAGGGTATTCTCAGATGTGAGACCCTTGCTCATTGCACCATCAGGATTCAAGCAAACCGGGCCGAAGACGGCTGTAATGCCAGAAACCGGTCCCCGGGAGCTTGTTTCCTTCCCAGTGTAAGAATTAGCTTTTGTAGTTTGGTTTGCCCTGTTCCCATCATGCACTGGGACAGGAACAGACTAATTTGCATACAGCCGGGTTCTGAAACTGGGATGGTGCAGTGAGCTAAAAAACGGTGTTGGATCTAGCCCTGATCTCTTGACTGGGTGAGAGCTTTCTGCTTAATTCAGAGACTCTGTCCCTCACCACCCCTTGTTGTAAATATGGTCCCAAATAATAAGCGCAAAATGGGCCCCAGAGCAGTTACCAGCTCTAATTAAGCACTGGCTCTAAAAGATGGATGCATTACCGGACCACATGAGCACCAACCGTCATTCACCACCACCATTTTGCATCCGCGCACCACCTAAGCATCACGTCAGTCTGCCCTTGGAATCTGGCATCTGTTGAATCTCCCCTAGTGTCCGTCCGCTGCTCGTGCTCTAATTAAATTACTGTTTTCCAACCTCCACTGCCCCGTTATTTATTTCCCACTCCCCATAACAAAAAAATATATAACAAACAAGCATCAGAACAGGCAGGAAGAAGTTGCCAACAGTGCAAGTACAAAAAAAACTAGAAGACATTTTTTGTGTTAAAAACTTTTTTTATCAGGTTTTTCACTTGTATATAATGTTGTGTTTATTTGCATAAAGGTAACAAAACTGCTTAATACTTTTTATTATAACTTTTCAGCATAATGCACAGCAGCCACAATGCTCCACAAGGTAGCCAAAAGTTCTGGCTAAACACATAAGGTTCCAAAGGCAAGACCTATTGGCTATGCCAATGCTTGACATAGCTATGTGACTGTTACGTACCTGGTGAGATAATCCTTCTCTTTGAGATGAACCTTTTCTACGTTTCCCACTCAGGAAATACAGATTACAGAGTATGAAATAAAGACTTGTTGAAGGTGGTTGTTGGTTTCCGTAAAACCGTAAGACGGCATTCGCTGTATAATAAGGTTGCGCAGTTATCACTGTGGATTTCTAGACATAGTTTGATTAGATTACTAATCAGGCTCTCATAATTTGAATGGCAAGAGTCCAGGGAGGTGCTGCTGATTGACATGGGGATTCACGTTTGTTTTCCAAAACATTTGTCTTCCAGGGTACCAAGTTTTAGTGTATGTAAAGATCACAGAGGAATGGATAATAAGACAAGATGTAGATAAGGCAACTAAACATGTTGCAGTAAGGGAAGTTTTTCAGATGATAATATAACAGAAATCTAGGAGTTGTCATAATTTACTTTGTAGTAAAGAAAACAATTAGTAGTACACCACTAACACTGTGTGTGTTCCAGAGTAGCGTGCTACTCACAAAAAAAACCAAAACACTTCAACCCCTCATCGGAGGTAGCAAGCGCTATACATATACAAACCAATTCCCCTCTTCTATCCCTCCACTATCCTTCTCAATCCAAATAACTGAATAACATATCCACTACTCAAATTACTTTTATATTTCACTTACTAATTCACCACTAAACCTAGCATTCCCACCCCTTGCCCATTGTTATCTCACATATCATTATAGGGATATTAACTTGTGTCAAAACACAGTTATACAGTTCCAATATACATAACAAAAAACACTAACACCTTTTCTTGTGGGAAAACTGTTGCAAGTTTATTTTTTTTATTCTATAAAATTGTATGCATTTATTATTATATTCTTCTCCTGCTGTAGGAAAAAGAGGGATTGCCTAGGTGAGCTGCCCACCTAAATAGCCCTCGGCCTCCCAGAAGTGCATAGTCCCTGGGGAGGCGGGGTCTTCCCGTGCGATTGTCCCCTTCCGCCCAGGTGGCCATAGAAAAATTACTAGCCCCTCCAGGCCAGTGGGGAAATGCTAAGGGGATGTCACCTCTACTGGCCCCCTGCGGGGGACATGGCCATCCTCCTTTATGGGTTTCGTGGTAGAGTGCTTCTCTCCGAAAAAGAGCTTCAACGCCTCATCAGGGGTAGTAAGCGCTATATAAATGCAATTACAATACCATACAATACAATCAATAGAAAAACTGGACCCACCCCCACAAGGCAGTCCTCTGTGTCCCCTGGTCATCCAGATACCCACTTTACCAGTAATCCGCATGATCTCATTCACAAAAGATCGATTCCAAGATTATCTCCAGTTACGTATCTTTACTAATCAATGCAACCAATGTTTCCTCTCTGGAATCTCCCTGAGGAGCTCGTGTCGCGGGTATGATGTCACAATGATTAATGCTACCTGCAATAGCACTGCTACAAGCAGTAATCATCACCCTGTATGCACGCATGGGATTGGACGTGAGGCCAACTGAAAGTGACATATTGCCCTGATGTCTTGGTAATATCAAAGCGCTGCAGCATGAAAATGGGTTCCACTTCCATCGCACACGACTGAGTGCCATCTCTATAGCATTGATGTACCCCCTCAAGGGGCCAGAGTCACGAAGATTTCGTCGTTGGTTTGCCCTGCTGTACGCCTGGAATTCAGGCGTACCCTTGAAGAGTATGTTGTAAATATCGGCTTAGGATGAAACTATAGGTCACATTTAACCTCAGAAAAAAAGGTCTCCTCATAGTCATCCTTAGGTCTTTTATCGCCCACACAAAACAAGCATTGGAATGAAAAATGTGACCATAATGGGCCCGATTCACAACGATTTTGCTGGGATCCTATGTTTGAAGGACCCTTCATGTAACTCAAGAATTTCAGGAGCAAGACCAGAGTATTACAAGAGCGGGTCAATGTGTAAATCGGGCCCGTTATGTCCTTATATATTAATTTCTATCACTGTTGTCAGACTTATTTTCCCTTGTTTTCATTCTGGAACTCGTTTCTTTATGCCACCAGTGCCTCGACGTTGCAATTTTACACCGAGCCGCTATGTGAACTCTTATAAAGCAACGAAGACACAGCGCCGAGATTTTACAGGCGCACTAACCAATATGGAATGGAAAAATGCGAGCACGTTTTCCAAGGATGAAAATGCATGTCTAAGGTTGAAGGTGCGGTGAAAGCCGCCCCTAGTCCCAGCATCGCCGAGTCATTACAAGACACTGTGTATACATAATGTGTCAACTAATGCAATCAGAGCCTGACCTGCTCCGTATGCAATCTGACAACAAGGGGGCCGTGGGCGTGGGATGAGTGAACGGGCATTAAAGCAAGGGGGGGGGGGGGGGGGGCGGTGTGGGAAAAGGAGCTGTTAGCACAAGAGAGAAGTGAGCCTGCATTCAGGAGAGGAGGAGGAGGCTGGCGTGTCAGGGTTACCAAGGGGAGACACTGACAACCACTCAAGGGCTAAGTAATTTTCATTTTTACTATTTCTCTGCTGATATTTTGCGTTTTTCATTTTCCTTCCTTCCTTCTTAACAGTACTGGTCAGCTATGTTAATTGCCTTTGTGAAATAGATATACAGAAGGGTTTTTGCGTCATACTGCCATTTAATTTGATACCATTGATTTTAATGACCCCATCTGGACGATAGGTAAGGAGATTGGAACATGTGACCACTGGGCGGCTCCCGCCGCTGACCAATCAGACCACCCCTCTGCATACCCATCTTCTCTCACAGGCTCATCGCGGAAGACATAACCCCACACACCATGTTTATTTCACCCTTGCCCATCTCCTCTCAAGCACAACTGCAGCACTGCCTCATGGCAGTCCTCAGCCGCAGCCGGCTTATCTCACATGCACCCTACCATCAGTCCAACTGGAACCATGGTCAATCTCATAAGTGCAGGTACTCATTAAAATGAGCTAGGTGTGTGGTAAATAGGCGGGGCTAAGGGCGGGACATAATGATACTAAATTACTTCTATACCAGTTGCAGCACATCCCAAAGCACATGAAAACTGGGTTTATATGAACAAAATAGAGCTGTTACACAAAATGAAAGGCAAACGTGATGATATGTTAACATTTCCTTGTTTTGTAATGTTTGCAGCATCAGTACTATTATCTGCTGTTGTTTGGCTCTATACTATATATTCTCAAGCATGCGCGCACACACACACACACACACACACACGCGCACACACGCACACACACACACACACACACACACGTAAAGAAACAAGCATGCCTGCACACACAAAGCATTCCACACATTTCCATTAAAATACCTCTAAAGAATTTCCAGATTCTCTCCCTCTTTGTCTCGCTTTTCCCTCACACACAAACAGGCACACAGAAGCAGGCAAACACACAGGCATAAACAGACACTCACACAAAGGACTCTGTGGGGATTAAAGCCTTTTAAACTCCTTACCTCCCATGACTTTTTAATTACTGCGCTCACAGGGCTGCTTGGATTTCAGTGTTTGCACAAATGCACACAATAGTGTGAATGTGATTGACAGCACAGGGCCTGAATTGACCCTTCTCTATCAAACACATCATGATGGTGAACACCCAGATGTTATTCAAATGGGCCCTGGGGCTCAGTCACCGCTACAGAAGCGCCTTGGGTGTCAGAAACAGGTTCCACGGTGACAGCCTAGTATTCACCAGCAGCCAATGAGCCTACTTTTCATGAGCACCAGTACTCTCCACCGCAGTAGAGAAGATACGGTACTCAGAGGCATAAAAACAAGAAGTGCTGGTACTCAGTACCTGTGAGTACCGGCTTATTTAAAGCACTGTTGTCAGTTGCAGTTTCACAGAAATCTCGTATTCAGCCACTACTATAACCGAAGAAATCTTGGCCACCTGACGCCCAGGGAGCAGCGGATGAGCTGCCTCTGGAGAATACTTGCTGTGTTATTAGTTGTTACAAGATTGACTACACCATTTAGAACAGTGGAAAACACCATTATACCGGGTTTTCCAGAGTAAGAAGTTTAGGTTTGGGGGAAGGAACATTATTTGTGCAAGAGGCTGGAGTTAAGTGTCTTTCCACAGAGGGGAATGGAAATGAAGACACTACAAAATGTATCTACCCAGGATCAACACTCAGCATCTCTAGTAAATAAAGCCAAACTAAGAATGTGGAGTCATTGATCCCAGAAAATATTGTTAAAGATGTGAAGGCACTTTCCGCATAATGTAGTCTTGCACAGTACATTTCTGGAAGCCAGACCGCTCCAGGAAACACTACAACTGTCATAGATTTTCAAACTAGTCCTGTGATTCTTTGTGCTTCTAGGTGATGCCCCAACATCTACTCTGATTGGAGAAGGAACCCTGCAGCAGTAGATTCCTCAGTATTTCAAGTGGGTCCAGAGAGATCTCTTGAATGAGCTTCGAGTAGAGCGGCAACTGATCCAGAGAGCCATTCAACTCAAGACTTCCTGGGAAGAACACTCGACTATCCTTCTACACACCCACCCGCCAACTGAGATCCTCCAATCAAGACCTCGCGCAGTTCCGCGTATCCAAAGATCCGCCATGGGAGGTAGATCCTTCTCCTACTTGGCGGCCAAGACCTGGAACTCACTCCCCACTCACCTCCCCCTTACACAGAACCACATCTCCTTCAGAAAAGAACTTAAAACCTGGCTATTCGACAAATAATGAACCCCCTCCCCAAACGCCTTGAGACCCTCTGGGTGAGTAGTGCGCTATATAAATTCTTGAACTTGAACCTGGGAATGGGCCAAGAAGGGTCGCTTCTCTCTCCCAACTTTAAAGTGAGGAGTTCAGATTGAGAGTGTTGGCGCTGACTGAGTACTCTGCTGGGTTGTCAGCTGTGATCTGTTGGAAGAGGCAAGTGGTGCTTGAGCCAGCCTAGTATAAATAGCTAAGGCGACATATATCGGAACACGTTCTTGTTCAGATAAGTAGACAGTATGTCTTATTTAAAATTGACCCTACTTGACAAAAGGCCGCCAGAAAGGGGGAAGGTGTCTGTGACATCTTGAAGTTGTATTTGTTTCTTTATTTGTTGAACATTAAAAATTAATGAATGAAAATATGGAGACAAGTAGAGAACTTCAGTTTCAGCTTGAAACAATTCATATCCATTCATATCCTCCACTGATTCCCAACTGGTTAGTGAGGTGGACAAAGCTTCCTGGACATTTTGAGAGTGTGAAGAGTTGTTTTGGTTGTTGTAAGTTTAGAACTGGGAGAAGAGGCTCTGTTTAAAGAAAGACATGGGTCACCTGAAGTCAACTCGTTGGCAGTAGCAGTCTGACATATTCACTAGTAGACACAAGTAGCCGCATAGAACGAATGCCATTGCATTGCCACCCACGTTTAATTGTGTACCAGCTCCACCCATCACCCACACAGTCCAATTGTTTTGCAGAAGCTGTCAAAAAAGGCAGATACAGTGCACAGCACAGATATATGACAAACAGGGTCCTATGTAGTTTAACACTTTGATTTCCCACTGAGACTAATGGTGCAGCCCAGACAATGTACAAAGTAACGTAGCGTAATCCAGCGTAATCACCTTGCCTTGGGGCGGAGCTAAATGGGTGGCTCAGGGGTGATCATGCATTCACCCACATATTTTGAAGGAAAACCATATTAAGTAAAGTCAGTAAACATGGGTTTACACCAAAATGGTGCACCTACCTAAGTGTTGTGTAACAAGGACAACATTTTTTATTTCCACTCATTACTTCCTCTCTAAGGAGAGACAAGCCTTTAAGAATAGTTTTTGTACAGTAATGCATAAATTCCTGCTAAACCAGATTCTGACCACAGCAGGGCACCTTTGCATCATGACACAAAGATGCTGTGTTGGACAGAAGTGCACTGGTGCTACAAGAGAGCAGAGCTGTGCCATAGATATGCGGCATTTCTGATCACTTCCTTACTGAAATACGTTGCATTAAAGGTTAGTACATCAGGCCCTAAGTGCCTCCGCAGTATGTTCTGTCAGACAGGGCACCACCGTGCAGTCAGTTAGTGGCAGTGGGTGAAAACCCCATTGACAGCGTTTATCCCTATGCATTATGGAACCAAGACTTGTAGAGGTTAAAGGGCAGTATAGGTTTTCAAATGTTGAAGTCCATTAACACCTGCCAGCCAGTGGACTATTGTTTTTTTTACTCAAATAGAAACACTGGACTGATTAACACTTACATGGCACCTGAACATTTGGCATTATAGATATGTGTCTACCTCGACTGTGTCCCAGCAATCATATTTTTACCGAAGCATCCAAGTTAGATATATTTATTTTAATTACTATTATTACTACAACTACTTCTGGTAGTAGTAGCTTTCATATTGCTGTAAACAGCATTAAAATGCACATGGCGACTGGATGAGCTGGAAGATGACTGTCATCGCTCTGAGTGCAAAGATGGTAGAGGGTGGTCAGAGGGTCAGCTGCCCACAGACGGCGTCCTCTTCACGCTGGTCTTATGCATTCCTGACCAGGAAGTGCAGTCTTGATTTCACACAGTACAGGAAGTACATTCTTGTAGTTTTAATATAGCAGGGTCTGCTCTCATATCACTTTATAGTTTAACGCTGGTCAGGAACCCTGCATTGTAATGTCCTATTACTTACGGTAATCTTCATTACTCCGGGTCCCGTAGTCCTCGACACCTTCCTTACAATTTGAGATTATTACTATCTCTGACAGAAAAAAGAAAAAGAAGGAATGCTGGACCTACCCTCCCCCTCCCGCCGGGAGTACATAAGGGTACATGTCCCAGCATTCCCTCTGAAATACCAAGCCAAAGGATGAAGGCCGGCAAACAGGGCGGGAGGGAGGGAAGTCATGAAGGTGTCGAGGACTACGGGACCCGGAGTAATGAAGATTACCGTAAGTAATAGGACATTACCCCCAGGTCCCTACGTCCTCGACACCTTCCTTACAATTTGAGACATACCAAAGCAAACTCCGGCATTCATCCCACAAAACACAACAAACAACCTGTACAGCAAAAACCAGGCATTTATTGAGCACAGAACAGAAATCACGGGCGAACACAACCCAACACCCCCAAAGCAAAACCGCCCTCATCACCCAGCAAATTGAGGAGATGGTAATGCCTGATGAAAGTATTGGAAGATGCCCAAGTGGCCGCCCTACAAATCTCGGAAAGAGGGACACCCCGGATCTCAGCCCAGGAGGCCGCCACCCCCCTCGTAGATCGACCTTGAACACCCACAGGAGGAGGGGACCCAGAAAGAGAATAGGCCAAGGAAATGACCTGCTTCAGCCAGCGACCAATGGACACAGACGAAGCCTTACGCCCACGGCAAGCAGCCCCAAAAGAGACAAACAGGGAGTCAGTCAACCTGATAGCCGCCGTGCGCTCAAGATAAACACGCAAAGCCCGGCACACATCCAACAAGGACCAACAGGGACCACCCGGGGAATCCAGAACAGAACCCAACTCAGGCAAGACCAACTCCAGCCGGGACCAGCGACCCTGAAGGGACTGAGAACGCAAGGTCGCCCCCCACCCCAAAGCGCTGGCATCCATCGTTAAAACCAGCGACGGAGTGGCTGCAAGGGGAGCCCCTGAGACAGATTGACCGGATCCGACCACCATAGCAGTGCAGGCAGAACTACAGGAGACACTGGCACCAGACACTCCCAATCGCGGGACAACGGATCCCAGAGAGACAGAAGGTAACACCACATGGGGCGGAGGTGAAACCGAGCCCAAGCCACCGCAAAGGCAGTCGCCGCCATCAGACCCATAAGACGCAACCAGAGGCGCACGCGAAAGGAACCCCCCGCCTGGAATCTTCGAGCAAGGGACAACAGGGTCACAACCCGAGGATCCGGCAGGAACACACGGTTGAGGTCCGTGCGAAACCGAGCCCCAATGAACACCAGATCCTGCGAAGGAGTCAGGCGGCACTTCGGCAGATTGATCAGAAACCCGTGCCGCCTCAACTCTGAGCACACCAACTCTCTCGCCTCCAACAACAGGTCCCGAGAGGGAGCATGGATTAACCAATCGTCTAAATAGGGATACACCATCACCCCCCGGAGATGAAGCCAGGCAACCAAGGGGGCAACAACCTTCGTAAAAACCCTCGGGGCAGAGCGAAGGCCGAAGGGCAGAACCTGGAACTGAAAGTGGCACCCCTGAACACAAAATCTCAGGAACCGACGGGACCTGGGATGCACCGGAACATGGTAATAGGCGTCCTGCAGATCCAGGGTACACATGAAGTGACCCGGCAGAACCAAAGGAATGGTCCGCTGCAAGGTCTCCATGCGGAAGGGAATCCGCAACACCCACCGGTTCATGACCCTCAAATCCAGGACCAGGCGGAAACCCCCGGTATTCTTGGGCACCAGAAAAATCAGGGAATAAAAGCCCGACCCCACCTCCGAAGGAGGAACCGCCTGAATGGCTCCCTTCCGAAGAAGATCCTCCACCCCTTGAACCAGGTGGGCCCTCCTGGACCGGCAAGCAGGCCAGGTAGTCGGGCGGAGGCCTGAATCTGGAGGGGGAACAGAAAACTCCACCTCGTAACCCTCCCGCAGAACATCCAACACCCAAGCGTCTGAACATGACTGAACCCAGGCATCTAGGAAGAAGCGCAGCCGCCCTCCTACCAACAACCCGGGAACCACAGCCAAAGAGTCAGGAGCGAGGTTTCGGGGGAGGAGGAGACCTAGCCTTACGGTCCCGACCCCCGCCAGAAGAAAACCTCCCACGGCCCTTCCCAAACTTCCCACGAAAGGAAGGCCGAAAGAAAGATTTAGACTTAGAGGGGGCAGAAGAAGCAGGAGCAGAAGCAGAACCCTTAAAAGAAGAAGAATGTTTCTTTTCCTTAAACAGTTTGTGCAGTTTGGTCTCCAACTCCCCCCCAAACAGCATAGAACCCTGAAAAGGCAAACGCAAGGCACAAGCCTTCTGCGCAGAGTCTGTCTTCCAGTCCTTAAGAACAAGACTGCGACGAGCCGCCACACAGGCCCCACCAGAAAGCGCAGCAGCTCGTACCACATCAAAAGACACATCGGACAGAAGTTCAACCTGCCGCTCAATGTGTTCAAGAAGACCTGAACAGTCCGTGGCATCGTCCATTGACTGGTACAGAGACTTAATGTCTGATAGCAGAGACTGCGACAAATAAGTACCATAAACACCGGCCCTCAAGGCCAGATGAGATCCAGAATAAACCTTCCTCAGAGCTCCGTCAGCCTTCTTATCCACAGGGTCCTTCAGCACAGCGTCCTCAGATAAGGAAGTGCGACCCACCAAACTCGCAACAAACGAGTCAATGGGGATCGAATCAGGAAGATCCGTAGCCATATCCCGGAGGGGGTAAAGACGGGCCATAAATCGTGGAACCATAATGCGATCCGGATCCGCCCACTCCCTCTTCAGGACATCCCTAATAAAATAAAGGGATGAACAGGAACATCCACCGCTGCAGAACTCTGGAATTGGCGGAGCAAAGAACCCCCCGAAGTACTGGGAACAGCGTCATCAGCAAAGCCCATATTCTGCTTCACGTGCATCAGGATACCTGGAAGAGCGTCCTTTTCAATATACTTCCCCTTCAGCTCAGAGTCTCCAGCCCCAGCCGACTCGTCACCAGAAGAAGCAGAAGCACCCAAAGCCGCAGCAGGCACCTTGCGTCCGGCACCACCAGAACCCATTTCTGAAAGGGTCTCCCTGATCAAGCGCTTCAAGCGCGCATCCCCACCCCCACCACGGCGTCTGGACCGGGCAGGTGAAGGAGAACGCGAGACACTGGAAGAAGAAGAAGAAGAAGAGGAGGACCTCTCCCTGTGACGCCTCTTCCTCGAACTCTTCCCCATCCTGTACAGCAAGGAACAACACAGGAGGCAGTAGCAACCAGCAAAAAGCACAGGAAAGGAACACCGCTACGCGGTACTCACCAGCTGCCCTCGTTTTATAATCGGGAAAAAAACGACCGGGCAGAAGCGCCTGACCATGTCCCAAACCGGAAGTCAGGCAGCGTCAGCACAGGAAGGCATCTCCCAACCAGCCAACCCAAGACGCGAAGGCGGCCGCGCCCCCTAACAAGCCCGGCAGGTAGGAGGGGCGGCCATCGGGCAGACGCGAGGCCCACGCGGTCCAACATCACAGCGCGGCCCCGAGGAGCGTCAGAAGAAGCCCGCGCCACTCCCCCCAAGCCCGGCAGGGAGGGAGAGGCCATCCACGCCGCCGAGGACAACGAAGCCCCAGCGGAGGTAAGTTCGGCGCAGGAGCCGTTTCCAAGCTCCACTCGCCACAGCAATCCCTGTCAGAATGACAGAAAAAAGAAACAGAGGGAATGCTGGGACATGTACCCTTATGTACTCCCGGCGGGAGGGGGAGGGTAGATCCAGCATTCCTTCTTTTTCTTTTTTCTGTCAGAGATAGTAATAATCTCAAATTGTAAGGAAGGTGTCGAGGACGTAGGGACCTGGGGGTAATGAATACCCATTACTTCCTGTGATAACAGGTCAGCTTTTTAGCTGAAAGGGCCAGTGTTCAGAGATGGAACTGACTATCTGAAGTATCTCCAGACTCAAGCTCTGGTTTCTGGTGGCTAAGTGCCACTACCAATCCAAAAGGCTTGAGCTATTCTTACTAATATTAAACTGTGGATGGTCCATTTACATCCACTGGTGGCGGTTACAAGAAAATGGACAATTGGTATTGTGGCAATGAGAGGAATTCTTGGCATGACTTTGGGAGGCGAAAAGTTAGGCCTGTCACTTGTTGAAATATTGTTTAACATTTATATCACGCCTCTAATTCCTTAACAAAAATGCATAATTTACCCTGATTAACATTGCGGATGATACATAATTGATCCTGTCACTTAATAATAGTCCGCAGCATGTGGAAAAATCATTTCAATGTTTATTCCTTTAAATTAAATAGGGATACAACATAATTCCTCTGCTGGTCTGCAAATAAGGTTCCAATGCCACTACCCCCTAACTTCTAGCCATTGCCCACAAAGATAGAGTTGCGCACCCTGAGACTGTTCATGACTTGGGAGTCACTTTTGACGAGCATCTCTCTCTTGAGAGCGAGGCATGTTAATAAAGAGGCTGGGGTCTGTTTTGCACCGCTCCATGGCCTAAGGAAGCTGTTCTCTGTGCTACCTGTGCAGTTTGAACCTCAAATTGCACGGAATGTTACACTGAGCCGGCTTGAGTATTGTAATGCTCTTCTCCTTGGATCCCCTGAGTGTCTGGTTAGGAGATTGCAAAGAGTTCAGACAGCTGCTGCTAAGCTAACCTCAAATAGACCCCGAAGACCTTCTGCATGGACAGCCCTTGGAGAGCGTCACTGGCTTCAAGTCTATTTGATGTTATAGAAAAAACAAGGGAACCCCAACATTCGAACCAGGGGTGACTATCAATGCTTTGATAAAACAATGGTTCCTAAAGGGCCAGTGTGATCCAAGGTAAACAAGAACATTCGCATTAGAGATAATGTTAATCAATATGCCTATCTTAAGTGAGCATGTAAGGTAATTAATGCCAGGCGGAGCAATAAAGGATAGTTATTTAACAGGGACGCAGAAGAGTTTATGTAACGTACAATATTTAATTTCATATTTCACAACAATATTAAGAATATAGATCAAGTGCTCACAAAAAAGTGACATCAAGTGTGATGTGACGGGTAGGGGTGACTTTTAAAATGTATACATCGCATTGACAACAGGGGTAGAAACTCCTAAATGTAATTTTTCAAGCAATAGGATTTCTTGTTGTATGGGGTCGATGGCGTTTTGATCTCACTGATTGGAGATCAACATCAGGACAGAAAAAATTGTGAGCAAGATGAATCTATAAAAAATGGTGAAATTAATAATAATAAGCATGGTCCCTGCCAAATTTAAGAGCACACCCGGACCTGTTGACATGCAGGAACGCCTTGAAGACTTGGTTATACCCAAAGCAGTAGAGGCCCGCGGCAGTATGTTACTCTCCTCGCCACCCCAAACAGCTTTACGCTTCAACACCAGGATACCAGTCCGGTCACAGTGTGCTTTACAAATGCTACAAATAAGTAAATATTAAAATAAAAAAGGATCTCATATACAAGGGTGGGAGGGGTGCTGATCAGATTTTACAGGCTTTGTCAGACATCACAGCTACAAAACAGGCCATAACATTGCATAGACAGTAATGCCATGTACTATATGCACCATTAAGAAGATCTTTTGGTTGCTGATCGTATGGCAAAATGTATGCCACAATTAATGATGTCAGGACCAGACCCCTGTTGATAGGGCGATTCTATAGATCACATTTCAGAAATATTGCACATCTGTAAACTGTTTCGAAACCTCACATCAAGGTGCCATGAACTGTACAGCAGAAGCAGTTAACACATAGAACAGAAAACAGAACAATAACAAGCTTTTGTGTGATTTTCTTCACTAGCTAGTTGAATAGACGCACAGAAATTGTGGCAGGCATGTGCTAGGCCAATCTTGAGTTTAGTAGGCCTCTCCTGCATTGTGAATACACAAAAGGCTGCCAGGAACAGAGATGTGTTCAGTTCAAAATGGCCACGATGGGCACATCTCTTGCAGCGTCTGCGTGTTGAACCGCACGAAAGGACCAAAGCCGCCAGGTGAAGATTGCATGGTGAGTGGTAAGGAATCAATTCATCAGCCAGATAAATTGAAGCCGGGGAAAGAAAAGCCGTATGCACAGGAGACGGCCCTTTAAGCAGATTATATTTAATTCAATCCAAAATCCATCCTCGGCGAATGGCTTCATTTTCTGTCTATTGTATCTGAGAATAGGAACCTTAGCTGGGCCTAAAGTGGTTGGATGAGATTAAAGGAGGGATGATTCGGTCGCCGCCGATGACAAATGGAGTCGAACAACAATGTGATTAAGCAGTTACTAAGAATCATTCAGGGAGCAGCAGTGAAGGTGCAGTAGGTAATCTTGGGAACAAAAAGTAATCGGTGAACATGGAAAAGCAAGAGAGCGTATGGGACCGGTCGGTGCGCACCGAGAGCGGTGAGAAACTAGAGTGTTTTTATGGCAAAGATCAAATTTGCAACGTTTCAAGCTAGAAGTCATGACTAAATCTCGATGGAATTCTAATATAGCTAAAATATTGATTTGTATATTTACTTATGTAACTGGTAGTTTTATAAAGCACTGTGCATTACCAGTCAGCCATGTCACATGGTTGTGGTTTGGTAGATTTTATAAAACATGGTGATGAACAGGTAAGAGTTCTACTGTGAATGGGAGGATCCCAAACACTTAGGGACATATTTATGAAGAGGTGACGCAGCGCTGCGCTGCGTGTCAGGGAAAGGGCCATATTTAACATTATACCGCACATTCCTGTCTTTTCCCATGGTCAAGGGTGCCTGTTTTGTAAGTAGGATTATTTTTATGCCAGAAAGGGCTCCTTCATGCACAAAAACAATCCCTTGAGGCATTTTCCAATTTCTATGTGTGCTGCATAAAGCACATCTTGAGGGTTGTAGCGCCAGGATGCCCTTTGGGTGACAGGTCTGCGCTCTATAAGTATGCAAAATAAATAAATAAATAAATAAATAAATTTTGGACCCCGTTGCGTGGCGCAAAAGTGACACAACCCCTTTATAAATATGGCCCATATTCTTCATGACCCCAGTTTTTCAGGACTTCAGTTGTAGGTGAGCCAGAACGGTTCTGTTATAAGACTTTTCTGAATCGCATTTCAGCCATGCACCCTGCAACAGCGGGGTAGCGTGGGTTGCCTGCGCCCGGGGCAAGGCAAGTATTGCACGGGGCAATTTGCCCTGCCAAGTTTGCACCCTTAAGAGTTTTATGCCAGGAGCAACCGCCCCTGTGCCCCACCTCCCATGCTACGCACTGCCCTGGCATGCCTGTACTTCAACCTGCAGTATGCCAAACTACAGACAGGCACTGAAAAACACACTTTCTCCAAATATGCAAGCCTTGAGTTAAAAGAGTAAATGATTTTGTCCTTGAATATCTAGCCACATTTCTGTCTTCCTTTGTAGATTTTCAGAGTGGGAAACAGTCGGAACACCACGGCCTCAGCCATGCGTGTTCCGACGTCGCAAGCGTAACCACGCTTGCCTTAACCATGCATATGCCGTAACCACTTATGTGCGTGGTTAAGGCATGTGCGCGGTCAAGTTGCAGGCTGGCTGGCGGAAGAAGGAAGAGGAAGGATCGAGAGTGGATACAATGCAAGGTGGTGAGGTAAGTGGGGTTTTGAGGGGGTAGCTTATATGGGTTGGGGTAGTTTTCAGGGCTGGGGGTTCGGGGTACTTTTCAGGGCTGGGGGTCGAGAGTTTTAGGGCTCATGGCGGGGGACGGGTAAGGGGCTGTTTTCGGGCCGAGGGGGGCAGGGGGGAGGTGGGGGGAGGTTTTAGTGGGTGGGGGATGGTATTAGGGCTCAGGGAGGTGGACTGGGATCAGAGTAGTTTGTTTGGGGGCAAGGGGTGCAGATTTTAAGGATCAGGATAGTGGGTTGAGGTAGTTTATAGGGCTGGGCGGATAAAATAGACTGCAGGAGGGCTGAATTTTAGGGCTCAGGGAAGGGTGCAGGAGTGTGATCTTTACCACACATGCCCCTTTGCCAATCATGTCTTTACCATGAAATTGCGTGGTGAAGGCATGTGTGGTAAAGACGCGGACCGCGTAGCTAAAGCATGCATTGTTGAAGCATGTCTTGTTCCATCATACAACCTTTCAGAGCACATATGGATGGACCATATGGCTTCTTGCCGAAGGCATGGTCAGAAGGGAGAACTTCAAAGATCAGGATGTCCAACAGCGACGGGGCTGCTGTAATATCATTTACACAATGAACCAATGTTGTCTTGTTGTTGAGCTGTAAAAGAAGAGGGACTAGAACGAAATAAGTGCAAAGCTGAGCACGTGCAGTGTCACAGCTATTAGTGGTGGAGTCGGTGCAGTGGTATTGTGAGATGCACTAGGAAGGAAACCCAGAGCTGCTGAGGAGTTACTTCTCTGCTGTGTGGGTCATTCACCAGACAAATCCACAAAGACCAATTGGTAGGCCTGCAGTGCGCCCTTGACCACACTGTAATGCACATTTTCACTTTTTTTTTTTAAAGCAGAGGGCATTGCCTGGTTCTGTTGGTGATTTACCATGCGTGTTCCACTTCTGAAAATAAAAGGGGGTCAATGACTATCTATTGCGTTCCTAGCAAAGAGTTATGCAAATATATTGGAATATTCCTACCAGAATTTGGAATAAACTAATTTCTTTAGTGTTGTGACATTGTTAATTTATTACATGCCTCTGCTTTTTGTATTACTTCTAGTGCATAAAAAGCTAATATACCACACGCTGAGTCAAAAATGCTAACAAAAACTTGCAGCCTAAGACCCTACTAAGCGGTACCTTAACTGTCTCAAGATAAGTATGGCAGTCTTGCTAAGAATTTCTTCCTCTCTCTCACTTATTATTGTAATGTTCTGTCGAGAAAAGCAAATACCTAAACAAACATTGTAGTCAAGTCAAGTCAAAAACCCCTTTATTCGATTAATTAAAATCTTAAAAGTATGCCATAAATATGCAATACAATTAAAAATATTTAAAAGAAGTGTATATACAAAGTAAAACATGATGTACAAATTCATATTACGATCATTAACAATCATTTACAGTGCAATTAGGTAATGTACTTCAGCTGTTTTTTAGGAGGAATGGGTTTCTTGTACCACTTTCAGTCTTGCCCTCCTACTTCTAACCGCCATGACAAAAAAGCTGGCAACACTAAACTGAGTTAAAGGGGATTCCATCAATTGTAAAAACAATAAGGCTGGTCTACACTGAATAAAGTTCATATTCTTCAGTAAAGGGAGAATAAACATTTTCCTAGCATCAAGGTACAAAGGACAAAAAAATATGAAATGCAAAGTATCTTGGGGGGAAAAGTCATCACATTTGCATGGAGCTGCAACTTCAGGTTTACTCCACCCATGCAAATCCCACAGTACCGTATGTATTTGATTAAACCGGAATTTTGTCAATAACCATCTATGGAAAGGGTTAGACACTGTAGACAGATAGGGAGACATCATTAGTGGCATGGAAACCAGAACATGACCCCTAACCGATGGTTTGTTTAGTTCTGTAGCTTCCCGCTCTGCCTCCCTTGTTCCCGCTCTGCCTCCCTTGTAATTGTAATATTTAGCTAGTCTGTTGTCTTCTTACTGTTCTCTTCCCTGACCACCTGAGTAATAGCGTAATTTCTATAGTTTCAGTAGCAAGAGTAACACAAAATTACAGAAAATATGCGAATTACGCAAGAGTAATGTAGATTTCTTCTAGGCCTCAATTACATAGCACAAGAGCAGTTTTAGCCTGGACTTAATAAGACAGGAAACCAGTAGGCATTGCCATGTGACCAGTGAAGGTCCCCACATGGCGTGTGTGACCTGAGCCCAGAAACGTTTCAGAGACATCTCACTAGTGTGAATATACAAGTCCTGCATGAGAGATGGGCGAGTCCAGCTCGCCCATCTCTCAAGAGTATTATTTGAGGTGCACAGAGGACTGCAGGGCTGGATGGAGGTATCTCATTCAGGCTTGGCTTTGTTCTCAATGGAGAATCTGTTGCACCTTCTGGAGTTGCATTCAGAGGACGGAAGAGGTCAATGCAGTGTGGGCCTTCCACCTCAGGCACACAAGACCACTGCATAAAAGGACAGGCTTCCTTGTTCAGCCTAAATATAGCCAATTATCAGGTGTGAGCTCTAAGACAGCCATTTAATCACATCCCATGCTGCATGTGGCTCAGCAAACCTTACATTTTCACCAACATTAAAGTTCATATGTTTTGTTATTCTATATCATCTATCAAACTATAAACAACTTGGTCACATAAGAATTCAAAGGAGATTGCAGAATGCTAGCTGACGTATGAAAAGGGGGATTTCACATCTTTTGTCAACTGTAAAAAGGCTTATGGAGCCAGAGAAACCGAGAGACTTACTTATCCATAATTAAGGCATTCAGCAACCTAACACACGAACAAGCTAGCAGCGAATAGACATCTAACCGACTTTGAGAAATTAGGAAAAACATTAGACATCTTCAAAGGGGTAGTGTCCAAGATATCTAAGTTTCTGACAGAAAGCACTAAACCATAAACATGGCTTTACAGGGAAAGATGGTAATATACATAAATACAGAAATAGCAGCGAAAGAATGGCTGGACTACAGCAGAGCCGCAACGAGATTTGATAAACCTTGTAGATAATCAAGGCCTCAAAAAGTTATATTCTGATACTTGACACCAGGTAGACTGACAGACAAGGGTATATATAGGCCCCTGTAGTCCTTGCAGTTCAGGGGGCTTCAACCCTTCAGAGGCCTCAGGGAAGGCCGGCCGGCCCATTGGGGCTGAGGGGTCTCGCCCCTCCACCTTTTGCCCCTCACGAACAGTGTCTGTCAGGCTGAACAAAGGTCAGCCTGACAGACTCTGTTCATTTTCAGGTCAGGCAGCCAAGAGCTAGACATGCGCTAATGTGCATGCTCTTGGCTGCCTGAGCTGGACTTTGCTGGGCGGAGGAAGACACAGCTCCTGTGAGCGTGACATCCTCAGCTTAGCAAAGGTCTCTGAGGCCCTTCCCTCAGTGATGAGAGGTAGCGTTACTGATTGCCTCACATCTGGGTGCTTCAGTTTTAAGCCCTGAAGAGCCCAGGGTCGAGTGTCAGAGTGCGTTGGGGTCAGCAGTCTCACTGACCCCATCCTATTCTGATGACATTGGGACTGCAGCCTTCCCTCATTGGCTGGCCTAAGGTCAGCCAATGAGGGAAGGCAGCAGACCCAAGCCTCCTGGAACCTCCGAGGCAGAGCTGGCTGTGGGTAAGTGTGTGCTTTTCTTAAGTTAATGTTTGGTGCGTGTGTGCTTGTATTATGAATATTTAGTTAAGAGTGTTGTGAATAGATGCATTTGTGAGAGTGTATGCGTGTGTTTGTGGGAATGCATTGCTGTGAGTGTTATGTGTATGTATGCGTGTGAGTCTGTCCAATCCACCCCTCCATCCAAAACTTACTGGCCGTCACTGCATCTGGGTCCCATCATTCAGGCCAAGGCAAATGTATATTTGTGAGATTTCGGAGACTCAGGGCCCCCTCTTTCCATTCTGCAGGGGTCCGGGGGGCATCATTTCATGTTACACCACCAGGTACAGAAGAGTACCAGGCAGTGGCTAATTTGTAAAACAATAAGTGACAGGGTCCTTGTCAGGAGGACACAGTAGTTGCACCATCCATTGCCCCTGCCGGTACTGCCAATTTCAGTACCAACACAACTACTAATCTTCACACTCTTACAACTGTGACAATTCATACTATTCAAGGCACCCAAAGCTATAAGATTGGCTTGGATGCCACGTATTATTGATTGGTAATGCATATTACAATAATGAACAGCTGTTGTTGCACTCATACCAAACTTTAGCAGACAGTGCCACCATCTGATACACTGTCACAAGTGCCGCTACTAAGAATTAAGTACCGGTGCCGAGCACCGGAAACCACTGGCTGAAATTAAGCACTAGTACCAGGCACTTGTCAGAGTCAATGTGAAGAAAGACTGGACCCAATACATTTTTGGTGGTCATGCCCAACATTGGCAGAATTATGGAAAGAAGTACTGGCAGCAATTAAAGAGATGATGGGATTCCTGATCCCAGCAGACCCAGAGGTGACGATGCTGAGAATGAGACCCAATACGTGTGAAAATATTCAACCAGAGAATGGGCACTGATCTTCCAGATGTTGATAGTGGCAAATATAGTTTTTGCCATTCTGCAACGAAACTGGAAAAAATACAAAAATCAAGCATCCGGCTCAAACAAACTGTGAATATTTCATGGTCACGTCTATTAAAGGGCTGCGTGCTCAGCAAGCGGTAAACACATTCCTAGTGTGTGGCAGGTGGCAATAGTAATGCTTTGTCCTTAAGTATCTCTTACTAACACAGTGACATTGCTGCATAGCACTGCATATGCCAGAGGTCACTATTGCCCAGTCCGAAGAATGCCTTTTAAGGTCATTGGAGGGATGGAAGGCTGTGCCAGCCCTTTGATTTTTTTTAACATCTCTAAAGCACACACTTTCCTCCCTTTTCCAGCCATGAAGATTTTATCCAAAAGCACTAAGTACGCCAAATATCCCCCAAATTGTTTATGAAAACATGTTTCTGCTTTGCAGGTAGTGTAAAAAGGTTAGATTAAGGTTATAACGTTTATCTATTTGTGGGAATGTGCTTACCTTTCCACGTCACCTCTAGTTAATTTTAGGATGGTAAAATGAATGCTCTGTGGCAGCACCATAACTACTGATTAACCAATTATTATGTAGTGTTCCTTATAAGGTCAGAAACAGTACTAGATGAGCCGGTTGTTGTCTTCTAAGAGTTATGCATTTGACCTACACAACTGTAGTGCAGAGACAGGCACTACTCTGGAACATGTACGTGTGAGGGAGGGGCGGTGTACGTTGGTAATGGAGGTTAAGGTGTATACAGAGCAGTGGAGGGATGATCGGACAGCCGACCAATAAAGGGGAGGGGCATTATCCATGCTAGAGGAAGGCAGCGGCAGCTCCTTTGCTAAGGCGAAGTAGCACCGCACGACAGGAAAAACAAAATGACAATACCACTATGATATTATCATTTTGTTTTTCTGAAGGCTCTGAAGGTGCGGGTGGGGCTGCCCACAGAGAAAGGGGGAGTGGTGAGGACTTTGTAAGTGCGAATGATGGTTTGGCTGGCCGTCTTGGGCCTGCCAAACTGTTTTGCGCACTTAGCATGTTCTCCACCGGGCTGCATTGCACAGCCTGAGTGGAGGATATTCACAGACTCAGAACCACGGCGCTCAGACCAATCACGACGCTGCTGTCATGCTGGTGACAAAGCGAAACAAAAGGGGATGATGGACGGAGCGTTTGAGCAAATCAAACACTCACCCCCAGTCAACTGATCTGGGTTTAATCCATCACCATTCTTTAGCTCACTCCGCCACCCCAGTTCAGACAGGGCCATATGCAAATCAGTCTGACCCTGTGCCTCATGGGAACAGTCCAGCCCGAACTGCCAAGCCATGTCTTCGCTGGACTGGAAACAAGGATCCTGGGACCGGTTTCGGATTCATAATCCTCATCAGCCAGGCTATCTTGAATCCAGTGACCAAGTGAGCAAGGGACTCACGTCTGAGCATACCCTGCCAACTTAGAGCGAACAAAGCGAAACAAAAGGGGATGATGGACGGAGCGTTTCATGCTGGTGACAACATAATCTCAATGAAAATAGCCTAAAACTCAGTTATTTCTCAAAAAATTCTTTCTACAGAAGACCAACACCTTGTTTCTGTTTATCTCGGTATATTTATTTATACCCTTTTTACTTTATGTAATTTGTTTTGAATCTCATACATTAGTGTGCAGAGAAAGTAAAAAACATCAATATTTCACAACAAAATCCCAAACATATCCAAAACATTTCGTTATCAAATTCAAATCATATATAAAATAACCGTGCTCTCAAGGACAATATCCTAAACAATACAAACAATAATTTAAAAAAAATATTGTCATCAAACAAGAACAATTGTTTTGCAATTCTGAATTTGCAACATTCAACCTAAACAAGAAAAATATTTCTATTTTGAATATCTTGATTATACAGTATTTCACTATAATCAATACATTTTGGACAAGGAAAACATTTGTGTTTTAAATCCCTTAATTATACAGTGAATACATTCAAAATCAATGTCTTAGCCTATTTAGCCAATATGACAGCATTGTCATTGGCTAGGGGAGTCTGCTTCCTGCTCAACCGAAGAGGACAGAGGAGAAGCGGCAGGCAGCATGTAAGTGACTTTTTCTTTTTTCGTAACCCCCCGCCCCACCACTACTGCCCCGTAGCAGCCGCTACTGGACTTGGAGCCCTTGTCAACCTTGCTACACTACTGGGCATGTTACACTGAACTAGCTTTACAGAAATAACACATGGGCACCACACTGCCTTGAATGAAAGGGAACCGAATATGAACCCTTTGCCAGAAAGGAAATTATTTTTAGTGTTGTTCTAACAGCTGACATTGGAAATCTCAAATGTCTGTGCATGGGAACTGCTTCTTCATTAACACGTCTTATTGCAAATCAACAAAAAGTGGCACTCTTGCATATAAACACAATTAGAACAATTAAGGCGATGCTAGGAAATGTCTTCACACATTTCTCAGCTTCGAAAACAAAGCACCATTGTGTACAACCTTACAATGTGCTCCTGAAAAGCAGAGCTCAAATGGCTGGATGTGCCCAAGCTGGGAAAGATGTCCAAATGTCTGTTCACTGTGATTGGCCTTGAACAAAACAATGCAGGACGTTCATACTTGAACCAATTTGCTGATGAATGAAAATGTCAGATAATGGGACCATGTCGACAGATTTATTCTAATAACCCAAAGAAAGATTGAACTGCATCTGCTATGAAATCTGTTAGAGGAAATATAATTTGCTAATCTTTAGCACTAGGAAGTGCTGGTGCGTAAATATGTTCACTTCATATGAAAAATGTTCATAAACAAATAAGCAGAATGTCCGCAGGAGACATTACCATGCTGAGAATGTCCTCCTCAAAACGCGACAATGACGATGGTTGTGGCATCAAAATAAGTCACCAGCATGTTAGAGCCTGCTGGTTGTATAAACACAGCAACCATTAATTTGCATTTTACTTTAATTTATAAGGCATAACTAAATGTATCTACAAAATATTGACAGTCATTATATTTTCTTTTGGTTATTTAAAAAATATATATTTATTGAGTATTTTAACAAACGATGCAGACATACCAATGTTAGTATTAGGTACATTCAAAGGTGCACAATGTGAACAAAGCAGTACATATCCACTTATCACAGGTATTCATGATTATGTAAGCGTCTGTCTAGACCGCTCATATGGTCACAAGTACTCTTAGAAAGCTCGGTTGGCTATAAATATCTACATATATCTGACAAGTTAGGCACCCATCAAGTTAGGGTAAGTTTGAACAGAACCAAACCTTGTGAAAAATGAACACAGACTAGTGGGTGGTGGTGGGCCATCACCACTGGTTAATTGGCTCATCAGGGGGCAAAGAGAGCAGTGTGAAACATGCATTTGGAATGAATGTGTGTGTGAAGGGCTACAATACAGGCGTACGCGGCAATGCACACATAAACTTGATTTTGTTAGTTATTCGACTTATGTAACAACAGAGGTGGATTTCCACATATCGTGTAGATCGATCTCAGTTGGTTCCATTGTTTGCGTTGAGAGAATCTCATATCAGGCCGGTTCAAGGCTTATCAAACAAAAGCATGCTGTCCCCCCTTGTGCTCTGTTGCAGTCTCAATCATTACCAAATTTGCATGGGATGATGCAGCCAAAAGTACTTACCCTACGTACATCGTTGATAGAAACTTGATCCACTTCCGGTGTGTGTGAGAGGCATTGCCTTAAGGCAATGACTCAAATGGTCCTGCAATTCCTCTACATATTCCCAAGGAGATCTCTCAGGCTTAGATGACAAATATTCATTCTATCAAAACCAGAGGGGGTGTAGGCACAACTGCTTTTGAGCAGTGCTTTGTAATTGTTAAAGGTGTTTGGCCCCCATAAGGAAGGATACCTCAATGAGAACTGTCTGATTTGTTCTGAAAATTATTCTTCAGATCTTGGGTAAAAATTATTGGTAAGCAAACTTTCTATAGTAGACAAGGGGTATGCACCACAAACAGTACATGCAGCTATACTGTATTGCTTAGTGGAACTCCTAGTTCTTAAACAAAAAATGGTATGCTGCCTGAAATTCACCGACCTCCCTTGCTTATAACCAGGATAGTAAGATAAGTGACATGTGGTTTTCTGTACTCATCACTGACATTTTATATTCTACTCCCTGTGAGGAGTACATAGCCGACTACAAAGTCTTTTGGGAGGCATATTGCTGTTGTCTTTCTGGGTCTAGAGTGCAAAGAGAAGTTGGCAGATGAGCATCAATGATTGGGTTATAGCATCCATTTTCTGCTGGTTCACAAAACGGATATTTTGGATTCTAAGAGATTTTCTGCCAAAGGACTTCTTCTCCCTGGTAACTGAAGCTCACTCAACAGTCTTCATAGTTATAAAAAAGATAATCTTTGAAAAAATACACGGGTTGTAAAAAGCCATATTTAAATGAATCCCAGACATCCTAGACAAACAATACACAGACCTAGAAGGATACATTATATTTGTAATAAATCATAATAACTTGAGAAAAGGAGCTTTCTGATTGATGAAATGGCAGCTGGACCTGGGAGGTCCCACAATGAGGAAAGGTCGCTACCACAGGCATCTGGACTCTTGTTACACTCTGTCTGTTGATTTTTTGACACAAATTCACCTACCTGATCTTCTTGTCTGCAGATAGTCTGGCAACATAACTTAGGACATACTTGCCAATCATATAAGCATTGAGGTGACATGTGGTGAGTTGGGTTTTTGTCCCTAGCTTATACAACATTGTGATTTGCATTGTAGGGATTCTGGTTATGATCTTGTAGCAAGACATAGGCAAGTATTTTCAGTTTCCTCAAATTTTAGAATGAAGTCAGTAGCATCCCTACTGTCAGAGGCCAGGACCTCTTCATCAATTGCCAGCATTTACAGGCTGTTTCACAAGTCATTCTTCAAGAGCCAAGGTATATTTATGATGTAATTACAGATACAGCACCATCGCTTGACAATGTTGCCCCAATTTTGGATTACAGCAACATTGCACCATTTGATGTACCTTTCTCGGTCGAGCCTGTGAAGCGCATGCGCTGCTCTGTGGAATTCTGTATAGGCGTATGGAATTAAAGCCCTGCCCACTCTCCACCCATATTTGGCATTGGCTTGTGTCATGGGCCTTCATAAATGCTGGCTTCTGATTCGTTAATAGGCTTGATAGTCCCGCCTTAGTATCGCCTTGTCTTCATTTGGAACCTCCCATGAGGACTTGCCCTTTTGCTTCGGTTGTTACACTGTATGTCTTTTTTAGTCTGTAAGCACTATTTTCTTTAATAAATTTCTCCTACTGCAGGCATGACATGCTTTCCTGCAACATTCATCGCGCAATGTGCGCTTTTAAATTCCAAGCAGTCCGGGACAATGGCGGCTGCTTCTTTGAAGTGAAATAGGTCTCACATTTAGAAGAGGTTGCAATATTGGCATAGTAAATGACAATAACTTTTATTTATGTGTCAATTAGCAAAACAGATAAATAAAAGGCATTGTCATTTACAATGCCAATAGCTTAAACCCTCGCAAATACAAGACCTATTGCATTTCAAATGCTTGTTTCATTTATTTTCAATCCTAAAGAAACGACCTGGGTTTGCAATGTCCAGAGAGTATGCAGACCAGAAAAAGTGCTGTGACCAGTCCACCAGGATGATTTTCTAGAATACTTACCTTATGTTCATTGTTGCTCACACCGTGTTTTGTGAATAGTTATATGTTTAATTTCAACTAGAATTTGCCATTCACATAAAACACTTTGATTTATCTGGCAAAGAATTTAATTCTATGTGAATGTTCTGCAACATTGTTAAGTATTAAGATATTTCACCAATAAATAACACATCATTGAGTAAACATTTTAATATCTCCTTCTGTAATTCCTTTCTTTCCCTTCTATGCCCCATCTAGGAATTCCCCATTCAGTGGGCTACCACTTAATAGCTTTTGTGCACATTTTGTGGCCATATAAATTACATTTTTAAGGCTAGCCACTTATTGGAATGTAGGATCTCAGCACTCGGCATGGGTTCCTCGAACCGTGCTGATTGTGGTGCCTGTGAACTGTGGATGGAGCCTGACTAACCATAAATGGGAAGATGGAGTAGCAGTACACATGTGAATTCTGCAATTTCTGAGTTTTTCACTTTCAGCAACTGACAATACTCTGTGTTCCTTCTGACATTGATTTACAGAATGGCATCGCATTAGCCGGGAGCACTCAAAGGCAGCACAATTAACGAGTGGCATAAGATTGAGCTGACTGTAGCCTGAGAGAAAAAAGAAGAGGAAGAGAGATGATCTTGACTCTACATTAAGGGCATAGGGGCACTACTGCTATCGAATGATGCACAGTGAGAGAACTGAAAGGTGCTCCACTTCTCAGATCTCTCTGGTAGCTAACTCAACAATGGGACGCACCAATTGACAAGAGAAAAAGTTGTTTAATGGGTAAGTTGAAGCATCTGTTCCATGCCCTGAAAAAACATTAAACTTTGGAAGGCTTCTTATTAACGTCTCACTATTGATCTGCTAGCATGATCTTCTGCAGATGTACTTTATTTGCACATTCATACATTTTTCATAATAATTAATATTGTTTCATGGAATGTGAAGGGGTTGAGTAACCCAGTTAAAAGACAAAAAAGTCTTACTAATTTTTCTACATTAAACATTTGCATTGCTTTAATGCAAGAAACACATTGTATTGAACATGAGTCTCTTGCGCTTAAAAACAGTGGGGTGGGGGTAATATTCATTTATCATTTGCTGGCTCTCACAAAGTAGTATTTCTGTTCTCTAACATGTACGAAGGGACCCCCTCAAAAGGTAAATTTGGCCCAGGAACAGAGGGGAGCATAAGCACTGCAATGTGAGGACGTTCCTGCAATGGCCTTATATTTTAATTTGTACAATTACTTCTATACATTTTCTATTTGGGTGATAAATACAAACATACTAAATAGGTTCAAAACATTACAAAATTTTATTTTTTAAGTTTTTCAATTCATTTAAATACTAATTTTCATCACAAAAATCACAAAGGAAAAAATTACAATTCATATCAAAACCCTGACAAAAGACAGAGGAATCATCAATATATACAACACAATTAATATATAAAAATTATAACCCCTTGGTAACAAACATATCTCTCAACATCCTCACATGCTAACAATCATACCACACTCAACCTCATATTCAAATGGAGAAGGAACTGAATAGATAATAAGCAGAATAACAATGCTAAAATATTGGCCCCCAGATGTACTATTGGGCCATCGCAGCAGGTCTACGCGCGTTTCGGCAGCACTCGGCCGCCTTCATCAGGACCTTTTCCTCGTGATACAATCAATACCAAGGGATCTGAAAAATATATATACAACAAATCACCATTTTGTTACCACCCAAGAAAGTAAGATCTTCTAACAGGATTAATTAATTCACTGTGTTACATGAACCAGAAGCTCATCAACTCGACCACAAACTAAGACATCATACAATGAAACATATAGTACATATGATCAATAAGAAAGGACACATTTAATCTAAGTTATCTAAGCAAGGGGCTACACGGGTGCATAAGTCAGACTTACATAATCGTGTGGCAATAAAACATGTACCCAATGGTTACGAATTAAGTTAGGGCCATACCCGGGTAATCCCGTTTTTCAGATACCTCTGTCAGTGAGCTTACCAATTAGCACCAACGGCAGTAGAGTCAGGGAGGACCGGCTCTCACAATATTCATAGGGCAGGATGTCCTGTTTGTCCTTGAAGTGGCTATAAGCAGAGAATTACATATTTTAGCCAAACAGACCTCTTAGTGTGCAGCTCATTCGAGAAAAGACCAAGAGAGAGGCCCGTATTTATTGGACATCCATTACGTCCTTAAAGGAGTATACCTTTAATGGTAGTTGGAGACCCGGTGTGGCAGATGGTTCCTAGATTTTCGAATTCATGGAGTGGTTTAAGACAAAGACGGTCAGCGGGATGTCAGTTAAAATTCCTACCGTAATCTATAATGAAAAAAAAGGATGAAGAATCCGATTAAGTTAGCGAGCACATGCTACTAGGGTGTGCGTTTGAAAAGGGGCTGCCGGGTGAGTTCTTACTTCAATTTATTATAAAGGACACATATGGTAGAAAGGCACATTCGTGAATGTGCTCGCCGTCATCTGTGATGATAAAAGAATAAAAAAACCGAATAAATGAACATCCACATGTTGCTAAAGTCAATGTTTGAAGCAAGGCATACACAATAAGTCCTTACTTCAATTTGATTAGAGAAACTTATTCATGAAGACAGCACCCTCGTGGGTAAAGTTGCTCCGTAGTCTGCGTCCCTAGAGTGTGGGGTAGGAATATGGTATATTATATGCGGATGGCTAGCATAAAACAACTCATAATCCACTCGACATGTCAAGATCATTCAGTAATCGACCTTCACACCCACACTAGACATGGTGGGAACTGAAGTTGGGATTTTTGAAAAGAATGTCCTCCAAGACATAGCACGAGTTATAAGAAATCCCTACAAACCAACAACCAATCTCTCTGCCATAGAAACTACCTCCTTGAATGAATTAAAAACTAATTCATCAATTGTCATTAAACCCTGCGATAAGGGTGGGGGCATTGCTGTCTTTGACAAAGGAAACTATGACGCCAAAATGTTGGAGATGCTGGCTGTGACTGAACATTACAGACCAGCACAACGCAGGGAACTGGAAAGACTGAACAGACACATCCAGGAATTGACTCAGGGGGCACTCACAGAGGGTTTCATTTGTGAGGATGAATACGATTTCCTCAACAAAACAACCCCTGTCACCTCTGTGCTATATGGTCTCCCGAAGACACATAAATCGGAAAGTGATCCTCCTATGCGTCCTATCATTTCAACCATTGGCTCTAATACAGAGCCGTTGTCGAAGTATGTAGATAAGTTCTTGAGCCCCTTAATCCAAAAGTACAAATCCTACATTCGTGACACAGGGGACATTATTAATAAAATAGAGGGCCTCCCTTTCAACCCAGAGACGGACATTCTTGTGACGCTCGACATTGAGGCATTGTACACCAACATCCCTCAATGTCGGGCGTTACGATCAGTGTCCGATCTCCTCAAGAGATACCCATCGGATCGCCCTGATGCCTTCATTCTTCAATGTCTGGAGATTGTACTGATGAATAATTTCTTTGAATACGACGGTAAACTCTTCAAACAAATTAAGGGTACATCAATGGGGGCTTCCTGTGCTCCATCTGTGGCCAATGCATTCATGGGAGAGTGGGAGCTCAGGAACATTCATAACGAACTGGCCCCGTTTTTTGAAAATATCTTTGTTTGGAAGCGTTTTATTGATGACATTTTTTTTATTTGGAGTGGACCGGAAGAACTTTTGCAAACATTTTTTCTTTGGCTCAATGCAAGTGATACCAACCTGAAGTTTACCATGAACTTTAGCACAAGTAAAGTAGACTTCCTTGACATTAGCATTGAAGGGACCAATGGATGCCTGACAGTAAGTCTATACAGGAAAAGTACAGCTAAAAATACTATCCTAGAATATAACAGCTACCACCCGAACTGTCAGAAGGACTCTGTACCTTTCGGGGAATTCTTACGAATTCGCAGAAATTGTACAGATATTTCTTCCTTTCATTTACATGGAGACGCACTCAGGGAAAGACTACTCAAGAGAGGCTATCCACGTCGCCTTGTGCGACATGCTTACAAACGAGCCAAATATTACGATAGGTCGGCACTCCTTCAGGGTAACAAACGTGTCAAACAAGAGCGGATCACATGTGTGATCGATCATTCAACTCTGAACTTTAAGATCCGGAACATCATAAATAAAAATTGGAGAATTCTTAACATAGATGACAATGTTCCTGTGCTCCCACTACCTATGCTCGCATACAGGAGGAACAAGAATTTACGAGACATGCTAGTCCACTCGAGATCACTGGCAAAGAGCCCGTTTTCCAATCAGCCTTCCATTACAGGCCTTCCAGCAGTGACAGGCAATCACAGGTGTGGTTCTTGCCACGCCTGTGACTCAGCCATTACTTCGGATACAATTACTTATAATGAAAGACACATCAAACTGCGATTTTTGACTAACTGTCGCAGTAGTAACATTGTGTATATCATGTTCTGTGACTGTGGATTGGCTTATGTTGGTGAGACAGGCCGTGAGTTTCGTGTCCGCTTCAGTGAACACAAGTCTGCCATCAGGACTAAAAAGCTGACAGCCCCACTGGTTCAGCATTGCTTGGAGAAATCTCACAAAGAAAATGAGATCAAATGGTGCATTTTGGAAAAAGTGACACCTAAACCGGGCCAAGTAAATGAGATTACACGGAAGAAACGAGAGACCTTTTGGATTTTCCATTTGGACACCGTGAAACGTGGTCTGAATGAAGAGTTATCTTGGTATGGAACCAAGTGAACAGAATTCTAAAACCCCACTTGCGACATATTATCCATCAGATAATATTTGTTTCTGAACTCACATCAGGCGGCTTGTCTCTGATGCCTTCCCGCCACCAATACTGTCCCTTTAGGTGTATCTGACATCTGAAAGATGCTTGTTCAAATAATATGGGCGTCTTTAACTTTTATTGTGCAGTTGGTTGATAATAAAAAATCCTTCATAAAAAAGTTTTGACCTCCCGGTTAGTTAACATTATTTTAGATAATAATTTTCAGATACCTGTTTCTTGTTAGACGCGGCAATCTTAGTATGCCCGTTTTTATCATCACCAAGTTTAGGCTTATTAGAGATTATATCTGGCACGAGCATGGGCAGACGGAGGTATGTCATAGTCCCTTGTTGGTGTTTACAAACGGAGTTGAGTCCCTTATTGATGTCTAAGCGTGGGGATGCTTGCGCCTTACAGCATGATGGCGTCTGGAAAGGTAGTCCACTTTCTATGCTTATGATGTAGGACGCCGGTCTGACATTATCTGAAAGCGACTCGCCATGTGACACTGGGATTCGCCGACCGCATTTAAAACAGGGAAGACTTCCCAGTTTAGTCGTTTGTTGGCAGTTGAGACAGACGGTGCGGAGACACGATGCTACAAGTATAGTTGCAAGGTAAGCGGACTAGAGTAGTGCGAGCTCGCTAATACCGAGTGCCGACCCTGCAATGCACCGAATTGTTTGTTTACGGCTGGCTTTCACACTTGCCATGAACTTTACTCGTAAGAGAATATAGACACCCTGTTCACGATAGCGTGTTAATGAACCCTATCGCCTTTCCTTTTTTTATTAAAAGAACGCAAGGTGTGAGAATTATCCATTTCAAAGCACCCCCTTTCTTTTTTCGGGGGGTTTCTCGACCGCATTAAACTCGGGAGCATTACTGAATGATCTTGACATGTCGAGTGGATTATGAGTTGTTTTATGCTAGCCATCCGCATATAATATACCATATTCCTACCCCACACTCTAGGGACGCAGACTACGGAGCAACTTTACCCACGAGGGTGCTGTCTTCATGAATAAGTTTCTCTAATCAAATTGAAGTAAGGACTTATTGTGTATGCCTTGCTTCAAACATTGACTTTAGCAACATGTGGATGTTCATTTATTCGGTTTTTTTATTCTTTTATCATCACAGATGACGGCGAGCACATTCACGAATGTGCCTTTCTACCATATGTGTCCTTTATAATAAATTGAAGTAAGAACTCACCCGGCAGCCCCTTTTCAAACGCACACCCGAGTAGCATGTGCTCGCTAACTTAATCGGATTCTTCATCCTTTTTTTTCATTATAGATTACGGTAGGAATTTTAACTGACATCCCGCTGACCGTCTTTGTCTTAAACCACTCCATGAATTCGAAAATCTAGGAACCATCTGCCACACCGGGTCTCCAACTACCATTAAAGGTATACTCCTTTAAGGACGTAATGGATGTCCAATAAATACGGGCCTCTCTCTTGGTCTTTTCTCGAATGAGCTGCACACTAAGAGGTCTGTTTGGCTAAAATATGTAATTCTCTGCTTATAGCCACTTCAAGGACAAACAGGACATCCTGCCCTATGAATATTGTGAGAGCCGGTCCTCCCTGACTCTACTGCCGTTGGTGCTAATTGGTAAGCTCACTGACAGAGGTATCTGAAAAACGGGATTACCCGGGTATGGCCCTAACTTAATTCGTAACCATTGGGTACATGTTTTATTGCCACACGATTATGTAAGTCTGACTTATGCACCCGTGTAGCCCCTTGCTTAGATAACTTAGATTAAATGTGTCCTTTCTTATTGATCATATGTACTATATGTTTCATTGTATGATGTCTTAGTTTGTGGTCGAGTTGATGAGCTTCTGGTTCATGTAACACAGTGAATTAATTAATCCTGTTAGAAGATCTTACTTTCTTGGGTGGTAACAAAATGGTGATTTGTTGTATATATATTTTTCAGATCCCTTGGTATTGATTGTATCACGAGGAAAAGGTCCTGATGAAGGCGGCCGAGTGCTGCCGAAACGCGCGTAGACCTGCTGCGATGGCCCAATAGTACATCTGGGGGCCAATATTTTAGCATTGTTATTCTGCTTATTATCTATTCAGTTCCTTCTCCATTTGAATATGAGGTTGAGTGTGGTATGATTGTTAGCATGTGAGGATGTTGAGAGATATGTTTGTTACCAAGGGGTTATAATTTTTATATATTAATTGTGTTGTATATATTGATGATTCCTCTGTCTTTTGTCAGGGTTTTGATATGAATTGTAATTTTTTCCTTTGTGATTTTTGTGATGAAAATTAGTATTTAAATGAATTGAAAAACTTAAAAAATAAAATTTTGTAATGTTTTGAACCTATTTAGTATGTTTGTATTTATCACCCAAATAGAAAATGTATAGAAGTAATTGTACAAATTAAAATATAAGGCCATTGCAGGAACGTCCTCACATTGCAGTGCTTATGCTCCCCTCTGTTCCTGGGCCAAATTTACCTTTTGAGGGGGTCCCTTCGTACATGTTGGTTACTTTCGCGGTTTTTGAACCGTGGGATTTCTTATATTAAATCTTTGTCATTTATTGCTTTTTTGTATTGTTTCACTGTGCTGCAGGTTTCAGTTTGTTCTCACGTGACCACTTTTTAGGACAGTTAATTAAACTTCTAAATTTCTTCCTTACATTTGACTTACCGGGTATTTTAGGCAGTTCTTGTCCCGACAGGACTGCACTTGGGAGGAAGGAGAGGGGAGTCAGAATCCATCATGGATAACTTCCAGACCTTTGGGTTTACCGATGAGGATTTCAATACACTTATGGGAAAACTAGCAGGAGACAGTGGCCCAGTACCTTCCCACCAAATAGGTAATAGTGAATGGCAGAATCTCCTTAACATGCGCAAAAGATTAAAACGTATAGAATCACACGCATTCTATATGTTTGAATATCTTAAAGCAGGTGTCATTCCTTCAGGCCTGAGAGTCCGAAACGCCCCCGCTCTCTTTATCGACGTCAAAAAGTTCCTGGAGCGGTGGTCATTAATCTCCAACCGCTGCTCCAGGGACTGGATGATGTTGATTATTGAAACAGCAAAAGATGTGGCATCCACTCTTTTACAGGAGATCAATGATCTTGAGGCAAAACTTAGTGCATCAACGGCGGTGGAGGAAGGCAAAGACTGTCTTGAAAAAATAAAAACTGAAATGACAGACTTTGAAACCTACCTTACCAACAAAAAGATGGAGAAGTTAAAGAAGGATATTAGATGGTTCACGAGAGAGAAAGTTTACCCCTACTTAACGTCTAATTACTACCAGGAGACACCACAAAGTAATCCTAACACCAATTCTAATGGGTACTCGGGAAGAAGATATACCAACTTCTCCGACTCGGGGTCCTCCGGCTCGGAAGGGGAAAACTATCAGGACACCAATTACAGTCACCCAAACCCTGGCCCATTTAGAGGCAGATCCAACCAACGCCCATTTCATGGAAGGGGTTTTTTACCCCGGGGCCAATTCAGGGGGAGGAATGTTCGGTGGCAAGACCAGGCAACCCATGCCCAGATGAGCCCTCAACCTCCACAGCAATACATGCGAACTCGCAATCAACAGTATTGGTGGTAGAGGTACCGGGAGAGTGTAACCCCAGACTGACCCATGACTTACCTATTTATAATTTGTCCAGTGTGGATCTCAAACCGGAGGATGTGAAAGTATTAAGTAGGGGACTTTCATTTGTACCGAGTATCCACCTGAATAAATTTAAATTACACCAGGACCTCTTTGCCTTTTTTCGCAAAATTAGACTTAACAAATTCTTCACTAACCGTCCCCGGATAGAGGATGATAACAACTTGTCAGGATGTAAACCTCCATCGACCTTCACACCCACACTAGACATGGTGGGAACTGAAGTTGGGATTTTTGAAAAGAATGTCCTCCAAGACATAGCACGAGTTATAAGAAATCCCTACAAACCAACAACCAATCTCTCTGCCATAGAAACTACCTCCTTGAATGAATTAAAAACTAATTCATCAATTGTCATTAAACCCTGCGATAAGGGTGGGGGCATTGCTGTCTTTGACAAAGGAAACTATGACGCCAAAATGTTGGAGATGCTGGCTGTGACTGAACATTACAGACCAGCACAACGTAGGGAACTGGAAAGACTGAACAGACACATCCAGGAATTGACTCAGGGGGCACTCACAGAGGGTTTCATTTGTGAGGATGAATACGATTTCCTCAACAAAACAACCCCTGTCACCTCTGTGCTATATGGTCTCCCGAAGACACATAAATCGGAAAGTGATCCTCCTATGCGTCCTATCATTTCAACCATTGGCTCTAATACAGAGCCGTTGTCGAAGTATGTAGATAAGTTCTTGAGCCCCTTAATCCAAAAGTACAAATCCTACATTCGTGACACAGGGGACATTATTAATAAAATAGAGGGCCTCCCTTTCAACCCAGAGACGGACATTCTTGTGACGCTCGACATTGAGGCATTGTACACCAACATCCCTCAATGTCGGGCGTTACGATCAGTGTCCGATCTCCTCAAGAGATACCCATCGGATCGCCCTGATGCCTTCATTCTTCAATGTCTGGAGATTGTACTGATGAATAATTTCTTTGAATACGACGGTAAACTCTTCAAACAAATTAAGGGTACATCAATGGGGGCTTCCTGTGCTCCATCTGTGGCCAATGCATTCATGGGAGAGTGGGAGCTCAGGAACATTCATAACGAACTGGCCCCGTTTTTTGAAAATATCTTTGTTTGGAAGCGTTTTATTGATGACATTTTTTTTATTTGGAGTGGACCGGAAGAACTTTTGCAAACATTTTTTCTTTGGCTCAATGCAAGTGATACCAACCTGAAGTTTACCATGAACTTTAGCACAAGTAAAGTAGACTTCCTTGACATTAGCATTGAAGGGACCAATGGATGCCTGACAGTAAGTCTATACAGGAAAAGTACAGCTAAAAATACTATCCTAGAATATAACAGCTACCACCCGAACTGTCAGAAGGACTCTGTACCTTTCGGGGAATTCTTACGAATTCGCAGAAATTGTACAGATATTTCTTCCTTTCATTTACATGGAGACGCACTCAGGGAAAGACTACTCAAGAGAGGCTATCCACGTCGCCTTGTGCGACATGCTTACAAACGAGCCAAATATTACGATAGGTCGGCACTCCTTCAGGGTAACAAACGTGTCAAACAAGAGCGGATCACATGTGTGATCGATCATTCAACTCTGAACTTTAAGATCCGGAACATCATAAATAAAAATTGGAGAATTCTTAACATAGATGACAATGTTCCTGTGCTCCCACTACCTATGCTCGCATACAGGAGGAACAAGAATTTACGAGACATGCTAGTCCACTCGAGATCACTGGCAAAGAGCCCGTTTTCCAATCAGCCTTCCATTACAGGCCTTCCAGCAGTGACAGGCAATCACAGGTGTGGTTCTTGCCACGCCTGTGACTCAGCCATTACTTCGGATACAATTACTTATAATGAAAGACACATCAAACTGCGATTTTTGACTAACTGTCGCAGTAGTAACATTGTGTATATCATGTTCTGTGACTGTGGATTGGCTTATGTTGGTGAGACAGGCCGTGAGTTTCGTGTCCGCTTCAGTGAACACAAGTCTGCCATCAGGACTAAAAAGCTGACAGCCCCACTGGTTCAGCATTGCTTGGAGAAATCTCACAAAGAAAATGAGATCAAATGGTGCATTTTGGAAAAAGTGACACCTAAACCGGGCCAAGTAAATGAGATTACACGGAAGAAACGAGAGACCTTTTGGATTTTCCATTTGGACACCGTGAAACGTGGTCTGAATGAAGAGTTATCTTGGTATGTAACCAAGTGAACAGAATTCTAAAACCCCACTTGCGACATATTATCCATCAGATAATATTTGTTTCTGAACTCACATCAGGCGGCTTGTCTCTGATGCCTTCCCGCCACCAATACTGTCCCTTTAGGTGTATCTGACATCTGAAAGATGCTTGTTCAAATAATATGGGCGTCTTTAACTTTTATTGTGCAGTTGGTTGATAATAAAAAATCCTTCATAAAAAAGTTTTGACCTCCCGGTTAGTTAACATTATTTTAGATAATAATTTTCAGATACCTGTTTCTTGTTAGACGCGGCAATCTTAGTATGCCCGTTTTTATCATCACCAAGTTTAGGCTTATTAGAGATTATATCTGGCACGAGCATGGGCAGACGGAGGTATGTCATAGTCCCTTGTTGGTGTTTACAAACGGAGTTGAGTCCCTTATTGATGTCTAAGCGTGGGGATGCTTGCGCCTTACAGCATGATGGCGTCTGGAAAGGTAGTCCACTTTCTATGCTTATGATGTAGGACGCCGGTCTGACATTATCTGAAAGCGACTCGCCATGTGACACTGGGATTCGCCGACCGCATTTAAAACAGGGAAGACTTCCCAGTTTAGTCGTTTGTTGGCAGTTGAGACAGACGGTGCGGAGACACGATGCTACAAGTATAGTTGCAAGGTAAGCGGACTAGAGTAGTGCGAGCTCGCTAATACCGAGTGCCGACCCTGCAATGCACCGAATTGTTTGTTTACGGCTGGCTTTCACACTTGCCATGAACTTTACTCGTAAGAGAATATAGACACCCTGTTCACGATAGCGTGTTAATGAACCCTATCGCCTTTCCTTTTTTTATTAAAAGAACGCAAGGTGTGAGAATTATCCATTTCAAAGCACCCCCTTTCTTTTTTCGGGGGGTTTCTCGACCGCATTAAACTCGGGAGCATTACTGAATGATCTTGACATGTCGAGTGGATTATGAGTTGTTTTATGCTAGCCATCCGCATATAATATACCATATTCCTACCCCACACTCTAGGGACGCAGACTACGGAGCAACTTTACCCACGAGGGTGCTGTCTTCATGAATAAGTTTCTCTAATCAAATTGAAGTAAGGACTTATTGTGTATGCCTTGCTTCAAACATTGACTTTAGCAACATGTGGATGTTCATTTATTCGGTTTTTTTATTCTTTTATCATCACAGATGACGGCGAGCACATTCACGAATGTGCCTTTCTACCATATGTGTCCTTTATAATAAATTGAAGTAAGAACTCACCCGGCAGCCCCTTTTCAAACGCACACCCTAGTAGCATGTGCTCGCTAACTTAATCGGATTCTTCATCCTTTTTTTTCATTATAGATTACGGTAGGAATTTTAACTGACATCCCGCTGACCGTCTTTGTCTTAAACCACTCCATGAATTCGAAAATCTAGGAACCATCTGCCACACCGGGTCTCCAACTACCATTAAAGGTATACTCCTTTAAGGACGTAATGGATGTCCAATAAATACGGGCCTCTCTCTTGGTCTTTTCTCGAATGAGCTGCACACTAAGAGGTCTGTTTGGCTAAAATATGTAATTCTCTGCTTATAGCCACTTCAAGGACAAACAGGACATCCTGCCCTATGAATATTGTGAGAGCCGGTCCTCCCTGACTCTACTGCCGTTGGTGCTAATTGGTAAGCTCACTGACAGAGGTATCTGAAAAACGGGATTACCCGGGTATGGCCCTAACTTAATTCGTAACCATTGGGTACATGTTTTATTGCCACACGATTATGTAAGTCTGACTTATGCACCCGTGTAGCCCCTTGCTTAGATAACTTAGATTAAATGTGTCCTTTCTTATTGATCATATGTACTATATGTTTCATTGTATGATGTCTTAGTTTGTGGTCGAGTTGATGAGCTTCTGGTTCATGTAACACAGTGAATTAATTAATCCTGTTAGAAGATCTTACTTTCTTGGGTGGTAACAAAATGGTGATTTGTTGTATATATATTTTTCAGATCCCTTGGTATTGATTGTATCACGAGGAAAAGGTCCTGATGAAGGCGGCCGAGTGCTGCCGAAACGCGCGTAGACCTGCTGCGATGGCCCAATAGTACATCTGGGGGCCAATATTTTAGCATTGTTATTCTGCTTATTATCTATTCAGTTCCTTCTCCATTTGAATATGAGGTTGAGTGTGGTATGATTGTTAGCATGTGAGGATGTTGAGAGATATGTTTGTTACCAAGGGGTTATAATTTTTATATATTAATTGTGTTGTATATATTGATGATTCCTCTGTCTTTTGTCAGGGTTTTGATATGAATTGTAATTTTTTCCTTTGTGATTTTTGTGATGAAAATTAGTATTTAAATGAATTGAAAAACTTAAAAAATAAAATTTTGTAATGTTTTGAACCTATTTAGTATGTTTGTATTTATCACCCAAATAGAAAATGTATAGAAGTAATTGTACAAATTAAATATAAGGCCATTGCAGGTATTTCTGTTCTCTGTCATAGGACAGAGAACAGAAATAAGTATCTCAGGCGCATGATAATAAAGGTTGTTGGCTCCTTCTAAACCTTAGAATGAATACTTCTTGTTTAACCCTACTAAATATTTATGGTCTTGTTTGATTTAGTCGATCTTTTTGGACATCTTGTAAACTTAAACCAATTGAGCATGCTAATACCCATTTCATAGAAGCATGAGATTGCAGTCAAGACCTAGAGGCCTTTTGGGATACGAATCACAAATTTAACTCTGATAAAACTTGCAAAGTTTTCCAGTCAGCTGTCATCTCTTGAGCTTTAATTGATACATGGAGAATATGTAACCCTGAATCTAAAGGATTCACTTTTTATTCAACATTACACATGTCCCAAACAAGAATTGTTTTTATCTTTACCAGAAAATCCCCCATTTCGAATTTGATACAATCTGAATTTGGAGCTATTTTTGTATTAGGTCATGCTCCTTTCATTTCATAGTTCTATTCTATTTTTCCTTGTAAACAGAACAACAAATGAAGATTTAACAATTATTATCAATTAATAATTTTTATTGTAAATGTTCAACCTCTGTTGCAAATGAATAAATAAGTAGTGTATTTTTTTTTTCATTTCAAAAGAATTTTATTATTATAAAAAAGCAAATAACTATACACAATATATGAAAAAGTGATACAATTGATAAGAGATAAAAAAGCAATTAGAAGCTGGAATTCAAAAATGAGTCGTAAACAGGACATCAATAAACAAAAGTAGCCTGCCAAAAACTGATAAATGAAGGAAGTGAAATAGAGTAAGTGGCTAGGCAAAGTCTACAATCAAAAGTATCACTATCAGCTGGTATGGGCAGGGGAGGAGGGGAAAGGAAAAAAGAAAGAAAAAAGAAAGAGAGAAAAAGGGAAAAAGATAGAAAAAGGAAAGAGGACAGAAAAGGAGAAGAAAAAAGGAGAAAAGGATTTCCACCGAACTACCCCAACAGACAAGACGTCATTCATTCAGACAAAACAAAGGGAAATTGTTCAATCAACCCTTTTGCTGACAAATCCATATAGTTATCCAGAGAATTCCAAACTCCACTAGAAATAGATGGAGAAAGGTGAGCATGATCGATGGAGATATGAGCACTCTGCAAGAAGGAAACCCAAGCCCACCAAGTGTGATAAGAAACAGCAGAAAAGGATTTCCATTCCATAAGAATTACTTTGACTGCAATAGTCAATAGTAGATCTAGCAGCTGTAAATCCATGGTATCTAAGGGAAGTGGGACTGGGGCAGCTAGTGGACCCAGAAGAATTAATGGGAAGGAAAGTTGGAACTTAATATTAAAGATGAGCATTAGGTGTTTGTGAATGAGGTCCCAAAAGGGTTGGAGGAGGGAGCATTCAAAAAACATATGTGGAAAGTCACCTGGTAGCAAGACACAGCTCCAACATAGGTTATCCTCTTTGAGATATAAGTAGTGTATTTTAATGATACTATTGAACTTTATACCTTGAAGAGAGACATCCTCCAGTTTTTGTTTTCCTTATTTTGAAGACGTCACTAAATCTGATAATAATAATTTGGATAGGGAAGCCCAATTAAAATGTACCTCTTTGGATGAGAGTAAGAACAACTTTAAATTCTCAAAGAAATCTAAAGCACCTATTCCTGATGGTTTAATTATGAATTATTATTAACTTTTTATGGATATTACCACTATATAAATCTTTTTTTAATAGTTCAGAAGTATATGGCACCTTTCTAGAAGTATTAATTGCACAAACTAGATAAAGATCATAGATATTGTAAAAGCGATATGACCATATCACTTTTTAAAAGTGATTATAAAATATATGTCAAGGTCTTAGGGTGTAGATTATAGTCACTTACACCTGTTCTTATTAAACCAGCCTAATCTGGGTTTGTTAATGCTAGCCTGGCTTCTGATAATGTGAGGATGCTTTTGAATGTCATCCTAAAAGCTCACTGCCTCGGCTCAGCAGTAGAAGCAATACCAAGGCTTTTGATAGACTACAATGACGTTTTAATTTAAATCCCTTTCCATGTTTGGGCTCAGTCCATAATGTATTAGTATAGTTAAATTATTATAATCTGGTCCCAAAGCTTGTATCTATGTAAATAATGGACTGTCCCTTTATTTTACTCTCCAACATCGAGCTTGCCAAGCCTGTGCTGTATCACCATTAGTATTTACTTTAAACTTAGAATCCTTTTTAGAGTGTATCATATGTTATTCTCATATTGCGGTTGTGTTAATCAATGATGAAGAGGTCAAATTTCAGCTTATGCTGATGATGGTCATCTCTATATTACTAACACAACCCACTCGTTGACATCTTTTATGACTGAGATTAATTTGCATTCATGCATCTCTGGATATAAATGGGATATAAATCACAGTCAACTAAGAGCAAAGTTCTACCACAAAATACATTTTGTTTACAGTATAGGTTTAATGTTCCCAATTTTTTTATAAAATGCATAGAAACCAAAGTAGTTAGGTATATGGTGCATGTAGTATTCCTTACATGACTGTATAATATAGAGAATAGATAAGCATTCCAAAGCCATTATTTGCTGTCCTTATTATACTCTTATCCTTTCTATTTTCCTCCTTTCTATCGCCCTTTTTGTTCACCTTTTATATATGTGCTTTTATTTGCAATTCACTTTTTTGTTTGGTACAATTGGATCAGCATTCTAATCTGTCTAATTTTATTATACTTTAAAATATATATGTGAAAAGTACATATGCATAATTAAATTACAATGCTTTTCAAAGTAATATTATAACGTTAACTCCGAAGATAGATTATTATATATGTAATATTCAACTTAACAAATGTATTCTCAATGGTCTTATAAGTTGCATACTCTTATTACATTTGTTTGTTTCCATTCTGCTACTTTGATAGTGCCTGCCCTTTAAAGCTCATTCTAAAAGGTCCAGGAAAAAATCCTACTGCTGTGGTTTTACAACAAAAGCCGTAGGACTCAGACTGCATTTACAAAGAGTACCAATCGATGTCAGGGCTTGGAACATATTTCAGAAAGAGTAAATAATTTGGGTTGAGCAAATGATGCTGGATTTCACGAAAGACACTACACCATGAACCAATCAAAATCTTGGAGTCTTGACCATGTTTATCCAATCAGCATGCTATTAGGAGCAAGGGTGGGTCATAGGGGCTTGCAAAATTACAAGAATGCAGTGCTTTACTTGCAAGTCAAATGTTGCACACATTCCAAACTCCATTGCAATATGATAATATAAAACAAGACAGCATTGCAATATGATGATGCAAGGCCAACATCAATGCACTTTTAAACCAACTTTACATTTTCATAAAAGCACAATAAAAATGTGGTTAAAGGTATATCGTTTGCCTCATTTAGTAGTGCTTGAGGACAACTAAGCTTCTGGGAGGAGTAAGTTCAAAACTCTAGGCATAGAAGGACAGAGAAAGGTTTACACACATGCTTAAAGTCATGTATCTGAGACACGCACACGAGGCACTGTAGAGGGGAACGAAGAGTGTCACCAGCCGATCACTAGAGGAATCAGACAGGTCTGGAAAGCATGTCCCAGTACAAACCTTACTGATAGGTGGTGGAGATTGGTGAGACTAAACACGATAGGCCTGAGAGAGCGCAAACTGACCAAAATGTGGAAATACATCACACTTACACGTAGTAAGCACAAATCATGAAGAGAAATGCCATGAGTGCTGATAGTATCCAAAGTTATATTCTGAAATGTGTAGTTAATATAAAAGTTTAAATAGAAGTGGAACTAATACAGAAATGTGTGAAGTAATACAATTTTATTAAGCGTGATTATTCCTGAATCCATGTTGTGTAGCTGCTAAATGTAAGATGGCATATGGAAACGTTGAAATGTGGTAGGCCTCAGGGCCAGAGCAAGGCGGGAGGGGGAAGGTGATTAAAATTCACAATATGGATTGCACTAATGTTTAGTATTAATGAGTAGGCTTTTTGATTTATAGATGTGTTTACCGAAATCAGTAGAATATGAGTACTAACATGCTAATAATTAAAGAAGAAGTTGAATGCTATAAAATGTAGTAGAGCTGGAAAGCTTTAAAATGTTGATTTATACGTATTAGTCTGGGTCGAAGAATGTTGCAATGCGGTTGGAAAACCATGAGAATTGGGATTAGGCTGCAGATGTCTGTCTGGAAGAGAAAAGGGGGTATTCAATTATTAATATAATGAATAGAAGCTTGTTCAAGAAATGGACCAGACATGGAGGAGGGTTCCGGAATGTTTAAGGGGTATCAGCGGGCCGGAGACGAGTCTGAGAAGCAAGGTCGACTCTAACCACAAGGCCTCATCATGGAAACAGCCAGAAGCTACACCACGTGAGGGGCGTCTCACGAGGGGCGTCCTAAATGTTGTTGTATTTTTGTATTAGGGACAGCACCCCTGGGGGGAGTTAGAGCAGACGCCTGAGGATCCTTTAGAGAGCGGATGGGTAGGCAGAGAGGGGCCATGATTGGAGAACTATAGGTTTTCACCAAGAGTTCGAGAGTGAGTGGCTTCCCTTGGGAGTCATTCACTGCTGACACCTTTGATAGATTGAGACCTGGTTAAGTAGGGATACCATCTAGAGCAGGGTAGGGAAAGCCTAACCTGTATTTTCCTTCCGCCTGTAAATGAGTGATAGATTTCAATATGTGTCTATGCTAACGGCACTATTGTTTTTAGAACTGGTATTGATAGTTTCCGTTGTTCGTCTGAGGGCTTTCAGAGAACACGTGTACGTAGTTGGGCCCGTGTATTTGGTGAATCTCATCTTGAGATGCTTGTACCTGCAACTTATAATAAATCTTTGAAAGCTAGAAGTTGTTTGTGATCCTTTGAAGCAGAGTCCTTTACTGGGGGAACTAACTTGGTAAGAGATGCACTTTCTTTCCTCAATGACAGGCAATAAAGATTCAGTCGGCCAGACCGGGGTTTTAGATCGATAGTGATAAGGTATTGATCAAAATCTCAACCCTTCCAGTTGGTAGCTATAGAGAATGGTTGCCTTCTTGAGGAAGGTGATCTAGGCCAGGTTAGATTACCCCAAGCCCCCTAGAGACCGATGATCGGAGGAACCGCCCGCGGAAGAAGGACCGGATGACGTGAGACAGAAAAGCAGCAGTATCGGTCGAGAGTGAGTATAAAGGGTCATGCGTGTTAAGATTGCGGTGTTTTGTATTGTATCTATGTTGTAATGTTTGGCGGAGTTGAATGACTGTAGAGAGACTGTGGAACAGGTTGTGAGCGTGCGCAACCGGTGGAAATCTTAGGCTCAAGGAGAGCTTAAGTGGTTCGGGTGTATCGGACACCCAGAAGTAATTGTTAACCAGGGTGAAGGGGGTCATGAGGTACCAGTGACCACCCGAAGGACCAGATAGGGGGAGTGAGTGCGCGAGTAACAGACTCTGGTCGGAAGTTACTGTGTGCGTAAAGAACCTATCAGAGTGACGACAGACATCTCGTCAGTTGTGTTGATAATTACAGATAGACTGTGGACGTACAGTCGAGGGAAGTGACCGCTTGGTCGGAAGTAGTCATTTTTCGGAGTATGAATGGGACGCATGCATGACCGCGAGGAGAGCTGAGAAAGGAGGGGTGCTGCTGCGAAGCGGAGACTAGTGACGTCAGAAAGTGCCGCGCTGGGATTGGCCGGCCGGTGAAAGACCGCGCTGCGATAGGCCAGCTAGCAAAGCCGCGCTAGGATTGGTGGATTGTCATCAGGAAGTAAATAGAGTATTCAAGCTGGAAATCTTGCGCATAATTATGAAGTGTTTTAAATGGTTAAAAGCGATGTTTAAAAGAGAACGTAGGGGATCGTATGAAGGGGAAGAAGCCCCGCCGGAGGGTACGCCAGCTCATTACATGGGGGTAAATGTTGGGCTGCACACGATTCTGTGGATCTCAGAGTGGAGTAAGATGACAGATGGAAATGAGGAACTCACGTTCCCGAAGTACGGGACGTATAGATTAGAGGTGCTACATAGATTAAAAGCAATTATGACCTCTACGAGACCCTTGCCTAGACCAACTCAGTTCGAAGCCCTTAATGCATGGATTAGGGCAGCGCATGAAAAGAACATGAACAGACGACAAGAAAGAGTGAAACGCTCGGTAAGGGCAGTACAGGATGCCAAGTGGGATGAGGATGCTAAAAGATGGAGGGCGCATAACATGGAAGTAAACAAATTGTATCCAGTGTTAGAGATGCCCGGGAATAAAAGCCCCCTAGAAGAGGATGACGAGAGCGAGACAGAGGATAGCCTAATAAACAGATTATTGACAGACAGGCCGCCTCCGTATAACAGAGCGGAAGGAGATGCCGAGAAAGGGGGGGGCAATGCAGGAGAGCATGGGCCGCTTCCCAGTTCCGAATGGGATCCTGCCGCAAAGAAAGAACTGTCCCAGCCTAGCCAAGTGCAACAGGTGGTCGGGAGGTTTGTGGTGCAAAGAGCGCCAGAAATGGAGTGTGCCACATCCTACGCGTTACCTGATGCACTACAGGTACCTGTTACCATAGGTCCTATAGTATCGATATAAGACCCAGAGAGAGCTAGGGGGGAGGAACGAGTACGGAGGGACAGAGAAAGAGCAGAGATGGCAAGGAGGAATGATACGATCAACTCCCCAAGCCAGTTGCCGATACCAAGAGAGTGGAGCACCCCAGTACCCACGGCAGGGGATCTGGGGGACATTAGATACCCAGAGGATATGAGGGGACCAGGACGGCAATCCTTTCAAGAGTTAAACGAGTACATGAAGCAATGGGATGAGGCAGTTGGGGCTCACAAGAGCATCATAGCGGCGGAAGCGGAAAGAGAAAGGCAGGACAACAGAGCCCGGACTCACTGCGGGGCTGAAGAGAGCAGTCTGGAGTGGGACGGGAGGGAGAAAGACAGTAGGAGAGGCACCCATTGGGCCCGGAGTGGAGGTAGATCAGACCTGGAAAACGGGGGGGTGTCTCGCCCACTATGTAGTGATGAAGATAGAAGGGCTCGGGAGTACAGAGACAGCTTTAAGTGTATCCACTGCGTGCCAGACCATAGAGAACAGAGTGGGAGTTGCGAAAGGCCGCACCATAGTCCCTGTGATGACGGACATGAGCGCAGCCCAGGGAATATGGGAAACCAAGAAGGATCGTATCAGATACTGAGTGATACAAGGCCAAGAGGGGATGGGGACCGAAGGGAGAATAACAGGGAGTCCTACTGTGAGAAAAGAGGAGAGAACGGACAGAGTAAGATAGGGGGTAACAGGCCTGTGTTCCATCACCTTCCAAGATCGGATGGCCGAGCATGGGATCTGGAGAGATGGGAACAAGAGAGAGCACTCCCCAACTCTCCCGAACCCAAACGAAGGGCCCGGAGTTGGGATGGGAGAGACACCTGTGAACCTCCCTCGAAGGAGATATTACGAGCAGAAATAAAAGCCAAAAGGCTCGATGTCTCCAGCTTAAAGTCAGATCTGGATGACATGGTAGATGGTACCCTGCCCTTAGAAAGAATAGACATGTATGAGCAGGGTGAAATTCTGTTCATGGCAAAGGACGTAACTCGAAAGGCGAGAGCAACCCATGAGAAATTAGTGGAACTAGCAGGCAAGTACATGGTAGACCTGTCAAGAACCAAAGCCTTACAGGGCAACCACAGGCTACATTACACAGACCGAGACCTAGATGAGAGGCGAACCATCGGATTGAAAACACACATAAGGGAACTGATCACTGGAATAAGGACATGGAGGGCCCTAGATAAGTGGGAAGAGAGGTGGTCCAAGAGAGGGACCGTCAGGAGAAGCACACTTATGATGACACCAGGAGGACAGCAGGGAGTAGAGACATACCCTTTGAGGGAAGTCGCAAATGGGACCTATGTCCATGTCCCTTGGAGTAGGGGGGATTTAGCTGCTTTTACCACCTCTTTCCCCAAATTGCGGGAAAACCCAGTGGAGTGGTATAAGCAAGTTGAGAGATTCGTAAAAATCTCAAAGGTCTTATGGATAGATTTGAACACGCTGTTTGACATAGTAGTGCCAGGAGATTTGTGGACCGCATGCAAGGTTAGCGCTGAGTGGCCCACCATAGAGCCCGAGAGAGATGCTAAGACTAATGGGCCGTCCGAGAGTGTGATGGCAAAGTTCGAGAGAGTAATGACTTGGCTGAAAGATAAAGTGCCAATGCAAGACATAGATTGGGTAAAAATTGACCGAACCAGACAGGAACCCAAAGAGACAGTTCACGAATACTATGAGAGATTGCTGAAGGCGTTCAAACAGTATAGCGGTCTGGATGTAATGGATCCAAAGGACATAGGGCAGTTTGTGTCCAAATTCGTCTTGGGCCTGAGACCGGATATTAGTTTAATGATACAGCAACATTTGATCTGTTGGCAAAATAAACCCCTAGACGAAATACTGAGGTATGCCAGGTACTGCTGTGATGAGATAGACTCCAAGGCTAAGAAACTAAAGGAGAAACTGATGGTGGTACAGATGCAGGCAGCAGGGAAGGGGGGACAGCAGCAACAGCAACCGGGAACAGGTACTGGAGGAAAGAAACAGTACAGTCAGAACAAGGACAATGGGGAGAACTCCACCTTTAGACCCAGGATAGATATAACTGCCTTAAAGAAAACAACTAGGTGCCACCAGTGTAACGAGGTGGGACATTGGAAACGCGAGTGTCCCTATAATGTTGAGATAGGAGACGAAGAGGTAGAAGAGGAAGCGACCCAGAGTGCGCCTGCAAGAGGGGTAACGCAGTACCAGGGAAAGGTGCTCAAAGGGGGGGGGCCACCTCCCCGAGCTCAGTTCCCACAGCCACCCAGAGTAGGGACTATGGGTAAGACCTATAGACAGATGCCACTGTTTGTCGGGGGAGAGGAATGTTATTATGTGGACCCACTAACTGGACAGAGGGTAGAAAGGGATGACTGCACCCTCGGGGCAGCTCTGGAGGTAGATCAGAGGGGACCCTACGTTGAGGCCGAAGTGGCAGGGTTCCCCACGACCTTTCTAGTGGACACAGGAGCCACCAGATCCACGATCAGGTCAGCCGCAGTGCCAGGCCTGCCTATGTCTGGAGAGACCATACAAGTGGTGGGGGTCGCTAACAGGAGAATGACCAGTCCTCTGACGGAACCCGTGCAGGTGAAAATAGGGAATTACAGTGATGAGCACCAGTTTGTGGTTTGCGATTCTAGTCCTGTATGTCTGTTAGGAAGAGACCTTTTATGCAAATTGAACTGCACTATATATTGTACACCGCAAGGAGTGGAGGTACTGACAAATGATGATGATGCTGACTTTAAAGTCGCCAACTCCAGAATATGTGTGGAACTGTATCCCACTTTGACAGTAGACGAGCTCCCCTGGGATCTGAGGGAGACCGTTGCTCCAGAAGTATGGGATTTCACTGGGGAAGAGATTGGGTTGGTGAAGGGAGTAGACCCAGTGAAAATTGTAGTGAAACCACATGCTGAGTTCCCAAGAACCCCTCAGTATAAACTGACCCCAGAAACGATTGCAGGCATACAACCCGTGATTGAGTCCATGATTAAGCAGGGAATACTAAAGGAAATCGTGGGTAGTCCATGTAACTCCCCGATTATGGGTCTGCAGAAACCAAATGGGAAATTCCGGATAGTGCAGGACCTCAGAAAGATTAATAACATAGTCGTTTCGTGTTGTCCAGTGGTACCAAATCCATCGGTGATACTGTTTCAGATACCGTTCCAAGCAGAATGGTTCACTGTAATTGATCTTTGCCAGGCTTTCTTTTCGATCCCTTTGGACGAAGAAAGCCATTTTCTTTTCGCATTTAAGCTGGAAGGTCGCGTCCTAACATGGTGTCGTATTCCTCAGGGGTATACAGAGAGCCCATCGATCTTCAACCAGCTCCTGAAGAGAAATCTTGAAAGTCTAGTACTGCCCCAGAGGTCAGTTCTGGTCCAGTACATAGACGACCTCCTTGTGCGTCAGAGACAGAGGAAGCTTGCAGGGAAGACTCTATTGCTTTGTTAAACCATCTAGCCGAAAATGGGCATAAGGTGTCCCCGGGAAAATTGCAGTACTGCCTGACAGAGGTACAGTACTTGGGACACAGAATTGAGAAGGGGAAACGGAAGGTGTCACCAGACAGGATAGAGGCCATCATGAAGATGAATGCGCCTAAAACGCAGAGAGAAGTCAGGATGTTTCTAGGGATGGTGGGATATTGCCGACAGTGGATCGCAAACTTTTCACTGAAAGCAAAGCCCTTACAGAAACTGACGCACAAGGAGGTGAGTGATCCGGTACCATGGGACAAAGACTGTTTGATGGCGTTCCTGCAGCTGAGAGAGGACTTGTGTCGTGCTCCGGCTCTGGGAATGCCAGATTACAATAAACCATTCTTGCTCTATTGCTGTGAGAGAGAGGGATGCGCGCTGTCTGTGTTAGTCCAAATCCATGGGAATGCCCGTAGACCAGTCGCGTATTTCTCGGCTACTTTAGACCCAGTAGCCGCAGCGTTGCCCGGATGTCTCAAATCCGTTGCCGCAACAGGTGTCAGCATTGAGAGGTGTGAGAACATTGTAATGGGGCACCCGTTAGAGGTGCATGTGCCCCACTCTGTTGAATTGTTGATGACCAGGACCAAAACCCAGCATCTGACGAATAGTAGGCTCACGCGCTATGAGCAAGTTATTCTTGCTGCAGAGAACGTGACCCTCAGGAGATGCTCTGTTTTGAACCCTGCCACCTTGATGCCACTTCCAAACGATATTGAGGGTGATGATGAATGTACGGACCATGACTGCCTCGATGTGACTGAACTATGCACCAAACCAAGACCCGACATCGTAGATGAGCCACTGACCGACCCCGATGAAATTTTCTTTGTCGATGGCTCATGTGTAAGAGACGAAGTTGGGCAGTTAAGAGCAGCTTACGCTGTTTGTACAATTACTGGAGTAGTGGAAGCTGGATGCCTGGAAGGAGTACACTCCGCTCAGGTAGCCGAGATTATTGCCCTGACGCGTGCCTGCCTGGCAAGCAATCAAATCCGAGTCACCATATACACTGACAGTCAATATGGTTACGGGGTAGTTCATGATTACGGGCAGTTGTGGTCTCAAAGAGGTTTCATGACCTCTTCAGGCTCTCCCATTCGCAATGGAGAGTTTGTGCGCCTGTTGTTAGAGGCATTGCAATGTCCAGCAGGTATCGCAGTTGTGAAGTGTACCGCACATACCAGAAATATGGACTTCGTGTCACAAGGCAATAGATATGCCGACGAAGTCGCACGGTATTGCGCGGAAACAGGGTACTCTTTCACCGAGGCGGAAGTGGGGGGAATAAATGTAAGGACTGAATTAGCTATGATATTGGAAACTGTTGATACTTGGGACGAACTGAAGGAGATGCAAGAAAATGCTCCTGACTGTGAAAAAGAAACATGGCAAAAGGCAGGATGTGTAGTGGGGGAGGCCCATTTCTGGGTTTCAGCAGATGGCAGAGCCGTGTTGCCCAATGAGATGGTGAGCCCAATGGCCCGACAAATACATGGTCCTGTCCACTTAGGAAGAGATGCTATGCTGAGAGTGTTTAGACAGACCTGGTACAACCCCAAGTTCAGAGTAGCAGCCGAAGCAGTGTGCCAGCGTTGTGTGACGTGCCAGCAGTTGAATGTAGGGAAAAAGACACCAGTTGCACTGAGCCACATAGGGAGGTCAGGAGGTCCGTTTAACCGAATGCAGATAGATTTTATTGAAATGCCAAGGTGCAGCCGCCTCCGTTATATCTTGGTGGTTGTTTGCGTTTTCTCCAGATGGGTTGAGGCATATCCTACACGCAGGTGCGACACCCTCACAGTAGCTAAGATATTGCTTAGGGAACTTATCCCGCGCTTCGGGGTGCCGGCCTCTTTGGAATCAGATAGGGGAACGCATTTCAACAGCTCGCTTGTGAAAATGATTTGTGCAGCTTTAAATATAGATCAAAAACTACATTGCAGTTATCGACCAGAAGCTTCAGGAATTGTGGAGCAGATAAATGGCACCATCAAGGCCAGAATTGCGAAGGTGTGTTCATCAACATCCTTGAGTTGGCCTGATGCGCTGCCATTGGTCCTTATGAGCCTCCGTAGTACCCCGGATAGGAGAACTGGTTTGTCTCCTCATGAGGTACTGATGGGAAGAGCAATGAGGTTACCTTCTGTCCCAACTGCTGCATTGATTAGCATCACAGATGATATGATCCTGGACTATTGTAAGGGGCTGTCTGACGCCATTCATTCTGTGTCCCTTCAGGTGCAGGCTGCCGAGGTACCATCGTGCCAGGACCCTTGTCATGACTTGCTTCCTGGGGACTGGGTCCTGGTGAAAAAGCACGTGAGAAGCAGCTGCTTGGATGTTCGTTGGCGTGGGCCCTTCCAGATCATCCTGACCACAAACACGGCCGTGAAGGTGGGAGGCCTGCCCAATTGGATCCACGCGTCGCATACGCGGAGAGTTCCAGCACCTCTGGAAGAAACAGCTCCTCTCTCGGATAGACGTCCAGCAACGGACCGAGAAGCCATAGAGGGGGCTAGCCAAGCTGTAGAGGTGCCAGCGGAAGCAGGGAACGAGTCTGACCAAGCTGAGGACGGTCAGTACAACAGCGAGACAGACGACGCTACTGAAGGGGAAAGTAGCTGGGAGTACGAGTCAGACGCTGATAGGTCTGACAGAGAGCGTGAACAAACGAGAAGAAGACGGAGTAGAAGGGTACGCGGAGAAGCTGATTGGCCGCAGAGAAGGAGCTCTAGCCTAAGGTCAACTCTGGAGAGAACCCTTCCTCCGATATCAGAAGACTCAGACCCAGAAGACGGTGCTCAGGGCGCTGAAGCACCGGAGTTGAGGAGGTCAAGAAGAGTGCGGGTGCCTAACAGAAGATACTCCACCCCTGAGTGGACATATCTGGCGACAGATGGCTTCGAAACCAGTGACAGGGAGGATCAGAGCGGTGGTGGTGTCCAGTTCTGAGCCCATCGTAACAGTGGAGATACGACTGTTAGTACCCGGAGTCGAACAAGAAGGGTCACTAACATTCATGCTCCCCCGTCCTCCCCGCCTCAACAAGATAAAGGACATGTTTCTCACAGAATTGCAATTCCCTGATTTTGGTACAAAGATATCAGCCGCAGAAGAGCACAATCTTCGTCTGGAAATATTGAATTTTGCTGTCGAAGCTGCAGGCGAGCGCCTGATAGTGGATGCTTAAAAAGACTTTGTAAATAAGCGTGAAGAAAAGAAGATTACCTAGCGCCTAGGAAGCAGAGAATCTTAGGGACTTTCCCTGAGTTGATGGAGAAGGGCTAGGGTTGTCTATATTGAACTAAAATGAACTTTGGCGGAAAGGGTTGTTAGCTACCAGTTGCGTGGTTCTCAAGACAAAAGGAGTAAAGAGACTGTAAAGGAAAGAAAGAAAGAAAGGAACTTTGTGCAGAGTTACGAGAGAGCCACACTATCTGACGAAATGGAGGCTGGTACCCGGAACCGCAGAGCGAAATGTATAATAGGTACACTAATAGTAGGAGTGATAATATTAATAGCTTTAGTAGTGACTGTCTCCTATGTAAAGGGACGTGAGGAAGAGGCGAAGGTAACGGATGTGAAATCTGTAGAGGCGCTTACACCCACCGTTGCTGGTGGGAAAGGGGAAAACACACAGGAGAAAGCGTTATTAGCTGCAGAAGCCCGCAGGTTACACGTAGATGAGTCCCAAGGTGACTTTAGGTCAAATGCTTATGCAAAATTATTGTATGAATATGTGGATGCCATGGAGGTCAAGGACTGCTATGTCTGCATGCAGTTGCCGGCATCTGTAGATGAAGGCATTCGATATCATCACCTCCCGCTGACATATGGTATTACATGTAGCTTATTGCTTAGTATATTTTATGGGAGAGATAGTTTTGAATACTATTTCTCCAATTATGACTCAGTGCTACCAGAAGTCCCAAATTATAAGCAGATGAACAAATGGGACTACTGGAAGAGTGAAGACAGATTGGCCAAGTTCTTCATTCCTTGGATTACATTAGACACTTCACATGCCCGCAGAAATAACCTGACATGCAAGGTGTCAGAGGTCGAGAAAAAGTTCATAGGGCAGGTGGATGATCGGAATAGGAGACAAAAGATTTTGAAAAAATCAGGACAAGGGAAAACAGATTGGACCGATGAAGAAAAGGTACACAAAAGAAAGGGTAGTAGTGGTCCAATAGCTTTAGATAGAACGCAGAGAGGAAAGTTATGTCTTCATAGAGCCAAAACGTATTATGAAAATGTATACGTGGGAGAAGTTAGCTGTGAACATGCTTTCAATTTAGAGTATTACACCAAGGACTTCCTGAAGGGAATGCAAGTGATTCCAAATGTATATTTCGTATGTGGAAGAAATGCTTACGTGAAGCTACCTGATAATTGGTATGGCTCATGTTACTTGGCAATTATCTTCCCTAAAATATACCATGCCCAAGACTTAGAGATCATCGAGGGCAAGACATCATCGAGGGGAAGGAGAGATGTAGGAGGTGTAGAAATGGTTGGAGATGTCTTTGGAGCTGTGTTCCCTTTTCTAGGATTAATTCTTAATGATGTTAAAATTAGACGACTAGCAACAGTCGTAGACAGGTTGTCTGCCAGTACTGCTCAGTCCTTAATGCTGGTAGAAGGAGAGATGCAATCGATAAGGGCTATGGTTCTTCAGAACCGTCTTGCCTTAGATGTCCTATTAGCAAAAGAGGGCGGAGTCTGTAAGGCTTTGAAGGTCCAAGAATGTTGTACTTACATTCCAGACAATTCGAAGCCCCTTGAAAAAGTTATTAGGAACATAACCGATATTCACAAGGAGATCGAAGACCTGAGCAGAGAAAATGTCTGGGAAAAAGTGGGCCAAGGGATAAGTGACGCTGGAGGTTGGCTCACCACCTTAGGCAAAAGTTTTGTGTGGAAAATACTAAAACCTATCATCATAATATTGATCTGTGGGATCGTGTTGTGGGGATTGGTGAGGGTATTCAAATGGTACCGATCAAGAAGGTCAGAGAGGGCTCGGAGAAAACAGCTGCAGAGATTGGCTGCCATACAAGATAGTCAGTATCGGAGTCTGAGGGCTTTGGAAACACAGAAACGAGTTATGCTAGCAATCACTGCAGTTTGAATATTAATGATGACCCCGAGAGGTCATCAAAGGGGGGAACTGAGAGAGCGCAAACTGACCAAAATGTGGAAATACATCACACTTACACGTAGTAAGCACAAATCATGAAGAGAAATGCCATGAGTGCTGATAGTATCCAAAGTTATATTCTGAAATGTGTAGTTAATATAAAAGTTTAAATAGAAGTGGAACTAATACAGAAATGTGTGAAGTAATACAATTTTATTAAGCGTGATTATTCCTGAATCCATGTTGTGTAGCTGCTAAATGTAAGATGGCATATGGAAACGTTGAAATGTGGTAGGCCTCAGGGCCAGAGCAAGGCGGGAGGGGGAAGGTGATTAAAATTCACAATACGGATTGCACTAATGTTTAGTATTAATGAGTAGGCTTTTTGATTTATAGATGTGTTTACCGAAATCAGTAGAATATGAGTACTAACATGCTAATAATTAAAGAAGAAGTTGAATGCTATAAAATGTAGTAGAGCTGGAAAGCTTTAAAATGTTGATTTATACGTATTAGTCTGGGTCGAAGAATGTTGCAATGCGGTTGGAAAACCATGAGAATTGGGATTAGGCTGCAGATGTCTGTCTGGAAGAGAAAAGGGGGTATTCAATTATTAATATAATGAATAGAAGCTTGTTCAAGAAATGGACCAGACATGGAGGAGGGTTCCGGAATGTTTAAGGGGTATCAGCGGGCCGGAGACGAGTCTGAGAAGCAAGGTCGACTCTAACCACAAGGCCTCATCATGGAAACAGCCAGAAGCTACACCACGTGAGGGGCGTCTCACGAGGGGCGTCCTAAATGTTGTTGTATTTTTGTATTAGGGACAGCACCCCTGGGGGGAGTTAGAGCAGACGCCTGAGGATCCTTTAGAGAGCGGATGGGTAGGCAGAGAGGGGCCATGATTGGAGAACTATAGGTTTTCACCAAGAGTTCGAGAGTGAGTGGCTTCCCTTGGGAGTCATTCACTGCTGACACCTTTGATAGATTGAGACCTGGTTAAGTAGGGATACCATCTAGAGCAGGGTAGGGAAAGCCTAACCTGTATTTTCCTTCCGCCTGTAAATGAGTGATAGATTTCAATATGTGTCTATGCTAACGGCACTATTGTTTTTAGAACTGGTATTGATAGTTTCCGTTGTTCGTCTGAGGGCTTTCAGAGAACACGTGTACGTAGTTGGGCCCGTGTATTTGGTGAATCTCATCTTGAGATGCTTGTACCTGCAACTTATAATAAATCTTTGAAAGCTAGAAGTTGTTTGTGATCCTTTGAAGCAGAGTCCTTTACTGGGGGAACTAACTTGGTAAGAGATGCACTTTCTTTCCTCAATGACAGGCAATAAAGATTCAGTCGGCCAGACCGGGGTTTTAGATCGATAGTGATAAGGTATTGATCAAAATCTCAACCCTTCCAGGCCTAAAGAAGCCAAAGCACCTTTTGAGCAGTCATAGCCTGCTTTAGAAGTGATTTCTCAAGAATCATTCAGGAAGATGAGTCTGATTCGTGAGTGACCCTGTGACTGGAATATATTGATAAGAAAATTTGAAGCAATAACTCATGATTCAGTGTGAGCACTGAGTTTCTGAGTATTCAGAGACAGCACTATCTGGCTTTGATCTTACATTTATCTGCAATCACATGTTAAAACACCTCTCCAGTGGATTACCTTCGGTACTCAGTGCTATGGACCAGAATGTCAGCCTGCTTTTAACCAAGCCCATTCAGTTGATGAATCCTACAGTTATTACTTCTAATGGACAATGTTGGCGATCTATCAGTTTTACTTAATTCTGAAAGCCATTTTGGCCTGTCTAGCATTAAGTGATAGTGCTGCACATCAGACTTCTACCTGGCAGTTGTACTGAGTGCAAACCAATGCAGTGATACCAAACAACACTGCACATTGCCTCATTTCTGAACCACCTTTGACAACCTATTCTTCAGATATGTAAGCACACTTAGGAAGTTTCAGATTTCCCAAATTGAATTCTGCAAACATTTCTTTTCATGCAAACGTGCCCAAACAAAATGTGCATTTATTCAGATCCTCAAACCTAATTACTCCAATACAACGAATGTCAAATAACATAAAAGAATCAGGATACATTAAAAGAATTATAGACAAATTTGTGAAAATGGCATTCCCTACAAGCCAACCATGAACAAGCATTAAAATAAAGAAAGTGCCTGACACTGTAATAATTTCAAGCAAATCCTGAGCAGTCCCATGAGGTAACCTTCACCTCAATACCTTCTTGCAGAGTTGTAGAGACTGAGAAAGCATATCTGGAGGAAGGGCACACTGCAGGAGCCTTTTGCACCGAGAAGACATGCCTGGAGGAAGGGCCCTCTGTTGGAGCCCTTTCACTCTGAAAAGGCACTTCTGGAATAAGGGCACGCTGCTGGAACCCTTTGTACTGAGAACGCGTCTGGGGGAACAGCACCCTGTTGGAGCAGTCTAGATCCGAGAAGGCACTTATTGTGGAATCAGTACTGCCAGAGACCTCTAGCACTGAGAAAACGTCTGGAGGAAGGGCACACTGCAGGAGCCACTTCACTCACTCTGAGAAGGCACTTCTGGAGGAAGGGCACTCTGTGGGAGCTGTCTAGATCAGAGAAGGCACTTCTGGAGCACCAGCGCGCTGCTGGAACCCACCGAGAACGGATAGCTAGGGGAAGAGCACATGACTGGAATCTCTTACACAGAGAACATAAACCTAGAAGCAGAGCACACAGGTGGAGCTCTTGAGCACTAACAAGGTGCTTCTTGTGGCAAGTCTACCCGCTAGGGCCCTCTAGCACTGAGGAGACAATTCAACCATAGTCTAATGAGGGAATGAGTTCAAACCCGCAAGGGTTCAAATGAATGCCAAGCTGTGCTGGACCCACACCCTGCTTTGCTCAAAGGAATACAATTCAAAGCAGCCAAAGAAAGCAGAACAAACATAAACACACTTCAATGTTTACTATTTCTTACTTTTCTGTGGCATTTAGGCTTACATTCACCCTCAGAGAAGCAATGAGTGGAGCCAGCATTGCATGTTTGTTTAAGTGGTTTCTGTGGAGAGACAACCGGAGCTACCCTGCTGCAGAAGCGAATAGGCACTTCTGCCCTTGCAGACAATGTGCAACATCCACAGTCTCCAGTGTGACACAGCACATGCAGCTAGACCTTGTTTGGGCAGAGGCGCTAATGGCCTCACTGTCATCACCTGTTGGACAATAATGGCTGTAAATCACCCACTCTCTCTTTATGTGACCTCACTCATGGCTTGGGCTCATAATTGCAGGGTTGGGTAATTAACAGATGTTATTGCTCAAAGTTGCAGGTCATATAATAAAAATTAATAACCTTTTAGAACTTTGTATCTCTGCACTTGCTTCTACCAGTCCATCAACATTTGTGACCCAGCAACTACCTACGTTCTCCACTGGGTCACGGTGACCATGTCATCCCCCATGCCTTCTCCTTTACCTGTCTTTGTCCTTTTAACTTGTACAGGCCTCCCACTCTCTGTGCCCCACATCTAGCCGCAGGTTTACACAGGTTCCACTCTCTCCTTGCTTCTTTCTGACTCTTAGGTCATCATTACGAGTCAAGTGGAGCAGAATTACCTCATGGGATATCGCTCCACCTGATTCCAAGTGGGTCAGCTTTTCCTACAAATGGTTTCCAGGTGTATGCGAGCCAGACCTGATTTTACCATGCGGTAATTCTACACTGTAATATCTCATGGTGCTTTAAGTACAGCAGCAGACAAGTCTCATTCCCCAATTTTTTCGGACAGTGGGCGCATACACTGTTCCCTCTTGCCAGAAAACCTTTTCCCCTTCCCTTTCCTATTACCCTAATCCTCATACATTTAATACATGTGCAGGAATATGCTCTAAACTCTCATGTAATTGAGAATTCCTTGATGTGTACCCATTACATGGGGTTTAACTTGTTATTGCACAACACTGGGGTGGATTTACTGCACACTAACTGTACAATCACATGCCCCCCTGTACCATGCAAGTCAGAATGAGAGGCATATTGCTTTCCTTCCTCTAGTCAGAACTTCTCTTAAATGTTGTGGGTTCATATGTGCATTGTATTCGCTGCCACTGAAATAATGAACAATGTTCATGTGCCAGAGGCTTTTATCAGGACCATCCTGGGAAATTTCCCTTTCACTAAACTGCAGCAGGAGTCTCGGTGAATCTCTTTAATTAGCTTTGGTGATGACCACAATTATCTACTGTTGTGTAGCTGTGTTTAGCATCAAAATGAAAATGTATTTTATTCTGCAGCGCTATGGTGGCTGCATCTCACAAAATGCAACAACGATTTGCGACTTGGGAAGGAATAACAAAAACACTCATCTTATTGCCTTTTGGCTGGTTTGTGCCCTCACTTGGGGAGAGCCCGCGCGACTACATTGTGTTAGCATCTGGAGCACGTTGCTCAGTACAAACAGGACTCAGAGGCTATTAATCAAAGGGACTCCACTGCTCTAGCTCCGGGCACTCCCACTTTTATTGGCTGATTTATGAATAGATGAAAACATGTGGGTTATAATTAAAGTGATCAGGCACGAGTCGATGCTCCTGGGCATAAAGGCACTCAACGCAAACAGAATATGGAAACAGATCAGCATCACAGGAGACAATGCTACCATTAAGCGCGCCATTTTGTAAGAACAAGTATTGGTCAGAATAACACTACAATATGGCTGTTATTCTCACTCTGGAAAAGATGATGTTCTAACCGCAAACCCAGACATCTTCCTAGGAACATCCTTCCGGCCAAGCTCCGTGCCAGCCTTAAAACAATCATCCACACACCGCGATTTGTCCTCATGTAATTCTTTTAATGTGAACTTTACCTGCTAAAACATGCTGCAGGGCACGAAGAGCCGAATAAGGCTCTTTCATCTGCTCTTCGGTGATGAACAGCGAGGAAGGACTATACTAAATTCCCCACATCTTAAGAGAATTATGGTACTTTAAAACTGGAAGGACGCTTTTTCATTTTTGTTATAAATATACTCCTGCATAGCCAAAGATGACTTTTATACTTCTAAAACGTTCAAATTGAGTGCCATTTAATTCATTAATAGTAACATGTTATTTACAGTGCTTAGAAAGGTATGTGTGGAACAAGAAACTATATAATAATATCAGTAATAATATTAATAATCATTATTATTGTATTTTTTTACTAGTGTCATTAATGTTACTGTTGTTGCTTTGTTGTTATTGTTATTATTAGTATTACTACTAGTACTATTATATCATTAAGGCTCCCGGTTTTATGTAATTTATTTTTTTAACATTTCTGTCTGTATTTATCCATTTTTTTTGTGGCCATCTTACTGGCATTTATCCATATTTATTTTGTGTTTAGCGAATAAATGGAGCCGTAAAATGGTATATTTTCACGTTTATTTAACTGATAAACATGTGCTCTTACTTTGCTGCTAGTCCCGTTTTAGCACATTAAGCAGGCAAATATAGGGAAACACGGCAACCACAAGTAAATATCAGCATTATAAAACAAATATATGTTAAGGTTTTTAGAGAAATCTCATCCTGTATTTTTAACTTCCCATGAGGTCTATCTTCTCAGCTGTTGTCCTGTAAATCACGAAAAACAGCATGGAGAGTTGCCCACAAGAAGCACCATTTTCTGTATATTTCCACTTTTAAAAATAAATACGGACAGGAAATACATTGTTTTCTGTCTGTATTTATCTGTATAAATCAGTAAAAATGGAAAACTGGGAGCCTTATATATAATTACTATTTACACCATCCAGCCACTTTCCAGGTGATCCATAATGCCGCGTGAAGGGCCAACATGTGTGACTCAGTATTATGTTTCATAACTGTATGTAAGACCAGAGGGAATTCCTCGAACAGCGAGTGTAAAGTGGCAGTGGAGTAAGACAGCTCGCCATCGCATCATCTCTGAAATGATACAACTCTCGCGAGGGCTCACAACATGGGTACATTTGATAGCCTCCCCACTGCGACGTTCCTCTTTATCACGAAGGTGATGAGATGAGCGGTCTGGGAGATAGCCATTTTGTGATAGGCAGGTGAGGATTCTTTTCGCGAGCGCTGGGGAGAATACAACACCTTCGCTAGCGAAATTGCAAGATAAAAAGAACTTTACACCCAATTCTGTTTGTGATCATGTTTCCCATAAATAACAATATATTTTTTGAATTTGATGACAAAAGGAAACTTCTTGCAGGGGTGCCATTTTGTCCAGATTTAAAGTTACACTAATCCAATTGCATGTCATGAAGTGCCTAAGGTAGATTTGAACAAATACATAAGGAAATCCATATTTATTGAGCATCATTTGCTTGCTTTTCTCTCTGTGGTCATGTGATTGTCGCGCCAGCCAGACAAATTCCTCAATTTCATTACATTTTAATAACAGTGTTGGCTATTGGCGAGGCTTAGAGGTTGCAGAAATTACTTCTGTTACCAAGACCCATTTATCAATGTCTTGTAGTTGTGAATGTAAAAGACTCAAATACATTATATTTTATAATATCATTTTATATTATATATTATAAAATATATTATATCAGTATAATAGTAGGATGTTTGACGACCACTAACCAATCTGTTTTACAGCAATACATAAAGGTAACCATCCAGAAGCAAATGGAGGGAGAGAGCGACAATACAGTTTGACTAAAAGATAAAACCCCATCAACAGTTAGAAACAAAAGCAGAAACAATTAAGTATTGACAAGTGCCAGTAAATCTGGGTCTAATTTGCTAACACATGGTGCATAAGCACATTGAGGCTGAACAAGAAATGAAACATTGCGTGTGTAGAAGACTCCCTTGCCACTGATACAGTTCTGTTTTTTGTTTCTATATTAAATAATGGTTCGATGGCAAAAGAGCCTTTGTTAAGGTCCTCAATAAGTTTCTATGACATAGAAAGAATGGAAAGATGAAGGCGTTTTTGCCACCTGACCCTTATTTGACATAGAAGAGAAAAGAAGACTCTATTAAAGACAAGACAAGGGAACCTTCAATATACACAATAATACACAAATATATATTAATCATTATATGAAGTCAGTTGAAACTTGTATGTGCTGGTTTAATATGCTCAATAGGCTCTGTAATAAGTCTTGTAATAGTTAAATAGTGACACACTAGATTATGCCTAGTATAAGTATGATTTTGTTGTGTTCAGCCAACAACTGCGTAATTACAAGGAATATGTTGTCATAGGTGTCTTGAGATGGTGGATATTGCCTTTATTTCTCTGAAATGCATTCACAATGACTGATACAGTCCTTGCCACATTAAGGGCCAAGCGTGGCTAACTTTGTCTAAAGGGTTTCTTGTTTCCTCCACTAAATTGTCCAGGTTTGTCAAAGAGAGGAAGGCCAATTGTGATGGACCGCCGGTAATTCAGTAATAAAAACGATGCATTTCTGCTTATAATCAATTTACTAATTAATCAGGTCTTTCAGCTCTATCATTTAAAAAAGATCAAATTCTGAATTTATAATCTGGTAATTGTAGATATGAAAACATTACCAAACATGGATCTTGTTCTGAATTTCAAATCTAGGCACTGCCTGTCGGACCAGGGGTGTAAAGTGATTCTTAGCGTACCAGAGTGGGGCGGCAGTGCACTCACACTCCCACCCTGGTACAAAACTCCTCAACTGCTAATGTGTCACTGCCAGTCGCTAATGCACAGTCACATATGGACGCCAATTCACCAAAACGCATGGGGTAGTGGAAGTGACCATCACATGCCATTTGACCCATTTGACACCAAAGGAGGTGATGCCAATTGGCCGTGACATGTTGTCACCCTCACTTCAGCTCTCTGTTTCTCAACTGTCAGTGTTTTTATATTCCCTCTCTTACCTGCCTTTGTGATCTGTTGCTGTCTATTTCTCACGCCCCTCCATCTCAGTGGTGTCGGTCTTTCCCACTGAACTCCTTATAATTTCTCACACGTTTTGCCCTCTCACTGACCCTCTCACCTGTTCTGTCTGTAACTCCCCTCTCTTTCTCCACCCTGTCACCTCTTGGTCCCTTGGCTGTCTTTTTCTCACATGTCTGTCTAAAAATCACCTTTGCCTCTTCCCGTCGCTCCTTTAGCTGTTTTTTTCTAACCTGTCTGTCTTCTTATCACCATCTCTCTCTCTCTCTCTCTCTCTCTCTCTCTCTCTCTCTCTCTCTCTCTCTCTCTCTCTCTCTCTCTCTCTCTCTCTCTCTCTCTCTCGTGTAACAGAGATGCTTTTCTAATGGGGTCGGCACACAATGGCGCTGAGGGGCTTAGACATGAAACTAACTTCTCTTCTCGACACTGTCCTTACCGCCTCTGAGGACAAAGATCACAATGACAGTGCCAGGGGTCGCAGGAGGCAAGCCGGTGGTCGCAGCTCCAACCTCGGCGACCCCTGAATGACGTCCATGCAGTCATATAACTGCATAACTAGGGATAACCACTAAAAGATCACTAAATTCTGCTGTACATGTATGACAAAGAAAAACGTCTTCACTTTTTAAAGGCAATTCCTTTTTTTAACCATTTGCATCAGTTACATTATTCTTAGCCCATATGATAATTTTGCAATAACAGTTACAATTATGTCATATCTCTTCTATTATGTGATAGGTTACATAACTCTTTTGGATACCATCTGTTAAAGCAATACATGTTATGTTGCGGATGTTGCTAGCTACAGCGACAGAAGGGCTGAGGGCGACCAGTCCTTAACGTGATGTACAAGTGCCCAGGTGCAGCTGAAATACCGCTTTCTCGATTCTAAAACACAAACCACAGACCACGAAATTGCTACAGTCTGCAATACAGGCAAAAAAAGAGCAGGCAGGTAATGCACACGCACCACCTTTTGCTGCGTTTGCCTTATTAGGGATATATAACCAAGCAATATACCACCAGAGTACAGAGCTGGCAGCAACAGTCCCACAAGACCAACAGTAAGAGCTTGCATGCAGGGGCCTTATGATTGGCATTGTAACTAGGGGCCACCAGCAGGAACCACACCTAATGCTTCCACTGGGGTCAGGATTACTGTAGGCGAGTGAGTAGATTCCACTCCGACAGCGCTTCGCATCCTGGCAGAGGGAGGTTAGTCAAAGGTTGGTGGCAGAACAATAGCCCTTGTGGTGTGGGGGTATCCGAGCTCCAGGGTGTCCCCTCTGGCAAGTCAAGTCAAGTCAAGTCAAGTCAAAGAATTTATATAGCGCACTGCCTACCCAGAGGGTCTCAAGGCGCTTAGAAATGGGAGGAGGATTGCTTGTCAAATATCCACGTTTTAAGTTGCTTTCTGAATGCTAGGTGGTTCTGGGTGAGGCGAAGGTAAGCGGGGCACTGTGCATAGGTGGCGGGCCCCTGGCATGAGAACTCCTGACAGAGTCCAGAGTGTGGAGGGCCCTTCTCTATGTACTTTGTAAGGGGCCCCCTCAAGTTTTGTTACGCCACTGGTCAAGCCAAACATAGTCGCAAAATGGGCACCTTGGCGGCATCAACAGCAAAACTGCGGCTCTTAAAATGTATATGTAACAGTTAAGGTATATCACCCCCTATGATATGTTCTTGCACTACTGGTGAGTTTAGGAGTCATTATTCTATGGACAGTATATCCAAAAGTCTGCCTCTATGTCCTTCCTTCATGAAGAACGACAGAGTACCGCGTTTTATTAACACACTTCACTAGCTAAATAAGATAATCAACTATCCTACACGTTGTGGTAACATTTATAATTAGGGAAATAAATGTTATGGATTATTGCACATCATCCCTGAGTGTGTGGAAAAATGTATCTACATTGGCATTTTATTAATAATACTTAGTAAAACTAAGGAGCCAGGTAGAGACTGTGTAAGGATCACAGGACTGCACCTGGACAACATGTAGAGTCGGTACAAAAAGTACTTTTACAATCAATTCAAATAATGGTGTAAACATAATACGCAATGCTGACATAAGTGATAGATTGATAAATGTAATGCACCTATTAACACAGGTACAAACAAGTAGGGGAGCAAGAGTTTTATCTGAAGTAAACATAAAGACTGACAATCCGGACTTCTGAGAGAAACACGTTCTATAGGCAGGCGGTAAAGACTGTGAAAGACTACAAAAAGATGTGTTGTGTTAGGAAGCCCTGAATATGATTTTTCGACAATTTTGTTCATCCACAAAAGATTAAGTTTTCTATGACACGCATTTATGTCTCAGGGCGACTCTATCTGGAGTCAAAGAAATCGATTTTAAAGGAAGCCTGCCTGACTTCCCTCGTCAGCCAACAGAATGGGCGAATGTCAAGAGCCCCCCCCTCCCAGAGTGATGAAAGATGGTGAAATTACTTTTAGACCGTAATAAAAGACAGAGAGGAACTACCGCGATAGCCCTTGGCTTTAATGACAGCTCCTAAGATGATGTAGGCCAGAATGTTGGAGCAGGTAAGAGTCTTGGCATGTATATAAAGAGCGATTGCGGTTTGGTGCAACTCACTTATAAAGAGTAGGTGTGCAACTTCTATATGTGACTGCAGGGAGCCCTTTGCATTATTGCTGCATCCAAAAATGTGTTCATTATGAAGCCCTATCTTTAAAGACGCCTAGGACCGGTGCTTTGTCAAATATTCAGTTGATAACTATCAACCTAATTCACAATACTGTGTGTGCACCTCAACGGATGAGCAGGTTTAAATGCCAGATCACCATTTAGAGAAACAGCACCGGGAAGCATTTACCTGCGACTGAACCATGGTCTAAGCTAAGGTCTGCCAATGTGTTTTTTTTCACAGTTCTAATTGCATTTGTGGTAACATTGGTATTCCGAGGGCAGAGGTTATGAACTAGGAAGGTAGTAGAGGGCAACCAAGACATAACTCAAGGTGTTCAGAAATCTTCCCAGGGTGTTTTCAGATATAATGTGTGCATTCTTAGGTCATTTCTCTGGCATAAATTACATTTGAGTGATATGTCATCTGAATTTTTTTGCCAAATATACACTTTTCCGCAAATATAGTACCTAAAAAATAGAAAGTATATTTGTGTCTATTTTTTTTGCATTTGGTTTCCCATTTTCCAAACACCTACAGCCACACCACTATCACGCGGGCCCTCTTAAGGCCCCAAGTGCCAAAAGGGCCAAAAGAAGTGAACAGATTAGTGTGACATTCTCAAACACCACCAGGTTTTCAAGGTATCTATAAGGTATTTCTGAATCTGAAATGCATTTTTCTTATAGAAAGAAAAACAAAAAAAGATAAAGGTGAAACGGCCTTTTTGGTAACACTTGAGTCAGATGATTGTCTGATTCCTGACAATCTACAGGACTTGTAAATGGATGCAAGAATTCTACAACTCCCAGAGATGCTCATCGGTTCTCCAGGGCATAATTATGAATGCTTCCATTTCTAACGATAATGGCATTACTCCTAGTCCTACTCCCTCGCCTTCCTTCAGTACAATTGAGGCCCCGCCTCCCACCCAGACCCACCCCCAGCATAAAAACTCTGCCCGCCCCCACCTCCACCTGTACATAAACAAGCCGAGCTAGCACTCAGTTGAACCGCACCGGGAGGGAGGGTCCTTGAAGGAAGGCGAGGGAGTAGGACTAGGAGTAATGCCATTATCGTTAGAAATGGAAGCATTACCTCCCGTCCCTCCCTCGCCTTCCTTCAGTACAATTGAGGACATAGCAAGCAGAAGAAAACAGGGACGGACAACTGAGTGACAAAGAACACAAAACAGTGCCCAAACACAGCAGAACAACATCCCCGGCCTCGCAAAGAGGACAAGACCCTGAGGCCCGAACCCCCAAAGGAGGAACCACCCCCACAAGAGGAAGAGCCATCAAGAACGCGGACCAAAACCCACAACCAGAGTTGGACCACAGCGAATAGACAAAGAGACCCCCACCCGGAAGGACTCCACAACCAGCAGGCCCCACAGCAAAAGATGCCGGACAGCCAAACCGAGCAAACGAGACTCCACAGCCAAGAAAGGAGCAGGACAGAACACAGGCAAAAGCAACCTGTGACAGAGCCAAAACGCCGAGCCACCGGAAGGGACAAAGAAAGGAACCGGACCCAAAAGCAACAGAGTCGAACAGCCCAGACAGAAAGGAAACATCCAAAAACAGGGCCCAGAACAACCCCAAGCGCCCCGCAGGGGCGACGGCAACCAAAAAACAAGGCCCAAAGGCAAAAGCCGCAACCCAAGACCCCCAAGGGGCCCAAAGGGAGGACCGGAAAGGACATCCAACACCAGCAGCAAAGACCCCGAAGGGAAGGACCCGACAGGCCAGGGAACAAACACCCAGACCCGGAAAAAAAAGAACCAGGCAACAGACCCCAGGCAACACGCAAGGAAGCCAGGAGCACCAAGAAGCTGGAAAGCAACACACTGCACTCGCAGAGGGGCCACCGACAACCCCAGCAGGACCCCAGCCGGAGGGAACCTCCACACCAAAAGGAGGCCAGCACCACAGGAACAACACCCAGAGCAGAACAGCAGGACCAAAAAAGGCCAGCAAACACCAAGCAGAGGACAGCCAAGAGGAAGACCGAGGGGAAGCCAGCAAGCCACCGCCAACGAAACAGGACCCCCCAACACAGCCAAGACCAGCTGTACAACAGCCAGGCAGCAGGGCAAACCCCGCACAGAACCCAGGGGAAGGACACGAAACTCCAAAGGGCACGAAGCCACCAGGAGGAACCTCCACCGAGCGACACACAACCCGGACAGGAGAGGAAAACAAGGAGCCCAATGCCAACGGGGGGCAACCAACAACCCCCGAGCACAGACCCACAGCGCCCGCACCAGAAAGGCCTAAGCAACGTAAAAGGCAGGGCAGGGAAAGGCACACCGAAGAGCCAGAGGCCCAGGAGAGGGCCAGACGCCCCCCCAAGACCCGGGACCCCAGCCCAGAGACCCTAACCGGGCCACCAAGGCCGACCGCGGCGCCACAAACAGGACCACCACAGGGAGGCCCTAAAGACCCACCAACCGTACAGACACAGGGAAGGAAGGACCCAGCAAAACAGAACTGCCAGCCCACAGGACACCCACAGAGGCAGAGAGCCGACAGCCCCAGCACCCAGACCAGAGTCCCCAGAAACAGGACGCAGGCAACCAAGGAACAAGGACCAGAACCTGGACCCACCCAGGACGCGGCAAAGGACAACGCCACCGGAGCGTCAGACGGAGCCAACACGCACAGACCCGCAGAGAGCCCCGAAAGGGCACCAGGGCAAGGCCAAAAAGGCCGCAACAGCAACCAGCAAGCGGACCCCCGGGAGAGCAGCAGGAACCAGAACAGGAACCCGAACCCAGCCAAGCCCGAACAGGCCGGCAACCGAAGCCACCACAAGTGGAGCCAGAGGAGCCAGCGAACACCGAGCCAGAAGGCAACAGCGGCCGAGCCACCAGGAGAGCCCCCCCCCGTGGACCGACCGACAAGGGAAGCAGGGACAACAGACCCCGAAGACCAACCCAACAGGAGCCAGAGGGACAGGCCGAGAAGAAGAAAACAAGCCCAGGGAACACCGCAGAAGCCAGGCACCCCGGCACAAGCAGCCACAGGACAAGCCGGAGGAGCCCCCGGGGCCACAAGGCCCGAACCCAAGAAGGAAGAGAGGCCAGGCAACCGCCGGACAAAGGAACGGGGCCGAGCACAGACTGAACGAGAGCCACCTAATAGCGCCCGGACATGCGGGAAGACCCAGGGCGAAGGCCCGAGGCTGAAGAGGAAGGAAGCAGAAACGGGCACACCCCACATAGAACTGCAGGAAAAGCAGAAAAGAAGCAGTGACCGGGAAGTGGAGAGAAGCGACCCCAAAATACAGGGCATGCCAAAAACCACCAGGCAGGGCCCGCGGAAAGGCAGCCCGAAGGGCCAACACACGGAAGGGCACCAGCTAAATCCAGGAGCAGACCCCCAGGAGAACCAGGACAGGCACAAAGCCGCCGGACACCCCAGCCCCAGCACCAGAAAGGAGCGGGCCCAAGACCCAAGCCCCACCGACAGGAACCCAGCAGACGGAACACATGGCAAGCAAACAGGACACCCAGTCCAGCAGAGCCACCCAGCAGGAACCGTAGACAGGCACTGGAGACAGCTAAACCCTCACCAAACCGGAGGAACCCGCACCAAGCCGACCCAGCACCCAAGAACATACAGCAGTGACAGGAACCCAACAGGGCAAGGCACTCCGACCAAGAGGCAGTCAGCCAGGGCAAAAGAAACGGTCAAAACCGCGCCCACCCGAAAGACAGAGGAGAAACCCACAGCAGGGACCACGGAGAGGCAAGGCACGTGAGAAAGGCAGGACGCCCCAACTAAGGCAAGGCAAGCAGAGGGCCCAAGGTGGCGACATGCAGCCACCCCGAACCGCCACCGCAAACTCCACGAAACCCAGCACCAAGGAGGGCACAGAAGAAGCAGAGAACAGGCCAGCCAGTGCCACGGCAGCAGCCAAGCAGAACAACAGGCCCACCAAGCAGCGCGGCCAGGACAGAGGACAACTGCACAACTGGAGGAAAGGGGCGACCCCCACCAAGAAGCACAGCCACAGGAGGAAGACAGGGACACGCAGCCCAGAAGCCAACGCCCCAGCGCAAACCGAGCGCGCAGAGAAACCTGAAACCAATCAGGACCAACACAGTGCAGAATGAAGAAGGAGGGCTGGGAAGAGACCGCCAACGGCAGGCCGCACAGGAAACCGCCAATCAACTGGAAGCAGGGCAGTACCACAGCGGACAAAGCCACACGCACATACAACAAGTATGAGCAACGCACGCCACACACAGCACCAACCCCCACCCTGGCACAAAGGGGCAAGCCCAACCAGGAGGGCCGGGGACACCATGGAAAGAAACCCACAGGCCCCGACCAGCAGGAAAGAGGAAAACTCTGCCAACTAGTACAGGAGACCAGCGACCCACGTCCCAAACGCCCACCACCCCGGAGCCACAGGCAGCACCAGCGGCGGGAGGAGGACCCACGACACCCAAAGATGCCAGAAGGGAACCAGCTATCCACAGGAACAGCAGGACGAAGAGGGGACGCAGAAGGCAGCAACAGAACCCCTGAGAATAGGACAGAGCAGCCACCACCAAGTCCAGCACCATCCACGGACATGAGAGGCAGAACAACCCCCACGGAGCCCAGGACACCAGGGCACCCCAGGGGGACCGGAGACCCTGACACTAGCAACAACCCCACGCGACCCAGAGGAAGACGACCGCCAAGGCCATCACCAAAGGAATCACGGAGCGCAGGCAGGAAACGAACCCCAGCCAGCGAACACAGCGCCAACAAAGGCACCAGAACAGCCGCCGAAGTACAGCCCCAAGGCCAGTACCACAGGGCAAGAGAAACGCCCAAGCATGTCCTCGAGGAGCACGCTCACTGCTGGACACGATGGGCTGTAGGGTCGCATCCGCCCCAGAAGCCTATGCGGAAGTGCAGCCGGGCATGTCCCATAACATCAACTCAGCCCGACCGCTTTTGCAATCGACATCCAGGAGAGCGGACAACCACGTTCCACAGGACCAGCAGCTAGCCCTCTCGTGTCGCCCAGCATGGACAAGGCCAAGGGGATGTCCAAGGCCAACCGGAATGGAAAAGAAACAAAAAACGGGCAAAAACCCGTCCTACCTGGCCTCCGAGAACACAGCATACCGGGAGGAGGCAGCCACGCAGCCCGACCCGGAAACACAGCCCCAGCCACAGGAGGACCGCCAAAGCACCGCTGCGGATTCCTGAGCCACCGCTCCGCCCCCACACCACGAGGGAGACGAGGAGAGGAGGCGCCGCCGGGAGAACTCAGCAGAGGGCACCGCCACAGCAGAGAGCAAAACCGAAGACTCCCCGGCACCGCCACAGGGAGGAACTGAAAGGGTGAGTCTCACCAGTGAGACAGAAAAAAACAGGTGGAGGTGGGGGCGGGCAGAGTTTTTATGCTGGGGGTGGGTCTGGGTGGGAGGCGGGGCCTCAATTGTACTGAAGGAAGGTGAGGGAGGGACGGGAGGTAATGGCATTTAAGCACATCTGAAGAGGAACCCTCTGATGGATAGATTTCTGGTTTTATTATTATTTACTAATAATTTTCCCTATTTGTTCAGATATCAAAACAAACATAACGCTATTTCTCTTCTCTGCAGCCAATTAAAAAGGGAGACCTGCATGCTGACATCCACCTTAATCACATATGCCTCCGTTTGACTCGTACCATATATACTCCACACAAGCCAACATAACGCTATTTGGTGGCAGCATGACAACAGTTACTTGAGGTTTGCACAGTTTTTAGAGAATGTGATGTTTCAAAATGTTCCTTTCAGTTTCTTGTCTGCAAGAGGGTAGCCATCAGCACCCTTCCTGATCACAGCTAATGGAACTCTTTTCCTATTGATTTTATGAAGTTTCATCAATACTAATGTAAGTGTGAGCGAGTAATGTTGCAATTCCAAAACAATGAACAAGAAACTTATGGCCATATGTACTAACAATGTGGTAGCAAAAAGTGGTCGCAATTTCATACCGTTATTTTGCACTCACTAAAGAATTTTGCAAACTGACCTAAATGATGATTCGGAGAGTGTTGCAGAGTGACCTGCATAACTTCGTTAGGCAAGTCTCAAATTGTCACAAAGAAAGGTGGGTGGCTGGGTATAGTTTGCGCTAAGTCGTGGAAGAGTCACACAACAAGCATTATGTATCCTCATAGAAATTGCTCAAAGGATAAAGAGTAACGGCCACCTGAGGTTACTGAATTTGTAGATAGCAGTCTACAAATATACAAAGCAATAATAGTCCATAACCTGAGCAAATTGTCCAAAGTGAAAATATGAGTACACACAATATTTTCATAGAAATCTTCTACAATCTTGTTTATTCCAAGTTCGGCAAATATACAGCCACTTCAGCCACCAGAAAACAACTTTAGCCAACACGTGTTTTGTCTTGTAGAATTATCCCTCGACTTCCTCAGGGCAAAACACGTCAATTAATAATGAAGAAGTGTAGTTTATTTATATCCTCACAGTCACTAAACTCAAGTTCTGTAGGTCAAATAAAAACGATTTCCTCAAAATATGGTCCTCAAGGAGAATACTAATCAACGGCGACTCGCCTAGACAATTTGGTCAGGATATTGACTTTTATAAGTCTCAAATTGTGATTCCATCCAGATGACTGCAAATAAAAAGATGGTAGCTGGCAAGGGACAGCAGACCATCACACCTGCTATCAGTTTTGAAAAACGTGAGAGTTGGCCGTGGTTTCCTGAACCACTGCCTACTCCCCTCTAAAGTTGCTATCCCAATTCACAAAAGGGAAGAGGTTCTATATAGACCCCTTCCCTTTTGTGACTTGGGCGTCAGAAACTTATCAATGGTTAGCGACTGGAATTACGGACTTACAGCGCACACAGGTGTACTCAGAGAAGGATTAGAGAATACGAGAGTACGCTCCCAAACGCCATCTCCGATCAGCCAGTCACGCCCTCGCCGCCGTCCCCCGCATCCGAAGAACGACAACAGGAGGAAGGTCCTTCTCCTACCTTTCCGCCAAGACCTGGAACTCCCTCCCGACCGCCTGCACCTGACCCAAGACCACCTCTCCTTCAGGAAGAAGCTCAAGACCTGGCTGTTCGAGCAGTAGCAGCACCCCCCCCCCCCCCCCAAGCGCCTTGACACCCTCCGGGTAAGTAGTGCGCTCTACAAATGTCTTGATTGATTGATTGATTGATGTAGTTAACTGATAAGCTAGAAGTGGGCACGTTTATGGCCAGTGAGGAGAAATTTCACAGGAGGAAATCAATTCTTGAATTGCTAACTACAAAAGATAGCATAAATATAGCAGGTCATGAGGAGAAATGTCACTACTAAAAATTATGTTAAATGACTAGACCCCAAAGTAAGAGGGACACTGAGGCGTTAAATTGTGCTGAAGTCTATGGCAAAATACCTTCAAGTTGATAGGGGGCAAAAGGATCTAACGAAATGAGGCATTTGTTACAGATCTCCCATTGACTCTGCCTGTAAATGATAGAAGAAAAACTGACCTAAAAATGACTTAAAAGCAGAGACACACCAAGACAATTACTATTATAGATAAGTACATAAACAGCAAAACGAATGTTCAACTTTCGAGCCACTAGAGGCATAAGAGATGGAACTTGATCTGTAGAAGAGCCATCAAAAGGTCCTCAGGAATGCTCAGAGCCAATCTCATTCTCATCGTTTTTGTTGCCACAACTGTAGGATAGCCTAGGTTATCCAGCATCTCTCCATAATTTGTTAGGTTATTGATAATACAGTTTAACCCAAAATATATTACGTTCTTTGCCTCATACCAATAATAAGTATACTACGTGTAATTTTGTTCAATCTTCATTGGCCGAGTTGTTTTAGTTTTTTAAATAAACACCAAATACAAGTATGTGTGAATACTTTCGTATGTAACTGAGAAATGAGAGAGGTAACTAGAAGGGCAGTTTCTAGTAAACACTGCAGACTAGCAAATGTCCTGCTTATAAACTATAACATACACATCTAGACACTAGGAAGCAGTTTTCTAATTTATCTTTAGCTACTTCTTCCGGAAAACTGACAGATCTATTTTAGGGAGGTTCTAATGCGTCATTTTATTTCATGAGAGTAACAGTAATTAGGGTTTGTGCCATACATATCAGAATGTGGACCAGGAAGTTTGAACTTATCCTATGTTTAACTATTTCTACTGCAATATGGACTTGTCAGAATTCTTGAAAGGACTCCAGGATATGGGGACATCTCTCCAGAATTGAGGAACGAAATCATTTTCCCCACCCTTGCAGATCCATTGGGTTAGTGTCCCACCACAAAAGACCCTGAAACCTCCTATCCAGCACGTATCGTCAAAAACTTACATAAAATCCAAAAGAGGTACCCAGATGGTATAAACTAGGAGTGTACACTGTAGGTCAGGAAGGGATTATGTTAGAATATCAATAACAAAAATGTAATCTGGCAATAATATTGTGTCCTAATTTTTCTTTACAAAAATATTGTCCCATTGAGTCTTAATAACTAACTCCAATGGATGTTTTTGTAAAGAATATGTAAGGGACAATTTTTTCCCAGACAATATTTTGGTACTGATGGAGCAGGGTTTTCGCGTAAAATAAAACCTGCTCAGATTGAACCCTCAGTAACATTTACTAACCGTGTGCAGTAAAAAAAAAACGAGAAAAGATTAACATGGGAAAAATGTTTCTGCGCAAGCGTGAACTACACTACTGAAGTAGGCCTCAAAAATGCTTTTGGCTGCTGAAAAATAAAGGACTAATGCTGCTTTTAGTTATTAATAACAGCTGTAATGCAAGCGCTAACATGGGTTGCGCTGGGATAAATGCAGCCTTTGGGTTGGTGCGTAGAGAAATGCATTTTCAAATGAAAGATAAATGTTAGTGTTTTGTTCATTGTAGAAACAAGCATGGGTTTCATTCTGCATGACAGATAAACGGTTAAAGTCAGCTGGATTGAAAATTAAATCCTAGAAAAATGAGAAAATGTGAGCATGAGGGAAAGAGGAACCTGACTTTCTCCTTCGAATCGTGAGTGCCTGCGAAGATCCGTGTTAAAAGAACAATGTTATGAAGGTAGAGGGAATCTTCCTCTGCAGATAGGGGCTCAGCGGAAAAAGAATACAATGTAAAAGATGACTGCCAGAGAAGAGGAAACAAATGATAGAGTTTTGAATTTAAATCCTGGGGAGAAAGTTGGTGTCATATGGACGAGTAAAACAAAGAACTCTTTAAAACGTATGTGTGCGTAGAGAGTGGTGTGACAGTACACCCCCTTCCTTAACCAATCAAATGTGAAGCATGACCTAAGTTAGATACTTCTGTGGGTTAATCTTTTGGGCTTTAGGGTATAATTCAGGTGCCCGGAGGGAGGGGTTTTGGACAAACATCTTTGCTGATTGTTGGGGTGAGATCGTCGCATGTCGTCGGTTTGCTGTTCTTCCTGTGTTTCCTGACTTAGTCTTTGCCTCTTTAAATCTTCTTGAGGGGCTCTTGCTATTTCCCTGGCCAGGAGATAGTGTTTCTTAAGTGGGTAAGTATAGCCTGATATCTGAAATTGCATAACTTTTGCAAATTTATTTTGTCTCTGAATTTTTTTATCTTTTCTCCTATCCACTCGTTAATGTGCTGACATTGATTATGAATTTGTCATTTTCTCTTCTGATGTTATTTGCTTTGTAACAGGCTATGGTTGGTGCTGTGTTTGTGTACTTGATGGCATTGCTTTACATTATTTAGATAAATATTATACATTTACAAATAAGTCTGTCTTTATTAGAGTATTTTATTCATGAGTACTGATTTGTTTACATGATCAACAACATAAAGATATAATTGCCAAGTTTGGTAGATTAGGAAAAGCATACTAATGGAGATTGTTAAATTGGTACGGTTTTTAGAATCACACTAATCCCAGCGCAAAGGAGCTTGTTCGGTAATGGAAATTGGGCCCTGTTTTTGGAAAATTATAAGTTCCTGAGCGCTGGATCAGTACCATACTCCAAGAAGGCCAGATCTAAGACAGCTATCCAGGGTATCTTCATTAAATAAATGTACCTATAATACATCTACATGGAACTCATTTACATAGTCAGAGGTAAACCTGAAAATCTTGCATGGATCTGTCCCTCATGGAGCTGTATTGTACACCTGTAGCATAAACCTTCATTGGCATTTTGCAACTCCAGGTGTAGATGTTTTTATTTGGAAGTAGAGTTCTAACAGTCTTCTCATGTTTTCCTGAGATGACTGAAAGCAAGAACCTGGTCCCAGTGCCAGTCGGCACAAAGAGAGGAACTGCTATCAAACAGATATTTAATGCTTCTCCAAACTGTTAATAGAAATATTTGGAACTTCTTACTGAAAAAAATACTTTCTATATTAACTTAATATGTTGACACAAAGCATTTGAGACACCCAATTTAATAGTCCAGCAATAGCAACTAATGTGAGATTCCCTAAAAAAGTACAGAAAAAAGCAAATGTTGTACCCATCTGAGGAATCACGTAGACACCTGGCCTCTGGCAGCATCAGATACAGTCTGTATAGTTTTCTTTATCACAAGATAATTTTCCAATGATCCAATCATCATATAATGAGACTTTATTTTACATCACCTGACACAGAAAGACCAACTAAGTGCACCTGGCACATTCATTCGAGGCCATTACCCACTGTATTAGCCATCAGATGTACCAGCGTTGTGTAGAAAAGTCCTCTCAAGTTTTTCAAACAAAAACACCTGCTGCCCATTGCAAGGCCATCATTTATCAGGAAGTACCTGTGATGCTCATGTTATTCTGTTTGGGATATTAATTCTTAGTCTTGAAATGTGGACGTTCCTTTTAACATTATATCTATTTTTATTTAGTTATCACATTAATTATATTTTTATTGTTTTGCTTCAGGAATGTTCGTACGTGGATCCCACAGCTCTCATTCCATCCTGCAAGATTTAAGCATTAATCTTGCCAAGCGCTGTCAGTGAGGAGCCACTAAGGCTTGGTTCACTTCAGTCTGTGAAAGATTAATTTATGGAGTTTTTTAAGCGTAGGTAATCCAGCCTTTACAAAACCATTGATTTACCCTTACTGAAATTCCCAATAATGTACATTTTTCCCATTGGATACTCTGTTATTTTTACGTAGGTGCTTGTAAATGAGAGAAGCTGAAGGCCACATACACAAAAAGTTAATAAAACACAGAGTTCGAAAAAATACCCAACTAAGACTGCAAATGTCATACTTCTGAAATCCTAATTTCAAAATAGAAATCTATATTTTTTATAGCAGCTAGATTTCCTCAAAGGAAATTGAACTGCTTTAAAAAAAAGTTCAATTTTCAAAAACTTCAGTGAGAGTTGGCTGTGCCCCTCCCAAAGGGTCCACCCTTTCTTGCACAGAGGAAGTGTCCAACGAGAATCCCTTCCCCTTGGATACTACGTTACAATCCCAACTTTAGAGTCGGCAACTGATCAATGGTTTTGAAGGTGCAAACCATTGATACATACCTTATCAACTCGCAATTTGGAAGGAACGTCCAAAGCTCAGAACTTTCAAAGTGCGTTTTGCCAGGGCTTGGAACCCCCAATTTTGTAATATAAAAAAAAATTTGAATCACAAAATGAGCTAGTACATTAGGAAAGGGGTTTTTGTCGTTTAAAGCTCCATTTTTGTGAACTAAAGTGTTTGCGACTGCCCTTAAATCGCTGAGGCTCTAGAACAAGGGATAATTTAATGTGTCTTATCACAGTGGATTTAAGAATAACTTGGGGAAGGTTTTCGGTGCAGTATTGATTGTGAAAGAATAGAATTGGGGTCTAGTTATGATTAAGAACATCCAACTTAAGAACAGAATTCCAAACAGCACACATCAGACACAGGAGAGTAATCACAGCATAAAAGCATACACAGGAGTTGAGAATAAGTACAAATTATAGTAATGCCCGCAACAGGTTTACTTGCAAACGAAATGGATCTGTCAACAAAATGTATGCAGCTCTGGATGTATGGACAATTGTCCATTCCCACCAAAGTGGAATGCGTTGTAGGAAATTAGGCTTGTGTCAAATCTGATTTTCCAAAGTCTTTGGTATTGTGAAAAACTACAAAAAAAAAACATTAATTCTATCAATCTCTTTTTACTTGAAACTGGACACTTAACATCAAATCTCACTTTTTAAGTTCGATTTTGCTGCTCAAGCATTTCAGAAGAAATGCTTATTAGTTTTGGCCTTGAGCCAAGTGCATCAATGTTTAATGTTGGCAACATCTTTGAAATAGGAGCCATTCAATTGCCCAAACGAATCAAATGACCATTACACAAAGCACTAGGAAGAAGTGCTAGAGGAACATAAATAGAATGGCGAGCAGCTATTGCTTTACAATGCTATGTTGATCACAGCTCAAACAAGGAACTCATGTCTCTGCCTCTTGCTTCAAAAACAACTCCAAATCAATGACAATGGTTCCCTTGATGGAGAAGAGTTTCAAGGTAGAAACAAATGTAATTCATAAGCATGTTTATTAGACATTACTAAAATCAATCTTTCTTGCTTAAGCATTAATCTTGACATACACAATTTTAATAAAATGTTTATCTTGGGTGAACCTATGTTTGATATGCGGAAAAGTCCCCACTTCAGGCAAAAAGTATTGGAACACTTCATGCATTGCAGCTCCATGCCAGTTAGCCAAAAAAACATTGATTTGAACAGAGAAAATTGGTCATCCGAAAAACTAGAAGTAATGCCAAATGGCAGCAGATGGCATGGTGGGCAGCATAACACATCAGAGAGATTTTTTTTTTCAAAATAGACTCAAGTGCTGTGTACAGCATATGCTGCTAGGGAATAAATGGCAAAGCTTCTAAAATGATGGAGTATTCGCCACACGAATGTTTGACAGCACCATGGAGCTCGGATATCACTAAAATGTAATGCTCCTGCTGGTTTAAGAGGACATGTCAAAGGTACATTAATGGAAACGTAATCGCCGGAGTTGAAAAAAGAAAATATAGGTTGTCACACTGGTATGTTTCAACTACCATTGAAAGGCAACTATTACAACAGAGAATGGGGTAAGAGATGTGGCCTAGTGGCTAACGCTGCTGGCCTTTGAACACGGGGAACCAGGTTGGAATCTCAGCTGTGGCTCAACATCCTGTGATCCTGGATAAATCAGGTAATACCCATGTGCATAATAAGATTTTTTTAATGTGTGATGTAAACTGGCCGTGTTATAAAGCACTTTAATGCCCTTGGGCCATGTTTAGATAGATAGATAGATAGATAGATAGATAGATAGATAGATAGATAGATAGATAGATAGATAGATAGATAGATAGATAGATAGATAGATAGATAGATAGATAGATATCAGAGCAGCAATTTAAAATCACTCTGAAACAGATATGTACATTATACAGAAACCCTAAAATGGGTTTTATCAAGGAAAGACCCTATGCATGAGAGGTATACATTAGATGCTGCAGTCAAATAGATCTGCCTCCTCCCTCCCCCTTCGCCCATTTTCAAAGGCTCACGTTGCTTCGAGTAATGCTTTCCCAGCGAAATTCCACAGAGGGTCACCTTTAGGGTTTCATTCGCCCGCCTGTGTTTCCTGCAATCCATACGTAATTCAAGTGCATTCGTCGGCTCGGAAGGTGTAGAACAGCAATTTTTGCAATGACAGTGCAGAGAGGGGAATATGAGCTCTGAGTGCTAATGAGCGGAGACTGCAGAGGCTGGGGGAAGGGGGGTGCTACAGCACCGCAAGAGCAGAGCAGGGAGGCAGGGGTGGCCACTTCAAAGGAGGGTGGTCTACATGGCACATTTACCTTCTTAGAACGCACATTTAAAGAGATTATGCGTCTTAATCCTGATTCACATGCCAGGCACGAGAGATGTCGTCAGTTGCACAACCTGAGGTGTGTTCACATTTCAATGGCATGCCCTATGTACGAAAGCATTAAAGTAGAATGCAGGAATTTGCAGCCCTGTTGGATAATTTGTGTTTACCTGGTAAAATACAGCAGACAGAAGGCATTCATTCATTCGTACGATAAATGTCTAGTTCACCAGTGTTGTGCTGGGGCCAATCTGTTCACATGGCTGGATCCGTGTGAGCACGATCAATAAGTAAATGACAAAAATGTCAAGGGCAAACTTAGCATAATGAAAAAAATGTGTGAAACGCCCACTCAAATGAGTTTTTGTTTGTTTTTGTTACATTTCCACAGGGGGCGTGGTCCCTGTGCCCAGCATACCGCCCAGTCACTCCTCTTAACTCTGCTTTTGGTAAGTCACACCTTGTCAGTATACTTGACACCACAGCTCATCCGGCATCACCAGCCTGCACACCGTGTGATCCTGGTGCGGGACTTGCACGTCTATCGCGTTTTTTGTTTCAGTGATAGACAGAGGACTTGTGGAACTCTGACTGGTCATCTGTGGCTGAATGCATGTGGACTTCTGCAAAAGTGGGCACTGCGCCAAAAGTCCCTTTTCTATCTCTTTTTTGCGACAGAAACAGGATTCGCATTGCACTGCCCATTCGGTAAGGCATCTTTCTTTTTACAATATAAAAAGGGAAAAGTCCTCTCTGTGTGTGCTCCATAATATAGTATGAAAGTTCCATTCTCGTCATTAACTACAATTTGGTTCATTATATTAGGTCTGGCGTCAGCCAAGTCCTTTCGAATTGACTAAAAGTTTATGTATAATAGAGTTATAGGGGATTTCACCCAAACCCTCTTCATCCATTGGCCTATTGTTGTGTTATTCACGTTTTACTTCCACCCACCACAGCATCACCAAGGGGCAAGAAGCCAGCAGCAATTGGCTAACTTCTCAGTGAATGACAGCAGTCTGCTCTTCCACATGGAGCACATCCTCAACCAGTGAAGTTGTCTTCAGTGCATGGGACTAAATGTCAATGTGGGCTTTTCAGAATTTTTTTTTTTACTTTTAGCCAGTTTTTCTACTTTGTATCGATGAGGGCCCAGCAGCTGCCCCGAAAATATACATGCGCAAAAACTATGACAAAGCAGAACACGTACTGGGAAAGCGTAATGGCTGGCAGGAAAAGCCAGATCTATTGGCTTCGCCAGTGCTTGTTGTCATTGAGGCACTTGACCTTGGCATTTTTGTCAGTGACGTTTCAATATGATGGTTCTTGGATAGGCAAATCATCACAAACCATGCTGTCCATCCTGGATATTAGCGTGGGTTAATGAAGGTTAACTGCTGGAAGGGAAGAGGTGGAGTGTGGGGATGAAGGCTTCTGGGGCTACGGAGGAAAGAGTCAGAGTGGCGGAGAGGTAAAAGGCAAGAATGAAATGAGGAGAGTTTGTATGGAGCTGCAATTCCAGTCCGGCAAGCAGAGGAGATAAGATTAAGTAACGGGCAATTAGCTTGGTCAGGTATATACCCAGTATACCCGCCCCCAGCCAGCCTGATATAACCCACAATGGGCTAAGCCTGGCTGCAATGGAGTTACAGGACCTGCCCTTGTCTGAACAGCCCTCTAAATTCCTAAGATGACCAGTGGAATCCAATCATTATCACCCTCAATCACCTTCTCACTGGGAGGCAGACCCTTACAAACTAGCCATATTTCATAATCTGAAGACACATTCAGAAGACAATAACAACTAATACAGTTATGGCCAGTTATTGACCCTTTCACCCTAACCATTTGAAAAAACAAAACATTCAGAAAAATGCATTATGCAAATTTAACCCTGAGAAATTGGGAACAACCATGTGAATTGGTGTTTCATCACACGTTTGCCTTGATTCTGGGGCACTTTACCGAGCTAGATTGAAGTGCACATGAGAAAACGCAGTCATGAGTGTGGTGTTCCAGCCCAATTTATAATCCTGATTTAAGCAATGAGCGTCTACCATACTCAAAACTTGAGGAAGGAATGCATACATCTAATGTAACAAATCAGTACGAATATGTGTTGATATAGATGCCACTAAAGTGATGTGTGAATGTGCACTAATGGTACGGAGGCAGGTGTATGGGTTAGCGTAAAGCGCTGTGATACCTTAGGGACATGTTTGCGCTATACAAAACTCTAAAATAAATACCCAATGACACAAGATCCTGCTAATATGATATGGGCCCAGAAAGTAGATCTATGCATAATGTATAATATCTATAACCAGGGAAGCATGACATGAGGGGTGAGGTGGTCGTATGAAGGTGGCGTGCCTTGGTCTCTGCTCAAAAGCTATTGTACTAGGGCGTGGGAAACCTATAGGAAACTCAACTGATAGATGTAATGGTAGAGTGTACTTATAGAAATCAAAAGAAATATGTTGTAGGGGGGCCTTTTGATTTTAGATAGTGGTAGAAGAAATAGCTCTTACATCCTTATTCTTGCAAAACATTATAGAACAAAACTTTGTTTCGTCTGACAGTATTTTTCACTAAATTACATTTCGAAGTAGGCGCAGGAGTAGAAACCTAGATCTGTAGAATTCCTAATCTCAAAGTGTTGGACTGGAAAAAGGGGGAATGGAATTGGAATCTTAAGGTGGGAGGAGTGATGTGCCCTATGAAGAGAGTGGGACACGTGTTCTGAAAAAGAAGATAACTATCTGATTGGGCTGAAAATATAATGATTGGCATCAGGGAGGTTGGAAATTATTGAAGCTCCAGAAGGCTTTCCAGCTGGAAGTGAAGAAGACCTGTGCAAAAGAACATTCAATATAAAACACAGGGGAAAGATAGGAAGCCGTAAAGAGTCGTGTGATGGGGCATCAGTGAAGGGAGTCCCTGTTTTATGGTGATGTGAGCTCAATAAGTTAGCATGTAGCCAATATGCTGTCCAAGCTTAAATACATTTTTGGAAACATACAAATCTATACTTCAATGATTTTTCCCTTTTCGTCGATCAATAGCCCTCTTCCATTAAAGCCCCTCCCCCCTGGTATGACCTGAAGTGGTTCTTGATCTCAAGGTCCTACTGATATTATTCCTTGTTCCTCCTTCATTAGTGCTGAGAAGCAGCTCTTTTGTCTTGTGGGCATTATATAAATCTCACTAATAGGTAGATAAATATTAATGCTTATGATATCAGCATGACTTTTTGCCTCAACCTACAGCTTCAGAGAGGTTCTTCTAGGAACTCTTCCTTTTTCTACAGAAGTCCATAAAATGACCTCACTGGCTGATGAGGTCATCGCAACCCTGTGTCGCGCGTGCCCTTCATAGTGACCGCTTCTGATAACCGAGCTGTGGTCACACTTCCTAAGCCATCCCCCGCTTTACTTCTCCCCTTGTCTGGCACACATCGCGCCACCACTTAGCGCGTTCCTACAGTATTCGGCTAACCAAAGCCCAAAGTGCCCTTGAACCACCGCACTCAGAACTGCTAGCTCCACACATTGGATCTGTTACAGGCAGAAGTGCCTCTCCAGTCTCAGAAACTGGCATGCGCTGGAATTCTGCGGCTCACATCAGTGCGCTCACAACTGATAGAGAATGACATTCTTCCACTTATTTGGAGGAGCGATGCAGCCCTCAGTGACTTACTGGGCGGGACTATACGTATTATTTCTCTATTTCGCGACTGCGTTTCTGTTTGTTGGCATAGCGACAAGGTCACTTATTCGTCATCATTATTCTATTATTTGCCTATGCATGTTCTTGTTCCATTGCGCTTCAAGGCGTATCTGCTGTGTAGTTAGAATAGAGGTCTTACATTTTACCATTGTGATTCACATAGGACCTTTCTCCCTTGGATTGTATTCCATGCTCAAGGGACATGGCCATGAATGGAAACAGATATAGACAATAATTTCTACAGATATATAGGAAGGAAAGGCACTCGTGTCTACAGATACATAGGAATGAAGCAGGAGGAGTTTTGTGTAGGCATCTGGTGGATATGCTTTAGGAGGCAAAGGTTTTTAATAATGTCTGTTGAGAAGCACGGACAATCAGACAACCCATGGATAATTAATCAGGCCAGATGTAAAATGTATTCAGCTTTAATCCACATAATTGAAATTTGGGAAGCTATGTTTGAGATACAGCCTCTTGAAGGGATTAAGATGATTGCGGATTAATAGTCAGATGTTAGCCATGGAAGTCTTCGCGCAGGGAGGGATTAGAAAAATGAATTGTGGCGACGAGGCAATCCCTGTGGGCTGTTTGTTTATGTGTTGCGTTGTGAAAATGTGCGATTTGGGGAACATCTTAACTTGAACTCAGCGTTACCGTTCGGTTGAAATCAGGTTAACAGCTCATGCAGACAAGAATACTGTACCCGGAAGCTGGACTCTCTCGACATAAAATACAACACCAGACACAAATCACGAACAGAGATTCACGTTGAACTATTTCAAATATGTACAAATCGTGTGTACCATCCTCGCCAGAGATCTTCAACTAAACGGATATTCAGCCCAAGAAGAAAGAAAAAAACACAAGCAAGCCGATTTGTGCTTTCAGAGAAAATCCTGTGCAGATGTGGAAGTGAATACTGCTGTGGCCGAGGATATATTACACAAATCTGTTCATTTAAAGCTGTGCATCTTATTGCACCCATCCTTCAAGCAAGCCCATTACTGTCTTTGGGCCAGAGTCCCTGCACGGGCCTGTGGGAGAGCAGAGATTAACCCATTCATTGCCAGCACACTGACAGCCTATTTGTTACCATAATGAAAAGGCACCATGGCGGCGTACAGGCATTGACATGCGGTAAGGAGCCCTGACTGTGCAACCTGCACTAAGGTTAGGGCCTCTTGTGTCCACCACCCCTTGAGGTGGTGCCCTGGATGTAAGGATTATTTACTGTGAACGTGAGCGCTCTAAACCTTGATTTGGCGGACCTGGGAGCAGCCCGTAATCTTTAATGGAGAGCTTTCATCAAGTGCATGATAGCGTAAGGCTGGCCGAGTCAGGGATTGCCACAACTCAGCATATAACTGCTGCACTTGCAGAAGTAAATTCCCTCACTCTTCCACCTCAGGATCCTCTTCCAATCAACCCTCTCTTCTATATTTGTCAAGACCGAATGAAAACCCAAAACTCTGATCCTTAAGGTAACCTTTAGCACATTACTAACTCCAGACATGCAGAAGTAGGTAAGGTAACATCAGCAAGCCACACAAACTTCGGCTTTGGCGTGTCACCAGAATACGTACTTTTCGCGCATAGTGTAGGGGTGTGTGGGTGTGAAACACTCGAATACAGAGAACACAGCTGTCGCTGGCTTAGCTGCACCCACCCACGCGTTGGCGCGCATGGTACCCATGGGGTACAGTCAGTTCGCTTTACAACACGCTGCCTTTGCAGGTGAGAACCTCTACTTACAGGCATTGGTGACGGAAAAGCTGTTGGAGGAGTCCAGGTGGTCTACGTGATGGAACAGCTGGAAGGGCTTCTCTGTGATGTTTTGGTTTGTGTTATACAGCTGGACAGCAAACAAAAAGGCGCTGTGCTCCTGAATTGTGTTTCTCATGAAAAGTCCACCTATGGAGACAGAAAGGGGAAACATGGTGGAAAGGGGCTGGTTAGAGGTCTGGAGGGAACAATATCTGTAAGACTGAGCAGCCATATAACCAACTCCTGAGCCCCAGGGAGAGCATGCCACTGGAGGCAGCACCCCGGGACTTACAAGCATCCCACCTTAGACAGTTGTGTAGAAAAAGCGCCCATGGCCCCAATGCAGCCACAGAACATGAGCTGCCCAGGCTCGTGGCTGGAAGGGTGAAGTCAGCCACAGCTGAGGTGCGATGGGACCCTTGGGTCCGCGGGCCCTGGCCCACTGCACCTGCTGTCCCATTGAAAGGCACGCCCCAGCCTTGCATTGCAAGAGTAAAGTGACAATGGGACCCCCAGGGCTCCTTTCATTGCCAATCTAGCACCCTCTGCAGGAGCCGCCCTGGCACTCGCCTGGCATCGCTGCGCTCCAGACTTGGTCTTAATGAAACCTGCACCAGTGTCTCTCTTGACTTTCCAGGCACATCTGCACTGTCTCGCGCCCGGCTGATTTATCGTTCGCACCCGCCTAAAGTGTGAAATTGCAGCAGACACAGTCGGGTATGCAGGTGCCATTTACCGCGGATTCATGGCAAAGGGAGCCGAAGGGGGCAGCTGATGTACTTTCACGAAGCGCCGGGTGGAGGGGAACATTCTTTCTAATTGTGCAAGTCTCTGAATAGAAAGGGACTTTGCTATGCTCATCTTGCGTGTGCGCAGACACACACCGGCACACACAACCCACGCGCCCTAGGCACACAACCCCCGCACCAAGACCACATTTCGTTATCTTGCAGCCTTCATAACGCACACATAGGTCCCCATCGCACTTGAAAGGACAGACAACAGCCCTGCGGGCTTTATTGTGTCAAAGTGTGACAACTTTCCAGCATTATGCGAAATGGGCGGATATTAATTGGTTAGGAAAACAATGAAAACAATTCGAAGAAGAAAAAAAAAGGGCTCTGGTGCGCGACCACTAATGGACCACGGGACCCACGCGCCGCCGAGCTATGCAGTATTTCCCATAATAAAAAAAGCTGCAGTGTTTCCTCTCAGTCCCCCCATTACACAGTAGTCTGGGTCTCGTCTGCTTCGCACAAAGTGGCTTTTCAGAGGCACATACCCCCCATGCACTGAACCGCAGAGCCGCAAGATAATTCCAAGTTAATTTATGAACCCAGTGCAAAAATACACAGCGCGTTGGCTTACCTATGTTGATGGTGTTGGGAAATCCGCCAAAAGATTCGCCCCACAGTCCCACCATGACCAGGGAGGCAGTCTGAATCAGATTTTGCCACATTTTGCTGGGTCTTATAATTCAGTTCCTAAAACGAAACTGGCGAGGCAGGAGCATCGGCTCAAGCGCAGCCCGGAGGTCCCCGTCCCCGTGTCCTCTTCAGAGCAGCCTGGCAGAGTCCATTGGCTGAGAGGGTGGACGGCAGAGCGCGCGCACTCCTGGCCACTACTGCAGGAATCCCGGCCGCCGTCCCCCTTCGAAGATGGTGCTGGAACGGGAGAAAAAGAGATCAAATCCACGAGGAAGGCTCTCCGGAATGGGCAAGCGGAGGGGCTATTGATCAAACTTGATGTGACGTGGAATTAAAGCCGCATCCCTCCGCGCCGCCGTGGAAGTGCTGCCCCTGCCTGCAAAGAAGCACAAGCGCTGCATTTGTCAATAGCGAGGGCGCAATCAATAGGAGCACACCAGCCTCACGTGGATAGATAGCAGCTCCGAGCTGCAGCTGGCCGGCCCTCTGCGAGCTGCAGTGCCTGTGCTGCTGGGGGCAGGGAGGGAGGGGCCGGCGCGTGGGAGAGGCGAGGGGAGCGCGCGGGCGGAGGTGGCCACTCGCTCGCTGCATTCATGGTGCAGGAGGACAGAGCAGGGACGGTGGGTGTGACCTGGGGTAAGGTGCTTAAATATGGGCGAGGAGAGGGACAGGCGGGCGAGTCAGAGCAAGGACCAAGGAAGGGGTAGGATGCGGAAGGGTGAAAAAAGAGAGGGGCCCACGAACTTGAACTGCCTTCCAGAAAGACTATGACACAGTAAAACAGTCCAGGGGGTTAGTCTGGGTGATGTGAATATGTGGACAGAAAGTGATCTGTGACTGCAGTAAGCTTGATGATGTAATGTTTTTAAAGAGGTGTCTTCAACTGTTTCCTAAACTGGAGTCGCGTTGGGGTGGTCTTGATGGATGCCGGGATGTTGTCCCAGTTCCTGGGTGCATAGATAGGAAAGGCCAACTGTCTTGCTTTTCTTTTGGTGTGTGCACTAGGGTTGCCACATGTCCATATGAATCAGGGGGGAGGTAGAAGTTATTGTAGGGTTCACTCTACTTCCACACTTACAACGTCCTTAATCAAAGGGGAGTGATCGCCACTGGTCTCTTGGGGTCTAGGTCTTCTCAGGGTTGACCCTCAACCAATCTCTGCCATTGGTGGTGTAACTAATCACCACGGTGGTGTATCGTTGGGTGGTGTCATCAAGGGAAAGTACTGGTGGGATCCATCTGCTGATGTCTAAAATTACCTCCTGCATCCAGAAAAGTAGCTTTAATATGGGTCGAGTATAACGGGGTAAGGTTAAAAATGAAGTGGTGATGTTTAAGACATGTTAACTATCCACAACATCACACGTGGTTGGTCAACATGTTTCAGCTTCAAATGCCCCAAAATGGTCTTTTTTGGTCTTTTTTTAGACTCGCACGTCACTTACTTACGTTTCTTTAACCCAAATTGTTTTTTTTTGGAAGAGAGTCCTCGGCTTCCTTTAGCCCAAGACTTATAACCTTTTTTTGGCCTGCCTCTTAGGTATCGGATGAGGCGGGGGCTTCGTGGCAACTTGTTACTCTTAATTCCCTGGTGTGTCTAACTACATGGTCCTCATCTGTTATGGTAGGAGGTGACCATATCCCCCATGTTTGCCTTCTAGGTCTTTTTCTTTCACAAGCTAAGGTGTTCTGGGACTTGTGGTCTTATAATTTTGGGTTTATTGTAGCAAACCTTTTAGAATGATGATTTGCAACCAAAAAAGTCCATACATAAAATATAGTGTCCTAACCCAGAGATCTCAAGTTACTCAAGTCACTATCTTAATTAGTAGCTCATCCAGTCCAGGTCTTTTCTTTGCCATCTGGGCCCTGATTATGAGTAAGGTCGAGCACAATAAGCATATTGAATTTAGAGGAGACTGGTGTTCCTCCGCATTTTTCCCAGTTGTTGGAACACCATATCTAAGATAAATCACATGAGGTTTTAGATGCTGCAACAGCTAAGTCTTATTTTCTGTTTTTGTATTTGGCATAGATGAGCCTACAATGCCCTATCCTCGCCAGATCTTATCTTTCCATTCGCTTCTCCACCACTACTCCAAACTCACACCACCGAGGCCGAAGTATATATTTATCACCTGCTCAGAGGAGGGGGTAAATGTTTATAGTTAAACCCCACAAAAAAGGGAATTCCATGTGGTTTTATGACTGGTAAATCTGGTTCCTAATGGTAATGCTCCATTCCATGGGGCTTACCATGCATTTCTACAGTACTAGCGAAGATTTACCCCAGTATAACATAAAATTTGCATGCAAATTTATCACCCCGTCAGTACAATGCAACTTAGACTCAGGATTTGCTACTGTTAGACCTCAATTCATAATGAGAAAATAGCACTGCAAATACTAGAAGTGAAATGAAAAAGATGGAATGGATGAGTTTCTTATGCACTGACCTGGACAACATGGTAAATCTGCTTTACAGAACTAAGGGCCAGATGTACAAAGCATTGGGCCATTTGCTACAGTTAAATGGTTTTTGGCATGTACCAACTCTATTTTGTAAGTTAGTAACTGTTAGACATGGGATTTCTGGTTGGCTAAGGATTGCGCCAAAGCCAGGCAGAAACCACCACTCTAGTCAGGGCAAGGGAGTTACACGCCAAAGATTACCCCTCCTCACCCCTTTGGTAGCATGGCACGAGCAGTAAGGCTTATCCCGGAGGCAGTGTGTAAAGCATTTGTGCACGCACCCACCAGTAACAACATCCCAGGCCCCCCACAAAAGGAACTCCACACAAGGTTATATCAAAAATAGCCTTTGTATTCTCAAAACACATCAGATAGTAATCACACCATATACACTGTGCCCGCTGGCACGGGCAATATTTACAAGGGATTATGTACACCTGTCAGGGCCACATGGACCACTGTCAGCCCCAGCACTTTGTAAAAATAGATAACTTGGTCAAGGTGAACTAAATCATAAACATACAAGTAAAAATAGGTCATAGAACGTGCAGCCAGTAAACACTGATAATCACTGCACTTGCAACAGTCTGTGCCATGAAATCCATAATGCACAGTATCCCACCAGTCAAACTACATTAGACCCTCACCACCTAAGTAAACCTTACACTAGGTGCGTAAATCACACAGGGAAGTATAATCTCCCTAACATAAACCTAAACAGGCAAAACAACCTCCTATGCATAAATCATATCTAGAGGCATCAAACAGGGTGCGCAAAACATACTATACACAGTACATTTCCTAACACCCAAAGCATTAGCGCTTAAATCACATTTAGCACATAAACCACATTAGGGCCTGCGCCCTATAAACGTAACAACCCCCCTGGCCAACTGGCCATCTAAGAAGGGGCTCAAACGCCCTATGTCCAGAGAGTCAGGGCTACTACCTAAGCAGCAAAGGTCAAGGTTGCGCCTCTGCGCCCAAACCTAAACGTTGCAGCTGCCCACTACTTGCTGGGCAGCTGAGAACCATAACCTGGGGCCTAAACGCTGCAGCTGACACTAAATGCTGCGCAGCTGTGGAAGGCCAAAGTAGGGGCGAAGGAGTGCGTTCCACTCCTGAGTCCAAAAAGAACAAGTCCCCTGAAAGGAAAAACTAAACGGTGCAGCTGCCCACTACTTACTGGGCAGCTGTAGAATCAAAACTGCAGCATGGGCCCTCACTGGCCCTTTGAACAAACTGCGCCAATCGTTGGAGCCCTCTAGGCTCTAGAACAACCAATGCGGAACAAGTGGGAGCCATCTGGCTCTGGAAAGGAGCATGTCCCCCCAACCACTGGGGACAGGACACATGCCCTTAGAATAATGGCCACTGCGTGGGAGCTTTCTAGGCTCTGGGATCAACTGCGTGCATTGGAGCACTCTGGCTCCTAAAATACTCATGCCCCCAAATAATGGTGCTTTAAGATAGCTGTGCCCCCTCGGAGCCTCTCAGGCTCGGGAGGAAATGGGGCTGCAAAATGGGGGAGCCACTCGGGCTCTAGGGGTCAGCAACTGCGTGGGCCCCTCTGGGTCATCTAACAACAAAGGGCCCACGTTACTGTTGGAGCGGCCCACTACCAAGTGGGGCTGCTCAGGAGACAACCCGGGACAACCCTCTCCTTACCGGGCTGCCTTTCTTGCCGGTGCAGTCTCCTCTCTGGGGCGGGCAGGCTGGGTTCGGCCTCCGGGACTCCCCTTACTCAGGGGAACCCTGCTGGGCTCACCACCTCACTCCTGGCTGAGGTGCCTCAATGGCATCTTCACCCGGTCCCACATCTCGGGAATTGGGAATAGAGCACGCGGGGCTCGGGCGGTTGCAGACAACTTTTCCAGGCTGCCGGGCGTGCGCGGGACTTCCTCCGTGAGACCGGAAGTCCAGCCCGCCGCCAGGCAGATGGCTGCCTGACTTCCTGTGTTCGCCACGGGCCACAGCGGTGAACTCTTGAGGGCAGAAACAAAGGGTAGGCTCCCTAGGGGAACAAAATAAAAGTAGAAGCGGGGTGGGCACCCACTAAGGCTCCCTTTAAACGGGGTGGGCACTCGTAATACAAATAATTAAAGAAGTGGGGTGGGCACCCGCAGTGGAGCCATTTCGGGGGGATCCCCACGCCGGGGATTCCCTCAAGACAACAGTGCAGCACAGCGCTGCCAAGCCCACGCTCTCCCTCAGCTGGGCAAGTTCAGGAAGCAAAATAAAGCTCTCCTCAGGCGCTGGTAGGCTGTAGCAAGCCTGGGAAAAATCCAAAAGCAATCAAAAAGGGTCCCAAAGAAATCCTACAGAATCCAGGGCATCCAGGGGCTGGGCAGGGCCCAGGGAGGCAAGCCTTCCCCTGGGCCCCAGCAGCAGCACGCCCCTGGTAGATTCAAGTCAGGAAACAAAAACATTTTCATGGGGTCACAGCCCCTCTTTTATGCACAGAAATCCTTTGTTGTCAATGGTGCAGGCAAGTGGCGAACCAGATGCAACTGGTTCATGAGCACTTTGTTTTGCTCAGCCCCTCTGCCTATTCACAGGATGGGTCAGGGACATCAGAGACACCACAGGGGGTGGAGCCAGCATTGTGGAGGGAAGGCCCAGCCCTATTCAGGTTCCAGGTGCACTCCTCCCTCCCATCAACATGCAGATCTCTCCATTCACCACCGGGGCAGACCCATCCTGACTCCTGGAGCCAGGCACACCAGCCAGCTCCAGCCAATCACAAGCCAGACAGTCAATTCACATTCACTGCACACACATGCCAACTTCTAGAAGTGGCACTTCCACACTCGACACAATAAATCCGCGCACATCATCGCGCAGCATTTAATCACATGAGTCCGCGGATACCAAACTCGACCCTGCACTCCCCACACATCAGGAACCACCATGGACACACATATTCCCCATGCTTTCCTATGGGAGGGCAGCCAATCGCACACAGGCACTCAGAGAGCGCACGCACTTTACACGGGACACAGTGTCAAAGTGCGCAAAGACCAGAAATCACTATAATTATGTAATATTTAAAGGAAAAAAGTTCAGTGGTGAACCTGCCAGAAGGGCCAAGTTCAACAGTAACCTATTATAGACTCGCAAAATAAGGTGTGCGAGTCAGTATTAGGAAGTGGTGTGTTAAGGGCCTCCATTTCCTAACAGCAAGTCTCACTGGTAGGTAGGACTGTTTTGCAACTGGGAATGCAGTCGCCTAACATTTACAGTTACCACCAACTTCAAGATGGTGGTAACCTATTCACAAACGGGAAGGGGTCCCAAAGTGACCCCTTCCATTTTAGGTCTTGCCTACGCAGCGTGCATGTGCTGTATAGGAGGGGACCTCATGTAATCGACTCGCTTTTTGGGCCAAAAACATGCACGCGTTGCATTGCTTTCAATAGCAACGCATGCACGTTTGGCGATTCCCTTGCGTGAGCGACCTTGAAGCCATCTGTTTGCAATTAACAGATGGTTTCTGCTCGCTCCCGCAAGGGAAGGCGCAGGCCCCCTCCACTAACTATTTTTTTCACTTTCAGGGCAAGGCACGTGCTTTTGTTCTTCTTTAGTGTCTGATCTGGACGCTTTGTGTATGTATGAGCTGCGCGGGATGCCTTGTGTGTATGTATGTATGTGCCACACGTAAGTCATGTCGGTCTGAATACGTAACTTTGAACGTTAATATATATTGGGGTTGACAGCTCGGGGATATGTTAGTATGTGCCGGTTCGGATACATTTTAAGTATGTTGTAAGTACGGCCGATCACATCCCTCCTTCCCGTCGCTGAGTGCCTAGAAGCGGTACGCAAAGATTGAAAAAGTGCTTGGTGAGTGAGAGGGTGACCATCTAGCGCTTGGCCTGATCCCGCCCCACTCTGCTCGTTTAGAGGCTTACGTCACGTTCTGCCGCCCGTTCTCTCCAGCCCTAGTCGCTGGTCCGTCCGTGGAGAGGGCAGCTAGTGTTGAAAGTCTCTCTCCTCAGATCCTTTTTTACCACGCCGGTCCATGCAGCCTGCTTGGTGGGAGAGCTGACGGGACCCCTAGGTGTTCCCTGGGTGACCGCATCCTTCTCCTCTCGCACCCGCTGTCCGGTCGCAGAAAGTACCAGGGAAGGCATGGCTTGGCAGTTCGGGCTGGACTGTTCCCATGAGGCACAGGGTCAGACTGATTTGCATATAGCCATGTCTGAACTGGGGTGGCAGAGTGGGCTAAAGAACGGTGATGGATTAAACCCAGATCTTTTGACTGGGTGTGAGTGTTTGATTGGTTCAGATGCTCTGTCCATTACCACCCCCTTTTGTACCGCTTTTGGGGCAGCAACAGGGTCATCAGGTCCCACCGGTGAAGAAACAAGCCCCGCAGGCGTGTGTCCCACCTGGGGACATTTTGGGAGATCACTTCCCCCGGGCCCGATCTTGGAGCCACAGGGCCGACTCTGCCTGTTTTCATTTCAGGGGACCAAGAGAGGTCCGAAGAGGAGAGCCATCGGGGCGTGACCATCTAGATCCGAGTTACCGATAATTATAAGGCGGCGGTGCAGGTCATCCCGCCGTGGCGGCAGGAGCATGGATATCAAAATATCAGTTTTTATCATGCATAATTAATGAATACACCACAATAAAACTAGGAACACCAGGGGTTTATTGAAACCTACATACTAAGCATGGGTGTAAAATCCGGTCCGCTCGCGGAATTTGCGGATTTTCAGCAAATTCGCAATCCGCGAACTCTCGTGAATTTGCCGAAAATACGCAAATTCGCACGCAGCGGATTTTTTTTGCTTGGTGATACAATATTGCGGCGCGCGTCGTTCACTTACCGCCATTCAGCGTTTGCAGAGTTGTTTTTCTCCATGTTTTGCGGGTGCCGCGCCATTTTGGATCTTGCTGCGGGATCACGCTGGAGTTTGGCGACCGCGAATACGTCATCGCGGCTTGCCACCTTGCACAGCACGCATCGCGAGAGCTCGCATTTGCGATCACGTAGATGCGGTGGGCAGCAACAATCTCGCACTCGCGAAATTGCAAAATTTGCAATTCTGCACAAGAAATCCACCAGCAAGCAGCATAAACCTTCTGAAAATGATGATTTTTATCAGAATAACTCCTCAGGTTGACATTTGCCTGCACTTTTTTTTGCAAGGAGTCCATTTTGGGGGGGGGTGAGGGGGGGTGGGACGTAAGGAAGTGCCCCACAGTCTCCAACTTCCTGTTCCTGTCCAGCAGGCTCCTCCCAGTGCTTTCCTCATGTGCTGGTCACTTTCATTTGGATCGTGACCTGGAAGGATTACTTTTTGTGGATGCTGCTGAATATTTGGATTTGAGGCCTTTTTGACTTTCTTTGGATCACTTTTGGATTAGAAATTTCACAAGTATGTTTTGGCATTACAGTTGCTGCAACTACAATTTTGGAATTTTCGATTTTTGGGCTGTTGTTGGGGCCTTTTGCCCAGGGGTACTCAGTGGTGGATGGACTGAGTCTGTCTGTGGGGTCTCTTTAATGTAAACATCATGGAGGGCATGGATGGCTTGGGATTGTGGTGATTCTTGTGTGTTTTTCGATTTTTTGGGATGTTGATGGGGAATGGCCACGTGGGTGGGGGCCATTTTGAGTGCTGGTACAGGCAGGCCCAGGCCATGTGCTGGGGGGCAAGGGGCCATTTTGAATGCAGGCAGTGTTCTCAGGCCTGCACCCATTTTGCCTAGCTTTCGTCCATGATGCCCAGGGGTAGTGAGTGGTGCATGGGCCTAGTCTTTCTGTGGGGTGTCTTGAATTTAAACATCATTGAGGGCATGGATGGCATGGGATTGTGCTGATTTTTGTTTGTTTTTCGATTTTTTTGGCTGCTGTTGGGGCCTTTTGCCCGGAGGTAGTGATTGGTGCATGGACTGAGTCTTTCTGTTGGGTCTCTTTAATGTAAACATCATGGACGGCATGGATGGCATTGGATTGTGGTGATTTTTGTGTGTTTTTTGATTTTTGGGGGTGTTGATGGGGACTGGCCATGTGAGTGGGGGCCATTTTGAGGGCTGATACAGGCAGGCCCTGGCCATGTGCTGGGGGGGGGGGCAAGGGGCCATTTTGAATGCAGGTAGTGTTCTCAGGCCTGCACCCATTTTGCCTAGCTTTCATCCATTAAGCCCAGGGGTAGTGAGTGCTGCATGGGCCTAGTCTTTCTGTGGGGTGTCTTGAATTTAAACATCATTGAGGGCATGGATGGCATGGGATTGTGCTGATTTTTGTGTGTTTTTCGATTTTTTTGGCTGCTGTTGGGGTCTTTTGCCCAGGGGTAGTGAGTGGTGCATGGACTCAGTCTTTCTGTGGGGCCTCTTTAATGTAAACATCATGGAGGGCATGGATGGCATTGGATTGTGGTGATTTTTGTGTGTTTTTCGATTTTTTGGGGTGTTGATGGGGACTGGCCATGTGGGTGGGGGCCATTTTGAGTGCTGGTACAGGCAGGCCCTGGCCATGTGCTGGGGGGCAAGGGGCCATTTTGAATGCAGGCAGTGTTCTCAGGCCTGCACCCATTTTGCCTAGCTTTCATCCATTATGCCCAGGGGTAGTGCGTGGTGCATGGGCCTGGTCTTTCTGTGGGGTGTCTTGAAGTTAAACATCATTGAGGGCATGGATGGCATGGGATTGTGCTGATTTATATGAGTTTTTCGATTTTTTGGGCTGCTGTTGGGGCCTTTTGCCCAGGGGTAGTGAGTGGTGCATGGACTCAGTCTTTCTGTGGGGTCTCTTTAATGTAAACATCATGGAGGGCATGGATGGCATTGGATTGTGGTGATTTTTGTGTGTTTTTGATTTTTTGGGTTGTTGATGGGGACTGGCCATGTGGGTGGGGGCCATTTTGAGTGCTGGTACAGGCAGGCCCAGGCCATGTGCTGGGGGGCAAGGGGCCATTTTGAATGCAGGTAGTGTTCTCAGGCCTGCGCCCATTCTGCCTAGCTTTCATCCATTATGCCCAGGGGTAGTGAGTGCTGCATGGGCCTAGTCTTTCTGTGGGGTGTCTTGAATTTAAACATCATTGAGGGCATGGATGGCATGGGATTGTGCTGATTTTTGTGTGTTTTTCGATTTTTTTGGCTGCTGTTGGGGTCTTTTGCCCAGGGGTAGTGAGTGGTGCATGGACTCAGTCTTTCTGTGGGGCCTCTTTAATGTAAACATCATGGAGGGCATGGATGGCATTGGATTGTGGTGATTTTTGTGTGTTTTTCGATTTTTTGGGGTGTTGATGGGGACTGGCCATGTGGGTGGGGGCCATTTTGAGTGCTGGTACAGTCAGGCCCTGGCCATGTGCTGGGGGGCAAGGGGCCATTTTGAATGCAGGCAGTGTTCTCAGGCCTGCACCCATTTTGCCTAGCTTTCATCCATTATGCCCAGGGGTAGTGAGTGGTGCATGGACCTAGTCTTTCTGTGGGGTGTCTTGAATTTAAACATTATTGAGGGCATGGATGGCATGGGATTGTGCTGATTTTTGTGTGTTTTTCGATTTTTTTGGCTGCTGTTGGGGCCTTTTGCCCAGGGGCAGTGAGTGGTGCATGGACTCAGTCTTTCTGTGGGGTCGCTTTAAGGTAAACATCATGGAGGGCATGGATGGCTTTGGATTGTGGTGATTTTTGTGTGTTTTTCGATTTTTTGGGGTGTTGATGGGGACTGGCCATGTGGGTGGGGGCCATTTTGAGTGCTGGTACAGGCAGGCCCTGGCCATGTGCTGGGGGGCAAGGGGCCATTTTGAATGCAGGCAGTGTTCACAGGCCTGCACCCATTGTGCCTAGCTTTCATCCATTATGCCCAGGGGTAGTGAGTGGTGCATGGGCCTAGTCTTTCTGTGGGGTGTCTTGAATTTAAACATCATTGAGGGCATGGATGGCATGGGATTGTGCTGATTTTTTTGTGTTTTTCGATTTTTTTGGCTGCTGTTGGGGCCTTTTGCCCAGGGGTAGTGAGTGGTGCATGGACTCAGTCTTTCTGTGGGGTCTATTTAATGTAAACCTCATGGTGGGCATGGATGGCATTGGATTGTGGTGATTTTTGTGTGTTTTTCGATTTTTTGGGGTGTTGATGGGCACTGGCCATGTGGGTGGGGGCCATTTTGAGTGCTGGTACAGGCAGGCCCTGGCCATGTGCTGGGGGGCAAGAGGCCATTTTGAATGCAGGCAGTGTTCTCAGGCCTGCACCCATTTTGCCTAGCTTTCATCCATTATGCCCAGGGGTAGTGCGTGGTGCATGGGCCTAGTCTTTCTGTGGGGTGTCTTGAATTTAAACATCATTGAGGGCATGGATGGCATGGGATTGTGCTGATTTTTGTGTGTTTTTCGATTTTTTTGGGTGTATAACTGATGTTCCTCTGTCTTCCATTGCTTTTAGGTACACAAGAGAACCACCAGCGCCAGGAAGAAGTCCTGCAGCGGTGTGTGCAGCATAACGTCACGCGACGTCACGTGTGGGCACAGACAAGACAACTCAGCAACTCGGCAACTCGTGCAACTGCGGCCTGCTGTTCTGACATCTGAAGAAGATGGCCCCAAAAAAAGTTCCCCGTGCCTCCTCTAGCAAGAAAGTTGCCAGTAAGGAGCAGAAGAAACAAGTGGCGCCACTTACCAAGGAGTCTGGTGTGCCGCCCGCCACATTTTTTGGGAAAAAAAAGTACGCCTGCAGCAGCAGCGGGGTCTGCTGGGGACCAAGCTGGGAGCAGCACCCCCGTTCCATTGGGCTCAGTGCCACCACGACCACGCCCATGTAAGTCCAAGCCCTTGAGTGCTTTAGAGGCAGCCAGTATAGTTGTTCAATCACCATCGACCAGTGATGTTGGCTCATCGCAAGAAAGTAGCAGCATCCCTTAATCAACACAGGTTGTTGTAACTCATCTGACGAGTGTTCAACAACCACAGCCGCAACAACAACCACATGTGCAAGTACAAGCCCAAGTACATGTGGAAGGAGAGGCAGCGCAAGGAGATGCGCAAGCAGAGGTGCATGGAGCGGCACAAGTGCCCACAATAGTTGTTCCTCCCGAAGTAGGGGCACATCAGGAAATTGACATTCAAGCCGAGGTATCATTTGAGGAAGCCACTCCTCCTGATCATTCACTGTCTTCCAGATCCCTAGCAAAGAAAATATCAAGGATGGTGTCTACATCTTCTTCAAGCCCCCTTCCTTCTGATGATATGGATGCAAATTGGGAACCATCACGGCCGTCTGAGAGTGAGGCACACCATGATCTGACAAAGGTAGCTAAGCGTAAAAGGAAGGTCCCCGAAACTCTCGTACTTATGGAGTGTGATGATGACGCTGAACAAGAAGTGGCCTATACTACTGCTGATGAAGACTCTCACGACGACGACGCAGTCATCATAAACGTCTCTGCAGCCCCAGCGGGCATGCAGCAAACAGACATTTTGACCCTATCCCGAAAAGCTGCTGAGCGTGATGTTGTTGAGGAGGTAACAATGGGACCACCACCATTGCAGTTAAGTAGTACGCCACCACCTACCGCTTCCATATTTTCTCGCCAGAAGGGACCTCCATCCACCTCGACCTACATTTCCTCAATTAGAGGTGCTGCAAGTTCACAACGTAGTAAAGTTCGGCAACACACATCCTCCACTTCATCTGGCATTAGCATGACCAGTATCGCCTCCTCTGCCCCCCACAGACATTTGAAGTCCGCAGTTTGGGACTTCTTTAGTGTTAGCACAACAAGGGAAAACATAGCCATTTGTAGCATTTGTAAGTTTGGAGTTAGTCGTGGTAAGCTTGGTACCAACTATGGTACCCGAGGCCAGAGAGGTCATCTTGAGAGAGAGCACACTGTCAAATGGCATGCACACCTAAAGGAGATCAAGGAAGCCCGAATTGCAAGTCAAGAAACTGTATCCGTTGATGTTTCATCTGATGATGACGAGGAGGAAGAAGCGTCAAACATTTCTTCACTTACACCCAGTACCCCTGTCAGCAGCACACCCCCTGCAAGATATATGAGCCACACTAAGAGTGTGGGAGAGAGTGAGACACCAATGCGAAAAAGTTCATCATCATCACCGAGCGTAACTGGGTCGAAGAAGTCATCATCATCATCCCGTAAAATGCTCCAGCCCACCATTAGAAGCATGTTGTTTTCAGGTGCGCCATTTGAACGCAACCACCCAATGACGCGTCTGTATAACACTAAGCTGGCTAAAATGCTAGCTCTGGACCTTCTCCCTTTTTCTTTTATGGAAGGGGTTGGTTTTCTTGAATTAGTGGCAACGCTCTGCCCTAAATGGAAGGTTCCTAGCCCGGTTCTATTTTGCCAGAGTTGCGGTTCCAGCACTACATGAAGATGTGCTGGAGGTGATTGGGGCAGCTTTGCAGAAGAGTGCTGTTCACACTATACATCTGACAACAGACATGAGGACCAGTTGCGCAGTCACTGATTACATGTGCATCACTGCACACTGGGTCTCTTTTTCAGGGGTACAGCAAAGCTAAGGGCAGGTGTTGACCCGGAAAACGTTTTTAAAGCTGCTCGGAAACATGCAACACTAGCCATGTTTGGCATGGAGAGAAGTCATACAGGAGAAAACATTTTGCAGGAGTTTAACACAAAGGTCTTTCAATGGCTGTCCCCAATAAAACGCAAGATTGGTTATGTTTCCACGGATAATGGCGCAAATGTAGTTAAGGCCATGGATATGGGTAACTATTTCAGAGTGCCGTGTTTGGCGCACTTTATAAACCTGGTTTTTAAAAATATTTTGAGTGAAGAAAGTCCAGTGTGTGAGTTACTGACCACCTGCCGAAGAATGTGCACACATTTCAACCATTCTTTTAAGGCCCGGAAGCATCTGAGGCGCCTGCTACATGAACGTAAACTGCCAGTGAACGCACTCATTCAGGAGGTGGCAACACGTTGGAACTCAACCTTCTACATGCTTGAGCGTCTGTTTGAGCAGTGTGCGGTAGTCGATCAGTATTTCTTTACACAGGGTGCAGCTATGAAGGACATGAGGATACATGCGGAGCAATGGAAGCTAGTTCAAAACCTGACAGACATGTTTCGTCCTTTTGAGGTCTTCACGCGTGCAGTCAGCAGGGAGGACTGTAATTTGGGAAAGGCTATCCCATTGTTGCGCATGCTAGAGCACCAACTGACGGCGGTATCTTCTACGTTTGAAAAAGATGAAAAAAAGCAAGAAGCTTTTGATTTGGCGGAGAAAGTATTACAGCGCCTACTTTGCGATGAACGTCTTCAAAAGATCCACATAGAACAGCATTACATTTGTGCTACTCTTCTGGATCCACGGTACAAAAAGGCACTGGCAGGCAGAGTATTCTTTCCTTTTGATGACGCAGAAGTTACAAAGTACAAACATTGGCTCAGTTTGAAAGAGAACGGCAGGAAATTGAAGGAAAAGGCAGTACATCAGCATCAGCAGGCCATCCGGAGTCAAAAGAATCCACTTCTGCACCTGTGGCTGTGGCAGAAGTGAGTGATTTTCCCTCTCAGCCGTTAAAGACACCAGCAACCGGATCATCTGCACCAGCCACAACAGTAACATTGTGTGAAGAAGAGGATTGGCTAACTCAGCTTGGGTTTGCTTCTCAAAAGGTCCCAGAAAAAAGTAAGAAAAGTGGAGGAACCCTGGAGAACCTTGAGTCGATGGTGCAGGACTATCTGAATGACTCAACAGAGGTCTATGTTCATGATGACCCATTGCCGTATTGGCATGGGAAAAAAGAATTGCGGCCAGAGAACTCCAACCTGGCTATAAATTACTTGTCTTGCCCACTCGCAAGCGTGTCTTCTGAACGTGTTTTCAGTGCTGCTGGTGGCATTGTAACTTCCAAAAGGACCCGCCTCTCGCCCAAAAATGTGGAGAGGTTAACAATGATCAAGATGAATCAGCACCTCATACCACCAGATTACAAACTACGAGAATACACGCAGGAAGAAGACGAGGAGGACACCAACTTAGATGAGGGAAGTTCGTCTCTGTTAGGTGACCTACTCCTGCCTGAATTCGCAGAGTATGAGGACGAACTCTTCTTCCCTGACACCGAGCCCTGAAAATGAGCCAATGAATCAATAACTTTCTTTTTCGTCCTTTTTCACTTTTATTCCTGTGTGTCTGTCTTTCTTTGTTTTGCAAAATCTATATAAAAACACTTTAATCACCTAATCACAAAAACAAGCCCATCAGCAGAACTGTCTTCACTTATTTGCTTATTGATTTGAAGGTGCCGCAGTCTGCATTCCTCAGGTTCACAAGTTCACAAGAACATGCTCCTCTATCCTCCTCCTCCAGACTCCTATTTCCCTCAAAGCAGATGGCTGGATTACGTCCAATGAAGAAAGACTCTGCACTTGTGGGGGTGTTCTACTTCTTTGCGGGTGAGTTGACGGGTCTGGGGCCATTGCTGGGAAGGTCTAATACCGGATAAAAGTGGTTTGGAGAAAATCGGAGCAGAAAAAGATTTTGCGCTTTTGATCACTTGCCTGTCTTTGGGGTGCTGTTTGGCAGGCTTTTAGGTTGTTTTGGGTGGGTTTTGGGGTCTGGGAGCACTGCTGGCATGGTCTAATGTAGATTGCATTTGTTTTTCAGGAAATCCATGGTGGAAAAGGGAGTTAGGGCCTAGCTGCACAGCGCGTTTGGACAGAATTCCAGGTAGTAGGCCCATTTTTGCTTTTTGCCAGTTTGGGGGTGTTCTGCTTTTTTGCGGGTGGCTGCAGGGGTCTGGGGCCATTGCTGGGAATGTCTAATACCGGATCAAAGTGGTTTGGACAAAATCGGAGGTGAAATTCCTTTCGCGTTTTTGCTGACTTGCTTGTCTTTGAGGTGCTGTTTGGGGGGCTTCCTGGTGTTTGTGGGTGGGTTTTGGGGTCTTGGAGCAACGCTGGGCATGGATACTTTTGATTGCAAGTGGTTTGAAGAAAATCCATGGTGGCAAAGGGGAGTTAGGGCCTAGCTGCAGAGCGCGCTTGGAGTGATGTTGGAAATTTGCCTGAAAATTACTAAGTCCCCATTTTTGTAGTTTTGCTTTTTGGCTGTTTGGGGTCTTCTACTTGTTTACGCCTGGGTTGACGGCTCTGGGGCCATTGCTGGGAAGGTCTAATACCAGATAAAAGTGTTTTGGAGCAAATCAGAGTTGAAAAAGTTTTTGCCTTTTTGCTAACTATCATGTTTTCGGGGCCTGTTTGGGGGGGGTTCCTGGTGTTTGGGGGTGGGTTTTGGGGTCTGGGAGCACTGCTGGCACAGTCTAATGTTGATTGCATTTGTTTTCCCGTACATCCATGGTGGAAAAGTGGAGTTATGACCTAGCTGCACAGCGCGTTTGGACACAATTAAAAGAAGGCCGAAAAATATTGTAAGTATGAGATTTTCCATTTTTGCTTTTTGCCTGTTTGGGGGTATAGTGCTTTTTTGCGGGTGGGTTGGCGGGTCTTGGGGCATTGCTGGGAAGGTCTAATACCAGATAAAAGTGTTTTGGAGAAAATCAGAGTTGAAAAAGTTTTTGCCTTTTTGCTCACTATCATGTTTTCGGGGGCCTGTTTGGGGGTGGGTTTTGGGGTCTGGGAGCACCGCTGGGTATGGATACTTTTGATTGCAAGTGGTTTAAAGAAAATCCATGGTGGCAAAGGGAAGTTAGGGCATAGCTGCAGAGCGCGCGAGAAGTGATGTTGGAAATTTGCCTGAAAATTACTAAGTCCCCATTTTTGTAGTTTTGCTTTTTGGCTGTTTGGGGGTCTTCTACTTGTTTACGCCTGGGTTGCCGGCTCTGGGGCCATTGCTGGGAAGGTCTAACACCGGATAAAAGTGTTTTGGAGAAAATCAGAGTTGAAAAAGTCTTTGCCTTTTTGCTCACTATCATGTTTTCAGGGGTCTGTTTGGGGGGGTTACTGGTGTTTGGGGGTGGGTTTTGGGGTCTGGGAGCACTGCTGGCACAGTCTAATGTTGATTGTATTTGTTTTCCAGGACATCCATGGTGGAAAAGTGGAGTTATGACCTAACTGCACAGCGCGTTTGGACAGAATTGAAAGAAGGCCGAAAAATAATGTAAGTATGAAATTTTCCATTTTTGCTTTTTGCCTGTTTGGCGGTGTTGTGCATTTTTGCGGGTGGGTTGGCGGGTCTTGGGGCATTGCTGGGAAGGTCTTATACACCGGATAAAAGTGGTTTGGAGAAAATCCATGCTGAAAAGCGTTTTGGCACATTAACTTAGGGCTCGTTAGGGTTAGCACTAGCAGCAGGATTGCATGTGTTTCGGGGTGTTCTAGATTTTTGCAACTGAGTTCTGGGGTCTTAGAGCATTCGTGGGAATGTGTAATTTTGGTTGCAAGTGGTTTGAAGAAAATCCATGGTGGGAAAGGGGGGATTTGGCCTAGTTAAAGAAAGCGTTTGCCACTATTCTTAACTTAGGGCTCGTTAGGGTTAGCAGTATTGTATTGCATGTGTTTGGGGGGGGCTGTTTGTGGGGGGTTTGCGAGTCTTGGAGTGATGCTGGTCTGGGAGCACTGCTGGGAAGGTCTAATTTTGTTCTAAAACACAGTTTACAGTACACCTAGCTAGAGGGGAAATATCCCCTAAATTAATTCACCCATACTTATTTATCCTTCAAAAGGAGACTCAGACAGAGTACGCACTTATTGTACTGTCTATTAGGAAACTCAAAGTGTGACTTTTTGCACTACACAGCGTACATACCTTATATTTATTTCTCAGTGGTTTTCTAATATCACTTCCTGTTTTTCCATCAATAATTACAGGCCGGGTTTCAGCCCGTGCAATGGGAAAAGGATGAAGTCAGGCTTCACATTAGCGAGCCGCAATTCAGCATCCACCAGGCAGGCAGTGGACAGGGTGTCTTCTGGTCACCAACATTGATGGACGGAGCGTCAGATGGAATGGAGGAGTCACGCTAATAAGAGGAATGGTTGGTTGCATCTTACAACTTCCCAAATTCAACAGGACAACTACAACAACAATACAGATACAGTATCCGTTCTTTTCTAATTATCTTTTAAGTAATGTTATTGCTGTGAACTTCTATGAGTGTCACTCTGCATTTCTTTGATCTCTGCTTCTAAATTCATCCCTACAGCCATTGTATAGGTTTTACTTCTGCTATTTTTCAAATCTAACGTAATGTACGAAGTGTTTCTCTGAGTGCAGAGATAGGCAAGTGAAAACGCATAATTATTACTGCAGCCCTGTACTGTCGCATACTTTCATTCACGGTTGTCGAAAGTACTACTTACTTTTCAGTAACCATGCATGCAGTAGTGCATGCACTTCCTTTATGTCACTTAAAAGATTTAGGGTTAGCTTTGTATCCAAAGATTTGTTTATCTTCAATTATTGTTTGTCCATGCTGTGCTTTTTTTTCTTCTCTCAACAAAATTTTCCCAAAAACCCCCATTCCCATCCATTTTCCAAACCCTAACCCTCTTCCCCCGGGCTGTGTGGTTTTGATTGATGTATGACTATATGACAGCAATAATTCCACACACTTGCTGGGGAGGATAAGGTCATAGCAACAGGCTGGTGAAGGAATCCGAGGATATATTCTATTCTTACTCAGCTTGACACTGAGTCACTATTGGCAAATGAAAGCAGATTTTCATGTGCGCCATCACCTTGATTGGTCATCAAGAACATCCTCCTCCTAGACGTGGCAAATTATTACGCTGCTGTGTCCTTCACCTTCAGTACTATTTCTTGTAGCCAATGTCAAAGAAATTCAATGCAAGTACTAGTTATACTTTCAATACTTTACCATTTGTTAGGCTACATTGTGGCACTGTTCTAGGGTACTGTCACCTGCTATATTCTCTATCGCACCGTTCTAATGCTACGGTAAGGTTTCATTTTCTTTTTTTTCAGATGCTGCGACTGCCACTGTGTAACACCACAAGTACCACCGCAATGATGACATTTCATCCGCCCAGGATTGCCAACCTTAATTGCCATTTCGCGTGCAGCCAGCCCTGTGCCTAGCCCTATTTCCAAACACGAATTACAGGTAAGGTAAGCGTTTGGGGGGAGGTAGTATAATGGAGTATTAGGAGAGACGAGAGACTGACGGTCCTAGGACTATTGAATTCACTTACCCTGTGAGAGGCACTTCGTTTTGAAAACATTTGGGCCATTAGTACTTACACAACTTGAATCAAGATGCCACTTAAGTTTCAGGACTGTTAAACCTCCACCACCAGCCTTAAAAGCAGTAAAAAACACGTATGCTAAGATAAAGTTTAAAGTATATTTATATATCCCTAACATAAATAATCTCCCGCAAGACCCACCTCACCCCCCTCCCGAACCCCAACGAATGTCCCTGAAAACGAAGTCCAAAAAAGTAGAAAACCCAACTCCCAATTCCCACCCCCCAGAAGTCTTTAAAAAAGGGGCAAGGGACAGTCTCCTCCTACTGCTGGCTGCTGTTGACTTTTCGGGCCAGGTCGGCATGCTCCTTGCGGAGGGTCTCGAGCAGGGTTTTGGTGTTGAGGAGCTCCTGCTCGAGGTAGGAAACCCTCAGGGAAAGGCGGTGCATCCTTATTTGGTACTGCTGTGGGGGCCAGCTGATTTTTTTGCTGCTCGGCGGTGGCGGGTGGCTGCGATACCCCGGCTCCATACCGCTGGAGACCTGCTGCGCTGACTGGCTGACCCAGGGAGCGCGGAGGAGGATGCAGGTGTCGCCGTGGATGTTGTTGACGTACTCTGCGTGTCCTCCTCCTCCTGGGCCACCAGCCGCCGATATTCGTCGACAGTGGCCTCCAGCCTCCGTTGCCGGGCCCTTTTAGCCAGCTCCTTCCGTGTTGGTTTGGAAGGAGCATCTATATGAATAAAGAAAGACATAGTCTGTAACCAATGCTCTTTAAGATTAACACAAAATGATTCAGCAGAAAGTTGTGTCACAGTAGAACTAGCAACTTGTAAGCGCAGTACATAATTATTGTGGCCAGTATCTATCTAACCTCCCACTTCTTCATCCTTGCTCTAACATTAGTGGGAGTTTAAGGAATCAATTCTACGAGCACTATGGACTCACTCCATTAGAGTCGACTATGACAGTACACCAGTCTTATTCTTCTTCTTCTCTCTTGTTTAGCAAAATTGGTACGTTAACGTCTGCAAGCCGGGATAATGCCAGCGCAGTCAACTTGCACCCGAGAAAAACAGACGCCCGCCATGATGAGTGAGACAGACTTGCCTTACTGTACCAGTCCAGTAAATACAGGTGGTGATGCTCTTACTTTTCTATTATGGGTGGCACTGAGAATACTCTGTTACAAGGGCTACTGCTTAATTAATTTAACTTTCACCCTACAGTGCCAATGAATACTAGAAAAGGAAAATGAAGAAGATAAATAATCTGATTATCTATCACTGCACATGGTATGTATTTGCTTACATATGGGATGACTTTAGGTGCTTTGCTTTTTATTGAGTGAACAGTGATACATCCGCACATGAATGACCGAGTTCTACTAAACTTAATAACAGAGGTAGTGAGTGGCCATCGTAATAGCCGGATATATGCTGTGCTTGCAATACAAACTACTGCTACTATTCATGGTAGTATTCGGACAAAATTAAAACTTCTTTTCCTTGCCTTTCCTACACTGGGACGGACGTGCGGGTGCGGTGTTACATGCTCTTCAAAGTAACACTTAGTTCATCCAGTGACCGTCTACTCTCTCTAGATACACATATGCTATGTAAGAGTCAGATAGAGATAGTACCATGATCCAGGCATACATCCATTCAAACTATATGTCAATTATTATTCTTCATGTGTCTCATCTAAACAAACCTTACGTTTTCTCACGGGGAGCACACTATGCAGTCTGCAATCTCAATAAGTAAGGAATATAAGAGCTTACCACTGCCCGCCACTACCGTGGCAACCCGCACAGCAGTTTGGTCCGGCACTTTCACCGCCTCCTCCCCAGAACTTTCCTCCTCCACCTCCGCGCTGGGCCCAGCACCAGATGTTCCACCTACAAAGTACATTTAAGAATGTTAAATGTCATAGACATACACCACTCACTAGTATTTTGTCTAGGAATGAAGAAATGTGAATACAGAAACCAATCTAATAATTTGTGACTGTCTACTCTAAAGTAAAAATGTCCCTTTTTCCAGTGAAGGGTGTTGTCTTGCTGCACTTTTTGGCACAACTGATGAATGCTTGCTTTTTAACACGCACCATTTTTCTCATAACAGACAGAAGCTTCACTCCTAAGAACAAATCATCATCACTAGGACGGAGGGGCCAACGAATCACCACCAAAAAGAAAAATTAAAGTTCAAACCAGGTGAGGGCTCGACACGCCCACAATAAATTTGTGAAATAATTCACTATAAGCACTTTTCCATTTTTAATCAACCGTTTATGTTTTATGACAAGCTTGATTTTAATAAATATTTTTACTTTTAATAAAGCTTTAAAACTTAAAAGGTTTTGCAATTTGCAAGCATGAGTCCGTGCCTCTGACACTTCTGGACTCTGACTCCGTACTCTTGTCCTGCGTTGGATAATCATCATTGGGGATCAATCATCGATGAATTCGGGAGCTAAATGACTCTGCCACACTATCTAGTCAGTAAGGAGATTGGGGGTTCTTTAAAGTCTGATATCACTGAGGTATGTGGAAAGTCTACCTGCGCCTATTATAATTGATAAACAATGCACTATTTAGTGTCCATAGTTCTGTTTGTGCAGATTTGACCCTGCAACAGTAGTAGTATGGATTGTCCTCCTATCCAAACCAAAAGTAAAGTAGTATCTTATTCTTTCTTGGTGGTCATTCACCTTTTTATTGTTGGTAATTGTCAAAGCATAAACATTTAGAAGACTTGAAAAGACATTATGGACAATCCCAGAGGACTGCACTCAGTGCATAGAGCTATTGCTGACTAGAATGGGAGTTTCGTTTTACACCTTTTGCCAAATGTGCAATCTTTAGCTACACAGACAGACTAATAAGAATAATCTAGTAATACCACAGGGAGTCATAGTCGAGGCAGGATAAGAATTTAGATACAGTCTACAAGAAGATCAAAGACGATTTAGAAAAAATCGAATGAGGAACGCTAGGAAAAAATAGGTACTCTATATTAAAATTAAAACTTACGGGGCCAGCAAAGGAGCCCTCGCCTGACCGATCCTGGCCTTGTTCAGCAGCAGCAGCCTCCTCCAATGTCCTCTTGCCCCTGGGGGGAGCTGATGTACAACATGAAAGAAAGAAAGACCCGAAAACATGGATGATTGTTATCAACCAAATCAAACATTTCAAAAGAACAATAACAAAATATTTTGACGAAATAGCAAATAGACAACTATTCCACGGGATATATTGACCTATCTCATGTGGTCTACTATGATATTAGTATTGCTTGATTTGCGGACCGTCGACTTGGAAAGTCATGTAACTCACTAAACAAACTACTAAAAAGGTTCGCCTAGGACTGGCAGGCAGCAGTCCGCAGCACGCCAAGTGACAGACAAACTTCATCGTGATTGCAGATCAGCGACAACACTAAAAAGTTTCCTACTACATTAACCAGTCATTAAAATACTCAAACTATCAATCCACCACCACTATTTCTTCTTATTGCCAGGTGTACAAAGGAAGGACTGGAATTGAGTCTGTAGGGGCAGATTTACAAGCCCCTTGCGGCTCTTTTGCTCCAATGTTGCGTGACTTTTGTGATGCAGCGGCAGAACAAAAGAGGCGCCATGGTGCGGCGTATATTAACAACGTGACGCATATGGGAGATGCATCACGTTGTAAAGCCCTGCTCCATCAGGGGGCGTTCCGGCGCAAGGGAGGGCGTTCCTGCGCAGGAACGCATCCTAAAAGTGGCTGAGGGAAATCTACAAGATTTCAATCAGTCACTTTTAGGACAATGATGCGTGACTCAAACCCTGCGCCTGCTTGAAGCAGACGTACGGCTTGACGCAGCATTGGGGAGATAGGGCACCCCAGAGCATTGCTGGAGCTGCGCCATCGTTGCGACGCAACTCCAGCAATGCGCCGCCTTTACGGCACAGATGCGTAACCCTTCGTTGATGTTTTGGGCCCATGCTGCGCCGCATTGTAAATACGGCGCACCATGGGTGGTGGTGGCGTGGCGCACAATTACTGGCGCATTCCTGCTACTTTGCAGGGATGCGCCGGTAATTAATAATCTGACCCTTAGTGTCTAGCATTATGCAGTTCTTTAAACTACACTCATACATAATTTCTCAGGCCAATGAAATGAACACAAAATCAAAAACAAATAAGCATAGTAGCAACGCTACTGAGAAGGAGAGCAGCGTACCTGAAATGCACAGAAGATTTTGAAATATAATTTACCTACAATGTAATCAGCAGCATTATGGCTCTTGGTAAAAAACAAAAATTTGAAATATAATAACACACAGAGCAGGAGAAAACAGAGTAGTGAAGAAATAGCTACTACTACTCACCAAGCCCGGGGATCTCGAGGCCGAGCAGGTCGATCAAGTCGCATTCCCGGTCCAGGAGATCCGTCCAACGGTGAGTGGCCTGGTTGTAGGTGCGCCGGACCCGAGAGTGTTGGTACATGGCCCGGCACACCTTCTTCCACCGCTTCCGGCGCTCCCGGATCCCGTAGCCGCTAGCGATCTTGCCGCCTGCCATGATGGTCCTGGGGAGGCGGCGCTGGACATAAAAAACTAGTGTGGCCACCTCCTCTGCGCTAAAGATCTCCCGGGCTGTGACCTGCTCCCCCCTCAAACGCCCGCACGGGAGCCGGGCACGGGGTACGGGACCCTTCCCCTTCTCTGGCTGCTTCCCGGCTCCCTTTACCATGGTCTGGGGAGAAAAGAAGGTAAATAAGAAATAAGAAATAGAATAGGGAAGAAGAAAAGAAAAGAGTTTAAAAAAGTAGTTTAAAATTACCAAAAGTAGCAGAAAACACAAAAATATGGAGCTAGAAAAATAGAGGGATAGATAATAAGTAAAATAGATGAAAAAAAACTTCAAACAAGCAAAGGATGGCAGAGATTGAGAGAGGATACAGAAAGCATGCCCAGAACCATAGCAATGAATGAGAAACAAGATGGCCGCGCCCGTTCACGACCGCGTGGGTAAGATCGCGCGAGATTTCCCTCGCGATCACACGCGAACTTGTACTAGCTAGCCGCACACTTTGCGAGATTACACATAGCGCCCGGAAACGGAAACACGTCATGCAAACAAGATGGCCGCGCCCGTGAACGAACGTGAGTGTAACTTCGCGCCGTTGCGCTACAAGCGGCTCGCTAAAACGCACAAAACCTGCGAACTAACACGCCGCAAAAAAACAAATCGCATATTCGCACAAATTCGCGGCTTCCGAATTTGATCTCGCGCAAATTCGCGCCCCGCGAATCCCGCGAAATTGCAGAAAAACGAGTTTTGCAAAACTGAAAGCACTCAGCAGGTGCAAAAGTTCAAAGTCATCATTAGTAACCATTCCCTGTAGTGCTTCCTGACTGGGGCCCCTCCAGAGTTCAGTTGCCTACTTGCAACTATTCTATGACCCTGCTCTGACCTTCACAGCAGGCTCATAGAATAGCTACAAGTAGGCCACAAAGGTCCTGTGAAAAAAAATTGCACTGCAACAGAAAACAAATTACAGATAAGGAAGCAGGTGCCAGACTGGAAGTTCATATTCAGTGACACATTAATCAACCCCAAATTAATTCATGTCAGTTGAAGCAGGGCAGGTGTGCTTTTCCCCCCCATAATCTACAGTGATGAACCAGAGGGTGGCAGTGATGTACCAGAGGGTGGCATGGGTGAACCAGAGGGTGGCAGTGGTGAAACAGAGGGTGCCGTGATGATGAACCAGACGTAGAAACAACATAGTCGCGACTGTTGCGAGCCGACAAGTAAGTTCGCGTTTGCGAACAGATACAAAACCCTTGCAAACTGGCAGAAACCCTTGCAAACACAAAAAAAGGAAAAATCTGCAAATTCGCTAGAGTTCGCGGATTTTACGGATTGCGAATTCGTGAATACGCAAATTCGCAAACCGCGAATTCGCAAAATTCGCCCATACTTACTGCATACACACTGCAGGCAAAATGTTGGAGGGCTGGAGGGGACGACTCAGCCATTCATCCTTCAGAAGTGGATGTCATGTGTTCGACGGTGCTATAGTGTGTGAAGTGACATTCCTCCTTTGTGGAGACGGCGAAATGCGTGTATTTTTACACTTTAAATGAACAGCGCTTATCGCCGGTCGTAGATAATTAAGTGGCGTTTACTGGGGGTTGAGGGCAAACAACAAACATTGCTTGGGTGCAATTAATGCCTTGTAATGCCCGCCCACCATCGCCTCGCTGTGTGTCCCGCGGACGGGCTGCGCTGCTTTTATTGCCACTTCCTCCCGACAGCTCCTCTTCCGAGGACCCACCCACAACCCACCCTCGCTCCACAGGCCTGGAGCGGCCCTGGGGCAGTGCTGGCAACAGCTGGGGGGGGTCGATGTCCTTTAGGAGGCCCCAGATGCCGAGCACCAACAGTAAGCATGGGCGAATTTTGCGAATTCGCAATTCGTGAATTTGCGAATTCGCGATCCGCAAAATACGCGAATTTGCAGATTCGCGGATTTTGGCGGATTGTGTGGGTAAAGGCCGGGCGGGAAAACGGTGCACATCGCTAGTGTGAGGGGCAGGGCCAAACGGGCGAGGTTTATATGCGAGTTCACACATGCCTCTTGTGTGTATAAAAGGACAGGCACGGATCAGAGAAGCTCGTGGTCATAGGAACTGCACAGGGATTGAGCTCGTGAAAGTCAATAATGCAAAGGCTCCATCAAGCATCATAGCTATTTATCGACGATAGATGCGACCAGCAGTGAACTGACGAATTCCTCATGCGATATACATGTATGTATGTATACATGCGTGCATGTGCATCATGGGAGGATTGTACGTACGGGGAAGCAGTGTGAATGCCGTGGGGTGGCGCGATCACACGACAATCGGCCATCGAGCCAATGAGGGGTAAATTTGTGATTGGCACCAGAACCCAGGGAATGCATTACTGAGCAATAATACACAAGTGTATGTATTGTTTATTTCACAACTGGGCCTGTGAAAGTCCTCCACCCTACCCTACATAATGTCAACACAGCCTCTAGGACAAGCTTCCCTAGCCCCCTCCAGTATGGATGCGCCCCTTTGCCTGAAGCTTTAAGCGGTAACAAGTTGTGAAGATTTTTGGAAATGGTCAGTGGCTTTGCCCAAGAGAAAGGGTGGAGTAGTAGTTAACACCATAAGGGTGCCCTGCTGCTGGGTTTGCATTGTTTTTGTTAGGGGGTGGGGAGTATCCTTCAGCGTCGTTTCACTGTAGCGCTTTAAATCACGGTGCGGGGTCCTAAACGCTTTGGGCTGGAGCGCCCATTACTTGCGCACCTAGTGAAGGGCAGAGAAATGATCGGCTCTCTGTGCTCCCAGAACTCAGATGGCAGGGGTGTGGGAGGAACTCTCCAGTAGAGTCAACAAACAACTGTACCCCCACATGGTTCCCTTTGACACATGAGTGTCCTCCAGGGGGGCTCTGGGGCCAGAAAAATAACACTTCAGAAGACAGATAATGTTCGTCCCTCTCGCCCCTCAAAACACCCCAGGCTCCTGGTTCAATCATTAGTCCTATTAAAAGGGGGCGCCTCAGGAGGGACTAGCTGCTCCTCTCTCTTTGTGAAGAAATACAAAGGGGCAGAACAATGGGTCCGTCCGTCCGAGGCACATGTCCAAAATAAACACCCCTCCCCCATGCACTTCACAACATAGGTCCAGCCTGCACCCTCAATAGGAGGCCTCGTGCATTGGAGCACATGTACCTCACAGTCTATATGCATTACTCTAGCATTGTGCTTTAACAGGCATGCAGTCAAGGAATGCACAGCGATCGCTAAAGCCAGCTGGCCTGGCTTGCTTCTTGTGCTCCGTATAAACATGAAAGTAGCTTGCTGCATTGAACAAGAAAGAAACACTGAGTGCTTTCTGCAAAGCATCTATAAGATAAAACCTTTCATGGGTCATGAGTATTTCTTAGATGTAAAATAGTGCCTCTTGCAATGGAAACAATCTTTAGAGGGCGGAATGCCACAGTGAATAACATAAGGTAGGAGAGTTACATACAGGGCCACTGGAATTATGCGGCAACTGAGGGTCAAATTATGCTGCAGGGTTGAGGAAATTATGCAGCAAAAAAAGGCAAATTATGCATATTTTACAATAGTATTACTTCACTATTCTGTCATTTGTAAGCTTGTTAACACTGTGACTGTACATCATTTCTGGCCAAAATGTTGCTGCTACCAAACACACCATCAAGCATTGGCATAGCCAAGAGGTCTCACATTTGGGACCTTATACGTGTTTAACCATGCAACAGTTGATGTTGTTGCACTAAGGATATTGTGCTGCTTAACTAAATACTTATAAGGTCCCAAAAGTGAGACCTATTGGCTATGCCAATGCTTGTTGTGAATGTGGGCGCCAACATTTTTTAAGAGCAGGCAGCGGTCCCATGGACCAATGCCTAGTCTTAAAAAATGAAAAGGTATCTTTTTATTTATATTTTTGAACTGCTTCCCATTTTCCTGTATGGAAAACAGGTTGCATTACAAAACACATTACTTTATTTAAAAAGCAATTACAGGCATGGTCTTCTGATCGCAGCAGGCCACTATCCCTGTGAGTGCAGGCCATTCCCAATGGGTTGCAATGTGAGGCCTACCTCATGAATATTAATGAGGTAGGTCTGTTTACGACCCGCTGGGAATTGGAAAATGTGTTTAAGACACCTTTGTACATGAATGTTTGCTATTTCCTAATTGCGGAATTGCTAAAATTCGCAATTTGGAATTTGCAAACGGACTTTTTGTACATCTGGCTCTAATCTGGGTGGCAAGTAGAAGATCACCGCATGATCTGTTTGCCCGTTAGGACCTCCACAAGGACAGCGGTGTGGATAAAGGTCAGTTGCACCCCTAATCAGTGCATGATACGCTAGTTACACTCTGGAAGATAGAAATACGGTGAGAAGCAAAAGAGGGGCATTTCTGTTCATGGTGGTGGGAGAGAAAGCTGGAAGAAAGGGCTGATCAGCAATACACACTGGCTAAGGAAAGATGCTATGAAATGAGGAGAGTTGCATTGACTCGCCCTCCAAATGCAATGCTCATGACCTCGCTCTTAATGAAAAAGGAATTGTTACCAATGTTCAAATTCATATGAGAATGCATACATACAACCCTGACGCTTTAACAGAGACAACTGTGAATGTACTGTAATTTATTGGTTGAAGTTTTTATTTCTGTCTACTTTTAATTTGCTTTTAGGGGTTGTTAGTTAATTAAATAATTATTATGAGATCATATGCATTGCATTTGGAGTGTGAGTTATGGTTTGCATGGCTGTTGTTTGGCGTACAAATTCTGATCCTACCCATAGCTTGCGAATTCCAGTTATTTTTAGTTTTTCATTTGTAACTACAAATGCAAAAACCTTCATTAAGTTTTTTTGCAGAAACAATAAAAAGGATACAAAAAGCATTACACAAGTATGCAGAAGAACATGGTAGTCATGAGTTCATTAACGGCGTGGGGTTTGTAATAGCAGTCGTATACAGTTAATGCAGAATCTCAGGTGGTCGGGCAGCGTTCTGTGGGGTCGCAATTACTTAAGGTGTAGGTTAATTGAATACAATAATAACAATAATGATAATAATACAAATAATAAAGATTCATATTACAAATAATACATTAAAAAATTCAGTAATAAATAATCAAGACTAGCAAATTGCACAGGCTGTAACAGAGTGTATAGACCTGGAGCAACTAATGTTGTGTGTGTGATAATTATCACAAGGACCACTAATTTATGCTCCCCAACCTATTCTGGACTCAAGGTGGAGGTTATTCACAAACGCTTTGCGTTAACCATAAAATTGTCTAGCGTGTACCAAATCAATCTTGATTTTGCTTTCCAGAGGAAAGTTTGTGGCGAAATTTTGTAGACTCCCCTGATGAAGAACATATAGTTCTTCCAAAACTGCCAATTTGAGAGCACGTATATTTTGCTAGTTACTAAAGATAATTATACATGATAGTGTGAGTAAAAGATCTAATAAGCATCTACACTATTCTTTTTTCAAGTGTGGATCGAGAAGACCTGTTGGTGAGAACAGGAATTCTTCACAGGTGTGGATCCGAAAGAGGGTCTGATGAACTCGAGAATGTCCTTCCAGAATTTTGACAAGGATGGGGAATACCAAATCATATGTGCAAGATCATCCTTGTCTCTGTTGCAATTCCAGTAAGCGGGTTTTTCTGTAAGTTCAATTTGTGCAGCCAGGTTGGGGTCTCTATAAATTAACATGAATTTAATTTGGGCCAGTACTAGGGTAACCTTGAGGAAGAAGAGTGAGCCTAGGATTTTAGACCAGGTCTTGCTACTTTCGACTGACAGGCCAGTTTTCACCCATTTATCATGTGTACCTTTCAAGAGCTTAGAGATACAGGGTCTTAAATATTTATACATTTTGAAGACTTCGTTTCCTGATCTGGCTAGGGTGTGAGCAAAAAGAAAAAGGTTGGTTTCCTAATGAAGGCATTAAGTTTCAGGAAGTTATAAACCTCCATATTATTGAAGGAATATGTTTGTTGTAAATTGTCAATGAGACCATCTGTTTTCCTTAAAAAGTCGTCAGAGAGTGGTAACATGCTGATTAGGAAATTTTTTATGGGTACAATAATCATCTTTATTGTCTCTATCTTTCTTCATCATGTTAAGAATTTAGGGGACCAGTCTTCCAACAGGTCTGCAATGGTCTTGAGGGTAACGCTTCATTATGTTTGAGCAAGTCAAGTATATTATTGGAGGATTCTAGGCCAAGGTATTTAATGTGTTGTGATTGCCAGACTGGGTCCATGTTCCCCAGAAATTCTCTGGAGCCTATATTATTCAGTAGGATGACCTCAGATGTATCTCTGTCAAGAGTGTATCCTGAAATTTTGGAGAATTTGGCGATGTAAATCATTAGCTGTGGAATGGATTGGTTAGCCTCTTCTCTGATGATCAAAATGGTGCAGAGCAGGAATATCGAAGGAGAAATATCGTGGGACATTAATATAGCCGCAATAATATCGGGGGGTAATAATATTGACAACAAAAATATAGTTGACAAGAGTATCGACCGACAGGTAAGTAATATCGATTACAAAAATATTGTTGAAATAAATATCGTCTACAAAAATATAGTGACAAAAATATCGATTTGTTAATATTGTTATGTATTTTAGTGTTTTTAATGAGAATTAATTGTCATTTTATTATATGTTTTAGGAATTTACTAGTTATTAATTTATTTTAAGTTTAATTCTGCGTTTTTAGTTCCGTAGCGGGTTGTGGGTTCATAGGGGAATAGGGTGGGAAGTAATTTAATTATATAGATTTAAATAATAATTTATAGTAGTTAATTTTGTTTTTTAAAATTAGAATTTTGTGTTTTTAGTTCCGTAGTTGGTTGTGGGTTTAAAGGCGATTAGGGTGGGAAGTAATTTAATTATATCAAATGTATTGAATAATTAATGTGTTCATTGATTAATTAATAATAGTTTAAGAATTAGTTGTTATTAGTTTCAATTAGTCAATTAATAATTAATTATGTTAATTGTTTAATTAATTGTAGGTGTGTGTTGTGGGGTTTATATATGTAAATGATATGAACGGTGGTAAGTAATTATTATTTTATTGATTAATTAATAATAAAGAATACATTAATTTTCATTTATTAATTAGTAATTATTACATTTAATTGTGTAATTAATTTTAGGTGTGTGTTTTGGATATTATAATGATAAATAATATGTAATTAATTATATTATTCTTGTTAATAATAATATATTTAAATGTATATATTAATTATGTTATTATTAAAAATTCAATTTAATAAAAATGTTGATGGTTTTGTTTTTTGTTTTTTTTATTGTTTTGGGATCCAGCGCTTTCCCTACTGTTGCACTCACTGGAGTGGGTATAGTAATTTTCACCCCTCCGCTAACCAAAGCTTTCCCTACTGTTGCACTCACTGGAGTGGGAATTGTAATTTTTACCCCTACGCTATCCAACACTTTCTCTAGTGTTGCATTCTCTGGAGTGGGAATAGTAATTTTTACCCCTTTGCTATCCAGTGACTTCCCTACTGTTGCACTCACTGGAGTGGGAATAGTAATCTTTACCCATCCGATATCCAACGCTTTCCCTACTGTTGCACTTATTGGAGTGGGAATAGTACATTTGACCCCTTTGCTATCCAGCGCTTTCCCTACTGTTGCACTCACTGGATTGGGAATAGTAATTTTTACCCCTACGCTATCTAACGCTTTTCCTACTGTTGCACTCACTGGAGATGAAATAGTAATTTTTACCCCTACGCTATCCAACGCTTTCCTTATTGTTGCAATCATTGGAGTGGGAATAGTAATTTTTACCCCTACGCTATCCAGAACTTTCCCTACTATTGCACTCACTGGAGTGGGAATAGTAATTTATACCAATCCGCTATCCCTCGCTTTCCCTACTGTTGCACTCACTGGAGTTGGAATAGTAATTTTTACCCATCTGCTATCCAACGCCTTCCCTACTGTTGCACTCACTGGAGTTGGGATAGTAATTTTTACCACTACGCTATCCAACGCTTTCCCTATTGTTGCACTCATTGAAGTGGGAATAGTAGTTTTTACACCTACGCTATCCAGTGATTTCCCTACTAATGCACACTCTGGAGTGGGAATATTAATTTTGACCCCCTCACTATCCAACGTTTTAACTACTAATGTTTTTATTTTGTTATTAAATGTATGTATTATTCTTTTTTAAATAGTTTAATGTATTAATTAACTATAGAATATTTTATGTTATTTAAAAATATTTATATATGTTTTTATTTTATTTTTATATAATTAAAAAAGTTGATAAATTAAATAAAAATAATAGTTAATAAAAGGTATTTAAGTAAATATAAGAATATGTACACATTTTTTGTTTATAATTATTAAATTTAGTTTATTTGTTATAATTAATTAAAATATATATTACATTTAAATAATTTTATTTAAGTTATGTTATTTTTTAAAGTTGATATTTTTGACATCTATATTATTTGCATTGATATTTTTGAGTCGATATTATTGTACCATTAATTAATTAGCAATTATTAATTGTTAGATAGAGTTTCTTTGTTGTTTGTGTTTTAGGTAGGACACAAGCCTCTTTCCTCCTTGTTTTCCTTGCATAATCGTAGACCCTTTTGTTTATTAATCCAATTCCCTGCTCGTGTGCTTGAGATCTGGTTATATTCGTATTTTTCAGTGGTGAGGGAAATGAGGTGGGTATTGTCCTTGAGGCGTACATGGAGATGTTCTTGCTTTTTAATCTCCCTTTCTAAGGTTTATAATTTTGAGTTAGTCTCTTTGTTAATTTTTGACCTTATTTGTTTAAGAGTGCCTCTAATCATGACTTTTAGCACTTCCCATATAGTTAGTGGATAGCCGTCAGGTTCAGGGTTGTCTTTGAGAACATTTTTAAATATAGTTTCCACTATTATAATATGTTCGTTGGACTACAGGGTTTCATAATTTAGTCTCTAGATGGAGTTTTTGCTTCTAGTTTCAAACACTAACAAAGATAGGGTTATGCGTGAATGGTCAAAGACCATTCTCGGTTCGAATGTGGCTTGATCAATGTTATTAGAATGATCAACTGAGATCATGATATAATCGATTTGGGAGTATGTCGAGTAGGAGTGTTAATCAACAAGAAGAGTCAAGGGCACTCCGTGTGTTGCGAATTTCAATTCCTAAGTTTATCTCAGTTCAAAATTTAGGCGTGCAGCCTGACTGTGGTCTGTCCTAAAACCACGTGAGTTATAACCTTAATGAAGATGAAGAGAATGCACTTCAAACTCGAGCGCACTGCAAATGCCGATAGCGTATCAAAAATCCACCAATTTCTTCCAATTTAAATCCTTTTATTGCAAATAGTTCAAATAGTTTCTTCAATTGTACTTGTTACATAATGGACAGAAAAAAGTATCAATGCTTCTACATGGCAGCTGTGCTCAAGCCTCTTGCTGTCGCATGCCCCATACTTTAAACAAATCCTTGTGATTCTTCTTTATCCCAATGCATTTCGGGCTAACGTAGTAGCCCTTCTTCAGGGGTTCACAAAAAGTTTAAAGAAACATGACCGCTAGATATTTTCATGGCCCAAATATATTATCAACATTGCATCATTATTTGACTCAGATCCTCTAATAAACATTTTCCCGCTATGCGCTATATAGAGCACTAATATCTTTCACCTAAACAAGAGTCACCCCACGTTTTGCTAGCGCGTTTTGCAACATTGTAGTTAAAGCACATATTGTTACATAGCTGTTCCCCGTTCATCTGTCTTCATAATATAGAACTGTTACATGCAACAAATTACTTCTACAATCGGGTCCCCCTGCCTTCATACCTTTGGTCTGAGTCATTACGGTCTCCCTTTTTCACAATTATGACGTAACTCCATCTCCTAACATTCTCGTTTATAACTGGTGCTTACCGGAGCTCCTCCCCTCAGTGTTAATCAAAGGAATAACGTGGCTAGAAGAACTTACTCCACCTTCAACTACAACTCCCATAATGCAGTATATTAATCCATATTTACCCCGTCGGTATTCAAAGCATTATGTTTACAAGAATTAGTCAAGCGTTCTTGTTTTCCTTTGACCTTGTTAGTGAGTATTTCACTCTTATATTCCCCACCCTCCCTAGATTGTGTTAATCCTATGTTAATCAGAATGTCAAAGGTAAAACACCGATGTATGACTAGCATGAAATATCAGTCACAAAATATAATATAGTTGTTACAATCCAAAGTCCAACATGCTGCTTCTCAAACTGCCGTAACAAAAAAGTGGATAATAATTCTTGTTTTAGTTCATGTAACGATCATGAATGTCAATTTTATCCTCAGTATTCATGCGTGCCACTTGATTTAGGACAAGCGTATAAATCAACATGAAGAGTCAAGGGCACTGCGCGTGTTCCGAATTTTAATTCCTAAGTTTATCTCAGTTCAAAATATAGGTGTGCAGCCGGACTGTGGTCTGTCCTAAAACCACGTGAGTTATAACCTTAACGAAGATGAAGCGAATGCACTTCAAACTCGAGCGCACTGCAAATGCCGATAGCGTATCAAAAATCCACCAATTTCTTCCAATTTATATCATTTTATTGCGACCACCTCTCTGGGGAACCCCACATGGGAAAAGATCCCCATCAATGCACGGCCCACCACGGGTGCTGTGATTGTCCTGAGAGGGACTGCTTCCGGGTACCGGGTGGCATGGTCCACCAAGACCCGGATGAACCTGTTGACTAAGGCTGTCTTGGGGTCCAGGGGCCCACAATGTCAATGCCCACCCGCTCAAAAGGGGTGCTCACCACAGGAAAGGGTTGGAGGGGTGCCTTGCACTTCACTCCCGTCTTGCCACTGGCCTGACATGTTTGGCAAGACCTGCAAAAGGAACCGACGTGCTTCTTCATCTGGGGCCAGTAGAAGTGGGCGACAAGCCTTTGGTAGGTTTTGTCTTGCCCCAGATGTCCTGCGAGAGGCACGTCATGAGCCAGACCCATTAGGAAGTTCCTGAAGCGCGCTGGTACCACCAGCACACGGGCTGCACCGGGCTCAGCAAACTTAGGCTTGCTATATAACAAGTCATCTTCCCAGTAGATGTAGTGATCTTTGGACCCTAGGCCTGCTGCCTGGTCCACGGCCTGTTGCCGCATTCCAGCGATAGAAGGGCACTCTTTCTGCTCCTTGCAGAATTCCTCCCTGGAGGGCCCACCTTCTTGCTGCCAATGGTCAGATCAGGTGGGTCTCCCAGTTCGGCCACCTGTTCCCCTGTAGTTTCCAGGGCCTCCCCCTCAGGTTCTGCTTCCTCCTGGACTGTGGGAACGGCTGGGGCTGGTTTCCCATGCCCTCTGCCTCTTCTTCGCTTGGCAGGTCTCTGGGCCACTGTTTCAGGCTCCAGGTCTGCTGAATCACCCCTACCGGCTGCCATAGCACGCGTGGTCACACAGATCCACGCAGGCAACCCCAACATCTCTGTGTTCTACATCCTTCCATGGAGAACTCTCCAGGTCGTTACCTAGCAGACAGTCTACAGGCAAGGCGTCACTGACAACAACTTCCAAAAGACCCGAGTCCCCCCCCCCACTCAAAGGGAACACGCGCCAACTTGCAGAGGCGCACTGAGCTGTCAGCGGCCACTACAGGGCGGAGTACATCAGGGATGATCTGCTCTTCAGACACCCACTGACACCTCATGGATATCACGCTGGCTCCTGTGTCTCTCAGAGCCTCTATCTCCTTCCCATTGACGGTCACCTTCTAATAATAATAATAATAATAGGGAAGCTTATAAAGCGCCTGGTTACGCGCACCGGCGTGTCCCCGCGCTGTGGTGTGATGGCTGTAACAGGATCCAAAAGAAGGGGAGACGGACCAACTACTGAACATATAAATAGGTTTTGAGTTTAGACCGGAACCTGGTCTCCGAGGGCTCAAGATGCAGTTCAAGCCGTAATTTGTTCCGTTTAAACGCTGCCAGGTACCTAAATGATCTTCCCCCCATGCGCGCTTTTTTTACCTTGGGAATTTTCACCAGTCCCGAGCCCGAAGATCTTAAGGCACGGGACGGTTGATATCGCGCTATCAAGCTCTGCAGCGGTTGTGGCACCCTGCCATTCAAAATGCGATGGCAGGTACAGAGTGCCTTGTACTCCACTCTGCTCCTCACTGGGAGCCAGTGGAAAGTCTGAAGCGCCATTTTTGAAGATGCTCTCCTGTGTAGCCTCAAGATCAGGTGTGCCGCAGCATTCTGCAATACCTGAAGGCGACCAATGCTCTTCTCTGGTGCCCCCAGATATAGCAGATTCCCATAATCCAATCTCGCGGTCACCAATGCATGCACCAGTGTCTTGCGTGCTTCAGTTGGTAGAAGCTCCAGAACTTTCCTCAGAGTTTTCAAGACACCGAAGCAAACACCGACCACACGATTGATTTGGGATCCAAAGGTGAGACCTGCGTCGAACCATACTCCCAGGTTCCTGGCTTCCTGGCAGGGCGTCGGTGCCGTCCCTAGGCAGGATGGCCACCACGCCGACGACCACGCCAACTGGCCTCCCCCGACTATGAGCACCTCCGTCTTGCCGCCGTTCAGTTTCAGACAATTGGTGGACATCCAGCCAGCAAGATCTTGCATGCATGTTCTGAAATGGTCCGCGGCAAGACAGGGCGCACACGATAGGGAGATGACCAGCTGCGTGTCGTCGGCATAGGACACTATTCGTAAGCCATAGCTCTCAACAATAGTTGCAACAGGGGCAACATATAGATTAAATAAAGTTGGGCTCAGGGACGAGCCCTGGGGCACGCCCTGGCCCAAAGTGACCACTCTGGAATAACAGTCCCCTTGCCTGACTTGAAATCCACGGTCTGCTAAGAAGGACTGGATCCATCTCAGCGCTGCACCTGATATTCCCCCTTTATTCAGACCCTGTAGCAAGGTGGAATGTGCTACAGTGTCGAAGGCAGCGCTGAGGTCCAACAGGATCAGGGCCATAGTTTGTCCCTCATCTGCACCCTGCCTCAAGGTCTCAGTTGCCATGAGTAGGGCCGACTCAGTTGAATGGCGGGCCTGAAACCGAACTGAGTGTTATGGAGTAAGTTTGCCTCCTCCACATATTGCATCAGCTGGGCATTCACAACCTTCTCAGCCACTTTGGACATATAGGGCAACAGAGATATTGGTCGAAGATTTTATAATGTCTCAAAACTGATGTTTGTTTTTTTCCGGAGGGGGGGCACGACTGCTTGTTTCCAGCCACTCGGCAACAAGCAGGTCCTAAAGGAGAGATCCAGGATATGTCTTATATAGGGTTCCAGAACCCCTAGACTGTCCCCAAGTCATCTAGGTGACATAGGGTCATGAGGAGAGCCCGATTTCACTGATCTACAAATCCCAATTAGCTCTTCAGGAGAGGGGGTGAGGTAGCGGGTTAAGGCACATTGGTCCTCAGCTCCCCCCGGTGCTTCGGCTGTCTCTGCCCCCGTGGCGGGTTGACCCGGGAAAGATGTGTAGATCTTTGCAACCTTATCCGCGAAATAATCCGCTATACGGTTGCATGCTTCCACTGAGCAAATCTCCGGTCCTGCCGATGATTTTATGGTCGCGAGGGACTTATAGATGCAGAAAAGCTCCTTAGCAGAGTTCTCTGCCTCCATAATCCGCTCTGCGTAGAAGGCAATTTTCGCCTTCTTAATCATCCTATGGTATATTCGCCTTTTTGTCCGATATGTCTCCCTGGCCTGACTGTCGAAGGCTGCCCTCCACTTCCTTTCCGCCCGTTTGCATTCTGCTTTTGTAAGCCGCAATTCTTCATCAAACCACGGTGCCGTCCTCTTAGTGCGGCTACCAGCCGTGGTCTGACAGAGCGGAGCAGTGCAGTCTAACGCCTCTGTGATACGTTTATTGAAGTTGCTATTAGCTGTTTCAACATCCTCCCCACCTGGCTGACCTCCTGCTAACAGTGCCTCGTTGAATCTTTCCCGGGAGAATTTGGCCCATTTCCTGCTCTGATGGTTCATGGGTGCCTGGTTAGGCCCTTTTTAGGGCCTACCCATATTTAGGCCCTGCCCATATTTCTTAGTGTTCAAGGGCAGTAAGGTCTCCTGGACCATCTCTTGGTCTCCTAGAGACACAAGGGACATAACTGCTAAACCCTCCTCCCCACTGGAAATCAAATCCCCGCCCAAAGCTACACTTGCTAACCCTGGGGCTGGAGCACCAGTGGGTGCTGGATTCTTTTTGGGACATTTAGGAGCCATGTGGCCCACCTCGTTGCACTGATATCAGGTAGGCGGAGCCCTGTTGTCTCTGTTATCTCTATTGTCCCGGTGGTCCCTATTGTCCCGCCTGGCCTTAGGGGACCATGGCTATCTAGGTCTGGGGGGTTGGGATTCCTTTCCCTGGGAACTATTTTGAGGCCCTTGTGAGAACTCCTTTTGGTTACCCTTGTCCCCCCACTCTTCTGCTGGGGACCCTGCCCACCTTTGGCTGTGGTATCCACCATTCCTCTGTGGACCCAAGTACTGTTCCAGCGGTCCGCCTCCTTAGCAAGCTCAATGGGGTCTGTCAGCTTGCTGTCTAAAAGATGCTGGCGCTGCTCTGGAACACTAAGACTACTCAAGTGCTCCCAACTGATTAAATGCAACAACCCCTTAAAATCAGTTACTTTACTGCCCTTCATCCAACCTTCCAGTGTACGTGAGTACAAATTCACACGCTCCATCCAAGTCTCAGACTCTCTTTTCTTAGAGTTTCTAAACTGCAGTCTATACTGCTCTGGAGTATTGCCATACCTGAGACATAAGGCCTCCTTCATAATGGGGTCATGGCACCTGCCATCTCTAACGGCTCTAGAGCACTCCTCCCAGAAGCCTCAAAATATTTCCACAGGCCCGCCCCCAATGCTGTTCAGGCCCACCATTCATTCTCAATGCAATCTCATAAGAAGTTAACCAGGCATAAATATCCTCACTCCTATGGTAATTCTGTACCAGGTCTTTGGGGATGTTTACTTTACCCCCCTGCACTGGCTATGCGCTGCCACCATTTGAACCGGCATCTACCTCCTTGGCTTTAAGATCCAGTTCTCTCATGCTCAACTCATGAGCCAGAGCAATTTCTTTTCCTCCAAGGCGCGGGCACTTTTGCTCTCCTCCGCTGCCTTTTCTCTCCCCATTTCCAATTGCCTCATTTTTATCTTCATGACTTCCAAGTCATATTCTCTCACTCTTTGGTTCTCATCTAACTCTTCTTGAGTGAAACCTCTACTTGAATGGTTGCTGCCAGGCCTTGAGCCTGGTCTGCTTACAGGCAGATCTGTGATTTGAAAACCATTCCCTGTATTCACATAATTTCCCTCTTTCCTGAGGGTACTCTTTACGGGGCACTCAGACTCCTGGCAGAATCTCCTAAGATCCTTTGCTCTGTAGGAATACAAGTCCTCAACGACAAACTCCAATTCTACTTCTGCCCCCTCACTGAGTGCCTTTCCTTTCGTAGACATACTTTGAAGAGCTACTCAAAAATAGAACCAAAAATCAAAAACCAGTAGTATGCGGTGGCGTAGTGGTCTGCACTCACTAGTGGTGTACACCAATCACTGTGGGTCTAGTACAAATACAAGTTCAAATCCCCACCGCTGACCAACAATTTTAGAACTGGGGGTCTCTAGTTGACAGAGGTAGGTACCACTGACAAATAGGGACCCTTGCTTCTAGTCAGGGTAAAGAGGAAACCCCCTGAGATAACCCCTGCTCACCCTCTAGGTAGCTTGGCACCAGCAGTCAAGGCTAATCAAAAGGCAATGTGTAAAGTATTTGTACCAACACTCACAGCAACACAGTCAAAACACCACAAACTGACTCCACAACAGTTTAGAAAAATAAAGGTATTTAATCTAAACACAAGACCAAAACGACAAAAATCCAACATATACAGTTCAAGAATATGGTTGCGAAAGAGTTCTTTAGGTTGCAATAAAATAATCCAAAGTTGCGTGAAAAGCTCACAGTTGCAACACGTTTAGTCGACAATACCTTTAGTTGCGACAAAGTTCCAAAAGCAGAAGCTGGTGCGGTGGAAAACAAGCGATGCGTTGCTCCTGAGACCTTGGGGAGGCGATGCGACAACACCACTGCAGCAGCGGGTGTGTTGCGAAGAATCCGGTCTGTATGGGGAGGAAGGCCACTTGTATGGATTCTGGTGCGTAGGTTCCGTAGGAAGCTTATTCTCGCAAAGGCACAATGCGACGATCTCGTAGGGACTGCGGCGATATCCGCATTTGTCATCACCAGCCCTGGCACACCCAGTGCGCTTTACTAGGGACTTTGTGGTGATACAAATATGCCAATCATGTATATCCAATCATAATAACAATTTACACTGGGAGGACTTACACTCTGGCACTGATAAGCAGTGGCAGAGTGTCCAAAGCATCTAAACCAGCAAAAACGAAATCCAGCACAGCATCAAAAATACAGGAGGAAGAGGCAAAATGATAGGGGTAACCACGCCAAAGATGCCAGGTCTAACACTCAGGTACTATGCATGCATTCATCCATTGACCCAGGTACTACCCATACACTCATTCAGTGACCCAGGCACACCCCATGCACTCATCCAATCACTGAGGCACTACTCTTGCACTCATCCAGTTACCCAGGTGCTATCTACGCGCTCAGACAATCAACCAGGCACTATGCATGCACTCATTCAATTACCCAAGCAGTACCCTCACACTCATTCATTCACTCAGGCACTATCCATGCAGTCATGCAAACAACCAGGTACTACCCATGTACTCACCCAATCACCCAGGTACTACCCATGTAATAATGCAATAACCCATGCAGTACTCATGCATTCATCCAATCACCCAGCACTACTCTTGTACTCATTCATTCACATAGACACTACTTATGCACTCATCCAATCACTCAGGCACTACCCATGCACTCATTCAATCACCCCAGCAACACCCATGCACTCATCCACTCACCCAGGCACTACTTATGCAGTCATCCAATCACCCAGACAGTACCCATGCATGCATCCAATCACCCAGGCACTATCAATGCACTCACCCTATCACCCAGCACTATCCATGTACTCATTTACTGACCTCAACACTACACTTATTACAGTCTATTCAATGAGGTGGTACCCATGCACCCATGAAATCACCCAGGTACTACCGATACACTCATGCAATCACCCAGTCACTAGCCATGCACTCATCCAGGCACTACCCTTGCACGCATCCATTCAAGGAGGTGGTACCTATGCACTCATCCAATCACCTAGGTGCTACTCTTGCACTCATCCAGTCATCCAGGCAGTACCCATGCACTCATCTAATCACTCTGCACTACCCATAAACTCATCCAATCACTCAGGCACTACCTTTGCACTCACTGAGGCACTACCCATGCACTCATCCATTCACTCAGGTACTACCCACACACTATGCAATCACCCAAACACTAATCATGCACATATCCAATCACTCAGACACTATCCACACATACATCCAATCTGTCAGGCACTACCCTTGCACTTGTCCATTCACTCAGGCACTATGCATGTGCTCATCAATTCACTTAGGCTTTACCCATTCACTCATCCAATGACCCAGGCACTACTCATGCACCCATGCAATCATTCAGGCACTACCCATGCACTCATCCAATCACCCTGGCAGTACCCTTACACTCATCAATTCAATGATGCGGTACCCATGTACTCATCCAATCACCCAGGCGCAACCCTTGCACTCATCCAGTCATCCAGGCAGTACCTATGTACTCATTCAATCACTCAGGTACTACTCATGTAGTCACCCATTTACCCAGGCTCTACCCATGTACACATCCAATCAGTCAGGCACAAGCCTTGCACTTGTCCATTCACTCAGGCACTATGCATGTGCTTATCAATTCACTCAGGCTTTACCCACTCACTCATCCAATGAACCAGGCACTACTCATGCACCCATGCAATCATCCAGGCACTACCCTTACACTCATCCAATCACCCTGGCACTACCCTTACACTCATCCATTCAATGATGTGGTAACCATGTACTCATCCAATTACCCAGGCACTACCCTTGCACTCATCCAGTCACCCAGGCAGTACCCATGTACTCATTCAATCACTCAGGTACTACTCATGTAGTTACCCATTTACCCAGTCACTACCCATGCACACATCCAATCAGTCAGGCTCTACCCCTGCACTTGTCCATTCACCAAGGCACTATGCATGTGCTCATCAATTCACTCAGGTTTTACCCATTTACTCGTCCAATGACCCATGCACTACTCATACACCCATGCAATCATCCAGGCACTACTCATGCACTCATCCAGTCACCCTGGCACTAACCTTACACTCATCCATTCAATGAGGTGGTACCCATGTACTCATCCAATCACCCAGGCGCTACCTTTGCACTCATTCAGTCACCCAGGCAGTACCCATGTACTCATTCAATCACTTAGGCACTACCCATACACTCACACTATCACACAGGCACTACTCTTACACTCATCCATCCACTCAGGCACTATACATGCACTCATCCATTTACCCAGGCACTACCCATGAACACATCCAATCACCCAGGCACTACCCTTGAACTCATCCACTCACGCAGGCACCAAGCATACACTCATCCATTGACTCATGCACTACCAATACACTCAACCAATGACCCAGGCACTACCCTTGCACTCATCCAATCACTGAGTCACTACTATTGCACTCATCCAGTTACCCATGCACTGCCCACCCACTCATACAATCAACCTGGCACTACCCATGCACTAATCCCATCACCCAAGCAGTACCCATGCACTCATCCATTTTCTCAGGCACTATCCATACACTCTGCCAATCACCTAGGTACTATCCATGCACTCATCCAATCACCAGGGCACTACCCTTACATTCATTCATTCAATCAGGCACTCCCCATGCACTCAAACAATCTACTAGGAACTCCCTATGCACCAAATCCAATCATCCAAGTAGTACCCATGCACTCATCCATTAACTCAGGCACTACCCATGCAGTCATGCAATCATCCATGCAGTACACATGTACTCATCCAATCACCCGGGCACTACCCTAGTACTCATCCATTCACCTAGACACTATTCATGCACTCATCAAATCACTCAAGCACTGCCCATGCATGCATCCAATCACCCAGGCACTACCCACCCACTCATGCAATCACCCAGGCACTATCCATGCACTCATCCAATCACCCAGGCAATACCCTTGCACGCATCCATTCAATGAGACAGTAGCAATGCACTAATCCAATCACCTTGGTGCTCATCCATTCGCTCAGGTACTACCCACACACTAGGCAATCACCCAGGCACTAACCATGCACATATTCATTCACTCAGGCACTACTCATGCAGTCATGCAAACAACCAGGCACTAATCATGCACTCATCTAATCACCCAGGCACTACTCATGCACTATGCATGCACTCATCCAATGACCCAGGTACTACCCTTGCACTCATCCAATCACTGAGGTACTACTCTTACACTCATCCAGTTACCCATATGCTACCCTGTACTCATACAATCAACCAGGTACTGCTCATGCACTAATACAGTCACCCAAGCAGTACCCTTGCACGCATCCATTCACTCAGGCACTATCCATGCACCCTCCCAACCACCTAGGTACTACCTATGCACTCATCCAAACACCTGTGCACTGCCCTTGCACTCATCCATTCAATCAGGCACTACCTATGCACTCATACAATCTTCCAGGCACTACCTATGCACTGAATCCAATCACCCAAGCAGTACCCATGCACTCATCCATTCACTCAGGTACTACCCATGCAGTCATGCAATCACCCATGCAGTACACATGTACTCATCCAATCACTCAGGCACTACCCATGCATGCATCCAATCACCAAGGCACTACCCATCCACTCATGCAATCACCCAGGCACTACCCATGCACTCAACCAATCAACCAGGCACTACCCTTACACGCATCCATTCAATGAGGCAGTACCAATGCACTAATCCGATCACCCAGGTGCTCATCCATTCACTCAGGTACTTCCCACACACTAGGCAATCACCCAGGCACTAAACATGCCCATAGCCATTCACTCAGGCACTATCTTTCCACACGTCCATTCACTCAGGCACTATCCATGCTTTCATCCATTCACTCAGATACTACTCATGTAGTCATGCATTCACTCAGGCACTACCCATGCAATCATTCCATTATCCATGTACCACTCTTGCATTAATTCATTCTTCAATACACCACTCATCCATTCATTCACTATTGCAAACATTATACACTTACTTACACACACATTCATTCATTCAGTTTTTTTCTATAACTACAAAAATGTTTTTTGGGGAGGTTTTGTTTTTTGTGTGATTTTTTAACTAACTATTTTCTTTTCTTTTTTGAAGCAAAAATTAACCGCAACTGGCAGTCGAAAAACTTGAAGAAGCTCTCAAAAACATGAGAATACTGCAAGGACCTAAAGACAAAATCAACAATTGTGAGTCTTGACAAATGTTGCAGAAACCTGTTATACTCTGCTCACCTGCACTAACCACAGTGCCACCGTCTATACCATAAGTGACTATCTAGCTGCATTCAGGTGCGATATCTTGAGACTGTTGTTGAACTTCAGAAGGTATTCCTTATCCAGGTGTTGATGCACTTGCTAAAGATGTAGATGGATGCTCAGCCTCTCATTGTCTCTTCTCAACTTTTAATCTGTTGTTGTGGAATGTTTTCAGATGGTAGAGTCTCGAAATACAACAGTATTTTTTATTTGAACCTCTCGAAACCTTCTTCTCACATATTGCATTGCACAATTTTTGCCGCAGCTATGGATTCTCCAGAAGGAACTGTGAAGAACTCCCATGCGATGCTGCTTTTTTTCTGTGAAGGCCCCTCATCTTCAGACTCTTCAGAATGCTGTTCCTTGACTGCCTGGCTTTCCTATTGTTGCTGGTTTCCCCCCTGCTGTTTGAGTTGCCATTTCTTTAATAAAGTTGTTAAAATTTCACCTTCTCCCACTGAAGTGCTCTCAGAGAATGAACCAGAAAGGTGTACGGGTGGTTCTTCCCAATGTTATAGTTGAAAAGTGTATCATCCAATCATATTTCTTTGTTTCCAGGTCAAATATATTCTTCGCGATGGTCGGTGTCATTGCGAAGACCGATAATTGGACAGGATAATATTTTGTTTGAATTTAAGTAGTCAAACATAAATGTTAATCAACTGATATTAAACATCAAATGAGTTAATACAATGTAATAAGTATAAATATGTGTTATACACTTTACCTAACATACACATTCATCGTAACCTCTGGCATCGCCGGGATCACACAAGACACCAAATAAAAGGCTTTTAATTGAAAAAAAATCCCAAAAGTTAGGTTTAAAGATTATATAATTAAACAGGTTGTATCAAATATTAATTAAAATAAGTCTAAGTATGTGTCCCCAAGTTTTGAAAAATCAGGTGCATTTCGCAACTACTGACAACGAAGCAGTCTATAAAGTCACTACAAATATATAAAACATCACATTGAAGACATCTTTTCACAAAACCATCACACAAACTCAAATATAAATTCTACATTAATAAACAACTTGTGTCTGCTATTAAGTAAAGTCTGTCTATATATATGTTTAAGACTTCCTCAAAAACATGCGCCTTTGGCAATGTCACCGCGGGTATCACGACGTTATCACGAATATAAAAAATGTAAACAAAACAATGCTTATTAATCCACTAAAGACAAGACAAGCTTATAAAAATACCCCTTATAGAGCCATTTTTCAGGTAGAAAATACAATTTAAAAACCTTAAAAATTCATTAAAAAAATCATAGGTTAAATGGACGTTATAGTTGGGAAATAGAGTTTGAAAAACCTTAGAAATACACTGAAAAAAACAAAATGGTTATGGGGACGTTATAGTGAGGATTTAGCATTTAAAAAATCTTAGAAATTCTGTGAAAAAACCAAACCTTGTAGGGACTTTATAGTTAGGCTGACATTTCACTCGCACAAAACCAGAGAAATTCAGCAGTAATAGTTAGCTGAGCTAACTATAACTTGCACCCCACAATGCACTGCTTATGCCCTCACATATTACATCACTCATGACATGGTCAGTGACATCACTGATGACATCTCAAATTATATCACTGAGGCCATCACTGATGGAATCATCCATAGAATCTCTGATGCACCCATTCACACCCCTATATAACCTTTCATACACCCACTCCAACTTCCACACTACCATTCTCAAAACCATTGACACACACATACCAGTACTTACACACCCACTCTCTAATTCATAGGTCCATACACATCCACATCCCACACAGCCACTCATACACCAACCAGATACTAACACATACTCACTCACCTTTACAGTCACTGACGTAAGCACACAATCACCCTTACAGCTGCTATCACAGTCCTTCACTCACACATATAGTCACTCATATACTCCAACACTCACCTATACAGCCTTTAGCATATCCAATCATTCACTCTTATAACTCTGAAATATTCATTTACTAACCAACATATCTGTACAGATAATCAATCACCTATACAGCCCCTAACTTACATACTCACTAACCCTTACAGCCACTGACTCATTCACTCACTCACCAATCCATGCAGGCAGTCGCATACCCTCTCACCCAGCCACACAGATACCCATATAGTTACTCAGACACCCAATCAATCATCCATACAACCAATCACGTACCCACTCACCAACCAATACAACCACATAGACACCATCTGAGAGACTGATACAGACATTCTCAAAACCTAGTCACTCACCCATACATTTACTGAGACACCTAATCACTCACTTATACACTCAATCACACACCCAATGAATTATCCATACAGGCCCTCATACAGGCATGGATTTATCTATACACCTTGTTATATATATTTAACACTTGAAAACATTTTAAAAACACAGTCACTGGATGATGTGATCAGTGATGTTATCAGTGACATCACTGACCATGTCTTGAGTGATGTAATATGTGAGGTCATAAGCAGTGCATTGCGGGGGCACGAGTTATAGTTAGCTTAGCTAACTATAACAGCTAACTTTCTCTGGTTTTGTATGAGAAAAAAATGTCAACCTACTCATAACGTCCCTGTAACCTTTGTTTTTTATCACAGAATTTCTATTTTTCGCCATATTTATATATGTATCAAAAACCTCTTCAGTCCTTGAGGCTGGGAGCCTCACGAAGGTTGTGCACATTAGAATGAGGAGCCCAACATATCAAAACACTTCCGGCCACTGCAGCGACTTGGAAATGTGCACTCCGGTGCATAAATCACTCGAACACAATCTTAAAGTTTAAGCAGTTTTCATCCAGTGCTTACATGTGGAAATGAAATCCAACATGTTTCGACATCTGGCATGCCTTGATCAAGGGTGTTGCTCAGATGAGGAAACAACAGGATGCTAATGGTATTTAGTATATTATATTGCAGTTCGAACAATGGACTAGTATGAACTACTTGCAGCCTCCACAAAAGAGTGCACAGGGACAAAGCTTGAGGTGGTTCTTCAAAAAATATAAAGAAGTGCTAGTGAACATGTATTTTTCAGATAATTATTTTTCATATTTTTTTTCAGCAGTTCCGATTCTTATATCAAGAATACAGAATTGTTTCTACAGAGATATTGCTAAGGTATATCCATTTACAGGTGCAGCTAGACTTGAAATTATTAATGACAAATTTCTTAAGCAATATCTTTCTGATACAGAGAGTCACTCTAGGCTGCCTTAACCAACGGAAGTGATGAGGCATAGTGGTGGAGTCTTGGCTCTTTGTTTTCTCTCTTTCCCCATTCCCCATTACCCTCTTCCACCTCTGACCATATGCTTGTGAATGTGGTCACTGGCAGGAATGGTGAGAGACAAAAAGAGCATCTCTCTGCTGGATCCTGAATGCAAGGTTAGTGCAACATGACACATAACGCCTTTCTTTGTATAGTAACGCATTGGGTTAGGTTAAACCAGAAGCTACAGTTTGAGCAAGACACCATTGTATAAATATCATGGACCTACATGGGTGCAACATTTGCATAGAGTTAGGCCAAGATTCATGAAGGCCTGCTTGAGAAGAAGTCCATAAACCATCATTCTAACCCATTCAGAGAGCATCTCTATATTTGGAGACATTCTACAGATTATAGTTATTGTCTTATGTAGATGGAATGGGAAACAGATGGAATGCCAACAATTTGCACTTGTCTGAATTCTCAAGACCCCCACCTTAAATATACATGGACTTCAAACATGCCTGGGGTCTCATTCCTAGACCTCAGCATCAGGGCAGAGAGTTGTAAACTCTACAATTCTCCATCAAAAACTGGCCTACAAAAACTCCTTCCATTAAAGAATGTTCATGCAAAGCCTTGCACTGAAAGAGTCCAAGATTTTGCATGAACATTTTTCAGTGGTTCAGGATTTCCTTCAAAGAATAGTGTAGTGACACATCTGCATTTTTTACCCCAGCTATTGATCCACAGCAGTGTCTGTCAGAGAGTGCATAGCTGCGTAAAGACATTTGTCAGGATACAACAGAGCCCAAAATACGTCATGTTGAGTACTACTGGAGCCTAAGACATGAACTGAGGAAGACACCATTGAAATACTGAAATATAATTAGTCGTGCACCTTGAAAGTTGAGAAAAGCACTTTTGCATTTGTAAGAACTAGCGCTCTGAAAGACAGATTTATGCATTGGTGATTACACTCTTCTTCCCGACCCCCAACAGCCCTATTGACTTCAGCACCACCATTAGGACACACACCTTGTGGAAAGCGACATGTGTGCCACTTAACGTAGTCAGCAAAGTAGTGATCCTAATAAATGGACAATGGGCAGAAAACAGCTTGACCAGCTGCAGCACAGCTGTTAGATATAGATTTGAGTGCATCTGCCAGCTGTACTACATAGGAATGATCACACAACAATCAAGGATTACCTTGGTCTTGCGTAGGAGAGGTTGGGAGTGTGGAGCTTTGACTAAAGGCCACCTCAATACATGGCAAAGACTGTGCACTGGATGAGATGGGTGTACCTGATGTTGGGAGTAGGTCAATGCTAAGGGCCTTGTAATGCTGGAGTTGGGTGTACAGTAGGTTGGGCAGAGGCCTTGGACCCAGTCCCTAATGAACCATTCCTTGTGCATTCAACCCCTGCAGTGTACTGCCATGCCAAAACAGTTTCAAATTAGTTTATGGGAGTCAGTGAGGTACCAACATTCCTAAAAGTAAATTTGTGATATTGATAATAAAAATCGATGTTAATCAAATATTTTAATTTGTATTAATTAGTAGTATTTTGCGAGAATGTAGTGTGCAGTAGTGTCTAAGTCATAGTTACAGGAGGTCTGGTATTAAGCATTTTCCAAGTCCTAAATCATGTACACAACTGCAGCATCTCTGGTAACCAGTCCTTCGAGCTTATATTTTACAATTTACAAGTGCTTATGTTTAGGTCTCGTGTTTTTGTCAGGATAAAAGCAAGGGTTGGGCAAGGGGTGAATAGATTTATTTTGTAAACAGTAAATAGTTTGGGTATTATATTTAACTGTACCACCAGCTTTCCTCTTCCGGGAAATCTTTGTATTGAGGATGGAAGTATAGCTGACCAGACCTTTTCTGCATTATCACAAAGCTGGACGGATAGATGAAGTATTTCCACATCTCTTGGGAAGTCACTATATTGGATGCAGCTTGAAAATTTAGTTTTTCTTTCCTAGCCAGCTGCATTTTATTGAGGGTAGGGAATAGGAGTATCACTTCCCAATCCACATTTGTTGAAGTTCCATAGGAATCTGACACTTGGCGAAGACACCAGAGGGTCTTCATACTAGCAATCATAAAATCTAAAGTTCAAATTCAACCATAGTTTGAAGATAGCAAAGTAATTATGAAGTTTTACTTCAGCACAGGTGAACGTTGTTTTGATGGGAAAGAGTGAATTGTTAAATTCTTAAGTGTATCATTTGATTTAAAAAAAACTACATTCAGAATAGTTTTACCCTCTGGATTACAGTGGTCTAAGTGAACGTAATGCAACTGATACATGCATTTTTGTTAATAAAGTGCATCTAGTATAACAATTGTCAACTGAATACTGAACTACTGAATGTGTCCTTGTTTAAACACAAACTATTCTGTATTTAAACATTAAGCTATTTTCTAATTAATTATGGGCTCCATAAAATAGGTAGGCAAAATATGCTTAGTTGCTTAAATATCAGCAATTAACAGCCTCAATAATAATCTCAATGCAAAGTGTAATGTAGTATTTTATGTATACACAAGAGAAATCTTATAAGGCATACACGTTGGAGAAATGAGCAATTAATGATAAGTGCATATTTTGCATATCAACTTATGTTCTCCTTTTTATATTATCATTGGTTTGAGGAGTATATTCTGAAAATGAGACCTACCAACTAATATCTTTTCCCATTCCCTTTTTCACTTTATATCACTCTTATTAAAGACTGGCATGGGTACTGCAACAAGGTGGAGCAATGTGCCTCTGCATTTAAAACCATGCACCCATTCTGATTTTCTTGATAGTTTTCAATCTGAATATTATGTAGCTGTCCCTTTGTTTCACAAGGTCTTTTAAGAACTAACTAACTTTATGTCAGACTAGAAGCCCATCCCGACGTTGTCCGTGTATGAATTGCTGCCGGCCAGTAGTATATTGTTTTGTAGGATTTCGTTTTGATAGTATTTCTTATCTGTGACAGGCCTGTGAAACGCTCCGATTCACAGTGCACTGCTGATGCACTTAAGAGTGCGCGTTCAGTAGTGTGTGAACTCGAGTTTTCCTACTTTACTTTTCCTTGCAATATTACATAGCGCGAACTCGACAACATAGCATGAGCACAATTTACATTACAGAAGGACACATTCATTTGTGGTAGGAACGGGGAGACAAAGCAATTTGCCTGGACTCACAGGATGTTGAGCTGATGCCGAGATTCGAACGTAGCCCCCCAACTCTAAAGTTCGCAATTCTAGAACTTGTGGGGGGAGGTGTGTCTAAAAGTGTATGTCGGTGCTGGCCATCATTGAGAGAGACCTGTGCATTTTTCAAATCAGTGGTGAAAAAATAAAATATGAGTATGTTGCTGGAGATGTGGGCCGCTGTGCCACCAATCTATTTACCGGGGGAGGGTAAACACCCATTATTCAGCAACCTTCTTTCCGCATACCATCACTCTGCATACTTTCATTGCAAAAGTACCATTACTTCGCAATGCCATTATAACGCATGGCATTACATTTTATATGCTTTTACCACGCATATATTTACAACAAAATTCGTTGTAAATGCATGAATGGTAAAAGCATGTTTTTTTTAATGTTTGGATAAGGGAAGTATGGGTATAGGGGTATATGTTTTGGGGTACTGAGGTATATGTTTTGGGGTGTTTGGGTATTTTAAGGGTTCAGATATAGTTTTGGGTTATAGGGTACAAGGGTAGTTTTAGGGTATAGGGATAGGTATGGGTTTTGGGGTACAGGGGTATTTTTAGGGTTCAGGGCTAGGTTTGGGTTTTGGGGTACAGGGGTATTTTTAGGGTTCAGGGGTAGGTTTGGGTTTTGGGGTACTTGGGTATTTGAAGGATTCAGGGCTAGGTTTGGGTTTTGGGGTGCAGGGGTATTTTTAGGGTTCAGTGCTAGGTTTGGGTTTTGGGGTACAGGGGTATTTTAGGATTCAGGGGTAGGTTTGGGTTTTGGGGTACAGGGTTATTTTTATGGTTCAGGGCTAGGTTTGGGTTTTGGGGTACAGGGGTATTTTTACGTTTCAGGGGTAGGTTTGGGTTTTGTGGTACAGGGGTATTTTAAGGGTTAAGGGCTAGGTTTGGGTTTTGGGGTACATGTATATTTTAGGGTTTCAGGGGTAGGTTTGGGTTTTGGGGTACATGGGTATTTTTAGGGTTCTGGGCGACGTTTGGGTTTTGGGGTACAGGGGTATTTTTAGGGTTCAGGGGTAGGTTTGGGCTTTGAGGTACAGGGGTATTTATAGGGTTCATGGCTAGGTTTGGGTTTTGGGGTACAGGGGTATTTTTAGGGTTTAGGGATAGGTTTGGGTTTTGGGGTACAGGGTATATTTATAAGGTTAAGATGGGTTAGTGCTTAAGGGTGTTGGGGTATTTTAAGGAGTAAGGGTGGTTATGATTATGGGGTGCAGGGGTATTTAAAGGGAGCAGGGTGGACACCCGGAGCTGGAATGTACAGAACCTGGAAAGAAAAAACAATGAAATATTGGGCACAACGCTCGCTTTTTTTTCTCCGTAATCCCACCCCCCTCACACGCCCACACCCCCAGCACGCGCCCACAGCACACGATATGAGACAATGCATGAAGGGCGGAATGTACCACACGCCCCCAGCGTTTGTCTCGCCCCAAGCACATGCCCACAGCACAACGCAGACATGCCCACAAGGGACTACTTTGCTGGCACGGTCCTTTTACCTTTTAAATGTATATGGTGGGCGTCTGCATAGCCTATGTCCTTCTGCTGCAACTGCCCTTTCCAACGCTGTATTGGGTGTTGTGATTGGTGCTGTGGTTCCTGAGATTACCCGCCTCAAAGGTTTGGTCTCTCTCTTTATTATATTAGTATAGATTTAGCATCTAATAGTACAAAAAGGAGCCATTTGACCTCGCAAAACTAGTAGCTTGGTCCCTGCCTTTTTAGTCCTGCACAAGCTTCACATCCACATTTGGGTGGTGATGGAGCCCTGGGCCTTAAGACGTAATCTCTTAGTTAAGTCGTCAAAGATTTTTCCCCATTGGTTGTATGGCCCTGCCTTGGAGAGGGTAATTCCGACCCAGAATCTAAGGAGGATGAAGCTGAGTGGTGGTGTGTTCCATATCACGTAGACCCTCTTCTATTTTTACAGCTACAAATACAGAAGCCTGGACAGAAGATCAGAACCCCGTGGAGATATCCAGCCTGTTATGTACCGACGTGTCTCCATTCTAGGTAGTCGATTGCCGTTAGACTCGGCCTCTGAGAGCACCGTCATTCCCTACGTGAACGAAAATCCTGGGGCCAGATGAGCGAAGAGAGAGAAAACACCAGAGAGTCCAACCAGTGAGAAGAGAAGATACGGGAATCAGGACTACAAGTTGTAGGAGTATGACCTCCAGAAACAGGCAGAAGACGTCACTCGAGAGGAAGCATCTGTGGAGAAGCCAGGGGATGAACAAACCGCTGAATCATCGGAAGAGCGTGGCTCACACAGGTGCGTGTCCGTCTTCTCCAGGGGTTATTCGGGAGGAGGGAGACAAGAGGCACTGCAGGGGAAACCACAACCAACCCCTAAAATTGTCACATGCACAATCCTCCCCTTTATCCTAAAAACACGCGATGGTGGTCGACCATACTCTGGGTGATCCTTCACTTCAACAACATATACAACAATCAACCCCTTACCCAAATTATTAGCATCCTACATACATTGATAAAAAATGTATCCCACAGAAGAGTAGTTAATGTTTTAATTTTTTAATTTTTTATTATCAAATGATAAACTTCTATTATCTCTCTTTTGCTAATTCTAGATAGAGACAGGTTATAAATCAAATACATTGAATTCAATGTATTCAGTATTGTTTGGTAGTCATCTCAGACAATGGAGCCCCAATCTAATTGGGAGAGAACCAACTCATTTCGATGCATGGCTCCACAGAAAAAATTGATAAATAAACAAAAGAGAAAAACATATAATCAAAACTAACAATATAACAAAAAACTAACAAAATTACAATACACTCCAACTGAGGACACAATAACAAATCACACAACATGTTTCAAATACAAAATACACAACGAACACAATTGTGCCGATGCGTGTTTTGGAAATTCCATGTACTCTCCTTCATCAGGGCGCTGACTTCATACGCTGCTTGTAAATCAGACACACAATCTGTCTAAATTTTCATATGATTGTGTGCTGATACATTTTAATGCTCCATATAATATATATATATATATATATATATATATATATATATATATATATATATATATTACCTACTGGCGGTCGCCAGTAGGTATATATAGTTAGGATTTTTTCTCTATGGGACTTTTGAAAATTCTATGCCTAATAACTTTGGCGTTTGTGGACGGAATTGGCTGAAATTTTCAGGAAAATGGCACATTTTGTTTCTGAGCAGCTCCTGGAAATTTGGGGGGGGTTCGTCAAGGGGGGGCCGAGAAAAAAGGGGGGTCCCAAAACGCGTTTTTCCCATGTTATTTTCCATAGGGCGGTTGGACTCACTTTTAGCCCGAACGGCTGAATGGATTTTCACGAAATTTGGCAAAATTGTAGGGACTGTTAGCCCGATGTGCCTTTGCTAGGTCTCAATATATGTGCTTCAATGGATTTTGAGAAATTAACGTTTAAATCAAGATATATATCTGTAACAGCGCTCCGGGCAGCTATCCGGTTAGCGAACCTTTCGCGTAACGGAACTTTGCGATGAGAAGCTGATTGGCCCTCCGGTGTCTGTCAACATTCTAAACAGTCCGGAGCGGCCGCCATCTTGTCTCTCGGTAGGATCGAGAGACAAGAGGAGGCCAAAACAAAGGGGGAAATTACCATAAGGGGGCATAGTAGATCCTCGTTGACCCCCTAGGTTTTATGTGGAGGTTTTAAAAGGGCCTAGAGGGTCCAAAAAAAAAAAATTTTTTTTTGCGTGGTAAGCGCCAAGTTCGCGAACCGGATAGCTTTCTGGGCAGCGAACTTTATGGATAAAAGAATGAAAGACTTTTCTAATACTGTATGTTAATTGTTTGTTGTTTTTCTTGTTTTTTTTTGTTTTCTTTGTTTATTTATTTTTTTTATTATGATTGTGTTTCATACTTTATTAAATTTTCTAACATTTCATTGTCAGAAATGTCATAATTTATTATAGGGTGTAATTGTTTTTCATTTTGAAGCAAGTTGTCTACTGCTTCAACACATTGTAGAAGTTCGTGGTCTCTACTGTCATCCATAAAGTCATCAAGTTTGTCTTGGCTGTTCTCCTTCAGTTCAATCGAAAATGAAACTTGTTGTTCGCCTTCCATTTTGCCTGAAATTTTGAATAAGAAAATATATATTAGTAGAGATAGGGCACTGTTGGGATTAATTTTAGATAGGCAGTTTTTATCAGTGAATTTATCTTTTGGCAGTGTATAGTATGAGAGTGGAAATAGGACTATAAAAAAGTGTATGTGATTTAACCAAGACAAGCCTTACTCCATTGATAACTATAACAGAGAAGTCTATCTAAATACATTACTACTACAGAGGGATAGTGTATATCTAGCAGAAAAAGTCTACTATATTAAGTCATAGTGCACAATATATTAAATTATAACTTACCTTCACAAAGAAGTTGAAGTTTTTTGAAGCTTTTGAAATAGGAGGTACAACAAGAAGTAGTAGTCAAAATGGCTGTGTTTCCTTCTCTCCCTTTATATATATACAGGTATATAACCAATCAAATGTCAGGTAATAAAAGTAGAAAATGAAAGTAACATTTTCATTGGTTGTCAATTCCAACAATTCAGATGTGTTTTGTGAAGTAATTTACCTCACGGTACTTGGAGAGGTCTACAGGCTAAATGGCTAAATGGAATTTCAATGAAATTTGTGAGAATGGAAGGGATTGTTATGTAGTATGAGCTAATCTATATTTGGTGAGAGTGTCTCTAGTCGTTTTTCTGTAAATTACTTTCCCGCCTTTTTTTAGGACCGCTTTCCGGGAAGCTGCCCGGTTAGCGAACCTTAAGCGTCACGGGAGTCCACCATTTTGTGTTTCGTTCGCATTAAGATACAAGATGGAGGGCAAATAATGTTTAGAATGGGTAGAAGGGGTCATGGTAGACTTATCTTGACCCCCTAGGTTTTCTGAGCGTGGCTGAGGAGGCTTATATGTGCGGGAAAAAAAATTTTTTTTTTAAAAATACCGCGAGGTTAGCTTTCGGTTAGCGAACCGGGTAGCGCTCCGGGGAGCGAATTTTGTGGAAAATTAGTGAAAAAAGTTAGAGAAAAATAATAATTGTGAGTGATCAGATGTAGGGTAGCTCTGAGAAGAGCTTTTGGGTTTATGGTACATTTAGGTACTTATAAGTAGGTACCAATGCACAGTCTTAAATTCAGAATGAAAATTCTGTTGCCCTCATCTGAGAAGTGAACTCCATCTCCTCTGTAGATATCTTGCATGTAGTAACGCAAGTTGTTGTTGTACAGAGAGCCCATTCCATGGTCTCTCATGTAAGCTGAAACAGATTTGTTTACATGCTTCCTCGCTTTCTCAATTTGTGGACAAAATTGGTTGGACCACCTCCATTTCTGTCTTTGGCATATATTGGAATATACCAAGGCAGTTTGAGGAAAAAGTGTCATTAATTGCTCCAAGGTGTCCTTTAAAAGCATTTCCAGACCTACCCCTGTCAAAGTGCCCAAATCATTACCTCCACAGTGCACTATTAACAGGTTAGGAGTCGGAGGCCCCCAAGACTTTTGTAGAATCTTCACGGCTGAGGGGACGCTTTTCGAGAATGGGACCCAAGCCCTAGCAGACAAGCGTCCGAGTTCCAAGGTGTCCCAGGGCCATTTTAGTGGACCAGGCCCAAAACCGAAGAGCCGGCCGCCATTTTGAGAGTCCTGTGGCAGCCGCCTATCGCTGCACCGCAAGAGCGGGCGCATCTCAACTACATGGTGAGCGAGACGCTGTAGTCGCAAGAGCGGGCGGAAAACAGCTGAATGGCGGAAGAGGCACAGTGTAGCAAAAGCGGGCGGAATGGCAACTAAAACGATAAAGGGGCGCCCCACTACAGCTTGTCTTCAGGTCAAACGGATTGTGGGACAAGGTCCAGAATTGAAGAGTCATCAAAAGGCAAAAAGTACCGCCGGGAGCCGGCCGCCTATGTCGGGGGCGATCTCAGGCTACACCAGTGCTATAAGACTTGGGGAGGGTGTCGGAGCCAAGCGTCTTCTCCGAGTCCATGGCCATCACAGCGTCCCTCAGGGGCCTCCGTCAAGCTGTTTAGGGAGGTACTATATCACATTGTTTTCTAATGCAGTCAGGTCCACAAACGACACTCACTTACTTTGAGAATAGTGAAGCTGCAGTAGGTGGAAATAAGCTTCAGACAGTGTTACAAGCGCTGCTCAGAACTCTTAACTATGGCACCCAACATCTAGAACTTATGCTATTTGAGAATGGTAGTGACATCGAAGCATCTCAGGGACCAAAACCATTAACGTACTTTCACGTATGAAAATCTTACTTGGGGAGGGGGCAGGAGCGAAGCGCCCCCTCCCAGTCAGCGCCACCACACCGTATGTTGAAAATCTGAAGCCATCGTTCTACAAAGTCAACCAAACTTGGATTGAAAAATCTAGAAAAATGTACAAACTGAAAACCAGTTTTGGTCTGCATAGCATCAGTAGCAACGCTTGAGTCAGCTTTGTGTCAAGCCGCCATTTTGATTCAACAAAGCACAGGCATTGAAAAAGGCTGAAATTCAGAACTCTAAACTATGGCACCCAACATCCAGGAGCTTGCTATCCGGATCTTGGAGCCTTGTGCTGTTTTCGATCTATTCACACATCGGTCCACTACTGACATCATCTTATAAATCAACGTTATGTAAATAGTTTTTTAATAAAATGTTTTACCCTGTTTCTTTGCTGGTGTGTTGTCTATATTTTTAATATTTGCATAGGGTTTGTCATTATTTTGTGCGGGATGGGTGATGGAGCCGAGCTGTCTTGCAGCCCTCATGGTGTGGAGCTCAGTTCATGTCACTATTTTCGTATTTCTCAAGAAGGGTTGTTCCTAATATTTCTATTTTAGCGAGGTCAAAAAGAGATCCAATTAGTGGCCTACTGATTTTGCTCGATTACTTTTATTTTTTTTACACGATTTTTCACTATCTGCAAAGACTAAACAGAGTATTGCGACTTTGTGCTTGTTTGTAAATAGAGAATGATCCAAAGAGAACCAATTCTAAAACAGTAAATGCTTGGACAACAATCAATCAAATGGAGAGACAAGGAGGTACGACGGATTACAACGGAGGGGAGGGGGGGGGCAGCGTTCAAAGCACATCAGCGTGCATAAATACGAAAATGTTTTTATCTATCACGTACTTGACATTTTAAAGCTTTTCATATTTGCTATTAAAAAACCAATGAAATTCACAGAAAAAACCATAGGTTATAGTGGATATATAGTTAGGAATTTGCATTTACAAAACCTTGAAAATTCAATGAAAAAACCATAGGTTATAGGCCATATATAGTTAGGAATTAGCATTTACAAAACCTTATTTTACTCGCATAAAACCATTGAAATTCCATATATAGTTAGCTAACTATAAGCGCTAACTATATATCGCGCACCCGCAATCCACTGCTGATGATGTCACATATTACATCATTCATGACATGGTCAGTGACATCACTGATGACATCACTGATGACATCTCAAATGACATCACTGATGACAACTCAAATGATATCAATGATGACATCTCAAATGACATCACTGATGACAACTCAAATGACATCACTGATGACATCTCATTTGTCATCACTGATCACATCACTCATGTGATAATACAATGAACCTCTTCAGACTCTAATATAACCTTACATACACTCAGTATAAACAGACACTCACAGACTGTCACTCATCCATGGAGTTACTCACACACCTAGTCAGTCATGCAAAGAATCAATCACACCTCCATTTCCTCAACTATACAGTTATACACATCTTACTTATTCAAACATATAATAACACATATTTACTCTCTTATATAATCCCTGATACAAGCTCACAGTGATCGATACAGCCACTCACACATTCACTGGCTCTTATGTTCAGTTATTTATATATCTCAACTCTCACATGTATTGTGTTTTACATACGTACTTACTTGCACATGTAGCAATGAGAAATCCATTCACTCACCAACACACCCATGCACAGTCAACCGCCCATATAGCTGTTTCCACATGCACTCTTGAACTCATACTCCTAGTGAATCAACTGCTTACACATCTATGCACAGAGTCACGCACCTCCCAGCCACCCACACACACACTCAGCCTCCCATTCAAATATTTGGGCAACCAATCAATAACCCATATGGCCACTCTTATAGCTACTGATCAACACATGCAGCAGCTTACACAACATCAAACATACTGATGCACGAATTAAGACAGTTTAGTCACTAACCCATGTACTCAGTGAGACACATTTAATCACTCACTCATACAGTCAGTCATGCACCTACTAAATTCTTCATCCAGACACTTATACATCCACTCATTCTTCAATATGTGAAACATATTTAAACTTTACAGACACATACAATCATTGGATGTTGTGATCAGTGATGTCATCAGTGATGTCACTGACCATGTCATGAATGATGTAATATGTGACATCATCAGCAGTGGATTGCGGGTGCGCGATATATAGTTAGCGCTTATAGTTAGCTAACTATATATGGAATTTCAATGGTTTTATGCGAGTAAAATAAGGTTTTGTAAATGCTAATTCCTAACTATATATGGCCTATAACCTATGGTTTTTTCATTGAATATATATATATATACAACTTTTTAGATGAAGTGCAAATTCCCAGATGCAGATAAATATCAGCTAGGCTCTTCAGGTACCTTAAGAATTTAGAACTGTCTGTTCCACGACTCAGGATAACATTTCTTCGAAACAGGTTCGATAGGTTCCCTGTATTAACTGGCCCCACAATGCAATCATCAGATTAAAGGCATAATGCAAATTGCAGGTTCTGAAACCTGCTCTCAATATATATCCAAAGGCGGTTTTCAAGGGGCTAGATGACAATCTTGAATATTCGAGGTTTTAAAAGCAGTCACATGGGCCAAAATATCTGAATATAGGTACGTATTTGGTTCCTACAGATAGACAATAATCTGTGATAACAGCCATTGACCCTCCGCTACGTTGTTCAAAGAAAAAGAATAGTAACGAGCGCCCTCTGAAATTACAACACCACCATACTACTTACATATTAGTTACCAGGGCACGCATCCACAGCCATCCTTCACTTCCCCAAGCAGAGATACGTAGTGTGACAGAAACACTTACGATTATCTGTTCTGTTTCTTTGAGGGTCACCAATTGGGTAGCTGACTACCTTGATGAAAGAAGATGGATAAACAGAAGGGAAGACCGGAGCACCAAAAATAAAGCTCAAAGAAAAGTTAAAGAAAGACTAGTAAAAGAAAACAATAACATAAACATTACTGAAACTTCATTATCGCCCGCCTGGTCATTTCAATAGGCGAGACATGGTGGAGAATGCGGGCAGCTGTCCATTAGGAAGGAATAATGAAGAACCATATATAACAGTTAATTAAAGGATGGGAGGAGTTGGAATGAGCTATAGAACATCAAATGACCTCAGCTCAAGCTGATCGAGACATATTAGAAAACGCTATATCTTCTCAAGTGGAATGCATACAGAAGGTAGCCGAGGACCAGGTACAGATGACATCCAGATTACAGGGTTACTACAAAAGTAGTTCGCCCAGTGCCTTTAATGTTGTTCTTCAGGAGTACATCCCTGTTGAAGATCCAGATGCCTTTTTGCTGAATTTTGAAAGAGCGGCCAAAGCATGTGTTTGGCCTATAGGTATGTGTCCATTTTTATTGGCTCCTCTAGTTACAGGGGAGGCTCTAGCTGCATATCAAGTTGTGCACACCAACAAAAACAAACCATGTGAGAACATTAAAACCATTATATTAGACCATTTAGGATTGGACGCAGAGGCCTTCATAGTGCGGTTCCGAAAGGAAAAGGGTGCTCCTGGCAACAACCCAAAAACACTTTTTTTATAAATTAAAGACCACTGCTGACAAATGGTTTAAGCTGTCAGAAAACAGTAAGGAGCAGATTATTGAACACACATTAGCTGAGGCAGCATACTCATTGGAGTGGAAGAGGTGTGGCGTCGCGACTAGGGCGACTGACTCTGGAATCTGGGGATCACGGTTCGATCCCTGGTACCAGAGGCAGATTAGCCCAGCACCATGTGACTCTGGGCAATAGCTTGCTTAATCTTCCTGACGGCCCCCAGCGCCTAGAGACCCTTACGGGTGATTGTGCATTATTGCGCGCTTTACAAATGTGGATTATTATTATTTGCCTATTGAATAAGAGGTAGATATGGCCATTACCTTTTCATGTGCCCACAATCGAACATCTTCATGGGAAATAGAGAAGACCTCTGGAACTACTTCTTAACCGGTGGAAAATGGGAAACGGGAATGAGTAAAACTTCCCAGGAAGCTTAAAAACCTCCACCATATAAACCCTCAATATTTTGATTGCGGGGAGTGGGGACATATTGCCTGTGTGTGCCCACCGCACAAACCTCAGGAAGAGCCTATGGACATCAGCTATATCCCCAAGGCAATCCTCTATACAGAAGAAATGGGGATTTGTTTTTATGTAAGTTTACGGGTGAACTGAAAACAAGTTATGGCCTCATTGGATTCCGTTTTCCGGCAACTAGTTATTCAGGGCGATCTAGTCATCCCTTCTCAAATTATCCTTGATTCCCTGCTATACATTAGGTGTGTGCATGGCCTCATCAAACCATAACTAGTGGCAGAAATACAACTCACACTGTTAAATGGACCAACTATCAAAGTCTAGGTTGGGGTATTGTACAATCTTCCCGAAGAGCAGATTATAGTAACGGACAATCTTGACTTTATATGGATGCTCCTCAATACTGTACAAGCCAGCCAAGCCACAGTTTAAAATTAAGAATTAACTATTGTATCAGATCGAGAAGGAATATGATCCCCCTAAGTTGTTAGTACCTCTACCATTTAGGGATCAAGCAATATTTTTTGCCCATTCACACCTCATGGTAGGACATTCATGACCTATAAAACCACCCAAAGTATCTTGAGATACTTTTATTGGCCTGGCATATATGGCACACTAAAGAAATATTACTAATAAAGCAAAATATGTCAGAGAAAACCCCCCTATAAACCACTTCAAGTACCTTTACAACACCTTCCGATTGTAAGGAAGCCTTTAGAGCGGATAGGTATGGACCTGATTGTCCCCCTACCTAAATCCCAAAAGGAGCATAAGTATGCCCTTGTAAATGTCAACTATGCTACTAGATATCCTGAAGCCTTTCCCTTGAGGTCTCCTATCACTAACAATATCGCAGACAAGCTCATAGAATTATTCTCAAGGGTAGGTTTTTCCTGGGAAATCTTGACCGACCAAGGCTCACCTTTTGTCTCTCATCTTATGAATCAAGTCAACAAAATCCTGGATCTGAAACATATTAAAACATCTGTTTATCATCCTCAAACAGATGTATATGTCAAAAGATATAATGGCACATTCAAATTGATTCTGAAGAAAAAGTTAAATAGTGAAGGGAAAAAACTGGGACCAACTACTCCCACTGGCCTTATTTGTCATCCAAAGCCAGTTGCAGAGCAGTGTGGGGAGTTCTTCTTTTGAATTGTTGTTTAGGAGACAGCCCAGGTCTCTTCTGGAGATGATGAAGTAAGCATGGGAAAAGGAAAAAGAGGAAGTGATCCCAGGGTTCCTGGAATATGCCCAAGGACTCAAGTCTAGAAATGGGAAATGTAGAAATTTTTCGTATTCCAACCTAGAAACCTAGAAAAAACCCATAATAGGCAAAAGACTATGTATGACAAAGGGACAAAATGGCAACGATTACAGGTGGATGACTGGGTGTACTCTTGCCATCCTCTCCTTCAAAAACTAAAGCAGAATGCAAGGGATCTTAAACAATAGTAGGAACTGTAGGAAATACCACTTATAAAGTTCAGATACAGCCCAGGAAGATACAACTATATCACATAAACCTGTTAAAGAAAGGGTTCAGTCCTCCTCCTCAAACAAATCAACTCACATATCCGTCCCCGTGACAGGAAACAAATACCAGAGAACAACTAGCACTGAATGACTCTTTACCTGTAGAACAAACTACCTCACTTCAAGCTGTCTTACAATCCTTTTCTCCTCTCTTTCCTTACATACCAGGTGGAACTACACAAATAGAACATGCTATTATCACCCCTCCTGGTACGATTATAAAACAACGCGCATACCGATTACCCGCAGCTAGGAGAGAAGCTGTAACCAGGGAAATTAACAACATGCTGAGAATGGTAGTTATACAAACATCCCAAAGTGCATGGTCATCCCCTATTGTATTAGTACCCAAACCAGATGAATCAATCAGGCTCTGCATTGATTTTCGTGCTGTAAAGGCCATATCAAAATTAATCTCCTATCCGCTATCAAGACTAGATGAACAAGTAGAAAAGTTAGGAGATTCTTAATACATCACAACCCTAGATCTCACAAAGCAAAAGATTATTGCCAAGTACCCCCTTAGAAAAGAATACCACCTTCTCTACTATCAGAGGGTCATATGAATTCATGGTCCTGCCTTTCGGTCTCCATGGAACTCCCACCACTTTTCAGAGATTAATGAACAAAGTGCTACAACACCACCATTCCCATTCATTGGCTTACCTTGACGATATTATCATTTTCAATACCTCCTGAGAGGAACACCTCGTTCACTATAAGAAAACCAGCAGGTTTGCACATTAATGCAAGAAAATCCAGGGTAGGGTTCAACAAAGTTAGATACTGCAGATATGTCCAGGGTAATGGAGTAATAGAATCTCAAGAAGAAAAAGTGAAGGCTCTTCTTGATATCTCTTTTCCCTGGTCCAAAAAGAATTAAGTGCCTTTTTAGGACTATTGGGGCATTACAGAAGGTTTATACCACAGGATTAAAAACTCAAACACCTCTTATGTCCTTCCCTCGCAGTCAGGGAAACATTTCAAAAACTAAAAACTGCAATTACCACCAATCCTGTCCTCGCCCCCCCCCCCCCAACTTCATTGCACCCTTTATTCTACAGACAGATGCTCTAGAAACCGATCTAGGTGCCGCCCTTTCACAGCTCTCTCCAGAAGGGGTCAAACAATCCATTCTCTTCATCAGTAGAAAGTTGTTTCGAGGGAAATGAAATACCCAGTGATAGAGAAGGAATGTCTTGCCATCAAGTGGGCTATTGAGAAAGGACCATTGTTAGCTGGTGTGAGGCATTGAAACGGAGAAAACTTCAACAATACATTTCTAACTAGTGAAGCCAATGTGACTCCACAATAAGTATCACAAATAACTTTACCAATTAATCCAGTATATATGCAAACCAAGAAGAAGTTGAGTAAATGCAGCAATACAATAGGTAAGCTGAAATATCACAGTAGGTGACATATCAAATTGCAATAATCACAATTGTATAAACACAATTTAAAGCAAACAGGTGTTCCATAAAGAAACTTCCCTTCTCTCTTCTAAACATAGATCAAATTTAGGTCACCTGTCAAGGGTCTCTAAATCAGGAGCATAAAGGAAGAAGGTGTCAGCATAATCAAACTCCAGCGGAAGACCAAAGAAAAAGGAAATACCTTTTAGTGTTAGAAATTGGTTCTCTAGTTGGCAGAGGTTTGCACCCTATACAAGTAGGGACCACAATCCTAGTCAGGGTCAGTCACATACACAACCTAAATTAACCTGTCCTCACCCTCTGGCTGCTTGACACAGAGCAGTCAGGCTTAACTTTAGAGGCAATGTTCACACTTTAATTACAGCAACACAGTGAAAACACAGCAAAAAGACCACACCAGTTCAGAAAAATAGAGACTATTTATATGAGTAAAACAGGACCAAAACAACAAAGATTCAATAGGTAGACCTTAAGATATGAATTTTTAGAGAATAAACTGCAATATAGTGCTTAAAAGTTAATGGCACTTAGGGGTTACTTGAATTCACGCTAGACCAGGATAAATCCAAAATTTCAGGCCAGCCATGATGGTGGGCAGGTAGGTTACAGTACCCATGCAGGAACCACTGAAGAAGAATCTTAGATGGAGCAAGTAGCGGCCTCGAAGAGTCAATGCGTTAGTTCCGATTCATGTAGTCGGGTTGATGAGTCAAAGTTGAGCCTTGCAGTCGGGTTCCGCACCATCACTCTACCCCTTACAATGCAGGTGCTGCGTCATCGTCGAGCTCGCAGTCATGACCTCAGATCGGTACTGCTTTGTTGTCATTCTTTGCAGTCTTGTCCCATGTCATTGGGGAGTCGCACTGGGATGTGCTCGGATTGGCACTGTGTCAAAGGGCACTGCATCAGTTCTGTTTGGCAGCAAGTCATTTCTGTGTTGATTTTTGCAGGAACACAGCTGCATACCCCTCTTTCAAGGCCCAGGACTAGATTGGCACCTCTTGGCAGGGCAGAACTACTCACAGCATCTGGAGCAAAGTTGAAGGAGGTCTTTGATAGCCCTGAGATTTCAAGAACAGGGGTCAAGCAAGAAAGCCCTTGGAATAACCCGGATTAAAAAATGTAGAGAGCAGGTCCAGTCCTTCTCACTCCCAGGCAAGAAGCAGCAGACCAAAACAGCAAAGCAGGTAGCATAGTGGCAGTCCCTCTTGCAGCACAGAAGCTTGTCTTCCAGGGAGAATATCCTTGGTTTCTGCAACGTTCTGATTTAGTGATGTCTGGGTCCAGTACCTAAAGCCAGTTGTGCCTTTGAAGTGGAGAAACTTAAAAAAGGCCTTTGAAGGTCACAAGGTCCCTGCCTTTCCTCCCCTGGCTCATGACTCACTAAAGGGGGGTATGCAGCTCTTTGTGTGAGGACAGGCACAGCCCTATTCAGGTGCAAGTGTCAGCTCCTCCATGTCATTCTACTTCAGGAAGGCCCCTCAGCCTGCTGATGGCCAACCAGAATGCAAACGCCACACTCTTGCTCCCTTTGTGTGACAAAGCCCAGTCATCACCCAACTCAGATGTGTACTTTAAGACAGGCAGAGTCTCATAATGGTAAAAACAAGAAATGTCAACTTTCTAAAAGTTGACTTTTAAGACTTACAATTTAAAATCCAACTTCACCATAAGTTGTGATTTTAAATTGTGAGCCCAGAGGCACAGAACTCTATGTTTAACTTTTCCCAATCTAAAATTACACTTAAAAGATGTTCTCAGGCAATATCAATGTTAACCTATGGGAGAGATAGGCCATGCAGTAGTGAAAAACAAATTTGGCAGCTTTTCACTACCATGACATGTAAAACTCAAAATTACATGTTCTTCCTCTTAAACAGACTTTGCCGTGCCCATAGGGCTGCCTTGGGCCTACCTTAGGGGTGACATATATTTAATAAAAGGAAAGGTTTGGGCCTGGCAAGTAGGTTTTCTTGTCAGGTTGAAATGGCAGTTTATAACTGCACACACAGGCCATACAGTGGTCATCTGAAACATGTTTAAAGGTCTACTGAAGTGGGTGGCACAATCAGTGCTGCAGGCCCACCAGTAGCATTTAATCTACAGACCCTGTGCACACAGTGCGCTTTATCAGGGACCTATAGGTAAAATAAATGTGTTAATGTTGAATAAGCCAATGCTTCCATGGTTTCAGTACAAAGCATATGCACTTTAGCACTGGTTAGCAATGGTAAAGTGACCAGAATCCTAAAGGCTGCAAAAAGGAAGTAAGGAAGTCAGGAACACAGGAGGTCTGAAGGCAAAAAAGTTATGGAAACCATGCAAAGGATTCCAGGTCTAACATTTAGCATAAAGCTTCACACTTGCAAAAACAGGGCATGAAGAAAGATCTGTACCTCTCAAAGTCCAACGGGGATCTTGCCGAACTCTGACTATGAGAACACCAGTTAAAAGTAACAAGAGACTCAAAATCGTTCTTATCTTCTTCACACCGCCAGGGATCAATCAGAATACTACTTGAGGGCACCTGCAGCATTGCTTCAGGTTCACATGGTATGAAACTGAAGCTGCAGTTCCCAATCTTGAACATCTTGCCATACTGGTACAGTATAAACAAAAGGCCTTTTTCGACCATTGTTTCTCCACGTTCACTAACAAGTTTCCCTTCAAGCGTCTCTATCAACAGTCTAATACAAAAATAAACCGTTCTCTAGCTAACGTAAATCATGATGATGAAACTGCATGGAAAAGAGAAACATGCTGACAAAGCAAAATGTACTCAGGCTTACTTAAGTGAAGCATCCAAGGTACACATCGAATGTCGGGCTATACAAACACATATGCAACTTTAGAAATAAATGCAAAACGTGAATAAAAGAATAAATGTTTATATATGCAAATACAGCTTGAAATGTAGAATGTAAATATGAATACATAATTTTATTGTAACTGTACATTAGTACACACATATATAAATCTCTAGTTCTACAGCAAATATATTTCAGTAATGAGAAAATGCTTCACACACATTTATAAAGTTAAGGCACACAGTGAATATAATGTCAAATGCATATATATAATTGCTTTTCTGTGATGTCTATGGGTCAAGTCTAAATTGCTCTGCTCCAATCCAGCCTCTGCTGGTGATTTTAGCCACCACAATCCAAATATTAATGTTATCAGATGAGATCAAATCAAAACCCTCAGGTTTTCAAAAATGTTTGTTTAGAATTTTCCATATACTTCATTTTATTGTAAAATCTGCACAGACTGTCCTCTAGTTCCCTATCCTTTCTTTTTCTATGTACCTCTCTTTTTGCTCTCATACACTTATATCTCTTGAAAATTACAAACCAATATATTTCACAAAGGACAATTATCACAAGGGGTCTCAAAATGGAGCCAACTATTCCACTTCCAAGATTTCCAAACCAATTACCCACTGCTGTAAATCAATTTCCAATTGCGTCCTCTGCTTCTGTGCCTTCCAACTCCTTTAAATCACCCTTTTAAGTGTGTAAGGTTCTGAAAGGTTCTTAATGTATCTTTTCACCTCTTCACTCTTGTCTGGAATATAGGTGCATCATTACTGAACCTTCAACATCGTGCAGACTCCGCCCTCCTTTGTGAGAAGGATGTCTAATGCATGGCGATTCTGCATTACCATAGACCTAATAGCTGTCATTTTAGTGCCATAGCTAACAATGAACTGGCAGTGCTAGTAGCTACTTTATCAACTATAGTGGGGAGCTTTCTAATTTTAATCATTCAAAACTACTCCCCCAGAAGGAATCAAGGCATCAAATAATATATCTCCAACTATTTCAGTACCACTACTGCGTCTTCTGGTTCTAGTATGCAAACTACATTCAAGTTCATCTAAATGCTCTACATGATAAATCTTCTGGAAGACTATTGCCAAGTAACAGGTGCCATACCAACCTCAGGGTAATGTAAAGTATGCTTGATCTCCACAAACATAATAAACTCCAGGAATGACAGGATCTTGTCTTCGAATAAATATACATTTTAAAAACTTTATTTATAAATATTATCCCATATATAATGACCAATTCCCTTCACATTCAAAAATGTGATTACAATTAAGCATGGGCGGAAAATCCGTTCCGCTCGCGGATTTTGCGGATTTTCGGTAAATTCGCAATCTGCGAACTCTCGCGAATTTACCAAAAATCCGCAAATTTGCACGCAGCAGATTTTTTTTTCTTGGTGATACAATTTTGCGGCGTGCGGCGTTCACTTACCGTCATTCAGCGTTTGCCGAGTTGTTTTTCTCGATATTTTGCGAGTGCTGCGCCATTTTGGATCTTGCTGCGGGATCCCGCGGGAGTTTGGCGACCGCGATTACGTAATCGAGGCTTGCCACCTTGCACAACACGCATCGCAAGAGTTCGCAATTGCGAACACGTAGATGCGGCGGGCAGCAACAATCTCGCACTCGCGAAATGCAGAATTTGAAATTCTGCACAAGAAATCCACCAGCAAGCAGCTTAAACCTTCTGAAAATGATGATTTTTCTCAGAATAACTCCTCAGGTTGATATTTGCCTGCACTTTTTTTTGCAAGGAGTCCATTTTGGGGGGGGGGGGGGAGTGGGAGGAAGGAAGTGCCCCACAGTCTCCAACTTCCTGTTCCTGCCCAGCAGGCTCCTCCCAGTGCTTTCTTCATGTGCTGGTCACTTTCATTCGGATTCTTGACCTGGAAGAATTACTTTTTGTGGATGCTGCTGGATATTTGGATTTGAGGCCTTTTTGACTTTCTTTGGATCACTTTTGGATTAGAAATTTCACAAGTAAGTTTGTTTGGGGCATTACAGTTGCTGCAACTACAATTTTGGAATTTTCGATTTTTGGGCTGTTGTTGGGGCCTTTTGACCAGGGGTAGTGAGTGGTGCATGGGCCTAGTCTTTCTGTGGGGTATCTTGAATTTAAACATCATGGAGGGCATGGATGGCATGGGATTGTGCTGATTTTTCTGTGTTTTTCGATTTTTGGGCTGTTGTTGTGGCCTTTTTACCAGGGGTAGTGAGTGGTGCATGGGCCTAGTCTTTCTGTGGGGTGTCTTGAATTTAAACATCATGGAGGGCATGGATTGCATGGGATTGTGCTGATTTTTCTGTGTTTTTCGATTTTTGGGCTGTTGTTGGGGCCTTTTGACCAGGGGTAGTGAGTGGTGCATGGGCCTAGTCTTTCTGTGGGGTGTCTTGAATTTAAACATCATGGAGGGCATGGATTGCATGGGATTGTGCTGATTTTTCTGTGTTTTTCGATTTTTTGGGGTGTTCATGGGGACAGGCCATGTGGGTGGGGGCCATTTTGAGTGCTAGTACAGGCAGGCCCTGGCCATGTGCTGGGAGGCAAGGGGCCATTTTGAATGCAGGCAGTGTTCTTAGGCCTGCAACCATTTTGCCTAGCTTTCAACCATTATGCCCAGGGGTAGTGAGTGGTGCATGGGCCTAGTCTTTCTGTGGGGTGTCTTGAATTTAAACATCATGGAGGGCATGGATGGCATGGGATTGTGCTGATTTTTCTGTGTTTTTCGATTTTTGGGCTGTTGTTGTGGCCTTTTGACCAGGGGTAGTGAGTGGTGCATGGGCCTAGTCTTTCTGTGGGGTGTCTTGAATTTAAACATCATGGAGGGCATGGATGGCATGGGATTGTGCAGATTTTTCTGTGTTTTTCGATTTTTGGGCTGTTGTTGGGGCCTTTTGACCAGGGGTACTGAGTGGTGCATGGGCCTAGTCTTTCTGTGGGGTGTCGTGAATTTAAACATCATGGAGGGCATGGATGGCATGGGATTGTGCTGATTTTTCTGTGTTTTTCGAATTTTGGGCTGTTGTTGGGGCCTTTTGACCAGGGGTAGTGAGTGGTGCATGGGCCTAGTCTTTCTGTGGGGTGTCATGAATTTAAACATCATGGATGGCATGGGATTGTGCTGATTTTTCGGTGTTTTTCGATTTTTTGGGGTGTTCATGGGGACAGGCCATGTGGGTGTGGGCCATTTTGAGTGCTGGTACAGGCAGGCCCTGGCCATGTGCTGGGAGGCAAGGGGCCATTTTGAATGCAGGCAGTGTTCTTAGGCCTGCAACCATTTTGCCTAGCTTTCAACCATTATGCCCAGGGGTAGTGAGTGGTGCATGGGCCTAGTCTTTCTGTGGGGTGTCTTGAATTTAAACATCATGGAGGGCATGGATGGCATGGGATTGTGCTGATTATTCTGTGTTTTTCGATTTTTGGGCTGTTGTTGTGGCCTTTTGACCAGGGGTAGTGAGTGGTGCATGGACCTAGTCTTTCTGTGGGGTGTCTTGAATTTAAACATAATGGAGGGCATGGATGGCATGGGATTGTGCGGATTTTTCTGTGTTTTTCGATTTTTGGGCTGTTGTTGTGGCCTTTTGACCAGGGGTAGTGAGTGGTGCATGGGCCTAGTCTTTCTGTGGGGTGTCTTGAATGTAAACATCATGGAGGGCATGGATGGCATGGGATTGTGCTGATTTTTCCGTGTTTTTTTGAATATTGGGCTGTTGTTGGGGCCATTTGACCAGGGGTACTGAGTGGTGCATGGGCCTAGTCTTTCTGTGGGGTGTCTTGAATTTAAACATCATGGAGGGCATGGATGGCATGGGATTGTGCTGATTTTTCTGTGTTTTTCGATTTTTTGGGGTGTTCATGGGGACAGGCCATGTGGGTGGGGGCCATTTTGAGTGCTGGTACAGGCAGGCCCTGGCCATGTGCTTGGAGGCAAGGGGCCATTTTGAATGCAGGCAGTGTTCTCAGGCCTGCAACCATTTTGCCTAGCTTTCAACGATTATGCCCAGGGGTAGTGAGTGGTGCATGGGCCTAGTCTTTCTGTGGGGTGTTTTGAATTTAAACATCATGGAGGGCATGGATGGCATGGGATTGTGCTGATTGTTCTGTGTTTTTTGATTTTTGGGCTGTTGTTGGGGCCTTTTGACCAGGGGTACTGAGTGGTGCATGGGCCTAGTTTTTCTGTGGGGTGTCTTGAATTTAAACATCATAGAGGGCTTGGATGGCATGGGATTGTGCTGATTTTTATGTGGTTTTTGAGATTTTGGTGTGTATAACTGAACTGATGTTCCTCTGTCTTCCATTGCTTTTAGGTGCACAAGACTCAAGAGAACCACTAGTGCCAGGAAGCAGTCCTGCAGCGGTGTGTGTGCAGCATAACGTCACGCGACATCACGTCTGGCCACAGACAACTCTGCAACTCGTGCAACTGCGGCCTGCTGTTCTGACCTCTGAAGAAGATGGCCCCAAAAAAAGTTTCCCTTAGCTCTTCTAGCAAGAAAGTTGCCAGTAAGGAGCAGAAGAAGCAAGTTACCAAGGAGACTGGTGTGCTGCCCACCACATTTTTTGGGAGTAAAAAAAAAGTACGCCTGCAGCAGCAGCGGGATCTGCTGGGGACCAAGCTGGGAGCAGCACCCCCGCACCATTGGGCTCAGTGCCACCACCACCACGCCAACTTAAGTCCAAGCCCTTGAGTGCTGCAGAGGCACTTAGTCTAGTTGTTCAATCACCATCGACCAGTGATGTTGGCTCATCGCAAGAAAGTAGCAGCAATGTCCCTCAATCAACACAGGTTGTTGTAACTCATCTGACGAGTGTCGCAACAACAACCACTTGTGCAAGTACAAGCCCAAGTACATGTGGAAGGAGAGGCAGCGCAAGGAGATGCGCAAGCAGAGGCGCATGGAGGGTCACAAGTGCCCATAATAGTTGTTCCTCCCGAAGTAGGGGCACATCAGGAAATCGACAATCAAGCCGAGGTATCATTTGAGGAAGCCACTTCATTCATTGTCTTCCACATCCCTAGCAAGGAAAAGATCAAGGGTGGTGTCTACATCTTCTTCAAGCCCACCTCCTTCTGATGATACGGATCACAATTGGGAACCATCACTGCTGTCTGAGAGTGAGGCACACCATGATCTGACAAAGGTAGTTAAGCGTAAAAGGAAGGTCGTCGAAAGTCTCATAGTTATGGAGTGTGATGAGGCTCAACAAGAAGTGGCGTATACTCCTGCTGATGAAGACTCTCACGACGACGACGCAGTCATCATAAAGGTCACTGCAACCCCAGCGGGCATGCAGCAAACAGACATTTTGACCCTAGCCCAAGAAGCTGCTGAGCGTGATGATGATGTTGTCGATGAGGAGGCAATGGAAACACCACAATCATTGGAGTTAACTAGTACACCAACACCTACCGCTTCCATATTTCTTCCTCGCCAGAAGGGACCTCCATCCACCTCGACTCAATTAGCGGTGGTGAAAGTGCACAACGTAGTAAAGTTTGGCAATCCACATCCTCCACTTCATCTGGCATTAGCAGCATGACCACCACCATCAGTATCGCCGCCTCCTCCGGCCCCCACAGACATTTCAAGTCCGCAGTTTGGGACTTCTTCAGTGTTTGCCCAAAAAAGGAAAACTTCGCCTATTGTAGCATTTGTAAGCATGCAGTTAGTCGTGGTAAGTTTGGTACCAACTATGGTACCGGAGCCAAGAGAGGTCATCTTAAGAGACAGCACGCTGTCCAATGGTTTGCGCACCTAAAGGAGATCAAGGAAGCCCGAATTGCAAGTCAAGAAAACGTTGATGTTTCATCTGATGATGACGAGGAGGAAGAAGTGTCAAACACTTCACTTACACCCAGTACCCTTGTCAGCAGCACACCCCCTGTGAGCCATACTAAGAGTGTGGGAGAGAGTGAGACACCAATGTGAAAAAGTTCATCAGCGAGCGTAACTGGGTCGAAGAAGTCATCATCATCATCATCCCGTAAAAGCATGGTCCAGGCCAACATTAAAACCATGTTGTTTTCAGCAGCGCCATATGATCGCAACCACCCACTGACGCTTCTGTATAACTCTAAGCTTGCTAAAATGCTAGCTCTGGACCTTCTCCCTTTTTCTTTTGTAGAAGGGGTTGGTTTTCTAGAATTAGTGGCAGCGCTCTGCCCTAAATGGAAGGTTCCTAGCCGGTTCTATTTTGCCAGAGTTGCGGTTCCAGCACTACATGAAGATGTGCTGGAGGTGATTGGGGCAGCTTTGCAGAAGAGTGCTGTTCACACTATACATCTGACAACAGACCTGTGGACCAGTGGCGCAGGTGCTGATTACATGTGCATCACTGCACACTGGGTTTCTTTTTTAGGGGTTAAAGCAAAGCTAAACGCAGTTGTTGACCCGGACCAAGTTTTTAAAGCTGCTCGGAAACATGCAACACTAGCCATGTTTGGCTTGGAGAAACGTCATACAGCAGAAAACATTTTGAATGAGTTTAACACAAAGGTCTTTCACTGGCTGTCCCCAAAAAAACGCCAGATTGGTTATGTTTCCACGGATAATGGCGCCAATGTAGTTAAGGCCATGGATCTGGGTCACTATTTCAGAGTGCCGTGTTTGGCGCACTGTATAAACCTGGTTGTTAAAAAATTCTTGAGTGATGAAGACAGTCCAGCATGCGAGTTAGTGGCCGCCTGCCGAAGAATGTGCAACCATTTCAGCCATTCTTTTAAGGCCCGGAAGCATCTGAGGAGCCTGCTACATGAACGTCGAATGCCAGTGAAAGCACTCATCCAGGAGGTGCCAACACGTTGGAACTCAACCTTCTACATGCTTGAGCGTCTGTATGAGCAGTATTCGGTACTCGATCACTATTTCTTAACACTGGGTACAGCTCAGAAGGACCTGAGGCTAGATGCGGCGCAATGGAACCTAGTTAAAAGCCTGACAGACATGCTTCGTCCTTTTGAGGTCTTCACACGTGCAGTCAGCAAGGAGGACTGTCATTTGGGAAAAGCTATCCCATTGTTGCGCATGCTGGAGCACCCACTGAAGGCAATGTCTTCTATGTTTCAAAAAGATTAAAAAAAGCAAGACGCTTTTGTTTTGGCGGAGAAATTATTAGAGCGCCTACTTGGCGATGAACGTCTTAAAATGATCCACTCAGAACAGCATTACATTTGTGCTACTATTCTGGATCCACGCTACAAAAAGGCGCTGGCAGGCCGAACATTCTTTCCTTTTGATGATGAAGATGTTACAAAGTACAAACACTGGCTAGCCTTGTCAGCCATGAGGTTTGAAAGAGAACGGCAGCAAATTGAAGGAAAAGGCAGTACATCAGCATCAGCAGGCCATCCCCAGTCAAAAGAATCCACTTCTGCACCTGTGGCTGTGGCACAAGTGACCTCTCAGCCGTTAAAGACACCGGCAACCGGATCATCTGCACCAGACACAACAGTAACATTGGGTGAAGAAGAGGATTGGCTAACTTGGCTTGGGTTTGGTTCTCAAAAGGTCCCAGCAAAAAGTAAGCAAAGTGGAGGAACCTTGGAGAACCTTGAGTCGATGGTGCAGGACTATCTGAATGACTCAACAGAGATCTATGTTAATGCTGACCCATTGGCGCATTGGCATGGGAAAAAAGAATTGTGGGCACAGCTCTCCAACCTGGCTATAAACTACTTGTCTTCCCCACTCGCAAGTGTGTCTTCTGAACGTGTTTTCAGTGCTGCTGGTGGCATTGTAACTTCCAAACGGACCCGCCTTTCGCCCAAAAATGTGTAGAGGTTAACAATGATCAAGATGAATCAGCACCTCATACCACCAGATTACAAAGTACAAGAACACACGCCGGATGAAGACGAGGAGGACAGCAACTTAGATGAGGGAATTTCTTCTCTGTTAGGTGACACTGACCTACTCCTGCCTGAATTCGCAGAGTATGAGGACAAACTCTTATTCTTATTCCCTGACACCGAGCCCTGAAAATGAGCCAATGAATCAATAACTTTCTTTTTCGTCCTTATTCACTTTTATTCCTGTGTGTCTGTCTTTCTTTGTTTTGCACAGTTAATATAATTAAAACTTTAATCACCTAATCACAAAAATAAGCCCATCAGCAGAACTGTCTTCACTTGTTTGCTTATTGATTTGAAGGTGCCGCAGTCTGCATTCCTCAGGTTCACAAGTTCACAAGAACATGCTCCTCTATCCTCCTCCTCCAGACTCCTATTTCCCTCAAAGCAGAAGGCTGGATTACGCCCAATGAAGAAAGACTCTGCACTTGTGGGGGTGTTCTACTTCTTTGCGGGTGAGTTGGCGGGTCTTGGGGCATTGCTGGGAAGCTCTAATACCGGATAAAAGTGGTTTGGACCAAATCGGAGGCGAAATTATTTTTGCGTTTTTGCTGACTTGCTTACCTTTGAGGTGCTCTTTGGGGGGGTTCCGGGTGTTTGTGGGTGGGTTTTGGGGTCTGGGAGCACTGCTGGGACAGTCTAATTTTGATTGCATTTGCTTTTCAGGAAATCCGTGGTGGAAAACGGGAGTTATGACCTAGCTGCACAGCGCGTTTGGGCCGAAGGCCGATAAATATTGTAACTATGAGATTTTCCTTTTTGGCTGTTTGGGGGTGTTGTGCTTTTTTGCGGGTGGGTTGGCGGGTCTTGGGGCATTGCTGGGAAGGTCTAATACCGGATAGAAGGGGTTTGGACAAAATCCATGAGGAAAAAGTTTTTGCTATTTCTGACATTTCGCTCAATGTAGCGTTTTTGGGGGCCTGTTTGGGGGCTTCCTGGTGTTTGTGGGTGGGTTTCGGGGTCTGGGAGCACTGCTGGCTATTGATACTTTTGGTTGCAAGAGGTTTGAAGCAAATCCATGGTGGCAGAGGGGAGTTAGGGCCTAGCTGCAGAGCGCGCGCGGAGTGATTTTGGAAATTGCCATGAAAATGACTAAGTCCCCATTTTTGTACTTTTGATTTTTGGCTGTTTGGGGGTCTTCTACTAGTTTTCGCCTGGGTTGACGGCTCTGGGGCCATTGCTGGGAAGCTCTAATACCGGATAAAAGTGGTTTGGACCAAATCGGAGGTGAAATTATTTTTGCATTTTTGCTGACTTGCTTGCCTTTGAGGTGCTCTTTGGGGGGGTTCCGGGTGTTTGTGGGTGGGTTTTGGGGTCTGGGAGCACTGCTGGGACAGTCTAATTTTGATTGCATTTGCTTTTCAGGAAATCCGTGGTGGAAAACGGGAGTTATGACCTAGCTGCACAGTACGTTTGGACCGAAGGCCGATAAATATTGTAAGTATGAGATTTTCCTTTTTGGCTGTTTGGGGGTGTTGTGCTTTTTTGCGGGTTGGGTTGGCGGGTCTTGGGGCATTGCTGGGAAGGTCTAATACCGGATAGAAGTGGTTTGGATAAAATCCATGAGGAAAAAGATTTTGCTATTTCTGACATTTTGCTCAATGTAGCTTTTTCTGGGGCCTGTTTGGGGGCTTCCTGGTGTTTGTGGGTGGGTTTCGGGGTCTGGGAGCACTGCTGGCTATTGATACTTTTGATTGCAAGAGGTTTCAAGCAAATCCATGGTGGCAGAGGGGAGTTAGGGCCTAGCTGCAGAGCGCGCGCGGAGTGATTTTGGAAATTGCCATGAAAATGACTAAGTCCCCATTTTTGTACTTTTGCTTTTTGGCTGTTTGGGGGTCTTCTACTAGTTTTCACCAGGGTTGACGGCTCCGGGGCCATTGCTGGGAAGCTCTAATACCGGATAAAAGTGGTTTGAACCAAATCGGAGGAGAATTTTGTTTTGCGTTTTTGCTGACTTGCTTGCCTTTGAGGTGCTCTTTGGGGGGGTTCCGGGTGTTTGTGGGTGGGTTTTGGGGTCTGGGAGCACTGCTGGGACAATCTAATTTTGACTGCATTTGCTTTTCAGGAAATCCGTGATGGAAAACTGGAGTTATGACCTAGCTGCACAGCGCGTTTGGACCGAAGGCCGACAAATTTTGTAAGTATGAGATTTTCCTTTTTAGCTGTTTGGGGGTGTTGTGCTTTTTTGCGAGTGGGTTGGCGGGTCTTGGGGCATTGCTGGGAAGGTCTAATACCGGATAGAAGTGGTTTGGACAAAATCCATGAGGAAAAGCCTTTTGGCACTTTTTGTAACTTAGGGTTCGTTAGGGTTAGCCCTAGCAGCAGGATTGCATGTGTTTCGGGGTGTTCTAGATTTTTGCAACTGAGTTCCGGGGTCTTAGAGCACTCGTGGGAATGTGTAATTGTGGTTGCAAGTGATTTGAAGAAAATCCATGGTGGGAAAGGGGGGATTTGACATAGTTAAAGAAAACGTTTGCCATTATTCTTAACTTAGGGCTCGTTAGGGTTAGCAGTATTTGTATTGCATTTGTTTGGGTGGGAGGCTGTTTGTGGGGGGGTTTGCGAGTCTTGGAGCGATGCTGGGTATGGATACTTTTGCTTGCTTGCAAGTGGTTTGAATACAATCCACGGTGGGTAAGGGGGTATTTGGGCCTACTTTTACTTTCAAAGTACGTTTTGTCACCAGTTTTCTACTAGGCCTCGTTTTTTGAGATCTGATTGGGGGTCTTCTACATTTTTGCGACTGGCTTTAGTAATGGTCTTGGTGGGAGCACTGCTGGGAAGGTCTAATTTTGTTCTAAAACACAGTTTTCAGTACACCTAGCTTGAGGGGAAAGATCCGCTAAATTAATTTGCCCATACTTATTTATCCTTCAAAAGGAGACTCAGACAGAGTACGCACATTCAAAAATATTGTACTGTCTATTAGGAAACTCAAAGTGTGACTTTTTGCACTACACAGCGTACATACCTTATATTTATTTATCAGTGGTGTTCTAATATCACTTCCTGTTTTTCCATCAATAAATTACAGGCCGGGTTTCAGTCTGTGCAATGGGTAAAAAAGGATGAAGTCAGGCTTCACATTAGCGAGCCGCAATTCAGCATCCGCCAGGCAGGCAGTGGACAGGGTGTCTTCTGGTCACCAACATTGATGGACGAAGCGTCAGCTGGAAGGGAGGAGTGCCGCTAATAAGAGGAATGGTTTGATGCGTGCAACTTACTTATCAAATTCAACAGGACAACTACAACAACATACAGATACAGTATCCAAATTATTTTTTAAGTAATGTTATTGCTGTGAACTTCCATGAGTGTGACTCTGCATTTCTTGGATCTCTCTCTGCTTCTAAATTGATCCCTACAGCCATTCTATAGGTTTTACTTCGGCTATTTTTTAAACCTAATTTAATGTAAGAAGTGTTTCTCTGAGTGCAGAGATAGGCAAGTGAAAACGCTGCAGCCCTGTACTGTCGCATTCTGTCATTCACGGTTGTCGAAAGTACTACTTACTTTTCAGTAACAATGCATGCAGTAGTGCATGCACTTCCTTTATGTCACTTAAAAGATTTATGGTTAGCTTTGTACCCAAAGATTTCTTTATCTTCAATTATTGTTTGTCCATGCTGTGCTTTTTTTGTCTTCTCTCAACAAAACTTACCCAAAAAGAAACCCCCATTCCCATCCATTTTCCAAACCCTAACCCTCTTCCCCCGGGCAGTGTGGTTTTGATTGATGTGTGACTAAATGACAGCAATAATTCCACACACTTGCTGGGGAGGATAAGGCCATGGCAACAGGCTGGTGAAGGAATCCGAGGATATATTCTAGATTTACTCAGCTTCAGTACTATTTCTTGTAGTAGTAGCCAATGTCAAAGAAATTCAACGCAAGTACTAGTTATACTTTCAATACTTTACCATTTGTCAGGCTACATTGTGGCACTGTTCTAGTGTACTGTCACCTGTTATATTCTCTATCGTACCGTTGTAATGCTCCAGTAAGGACAAAGCAGGTTTCATTTTCTTTTTTTCCATAGGCATGCAACTGCCACTATGTCACACCACTAGTACCACCGCAATGAGGACATTTCATCCGCCCAGGATTGCCAACCTTAATCGCCATTTCCCGTGGTGCCAGCCCTGGGCCTAGCCCTACTTTCAAACACAAATTACAGGTAAGATAAGCGTTTGGTGGGAGGTAGTATAATGGAGTATTAGGAGAGACGAGAGATTGATGGTAGTACTACTAAAGTCCTAGGACTCTTGAATTCACTTAATCTGTGAAAAGGCACTTAGTATTGAAAACATTTAGCCATTTACACTTAAAGGAAGAAAATGACACAGACTTAAGTTTCAGGAAAACAAACTTACTGTTAAACCCCCACCCACCAGACTCAAAAGCAGTAAAAAACAGGTATGCTCAGATAAAGTTTCAAAAAGTATATTTGTGTAGCCCTAACAAAATAATCTCCCGCAAGACCCTCCCTAACCCCAACGATTGTCCTTCAAAAGTCCCAAAAACAACCCAACTCCCAATTCCCACCCCCCAAAAGTCTCTAAAAAAGGGGCAAGGGACACTACGGCAGGATGCTGTTCACTTTAGCGGCCAGGGAATCAAACTCCTTGTGGAGGGTGGCATGGTCGGAGCGGAGGCCCTCCACCAAGGTCTTATATGTTAGGACCTCCTGCTCCAGGTAGGACACTCTGAGGCATAAGCGGTGCTGGCGTGCCTTGCAACTCCTGTGGGGGCAGCTGCTGTCTTTGCTGCTCGGCAGTGGCGGTTGTCTTTGGTAGCCCGGCTCCGTACTGCTGGAGCACTGTGCTGGCTGGCAGCCCGTGGGGGCACGGAGGAGGATGCAGCTGTCCCAGTGGATGTACCAGTAGACTGCGTGCCCTCCTCCTCCAGGGCCACCAGCTGCCGATATTCTGCGACAGTGGCATCCAGCCTCCGTTGCCGGGCCATTCGAGCCAGCTCCTTCCTTGTTGGTTTTTTTGATTTGGAAGGAGCATCTATATGAAGAAAGAAAGACATAGTCTGTAACCAAAGTTCCTTAAGATTAACACAAAATGATTGAGCAGAAAGTTGTGTCACAGTACAACTAGCAACTTGAAAGCACAGTACATAACTATGGAGGCCAGTATCTATCTAACCTCCCACTTCTTCATCCTTGCTCTAACATTAGTGGGAGTTTAAGGAACAAATTCTATGAGCACTATGGACTTCCATTATAGTCGACTATGACAGTACACCACTTCTTCTCTCTTGTTTAGGAAAATTGGTACGTTATCTCATGCAAGCCAGCACAATGCCAGCGCAGTGAACTTGCACCCGAGAAAAACAGACGCACACCATGATGAGTGAGACAGACTTGCGTTACTGTACCGGTCCAGTACATGCAGGTGGTGAAGCTCTTACTTTTCTATTACGGGTGGCACTGAGAATACTCTGTTAAAAGGGCTACGGCTTAATTAATTTAACTTTCACCCTACAGTGCAAATGAGTACTAGAAAAGGAAAATGAAGAAGCTAAATAATCTGATTATCTATCACTTCACATGGGATGTATTTGATTACATATGGGATGACTTTAGGTGCTTTGCTTTTTATTGAGTGAACAGTGATACACCCACACATGAATGATGTACTACTACTAAACTAAACTTATTAAGACAGGTAGGGAGTGTCCACCGTAGTAACCGGATATATGCTGTGCTTGCAGTTGCAATACAAACTACTGCTACTATTCATGGTAGTATTTAGACAAAATTACAACTTCTTTTCCTTGCTTTTCCTACACTGGAACGGACGTGCAGGTGCGATGTTACATGCTCTTCAAAGTAACACTTAGTTCATCCAGTGACCGTCTACTCTCTCTAGATACACATATGCTATCTAAGTGTCAGATAGTACCATGATCCAGGCATCCATCCATTCAAAGTATATGCACACATACAGTTTCTGTTTCACCCACCCAGGCTGTTCTCCTTCCACCCATCCTTGCTTCATCATTCACCCAGCCATGCACCATACCATATTCTTTCCTTCCCAGCCACCTCGGGGACCAAGCAAACACATATCATTCTTCTTTGCCAGTCATCATTACATTTCTCGTCCTTCCACACTTACTTACACCCTTCTTTCGCTTTTCGTTCATCCCATCCATCAAGTTCATCTCAGATCTGATTGGGATTCTTCTCGCCAAAAACTTCACAGTTAAGTCGAAGTACATTTAGAGGAGGCTACTACCTGGTTGATTTATAATACACCCGTGCAGAAAGCACACTCTGCAGTCTTCAATCTCAATAAGTAAGGAATATATAGCTTACCTCTGCCCGCCACCAGCGTGTGAACCCTCACAGGCACATTGGTGTCGTCCGGCACTTGCACCGCCTCCTCCCCAGAACTTTCCTCCACCACCTCCGCGCTGGGCCCAGCACCAGATGTTCCACCTACAAAGTACATTTAAGAATGTTAGAATACACCACTCACTACTATATAATATTTGGTCTAGGAATAAAGAAATGTGAAAAAAACAGAAAACAATGTAATAATTTGTGACTGTCTACTCTAAAGTAAAAATGTCCCTTTTTCCAGGGAAGGCTGTTGTCTTGCTGCACTTTTTGGCACAACTGATGAATTCTTGCTTTTTATTTTTAACACGCACCACTTTTTCTCCTAACAGACAGAAGCTTGCCTTCTAAGAACACGAGCAAGATCAAGTTCAAACCAGGTGAGAGCTCGGCTCGACCACAAGAAATGTGTTCAATTAATCGTCAGCACTAAGCACTTTTCCATTTTCAGTTAAACGTTTAGTTTTATGACAAACTTGATTTTAATAAATATGTTTACTTTTAATAAAGCTTTTAAACTTAAATAGACTCTGTGGTTTTTGGTCCTCCAGACTAGAGTGGCTGAGCTAAAGGTTTTGCAATTTTTGCAAGCATGAGTCCGTGCTTCTGACACTTCTTGACTCTGACTCCATACTCTTGTCCTGCGTTGGATAATCATCATTGGGGATCAATCATCAGTGACTTTGGGAGCTAAATGACTCTGCCACACTATCTAGTCAGTAAGGAGATTGGAGGTTCAACTACAAAGTCTGTTATCACTGAGGTATGTGGAAAGTCTAACAGCGCCTATTATAATTGATAAGCTAAGCAATGCATTATTTAGTGCCCATAGTTCTGTTTGTGCAGATTTGTCCCTGCAACAGTAGTAGAATGGACTGTCCTCCTATCCAAACCAAAAGTAAAGTAGTATCTTATTCTTTCTTGGTGGTCATTCACCTTTTTATTGTTGGCAATTTTTCAAAGCATAAACATTTAGAAGACTTGAAAAGATATTATGGACAATCCCAGAGGACTGCACTCAGTGCATACAGCTATTGCTGACTAGAATGGGAGTCCAATGGAATTGTCAAATGTGCAATCTTAGTTAGCTACACAGACAGACTAATAAGAATAATCTAGTAATACCACAGGGAGTCATAGTCGAGGCAGGATAAGAATTTAGATACAGTCTACAAGAAGATCAAAGACGATTTAGAAAAAATCAAATGAGGAACGCTAGGAAAAAATAAGTACTCTATATTCAAATTAAAACTTACCGGGGCCAGCAAAGGAGCCCTCGCCTGACCGATCCTGTTCAGCAGCAGCAGCAGCAGCCTCCTCCAATGCCCTCTTGCCCCTGGGGGGAGCTGATGTACAACATGAAAGAAAGAAAGACCAGAAAACATGGATGATAACATTTGTCAACCAAATCAAACATTTCAAAAGAACAATAACAAAATATTTTGGCGAAATAGCAAATAGACAACTATTCCACGGGATATATTGACCGATCTCATGTGGTCTACTACGTTATTAGTATTGCTTGATTTGCGGACCGTCTACTAAAAAGGTTCGCCTAGGACTGGCAGGCAGCAGTCCGCAGCACGTGAAGTGACAGACAAAGTCCATTGTGATTGCAGATCAGCGAAAACACTAAAAAGTTTCCTACTACATTAACCAGTCATTAAAATACTCAAACTATCAATCCACCACCACTATTTCTTCTTATCGCCATGTGTACAAAGGAAGGACTGGACTTGAGTCTGTAGGGGCTGATTTAGAAGCCCCTTGCGGCTCTTTTGCTCCATTGTTGCGTGACTTTTGTGACGCAGCGGCAGAACAAAAGAGGCGCCATGGTGCGGCGTATATTAACAACGTGACGCATATGGGAGATGCATCGCGTTGTAAAGCCCTGCGCCATCAGGGGGCGTTCCGGCGCAAGGGAGGGTGTTCCTGCGCAGGAACACATCCTAAAAGTGGCTGAGGGAAATCTACAAGATTTCAATCAGTCACTTTGAGGACAATGATGCGTGACTCAAACCCTGCGCCTGCTTGAAGCAGACGTACGGCTTGATGCTGCATTGGGGAGATAGGGCACCCGAGAGCATTGCTGGAGCTGCGCCATCATTGCTACGCAACTCCAGCAATGCGCCGCCTTTATGGAACAGATGCGTAACGCTTTGGTGACGTTTTGGGCCCATGGTGCGCCGCATTGTAAATACGGCGCACCATGGGTGGTGGTGGCGTGGCGCACAATTACTGGCGCATCCCTGCTACTTTGCAGGGATGCGCCGGTAATTAAAAATCTGACCCTTAGTGTCTAGAATTACGCAGTTCTTTAAACTACACTCATACATAATTTCACAGGCCAATGAAATGAACACAAAATCGAAAACAAATAAGCATAGTAGCAACGCTACTGAGAAGGAGAGCAGTGCACCTGAAATGCACAGAACATTTTGAAATATAATTTACCTACAATGTAATCAGCAGCATTAATGCTCTTGGTAAAAAACAAAAATTTGCAATATAATAACACACAGAGCAGGAGAAAACAGAGTAGTAAAGAAATAGCTACTACTACTCACCAAGCCCGGGGATCTCAAGGCCGAGCAGGTCAAGCAGATCGCGTTCCCGGTCCAGGAGATCCGTCCAACGGTGGGTGGCCTGGTTGTAGGTGCGCCGGACCGGAGAGTGTTGGTACATGGCCCGGCACACCTTCTCCCACCGCTTCCGGCGCTCCTGGATCCGGTACCCGCTAGCGATCTTGCCGCCTGCCATGATGGTCCTGGGGAGGCGGCGCTGAACATAAAAAATTAGTGCGGCCACCTCCTCCGCGCTGAAGATTTCCCGGGGTGCGACCTGCTCCCCCCTCAAACGCCCGCACGGGAGCCGGGCACGGGGTGCGGGACCCTTCCCCTTCTCGGGATGCTTCCCGGCTCCCTTTACCATGGTCTGGGCAGAAAGGAAGCTAAATAATAAAGAAGAAATAGAATAGGGAAGAAGAAAAGAAAAGAGTTTAAAAAAGTAGTTTAAAATTAACCAAAAGTAGCAGAAAACACAAAAATATAGAGCTAGAAAAATAGAGGGATAGATAATAAGTAAAATAGATCAAAAAAAACTTCAAACAAGCAAAGGATGGCAGAGATTCAGAGAGGATACAAAAAGCATGCCCAGAACCATAGCAATAAATGAGAAACAAGATGGCCGCACCAGTTCACGACCGTGTGGGTAAGTTCGCGCAAGATTTTCCTCGCGATCACACGCGAAATTGTACTAGTGAGCCGCACACTTTGCGAGATTACACATCGCGCCTGGAAACGGAAATACGTCATGCAAACAAGATGGCCGCGCCCGTGAACGACCGTGAGGGTAACTTTGCGCCGTTGCCCTACAAGCGGCTCGCTAAAACGCACAAAACCTTGCGAACTAACACGCTGCAAAAAAAAAAATCGCATATTCGCACAAATTCGCGGCTTCTGAATTCTATCTCGCGCAAGTTCGCGCCCCGCGAATCCCGCGAAATTGCAGAAAAACGAGTTTTGCAAAACTGAAAGCACTCAGCAGGTGCAAAAGTTCAAACTCATCATTAGTAACCCTTCCCTGTAGTGCTTCCTGACTGGGGCCCCTTCAGAGTTCAGTTGCTAGTTGCAACAATTCTATGACCCTGCCCTGACCCACACAGCAGGCTCATAGAATAGCTACAAGTAGGCCACAAAGGTCCTGGAAAAAAAAATTGCACTGCAACAGAAAGCAAATTACAGATAAGGAAGCAGGTGCCAGACTGGAATTTTAAAACAGTGACACATTAATAAATCAACCCCAAATTAATTCATGTCATTTGAAGCAGGGCAGGTGTGCTTGCTTTTCCCCCCCATAATCTACAGTGATGAACCAGAGGGTGGCATTGATGTACCAGAGGGTGGCATGGGTGAAACAGGGTGGCAGTGGTGAAACAGAGGGTGCTGTGAACCTGTGATGATGAACCAGATGTAGAAACAACATAGTCGCGACCGTTGCGAGCCGACAAGTAAGTTCGCAATTGCGAACTGGTACAAAACCCTCGCGAACTGGCAGAAACCCTTGCGAACACTAAAAAAAAAAAATCGCGATAATTCGCGGATTTTGCGGATTGCGAGTTCGCAAACACGCAAATTCGCGAACGCCAGATTCGCAAAATTCGCCCATGCTTAATTACAATCACTCCTTCCCATATTTATAGTAATAGCTGCAGATTTTAGTTTTTGCACACATAGCTTTACCTTGTGCGTTGAATTTAAAGTTAGTGCAGCTATAACTCCTGACTCTTGATGTTTTAATTCATCATTAGCCCATTGACTTCTATAGCTTCGATCCCACTCTGTTTTTCAATGAACATTAATTTAAAAATTAATTTTCAATATCGGTTAGGAAACAAGTTAAATTGTTCCTGTGGGCAAAATCAGTATGTAACTTTAAAATGGGTTTAAAGAAGCTATGAAATCTTTCCATCTCTTTCACCTTGGGGAGGCAATTTAAATGTTTGAACAAAGGGACTTCAGAAAGCACTAAATCATAACTCAAAAATAATACTGGAAATGATTATTTCAATACAAAAGGCTCATTAATAGTCTACATGTAACATCTTGTGTAAGAGGCATGTGATGGTAGTAATACCTTCTGCAGCTGATGCAGGTACCCACCTACAGACAAAGCAGTCTTTTACATGCTTTGTGTCAATGTATTTATAAAGCAACTTAAAATAAGCACACGAGGAGAAATCTCTTTATGATGAATCTACATGCAATGTCTTAAAATCACATGCATGCAAACTATTGTCAGTAGGAAACGTGGCTTTAGGTGTAGTTCAAGATCTAATCTCAAGATTTTGAAGTTGGAAGTGTGAGTGAATATAATTCTACAAGCAAAACAATTAGTCCAACAGTTACAGCTATCAATACACCTGCTAATATAAACCTACATTTATTAGTGTTTGTTCGTTGCATGATGTCTCTAGAATCAGAACATTAAGCAGGAAATAGCAAGTGGATTTGTTCTGTATGTTTCTACTTATGCAGATGACAATACAAAGTCCATAAATTATGTAATGAGTTTATTTACAAAGTTTTCATGAGTCTTCCCTAACCCTATTCTGTCTTCTAACTGACACCATATTCTCCTTCTGCAGCCTCAGGCGCAGCAAATCTTCTTAATTCTTTTTAACAAAGTTTATTCAATTGTCTCTAATGAAATCACAGAGAAAAGTCCAAGTTAGGAGTCATGCCAATGAAAAATCATGTCAATCAATGCAATGACAAAACAAATTCAAAGTTCAGGCACAAGCTGCAGTTCATGGAGGTTCAAGTTGATTTGCACTGTTATCCTCGAAATCCCCTCATCTTCTCTCTGTCATTTGCTGCAAAGTATGTCCATTCAGGGAAGGAGTACCACCGATAGGGCACTCTGACTTTCTTTGATCTTCTGAGTGCAGTTTGCCCATCTTCACTGTCACTCAGACCAGAATCCTCAGTATCCTCTAGTACCCACATACGCTGAGGATGCCTGGTTTCACCTTGGAGATACCCAGTAGGGACCATCTCACAGGGAAAGCCAGGACGGGTTCCCCAGCGGTCTACTGCGCAGAGATACTCCTTCGGGAGTCGATTCTAGCGCTTTACAAACCCACAATTAATTAATAGTGTATAGGCAGACTCAGTCTTTCTCTCTCCTGCCTTCTCAGCCAACTGTCTCCTACTGCCACTTATCTTGCCTCAACAGGAGGGCTTTTGTCAGGGTCCAAATCTGACTCAGTCATTGCCATAAGCCAAGACTCTCCTGTCTCAGCCTCAACTGTAGATTAATCAAGAACCTCCAAGACCGAGGATGTGCTGTTTCAGGTTCTCGTTGATTTCCTATGACTTGTCTAACCTCCTCCCACTTCCTTTCAGTTGCAGCTTGCACTCTTGGGAGAGGGACTGTCACATCATCAAGGGGACACTCAACTCTGCAAGTGTGGGCAACATGTATCCATTTGGGGAGACCTCCACACTTAACAGCAGTGTTCATAATGAGTATCCCCTGGTATGGACCATGCCATCAAGGTTCCAGACATGTTTTCTGAATGTGTTTCTTCAACAAGACCCCGTCGCTGGGACTGAGGTCATGACACTGCTCCTGATGTGTTGGTGTAGTGGCAGCTCCACCTTGTGATACACAGAATGCACAGCTTAAGTGAGTCCTTTGCAGTAATCTAAAGTCATGCATCTGTAATGTTTACAAGTGCATTTGCAGACACTGCTGACAGTCTCATTGCTCTGTCCATGATTTGTTTTCACAGAGGGAGGTTCCTGTCCTCTGATCAGGGACGCTGCAAAGACTCATTAACACAAGAGGCAAAGTATCAGGCCATTTCAGAGACATTGAAGCACAGACTTTGGTCAAATTCGATTTCAATGTAATGTTACTTGTTTGAGTGTCCTGAAGCCTCAGGCCAATCACTGCAATGTAGTCTTTGTTCCACTTGCAGTGTGCACACAACATTTTCAGGGTCTCATTGTTTAAATGAGTCCCTCGGTCTGACTCCAGTTAGGTTGGGAAACCGAACCTGAGTATAAGCTACCTTAACAGCAACTTAGCTACTATGAGACTATCAGTTCTCGTGATCGGGTAAGCTTCAACCCAATGTGAGAAGATAAATACATCACAAAGACATGTCTCACCCTGTTTCACACAGGCATCTCAATGAAGACTTGTTTGCAGCCATTGGCTGCAGACAACAAGCCCCAGGAAGCCTCGTAGCCGTAGCTGCACACCACCGCTTCAGCAGCACAACAGCGCCTGGAGGCTCTTGGTTAAATTGACTCACGGGCTCCCGCAGTGCGGGGCGCAAGAGGGATATGCCCGGCCACATGCCCGGCAAAGACTGAGCCAAGACCTGGTCCGTCTTCACCCATCATCATCCAGAAGAGGCTGGGCTCAACCTCTTTTATCCATGCCAGGATTAAGAAATACAACAAGAGTGCTTTTATTTTTTGGTGAAGAATAGACACCCACGTTTCTGCCCTTGTCATTTCTGCTGAGGGGGAAGCCATTTTCTACATTGTGGAGGCACCCATGGGGACTCTGTCAACTATTTCTCTCCTATTTCGTACACCAATATTTATAACATTATGGGCAAATGTAAGGCTAAATCTAGTCACCAAGGAGCCGATTCCATCAACAACCTGGACTCTTTTCTCACAAGAGCTGTGGATGTTTTATCATAGGAGATTGAGTGAACTGAAAGAAGGGTGTCTGGAGGAGAGAAGAGACCCCTGACATGACCTATGGACAGTATGGACAATGCTGCTCCATCCCTAACGGAAGAAAGTTGCCCCCCCCCCCCCAGTGAGGGTATATTAACTAATTCTCCAAACACCTTAAATATCAATCGAGATGGGGGTTCACTAAGGAACCACCTGTGAAAAAGAAAAGAGGGGGTGGGAGGTTATGTAAAACCACAAAAGCCAACACTTGTGTTAGGAGAGAACCCATCTCAGATCCCCTTAAGTAAGAATAAGACACAGCATGCAGAGTTGGAGCAAACTATCTCCCAATTTTTGCAACAATTGTTAAATAGATTTTGATGATAGTTTAGCCATACTCAGCACGCAAGGGGTCAGTTTGTATGAGAGAGCATCCACAGTTATGCAAGAATTAAGTGGTAGTGCTATTTCAATGGCTTCTTCTCAATCGGCGGCTAAGTGTGAAACTATAACAGCCCAGTTTCAAATTCAGGGTGGTTTGGTTGATCATGTGGGAGGGGGTGTGAGCAGGAGTCATATTGTACCGTCTTCAACAGACAGTGATTTCTGACAGATCATTACCACCCCAATTGCCTACTCATTGTTCTAAACATTCTACAACCTCCCTTCCTAGGAGTCAGTGTTAGACCTGACATCATTGGAGTGAGTCTCACTTCCATTTTTGACGGATTGCCTCCTCTGTTTTAATATGTTTTTGCTGGATTTATGCTTTGGGCACTGTGCCACTGCTAATCAGTGCCACAGTGCAAGTGCTCCCCATGTTAAATATATATACTGATTGGAGTCCATGATTGGGTTATTTGATTTATCTGTCAACCTCTAGTACAGTGCACCATGTGTGCCCAGGGCTTGAAAATCAAATGCTGCTGGTGGGCTTGCAGCACTGGTTGTGCCACCCACAGAAGCAGCTTGTAAAGTGTGTCTCAGGCCTGCATTGCAAGGCCTGTATTCAGTCTAGCACTGCCATGTCGACTTGGCCAAGTGCACCCACTTGCTAGTCCCTAAACCTTCCCTTTGCTTCATATTAGACACCCCTATGGTAGGCCTAAGGGCAGGGTGCATTGTAAGTATAAGGTAGGACATGCTCTGATGCGTGTAGCATGTTCTAATAGTGAATTACAGCCATTTTCGTTTTTCACTATTAAAGGCTACCTGTTCTCATAGGTTAGAATGGGCAGTTAGATTATTACATTCTTATAATACTAACTGACTCGGGGAACATGGTAGAAATTCGAATTCTGTATGCCTGAACTCAGAATAATAAAGTACATATTTTAGTAAAGTTTATTTTAATATTCTGTGTTTGCAAATTCCACTTTTAGAAAGCAGGTATTTGCTTGCCTAACCATTTGAGCCTGCCTCTGCTGGGTTGCGTATTCCTTGTCTGGGTTTGTGTGTGACAGGGCTGGGGAATTCCAGGAGACAGGCTGGGGCAGCCCAGTGGTGAATAGAGAGATCTGCATCTAGATGGGAGGGAGGAGTTACACCTGGGACCTGAATAGGGCTGGGCCTTCCCTCTACATTGCTGGCTCCACCCCCTGTGGCTTGTCTGAAGTCTCTGCCCTGCACTGTGAAAGTAGAGGAGGAATCATGTCAACAGAGTGCTCCAGAGCTGTATATTCCCTCCCCTGTGCTGGCTCCACCTCCTGTGGGACGGCTGATTTCTCTGCCCGGCACAGTGTAAGGAAGAAGAAAGTCATGTAAACAAAGTGCTCAGGAACTGGTTTGGACTAGGCAGAGTCCTCTCTGCCTTCAGAGAAAAAAGGATTTTGGGGTATAAATATTGGGACCCTGATCCCAAGAAATTAGATCACTTCTGGAACAAGAAACCTTTCTGCCAAGGAGAAGAACCAAGGAAGCTGCAGGAGTTTGAACTGCCCCCCTACCAGTGTGCTGTTTGCTGCGTTGGCCTGCAGTGGTTGCTTCATTGCCAAGGCAAAGGAGAAGGAACTTTGTAAGGACTTTCATCTACAGAATATGCTCCAAGGGCTTGAACTGTGCTTTCCGCCTGCTGAAGTCTCAGGGACAAAAGAATTCACCTCCAGCTCCTTCCTGAATTTCCTTGCTGGGAGTTCTGACTCCAGGCACTTGCGTGCCGATGGGAGCTGGACGCGTGATGGATCGAGAAGAAGCGTGTCCCGACCGCAGCTGAGATCATCGCAACGCCGGAGAAGCGAGCCTTCGTCGCATCTCCCTGGAAGCGTGTGTTCATCTAAGCTGCCTGCTGTCGCATCACCGGAGAAGCGCGTCGCAGGGCCTGTCGCGGCTCCAGAGTACAGAGTCGTCGCAAGGCTGCCAGGGCATCATCGCATTGCATCACCGCATCAAGGGCGCCATCTTCTCGCATCGCAACCGGAGCATCGCATTGCATCAAGGCGCCATCTTGCGCACCGTAACGGGCCGCAGGCCGATAATCTACGTATCACCTCCGCACCGGTAAGGCTCACGACGAGTCCCCTACTCTGCGCAAGCATTGAGGAAGGACACAACCGTTCTCCCAGGTCACAGAACCGAAGCATCTCCCCTTTTGCAAGCCTTTTGTATACCTTGCATTACGCATCCAGGTACTTTGTTGAGAACTTTGCCGCATTTACCAACAACTGGAACTAAGCAACTTGAATCATCTTTTAAGTAATCTTAAGTGTAGTATTGTGGATTTTTGTCGTTTGTGGTCTTGTGTTTAAGCCTATATAAAGAATACTTATTTTTATAATACCTGTGTTGTGTCCATCTGTAGTGTTATCACTGTATTACTGTGTATATTCACAAATGCTTAACACACATCCTCTGAGATAAGCCTGTCTGCTCGTGCCAAGCTACCAAGGGGGTGAGCAGGGGTTATTAAGGAGTGTAATCCCCTTATCCTGACTTAGAAGTAAGGGTCCCTATTTGGACAAAGGTGATAACCATTGCCAACTAGAGACCCCCAGATCTAACACTGGTGGTCAGCGGTGAGGATTTGGACTTGTGTTTTTTTATACAGTAATTGGTGTACACTACTAGTGAGTGCAGACCAAACACGACCACATACTTTTTTTAGAATCCTTTTTCCTTGGACTGTTAGTTTTTCCTGAAAACTCCCAATTCTTACTATCATGAGTAAACTAGCATCTGTTACATCTATGGATCTTGACTTTGAGGAAGAGAGGTTGGAAACCTACACTGTGAAACAGCTCAAGTATCTCTGTAGGAAATTGAAAGTTGCTACACCAGGCATTTCTAAAAAGGAAGACTACCAAAAGGTGCTGAGGGCCTGGGCCTGGGTAGAAGCCAGAAATGTCCCTGATTCTGTGGTGGAGCCTGTTGGGGATGCAAATGGGCAAATTGATGGGCCAGAATTTCCAGCCAGGGTAGGGGTGCCGTCCCCAAGTGGCAGCAGCATCTCTTCAAAAGACCTGTCCCCCAGAGAGTTGGAAGACAGGGAGAGAAATATGGCACAGGAGCTGGAGATGGCTAAGCTTAAAATGGAGAGTCAGAGGGAAACAGAGAATAACAGGTTGTCTTTGGAAAGAGAGAGAATGATAATGGAGCATGAGAGAATGTTGAGGGAGATAGAAATCAAGGCCAAGGGCTTAGAAATCAATCTCTCTGGTGGCAGCGCACCATCTGTGCCTTCAGAAGGCAGGGTACATATTCCCAAGGATGTCATCAAAGATTTTCACAAAGGTGAAGGTATTGATCAGTGGTTTGCAGCCTATGAGATAGCAATGTTGGCCCACCGGGTCCCTGAGAAGGATTTGGGTGTGGGGTTATGGTCAAGGACTGGGTTCTGCTAAGACCCAGCGGTGCCAGGGATAACACCTGAAACCTTCGTGGGTTACCTGTTCCGGCGTACAAATGACAGAGACACGGGACACTTCCTTCGGTGTCAAAGATTCGAGGTTTATTTACTGCAGGGAACACAGAAGTCACGAGAAGTACATAGCATGTAGGTTCTGAGAGACTGCTTCAAATTGCATCTTGAGATAACATAGCGAACAAAAGTTTACAACTCGGCTCCCAGAGTACATTTCATAGGGGGTCGCTTTCATGTATTCAGGTCCCGGAACATAATTACAGTAACATTTGGCGGTTCCCAACTGTAAAAGCACATCTTCCCACCATTAGTACATTCCGTTCGGCTGTAAACGAATCAAGGAAGAGACAGAAACAGGTGCAGAGGAAGGCGAGGGTAGCGAACAGATCGAAGAGAGTGTAAAAGGGGTGGTATCAGGAAACACGATTGCGGGGATCAAAGGAGACGTGCCTAATGAATGCACAACTGAGACAATAGACCAGGATGGCAAGATGAGCCTCGAGCGGGGCCCTCTGCCTTACAGTATCATCCCCCTCATCATAAAGACACCCTCAAAGGAACACGTGTCTTCAGCCAGAGTTTGGGAATCCCCAGGTCACGAAGCGGACAGCGTCCGTTCGCTGGCTACTTGAGGGCAAGAAATAAAATGGATGCCATATCTAAAATGGAACCCGTGGGTTCAGATGAAGAAACCCACGGAACAAACGAACGGTTTAGGCTAGCACAGCGAAATCGTGTACACCCACTAAACTCATCATTTGCGGTTCATAGATTTCAGACTCGACCATATTCGGGTGAGTCGAAAACACCACTTACAATTGTCACGGAACCTCAATGGAGCCGCTTTCTGACTGAGGGGAGGGATACTTTGTTAGACCTACCCAGTGAGCATAGGATGTCTTATCACCACATGAAGAAAGCATTGATGACAAGTTATTGGTTAACTCCAGAGCTCTATAGACAGAGGTTCAGGAATTGTAAGAAACTGGAGGGAACCACTTGGGTAGAATATGTGTCTTTCTTTTGCAGAGCTATGGATGGTTGGGTGAGGGGTAGCAATGTTGATAATTTTCAAGCGCTTTATGATTTGATTGCTAGGGAGCACTTGTTTGCTAATTGTTTTCCAGAGCTACGCCAGCACCTTATTGATTGCAAGTTGACTAATCCTAGAAAGCTTGCTGAAGAGGCGGACCGCTGGGTCAGTACCAAGGTCCACTAGGGTCTTGTGGGAGACTCCGCCAAAGGTGGGCAGGGTCCCCAGCAGAAGAGGGGGGGACAAGGGTAAACAGAGGGAGTTCCAAAGATTTCCCCAAAGTCCTTCCCAAGGGAACCAAGGTAAGGGTTCCCAGCCTCCCCCTGAAAAGAAGTCAGGACCCCCGACAGGTAAACCTGTTCATAGGGGGCCTATTACCTACTTTCAGTGTAAGCAGGTGGGACACCATTGGTATGATCCCCAGTGTCCTCAGAAAGGACAGTATGTGCCACCCCATGTACCACCCCGTCAGATGGCCAGTGTAGCCCTGGGTGGGGAGGAGATGGGTGTCCAAGGTGGGTGGGGTCCCGCAGAAATGTCCCTTGTCTCATTAGGAGACTTTGAGATGGTCCCTAAAACTCAGCTGTATGAGAACACTAAAAAATACAGGCAGTGGGAGACCATCAATGGCCATAGAGTGGAGTTTCTGAGAGACACCTGAGCCAGTGTGACAGCTGTCAAGTGTCACTTGGTATATGGAAAGCAGGTGGTCCCCAATGCATTCTTCCCAGTTGTTGCCGCTGACAACACAGAGAGCCATTGCAAAGTGGCTCAAGTTCCCTTTGAGTGGGGGGGGGTCTCTGGTACTCTTCAAGTAGCTGTGAGGCCATCCATGCCTGTTGATTGTCTGTTAGGCAATGATGTAGAAAGCTCCCCTTGGGATAAGGTGGAGAGGAAGGCGCATTTGGAAATTTTGGGTCTGCCTGAGTGGGCATGTGTGACCACTCGGTCTATGGCAGCTAAGGGTGTTCAAGAGACCCTGGAGCCTCAAAGTATGGACCAGGTCCCTGCCTTAAAGAGAAGAGGTAGCGGGTGCGGGAAACCAGCCCCCATTGTTCCCACAGTCCAGGAGGATGCAGACCTTGAGGGGGATGCCCTGGAACCCACTGGTGAGCAAGTTTCTGAACTGGGGAACCTACCTGAGCTGACCCTTTGGCAGCAAGAAAGGGGTCCCTCCAGGGAGGAATTTTGTGAAGAGCAGAAGAAGAGCCCTTCCCTTGTGGGTTTGAGGCAACAGGCCACAAACCAGGCAGCAGGTGATCAGTTTGTATCACATTCGATTACTGGGAGAATGGTTTCCTGTATAGCGAGCCTAAGGTTGCTGAGCCTGGGTCAGCCCGTGTGCTGGTGGTACCCCAGCGCTTCAGAGCCTTCCTACTGTGTTTGGCTCATGATCTTCCTTTAGCTGGTCATCTGGGGTAGAACAAGAACTTTGAAAGGCTTGTCTCCCACTTTTATTGGCCCCAGATGCGAAAGAGTTCAGATACTCATTGTAGGACCTGTCAAACTTGCCAGGCAAGTGGGAAAAGTGGAAGGAGGCACAAGGCCCCTCTCCAACCTTTCCCTGTAGTCAGTACCCCCTTTGAACAGGTTGGGGTTGACATTGTGGGGCCACTGGACCCCAAGACAGCCATGGGCAACAGGTTTATCCTGGTCTTGGTGGACCATGCTACCTGGACCATGCTACCCGGTACCCGGAAGCCATTCCGCTCAGGACAGTGACAGCCCCTGTGGTGGGACGTGCACTGATGGGGATCTTCTCCCTAGTGGGGTTTCCCAGAGAGGTTGTGTCTGACCGAGGTACAAACTTCAATTATATGAAGTCTCTGTGGAGGGAGTGTGGTGTTACCCACAAGTTCACCACTCCTTGCCACCCACAAGGAAATGGACTGGTTGAAAGATTCAACCGGACCCTTAAAGGCATGATCTTTGGTCTTGAAGAACCAATGAGGCTTAAGAGGGACCTCCTCTTGCCATTCCTTCTGTTTGGCTACCGTGAGGTGCCACACAATTCTCTAGGGTTCAGCCCTTTGAACTTTTGTATGGTCACCCGGTAAGAGGACCTTTGAGTCTGGTCAAGGAAGGCTAGGAGCAATCTCCCAGGAAACCTCCCCAGGATGTGTATAGTTAAATGCTGGCCTTCAGGAACCAGACTCGGCATTTCAGGGATCTCGCTCAGGCGAATCTGGAAGCCAGCCAGGAGGAAATGAAGCGGTAGTACGATCAGAATGCCACTCTGAATGAGCTTCAATCTGGACAGAAAGCTTGGGTCATGGCCCCTGTGGAGCCTTGTGCACTCCAAGACAGGTAGGCCGGTCCATATGAGGTGGTGGAGCGCAAGAGTGATGTCACTATTCGGGTGAACTTGCGGTCTCCCAGGAACCCCTTGCACGTCCTGCATGTTAACCGCCTGAAGCACCACTTAGAAAGGTCCGAAGTGGGCATGCTCCTAGCGACAGATGATGGAATGGAGGAGGAGACCGAGCCTCTTCCTGACCTCCTGTCTGCAACAGAGCAAGATGGGTCAGTGGATGGTGTCTGCCTCTCTGCCACACTGACCCCTGACTAGCAGCAAGATTGTCGCCAACTGTTGGGGCAATTCTCTGATCTATTTTCCTTGGTTCCTGGTGTCACAGAGTGGTGCGTTCATAACGTGGACACTGGTGACAGTCCTCCTGTCAGTACAGAAAGGGTGGGTAACCCAATAGACCCTTGCGGGCTTGGGCAGATAATATGTCAAAAGCAGGTTGCCAGCAAGGGATTTGTTTTACAAAATCTTAGACAGCATTAGGGATCTCTATTAAAAAGAATTTTGAATCCTAACTGTGAACATCAGTTGCTGTATTATATTTCAACATCCAATTACTTAGGACAGAGCAAAATCACTGTAAAAGGTTACCACACTAGCCAAATAAATAAATAGAAGCAACACAGATAAATAGTAGATCTGAGTCATACTACTGCATTGATATTATAAATTCAACGCGAAACAGAATTACTGATGTTGCAAGAAGTTTCTACAAACAGTGAGAAGCTCTAAACGGCAGTGTTTCTTCTATATTTAATATTTAAACACGTCATCAAAGGTACGTCCAGTACCAGAACACAGACTTATAAACTGTGGGAGCATGTCAGGCGAACAGTAACTGAGTCAGCAAAAATAAGCAGCCGCTTTACCGTGTAACCCAATATTTTAGGCCAGCGGATACAACGATTACAAGCCGACATAACCAAATACAAATACTTACTAGTTTAACCGTTCGTAAAAGTCGAAAGAGACGTGCTTCACCCGGCAGAGTCACGGAGAGGCAATCAAATTTACCTGTCCCGAGGTGTTCTTTTTAAACACAATCACATCTTCTGATTGGTTGAGTAGGTCATGTGACCCTACAATGAAAGTGAGTGAAAGTAAATCTCGTATCAAGTAGGCGCCATCTTGGGTGTATAGTCTAGACAAAAAATCGACATACTGCCAGAAAAAGGGTATGTCTAGTTTATAAAGTTCATGGTAGACAATTATGATTATTGTTATAATGATGGCAAGTGACCAAGTCGATACCTAATGAATGGTTAAATGATCGTATCGACACTCTAGCGTTCGTTCAAGTCATGTGTATTATCCAGATTCCAGATTGGTATGCTGAATCATGTGACCTGTCAAATATGTAGATAACAACTATGGTGGACGCCATATTAGGTGTATCGAAACTATGAGTCGACAAAGTGCCAATACATAGATATTTATAGCAACATTCACTTCCTGTGCAACTATTGGCAAACCGTTATAATTGCGTTAATGATCAGACAATGATCATAGCGGCTATATTGGAGCCATCTTAAAAACGCGTTTGTGACCCTTGTTAGTGCATGGTATTGAGATTCTCTGATCTAATTCTTGGATTTTACAAGAGATTTATGGGATCAATGATACATAATTCGATGTTTAATTCTATCATCCATTGTGACACAACCACTTGATAGCCAAAGTCAAGCATATCAAGGGTTGCATTAGTCACTAAGGCCATATTATTAAAAAATCTCTACAAGATATTACAATGCAGCCATCTTAAAAACGCAATTGTGACCTTAATTGGTGCATGGTATTGAGATTCTCTGATCTAATTCATGGATTTTACAAGAGATTTATGGGATCAATGATACATAATTCGATGTTTAATTCTATCATCCATTGTGACACAACCACTTGGTAGCCAAAGTCAAGCATATCACGGGTTGCATTAGTCACTATGGCCATATTATTAAAAAATCTCTACAAGATATTACAATGCACAATCACACGTTCACATATAGCATGACTATAGAGCAACTTGAGAAGAAGTACATCATACTTCCAATCTTTGGTATATTATGGTCAGTTGTAATACATACCACTTTTGTCTAAATCACATTAATGGATTCTGTCGCCTCCTGGGGCGTGCACTTTCTATTACAGTTACCATTTAAGTAATTCTAATGGACGACAAAAGGTCCATACAAATGATTCCTTCAAAGCAATGTTAAAGACTTAGCTCCTATTATTACAGCATATGCATTGGCATGTGCATCATCGTTATAACAATACAATGATCAGTCACATATCTTAACCATCATTTTCAACATCTAGCATTACTTTTGCTAACATGTTATATGTAGACATTAGAGAATAGAGAGAACATGTTTGAAAACAGCTATTTCAGTGAGAGATATCCTAATTCAAACATGCTAATGTATGCCATTCAGTGGAAGAGTTCATTCCATTCTTGATGTTGTTAGCTGTTTCTATCCACCTGTTTTCCTTCATTGTCAGAGCTTTATCAGTGTTTTTTTGTCTTAAGGTGGGTTTAACCACCTCCAAGACCCACCATTTCATTTCTTTTTCAGTGTGCTTAAATTCCACATAATGGTCAACAAGGGGAGCATTCTCCACCTTACATCTGATCCTGGATTGGTGTTGCAGACCTCTGCTTCACCATCTGTGTAGTCTTGCCTTTATACAATAGTTGCATGGACACTGAATACAGTACACAACATTGTGGGTTCTGCAATTAGAAAAGTGTCTCATCTGAATTTTTTTTCCATTGATTACAGAGTCCTTCATATTCGAAGTTGAGCCACACGCAGCACAGTTGTTGCATTTGTAGTGGCCGATAATGGGTACAATTTGTCTCATATTGTCAACAAGGTTAGACTCCTGATTGTCATATGTATGGACTAGCCTGTCTCTCAAATTTGGACCACGTTTAAAAGTAAAAAGTGGCTTTTCTTTCAGTTCAGGAAGATCTGATAGTAATGACCATTGCTTATTGATTATCTTCTTCAGTTGATTACTGATTGTGCCATATGTTGTGATACAGACCAGGGGTTTAATATCCTGATTGGTTTACTTTCAAGGAGTAACTCACGGTTGTTGTACCAAGCTCATTTAAGGGAGGCTTTTAATAGTTTATTTGGGTAACCTCTATCACTCAATTTGTTTTTGAGAATACGTGCTTCCCTGAAATAGTCTGTGCGTTTGGAGCAATTCCTCCGTAGTCGAAGGAATTGGCCAAAAGGCAGTCCCTCTCGCAATGCTCTAGGGTGATGCCTATTACATTTAAGGAGAGTATTCCTTGCAGTGGGTTTGGTGTATAGTGCAGTATAGAGCATGTTCTCATCACCCGCTTTAATATTGATATCCAAAAAGTTAATTTCACGATTGCTGCTCTCCAAGGTAAACTTAAGGTTGTTGTTTCTACCATTAAGCCAGTCATGAAATTCAGAGAGCAAATCATTACTGCTTCTCCAGAATAAAAAGATTTCATCAATATATCTCAGCCAACAAGAAATGTTGGCCAAGTATGGATTGAGATGATGGTAAATATACTTTTTTTCGAAGTCAGAGACATAAATATTTGCTATATCTGGGGCATACACTGCCCTCATAGCAACTCCTTTAAGTTGCTGATAATAGCTCTTTTCGAACAGAAAGAAATTCTCACAAAGGGAGATGCATATACAATCAATGATAAAGTCTGTAGGTACATTGTGTGGTCTAGTACGCAAATCTAGTAAATCCCTAATTATTTGTAAGACATCATTTTGCGGGATATTCGTATAGAGACTTTTTATATCCATCGAAACCAAAAGTTCCTCATCTGGAATAAAGTCATGGTTTTCAAGTCTGTTGATTACAGAAGTAGTGTCTCTAATATATGTTCCGGACTCAACCACAAAAGGTCTTATGAAAAAGTCTGAGTATTGTGCCAAGGGCTTAAGAATGGAATTACAGCCTGACACTATAGGCCTCCCTGGTGGTTCTCTGGCATGTTTATGCACTTTCGGAAGAATGTAAATGGCTGGCACAGTTGGCGATTTATTTATAAGAAAAAGTGCCTCCTTATCACTGAGCCAGCCACCTGCATGTCCTTCTTGGCTCAAAGATAGAATTTCTGACTCAAGTCTTGGGGTGGGATTACCAGGGAGTTGTTTATAATTGCTACTGTGGTTCTGAAAATTCTGGACCCTGCTATAACATGGTACTGAGGCCCAACATTCGTGTCACAAAATATCATCGTACCATGACGAATTTGGTATCGGCAGACCGGTAATGATCAGGACATTATCCCTATGCATTTGCGTCGTGATTGAGTGATGCTATCCCCCTTAAATCATGGTTTCCGTCTCGAACCCTCGGATTCCATTTTGTGAACGGCATCCATCTTGTGGCTTGCCCTTATATAGTCAATTGATTAAGGCCGAATTCAATCTGAAAGAACACGTCCACCTTAGCTGACTTCCCCATGACCTGGCCGAGCTGACTCCACTGCCTCCAGCCAAACCTGTTCGGGCGGTTCCTCGCCCAGTGGCCGAGTGAGATAGCATCAAGGCACAACATGCCATAAACCATTCACTACATACCAACCATGTTATCCACACACATACACCTGTCCCTGTTTCTTGTTTATGACCAGTTTTACGATGAGAAGGTGCCCGATTTTATTGGGGTTTCATCGATATCTGATGGGAGTTCTGGGCCGGGCTGGGTCATCTATCACAAACTGGACATCGAAAATGTGGGTTTGCCATCATGACTTTGCTTTTTCATTATTGTGGAAATATGTATATGACCGTATTGTAAACTGAGGAATTCTTGCCTGCAGCTGTTATTTTTGTATAAAAGGAGAAGGCTGGCTCTGTAAAAACGAACAGCCTCCTGAGAATCTACAAACCGTGCTGTAGTACTTCTAGGACGCTTGTTACTTGGTTGCAGCCAATAAAACTCGATCTTTGACTTCACCTAGAAGACTCTGTGTTTCTGTGGTCCAGAACAGGAAGAACTCAAGAGGTATTTGGGTGTTTTCCCCTGGCACCACCGGGTCCTAAAAACCCGGCACCTCAGTTGGCGCCCAACTCGGGCGGTATCAAGCGGTGACGGTCCAAGCCAGATGTTCGTGAGGAGCTTTGTGTGAAAATTCCAGAGGACGGCCAGCCACTTCAGCGACCCCTGTATGTCGACGTGGTTCCGAAGGTCTTTGCTGCGAGGTTCCCCGCGTCCCGACGGCTACGAAGGACTGCTGCCCTGACTATCGCCCTGTTTTGGACCCAGTGATCCTTGGTAGAGCGAAACAATAGACGAGTCTTCTAGTGACGTCATCGATCATCAATACTTCAGTTAAGTATAAGTGGAGCGTCTCCCAGTCCTTAGTTTGATTCTTAGTTTTGGTATCCTTGAGATACACCTTGTTTGGAACTTGCAAGCGCCAAAACTAAGGGATTCGTGTATTCACGAAAATATCGTATTCGATAATCCTTTGAAGTTTGAAGCTAGACTAGTGAGCGAAGATGCCTGGTCTTAGCAGTCTTGGAAACTTGTTTTGTCTTGGTTGTAAAAGGGACTCCCGATTAGAGGATTCGTGTCCGGTTCCTCCGATTGGAACTCCAACATATGAACTCTATGTGAAGCACGGAGTAGGCCCTATCACACATAATGAAGTGTGGATAAAATACACCAGAAAAGATGGTGTTTTAAAATGGCCCCAATATGGTAGCTTTGACCCAGAAGTCCTAGATAACCTCGAGGTCAAATTGTTCAAGAAGAAAGCCCGGCCGGCGATGTTTGACTCTTTTTGCTTGTGGCGCAAAGAAGCCAAACAGAAAGAAATGAAATTAGCAAAGAAAAATAAAAGAGGTATGCCAATGGTACAAGCTGCCGTTGCATACAGGGATAATGAGGAAGAGCAAGAGAGTGAACAAATGCTCAGATGCAAGAAGTTAGCAGTAGATAAATGCTACCCAATGTTGCCGCATGAAGGAGAAGGTTCACAAGGAACATCAGAGAAAGATCCATTAATGTCCCATTTACTGAGCTCACCACCCCCATATGCACCAAATGCTACTGCACCCCCGAAGCGTTTTTTTATACCGCGCCCCGGCGCACGAACTCCAGTTCTTGCACAAGCACCAGCTCCTCTTCAGCTGGTTCCTACTTCTCCGGCGCAGCCCTCTCAAGGGCCGCCGCCTTCGCTACATACTCCATCTACTTTTCCAACGACTTTGCCTACTGCTCCAACTGTTTATCATGATACTACTTCTGCCACTGCCTCAACTTCCTCTGCCACTGCTTCGACTTCCTCTTTACATCAGCCTGTCTTTTCTGGCACATCTGCCTCTCCGCAAGCTTCTCCTTCTGTTCGACAGAGAGTGGCAAGTACTGTCACTGGTCTGTTCTCACCTTTATTTGGGTCGCCTAAGACGACCCCTAAAACAGGACGTAACAGTTGCGTAGTCAACTGCCTGATTATCAGGAAAGAGAAGTGCTGAATGAGTTAGCACGTAAACGGGTTACTGATACTGTAAAGTATGATGTTCAGTCTGTAATGGAAGTCTTCCGTCAGTGGGAAGCACCCACTCAGAGATATGTATTTGAAGAGATGTGTGTATATCTCTGAGAAGATTTGCAAGATAATGATCCAAAACGCAAAATGCAGGAATTATTCCGTATGCGATTCAAGTTTTATGAAGGCATGATTGTAATTGCCGATGTTGAACGAGCAATAGATTTGTTGTTATCTTATAGAAGTAAGGGAAACGTTTCTAGATCACTGTATGAGGATGACGTGTCGGGTAGGAAAAAGGCGCGACAGTATCCCATGAGAGAGGTTCCTCCAGTTTGGAGGGAAGGTGACGCAAATGCAAATCCAGCAATTCTGCCACATTTCCAGCGTGTATGGGTACATGTCCCCTGGAAAAGATCTGAAGTTTTAGCACTCAAGCAGACATTGCCTGATCCCCGTAAAAATCCTGCAGGATATTATAAGGAGTTGTCACAGACTGCCAGCTCATGTATAATGAACTTAGCAGATGTAGACATGTTGTTTGGGAATGTTGTTCCACAGCCTTTATGGAGTAAGATTCGTCATGCAGATCATGATCAAGAGTTGGGTGACACATGGGCAAATATTGCTGCTGCTGATGCTAGACAAGTTGGTGGCTCTAAGCCTGAGCCTTTGGTAGCTGAACTTCCTGGTAGAATTATCACGTATATGAAAACTTTAATGCCTGAATTACGTGTAAATTGGGACAAGTTGTCTGCATGCAAGCAGAAGAAAGATGAGAATGTGTCTGACTTTTTCACGAGATTTGAAGAGACTTTCGTCGATCATAGTGGTCAGGATATGGCTACCGAGGGTGGCCAAAGATTGTTTGTTGACATGTTCGTACATAATCTGCTTCCTGAACTGTGTAATAAGCTGAAAGATTCAGAGAGTGCTTGGGCTGTTTCCACGTCAGCGCAGATTTTAGCCACAGCCCAGTACTATGAAAATAGACGCAAAGACGAGCTAGAGAAGGCAGACAAAAAGACAAAAGACTTGAAAACTAAAGTCCTTCTCCAGCAAGCCTATCCACCTCGCACTACTAGTCAGCCTGATTATCAGCAACCACAACAGTATTCGAGAAACTCACAAAGAAATGAGTCTTCTCAACAGCGTTTACCGTATGGTCCGAATCAGTGTGCGTATTGCAAGGAAGAGGGTCATTTCAAGAATAGTTGTCCAGCTTTATTGCGACGTTTAAATGGTGTTTCTGGTGCAAGAGGTAGAGGTGTTCAACAGGCTCCTAGAGGTAGGGGCCGTGGAAATTTCCCACAGAATGCTACTTCTTTTCCGCCTCACAATTCCATGAACAGCTTTGACCAACAGAATAATGCGTCTTCTAGGACAACTCAGTACTATGCTGATGACTACTATGCAGAAAACGAGAATGAGGGTAATGGTTGCTAGGACAGCCATGGACAAAGAGAGGGAGTTGTTTCAGTTCCAGTAGATCAGAATGGACCTTATGTTGAGGTGATTACATCAGGTGTGTCAGAACCTTTTCTGCTGGATACTGGTGCTACAAAAAGTTCTATTATGCACTCAAAACTTCCTGGCGCACCTTTGTCTGGCGAAATGAATGTTTCAGTAGGTTTTTCTGGCGCCCCGGTTAGGAACCCGATTTCTAGTCCTATGTCACTTTCTGTTGGACCATGTGAATTAGAAGCACCCCTCATTCTTACAAAAGGTTGTGGCGAAAACTTGTTAGGTTTGGATTTGTTAAAAAGATTATATGCAACCTTGTACTGTTCTCCTTCGGGAGTACAACTTACCCTAGGTAAGAAAGTGATCTCCCCAATATATTTGTCAAGGGAAAATATTCCAACAGAATTTCATCTCTCCCGGACATACTTTGGGCTACTGGTTCTAATGATGTGGGTCTTTTGGAGATAGCGCCATATGTCATAACATTGCGAGCCAATGTTAGGTTGCCACGTATTCCCCAATACAAGATCTCTAGCGAATGTGAAAAGGCGTTGTTAGCGATCATTTACGATCTGATTGAGAAAGATGTCATTGAAGAGACAACAGGCAACATTTGTAACAGTCCTATTTTGCCAGTCTTAGAGCGTACTGATCCTTCACAGCCACCCGTGTACAGATTTGTGATTGATCTTAGAGAAGTGAACAAGATTGTTGTGCCACAGTTTCCAGTTGTTCCCGACATTACTGCCCTATTGCCTATGGTTCCAGCTTCAGCAACTTGGTTCTCGGTGATTGATTTGAAGAACGCTTTCTTCAGCATCCCGATTGCTGAGGAGAGCAGAGATATTTTTGGCTTCAATTTAGGAGGACGAAGCTTCCGCTTCAAACGCGCTCCTCAGGGCTACTGTGAAAGTCCATCTATATTCAGTCAAGCCCTGAAATCACAACTTGACACGATTGTCCTACCTGATGGTGCGACTCTCATTCAGTACGTAGACGATTTGCTGGTCGCTGCAGATACTGAAGAGATTTGCAAGCAAGCCACATTGTCATTGCTGCGTCATTTATGTGACATGAAGCACAAAGTTTCCCTTTCGAAATTGCAATTTTGTCGACAAGAAGTGACCTACTTAGGTCACATCTTATCGAAGGAGGGAAGGAAACTGACCCCAGAGAGAATACAGGCAATAGCAAGATTGAGTGTCCCAAGGACACAGAGAGAAGTGCGTGCTTTCTTGGGCATTACATCATATTGCAGACAATGGATACTGAACTTCTCATTGTTGGCCAAACCTTTGCTGGCACTAATCTGTAAGGATACACCCAATCTTGTGCCTTGGTCTGAAGATTGTCAGAAAAGTTTTCACGAGTTGCGTGATGCATTGTGTTCGGCTCCTGTGTTGGGCAACCCCGACTACAGTAAGCCTTTCACATTATATGTCCATGAGAAGGAAGGTTGCGCATTATCAGTCCTAACACAATCCTTTGGGGACAAACAGCGTCCATGCGCGTACTTTTCCGCGACTCTAGATCCTGTAGCCAAGGCATTACCAAGCTGTTTGAGGGCCACTGCTGCAGCAGCTGTCTGTATTCGACAGTCTGCTGGGTTAGTAATGAATAACACTCTGATCGTTAGGGTCCCACATGCAGTAGACATCTTGCTAAACAGAACAAGGACACAGCACTTAACTAGTGCTCGACTGTCAAGTTATGAGCTGACACTGTTAGCGAGTCACATACACATAAAGAGGTGCGATACACTCAACCCAGCCACGTTATTGCCCATTCCAGCAGAGACAGATGAGGTCGAAATACATGATTGCTGTTTCAGGACAGAAGAAGAGACAAAAGGGAGAGTAGACTTACAGGACACTCCCCTTCCTGAATGTAATGATGCTTTATGGGTTGATGGTTCATGTTTCAAGTTGCCAAATGGTGATACGACTGCAGCATATGCTGTGACAACATTGCACACGATTGTAGAAACTGCACGTATCCCGCACAATTCTGCGCAAGCAGCAGAGTTAATTGCACTTACAAGAGCGTGTGTGTTGGCAAAAGAAAAACGAGTGAATGTGTATACAGACAGCCAGTACGCCTTTGGCGTGGCTCACAGTTTTGGACGATTGTGGCGTGAACGTGGGTTCCTGACATCGCATGGTGCAAAAATACAACATGGTCAGCTAGTTAACGAGCTTCTCGAGTCACTGACCTTGCCACTACAAGTTGTGATTGTGAAATGCAGTGCACACAGAAAGATTCAGGATGATGTTGGTCGTGGGAATGCATTCGCAGATGAAGTTGCGAAAGAGACTGCAAGGAACGCAATGAGTCGAATGTATGTTGTAGGTCCTGCGAGATGGATTGCTGATGTGGGTATGTGTGAGGACACTATTGAAAGTGTGAAGTCTATACAGTCTGAGGCCACTGAGGAAGAGGTGAATGAATGGAGAGACAGCAAGGGTAGATTGGATGCGAATGGTTGTTGGGTCGAATTGTCAGAGCATCAGAGATGGTTGTTACCCGATGCATATGTACTTGCAGTGGTGACAATGGCTCATGGGATGGCTCACATCAGTGTGAAAGGAATCTGTAAGTTGTTGGCCCCAGTATGGCAGAATAGTGGCATCCCAAAATGTGCAGAGAACTTGGTCAAGAACTGTATGGTGTGTTTGAAGTACAATCCCGGTAGGGGAACTCCAACTCCAGCTGGTCATTTTGCGCCTCCAACGTATCCGTTCGAGGTTTTGCAGCTCGATTTCATCCACATGGAGAGGTGCAACAATCTGAAATACGTGCTTGTTGTTGTTTGCGCCTTCTCCAGGTGGGTGGAAGCGTATCCCCTTAAGGACAATACTGCCTTGTCCACAGCCAAAGCCCTTGTCAAAGAATTCTTCCCTAGGTTTGGTTGGTTTGGTATGCCTAGAATGGTCTGGAGTGATAATGGAAGTGAATTCGTGGGACGAGTGATGAAGAGAGTGTGTGAGAGTCTAGGAATACACCAAAAATTCCACGCTGCGAATCACCCCCAATCAGCTGGATTAGTAGAGTGCTACAACGGCACCCTAAAACTGAAATTAGGCAAGATCCAAGCCAGCACAGGTCTTAAATGGCCTGATGCCCTGCCTCTAGCACTCCTATCTACCAGAATGACTGTCCATTCTAGACTGGGACTTAGTCCGCACGAGATAGTGTTCGGCCGCCCAGCTAATATATGGGGAGTGCCAAGGCCCAAGAAACTCAGTGAGATAGAGCACCCTGTACTGCTTGACTATTTGCACGAATTGACAACTAAATTGCGTGTTTTACACCAACAGGTTCACAGTTCCTCTCCATCAGCCTCTGATGATCCAGGCCACACGATCGAACCTGGCACCTGGATCCTAGTGCGGAACTTTCAGCGAACAAAGAACGAACAGCCCAGGTGGACCGGCCCATACCTCGTCCTTCTTTCCACGAGATCAGCCATTCGGGTGGAGGGAAAGAAGAACTGGATCCACGGGATCCATTGCAAACGGATCCCTCTGCCTCTGCCCTACGACCGGTGGGTCCAGGAGGGTGTCGCCGACTCAGAGACTGCATCTGTACCTCGTTTCTTACCCTTCAGTGCTGCACGATTAAAAGGAACTGCTACAGAAAAGGAGATTGATCATATTCTGCAAGGATTTGTGCCACCGTCAATGCAATTGGACACTACAGAACCTGAAATCTTGTTTGAAGACCACACCATACCTGGGAAACAACTGTATAATCTGAGGCCAAGAAAAACGAACTAATAAAAGTAAACTAATAAGATTTTCTTTTCCCCCAAGAACTATTTTTTGATTGTGCAGCTCTCTCGCCCAGGGAACTTGCTCATTTTTGATTTTCGAACCGCCATCCGGTTCTGCTCCTAGGGTCGCGGTTGCCAGTCTCTGGAAGTGCAGCTGGAGACGTTTAGGTCGACAGCTCTGGTTGGTCTAAGGGAATTACCCTGGACTGAACAGAAGCACCCCTTAGCAGAATCAATCTCCCACCGCGGGCAGCAACATAAAGGATGGAGTTTCCAAGGGTAGAGAGACCTGCTAGATCTACGAACTTTGAAACGAAAATATGCATTGTGATGGCGAGAAAACAATTTTTAATAATATGCATTTTAATGTTGTGTAGCATAATGTTGTTTTGGCTATACTCTATTCACATTTCGAGTTACCTTTGTACATAACACTCAGCCCACACCTCCTCCAACTGTTTCCCCGCATTCTTTCCACCCTCTACCTGAACACGAGTCTGCCAGAAGATTAGAATTTGTAAATCATTCATTCGTCCAACTCCTACACCAGCACCAAACTGTAATGAACACCACGAACTGTTGGGTATGTGGACTTATGCCACACACAACAGATAAGGGTATTCCGTATTTTGTCCTGCCATTTGGCTACCATGGTTCTCTGTGGGCACTTCGAGCAATGTTCCTGTTTGCCCTCGAACCATATGTCCCGGGGAAAAACTCAAGCAACAAGGCGCTAGTGGCGGGAATTAGAAATATGAGCAGGGATGTCGAAACGTACAAAACGATTCCCAGAGATGAATTGACGCCTTACAGCAGATGGAATATAACACAATATGGAATTTCCTTGGCTGAGAGTCAGAAAGCAAAGAAATCCTCCCCAATCTGGATAGTACCCCACCAAGGTCACCTATGTCTCCAGGGAAATGGCAAAAACTCTAGAGCTCAGCTAGGGAACAGTGTCTGTACTGAGACTTAGGTTTTCTCATCTCAGACCTCCCCTTCATTCTTAGCGGCTAAGGGTACCTACTTCATCTGCCACGACAGAGCATATACATGGTTGCCCCCTGACTTCTCGGGCACATGTTTTGTCTCGTTTCTGCTGCCACCCACTTACACGGCCGAGGCAGATTACCATCGGACAAGGACAGTTAGGGGTGTCGTGAGTAAAGACGACACTGCGGAGCAGGAGTTTGGAGACTTCGCAAAGGGTTTTCTGCCGTTTTGGGGGCCAATGGTGAACAGCAGGAACATTCGCCAATTGACGAGGGTAGTTGAATCCGCCATGATTGAAATGGCTGGTGCCCTTAGTAACTTGACTGCTGAGCTCCAGTCGGACCGACTTATGACTCTTCAAAATAGGGTTGCCCTAGATGTCATACTTGCAGACAGTGGTGGGGTATGTAGAGGGATCCAATCCAGTTGCTGCATTTTCATTCCTGATAATGCTCCGACAGTGTACCAGGCCATCTCAAAACTGCACAAGATCTCTGATTCCATCCACGTGGACAAAGGAGATTGGTCCTTGCTAGGGTGGTTCTGGGAACTGATATCTGCCTGGGGATGGAAAATTCTGATATTCATTGGGATGATCTTAGCCATTCTGTTCCTGTTCTGCCTGTGTGTGCAGTGCGCTCCTGCAATATGTGGCCTCTGTGCTGCATCATGTGTAAGGAAGCCTGTGTCAAGGGACGAACTGAACAACAGGATGATGCTACAGCAGCATCTCCATGACTTCATGAATACAGATTTGGACTCAGATTAGCATGAGTTATTGCCTATATAAGGGCAAAAGGAGGGTCTGTGGTTCTGAAAATTCTGGACCCTGCTATAACATGGTACCGAGGCCCAACATTCGTGTCACAAAATATCATCGTACCATGACGAATTTGGTATCGGCAGAGAGGTAATGATCAGGACATTATCCCTATGCATTTGCGTCGTGATTGAGTGATGCTATCCCTCTTAAATCATGGTTTCCGTCTCGAACCCTCGGATTCCATTTTGTGAACGGCATCCATCTTGTGGCTTGCCCTTATATAGTCAATTGATTAAGGCCGAATTCAATCTGAAAGAACACGTCCACCTTAGCTGACTTCCCCATGACATGGCCGAGCTGACTCCACTGCCTCCAGCCAAACCTGTTCGGGCGGTTCCTCGCCCAGTGGCCGAGTGAGATAGCATCAAGGCACAACATGCCATAAACCCTTCACTACATACAAACCATGTTATCCACACACATACACCTGTCCCTGTTTCTTGTTTATGACCAGTTTTACGATGAGGAGGTGCCCGATTTTATTGGAGTTTCATCGATATCTGATGGGAGTTCTGGGCCGGGCTGGGTCATCTATCACAAACTGGACATCGAAAATGTGGGTTTGCCATCATGACTTTGCTTTTTCATTATTGTGGAAATATGTATATGACCGTATTGTAAACTGAGGAATTCTTGCCTGCAGCTGTTATTTTTGTATAAAAGGAGAAGGCTGGCTCTGTAAAAACGAACAGTCTCCTGAGAATCTACAAACCGTGCTGTTGTACTTCTAGGACGCTTGTTACTTGGTTGCAGCCAATAAAACTCGATCTTTGACTTCACCTAGAAAACTCTGTGTTTCTGTGGTCCAGAACAGGAAGAACTTAAGAGGTCTTTGGGTGTTTTCCCCTGGCACCACCGGGTTCCTAAAAACCCGGCACCTCACTACCCACTGAAAGTTGTTTAAGCATCTCATTTCTATATGCTTCTCTATCCCATAAAACAATTCCGCCACCCTTATCAGCTGGTTTAATCAGGGTGTCAGTAAGGGACTCAAGATTTTTTAGTGCAAGTTGTTCTGTTTTACTCAGATTATTTCTGATGAATGGAAGATGTTCAAAAAGATTTTCTGTCTCCTTAAGGACAGCATTCTCAAATGTTATAATGTCCTTTGATACCATGTTGTTCAATGGAAAAAATGTTGAGGGGGATGTAGACCTGTTACATTCCGCTCTGATCTTATTGGTTTCTAATGAAAGAAATTCCTCAATCGAATAGTTCTAAAGAATTTATAGAGTTCTAGTTTGGTTTGGAACTGACTATTCCTGTTAGTAGGGACAAATGAAAGTCCTGAGGAAAGAACCGCTATTTCGGATCCAGTAAGAGTGTGGTTATAGATGTTAAAGATAGGAATTGTATTATCTGTGTTCACCACTCGTAAAGTTGATTGCGGGTGTGTCGCTGGCCCGGGGTGTACTGGTTCCGGAACCATCCTCTTTTCGCTCCTCTGGTCTTCCGAGGGTGACCCGTTCCCCTCCTGTCCTGTGCTAAAAAGACTGTCTGGAGGTAGATGGTTGTTGCTCAAAATTGGGTCTATATTGACCACCAGTTGTTTGTTCACTGTCAGTGTCTGATCCAGTGTCGGAAAAGGTTATTCTTTTCTGTTGTTGTTGATTTGACCCTTGGGTTCCTCTCTGGTTTTGATAAAAATCCTTTTGTAAATATGGATATGTTTTATCCTTATTATATCTGCGGATATCCTTTTGTAGTTTATCCGTTTTCTTAGCGGATTGAACTCTTCAAATTCCCTCACTGTCTCCGCAATCTTATCCAGAAAAGTTTTAGCACTGGCAATATTGCTATCAGAATTGATTTTATTTTCAAGTGCCTCTATTTCTTTGAGGATTAACTTGGCTTGTTTAATTACGGTTTCAAAGCTAAGCACCATCCAGGTGCGAGAGCATTTATTTGCAGCAAAACTGAACCCTATCTTAAAGTCATCATCTTCAAAGAAGATGATGGGGATGTTCCTAATCTGAAGCCCTGTGGGTATTATGTTCGCATTGAGGCAGTCAGTAAGAAATTTGGCATGAAGCTCCGTTTTTACAAGTTTTTTCTTAAGCCTCTCCAATTGATTAAGATCGTATTTTTACGGTAAATGTGCTGATGTACCCCTGTTACCTAAAAGAGAGGGACCAGAGGCTATCTTAAGTATATATTCATCCGTATAAGATAAAGTCTCAGCTTCAGACATTAATCAAATAAGTTAAGAAAAGGAGGACCGTAAATGTTATCCTTTTCAACCACTGAGATAGTGACCCACAACAGACAAAGTCTGCGCAAAAATCAGTACAGAAAGGGTGGGTAACCCAATAGACCCTTGCGGGCTTGGACAGATATTATGTCAAAAGCAGGTTTCCAGCAAGGGGTTTGTTTTACAATATCTTAGACAGCTTTAGGGATCTCTATTAAAAAGCATTTTGGATCCTAACTGTGAACATCAGTTGCTGTATTATATTTCAACGTCCAATTACTTAGGACAGAGCAAAAATCACTGTAAAAGGCTACCACATTAGCCAAATAAATAGCACAAGGCTTACAGAGTGACTAACAAGGTTAGGGCTTACATTAAGGAGGAAATCTCCAAGATTTATTTTATTTTATTTTATTTTATTTTAAGAGTTTTCTATAGCGCGAACAAGACCCTTAAGTATCAGAGCGCTTCACATTACATGAGGTGGTTAACGACAAGTATATTTTTCAGGAATATTTCTCACATTGTTTTGAGGTAGGTACAATTTCAAGGTAGGTGTTTTGAGGTAGGTACATTGATATTATACATTAAAGGATATATAATAAATACGTCTAGTGTGTGATAAAGATTAGCATCTAGCTAAATATAATTTTAGATAGAAATAATAGCTCCCCAAAGTCTCTTTTGATGTGTATCTCTCAGTCCTTTGCAAGGTAGGTGTTTTGAGGTAGGTACATTGATATTATACATTAAAGGATATATAGCAAAATACATATAGCAGCCCTAGAATGATATTATACATTAAAGGATATATAATAAATACATATAGTGTGTGATAAAGATTAACATCTAGCTAAATATAATTTTCGAATAGAAATAATATCTCCCAAGAGTCTCTTTTCATGTGTATCTTTCAGTCCTTGTTGATATATTCTATATTCCTGAGTCAAGCCTTATGGAAGGAACTTACTCATTAAGTAGAGTTTAGTTTACCTCTTAAAGGATGTTGTGTCCGTAATTTTTCTAATGTTTGGAGGAAGTGAGTTCCAGATGCTTGGGGCTGCTCCTGAGAAGGCTCTATCGTACGTTTTTTTCTTCCTGAAGTTGGCTGGTCTCAACACTAGCTGCTTTGCACTCCTGGCTGGTCTGTTTCCTCCAGATATTTTGATTTTCTGGGCAAGGTAACTCGGTGTATTGTGGTGTAGTGCTTTGTGGGTTATGCATGCCATTTTTAACTGGATTCTGGCTTCGTAAGGTAGCCAGTTTAAAGACTTCAGGTGTGGTGATATGTGGTCAAATTTTCTCGATCCGGTGATCAGTCTTGTAGCTGCGTTGAGACATGCCTTTAGAGGTGCTGTTGAAATTTTTGGAAGGCCTGCTAGCGTTGTACATCCGTATTCAATCCTTGCGATAACTAGAGATTGAACCACCAATTTGAGATCCGCCTTAGATATGAATGGTTTCATTTTTCTGATGTAGTTCAGATGATAGCGTGCGCTTTTTGTCATTGATTTAATGTTGGCTTTCATGTTTAGGTTCTCATCAAGAATGATTCCTAATGATTTCGCTGATCCAACTAGGGTGGGGGTGCAGTTTAATGCTGTGATCAAGTTGGTCCATTCTTTTACTTCTGTGGGTTTCTTCGGTGGTGGGATTAGTAAGAATTCTGTTTTTTGCGCATTTAGTTTCAGATGATTATCAGTTAGCCATTGTAATGATGTTTTTAGGGCCTTATTCTCTCATGATGTCCTCCCTGAAAGAGATCTTGATGTAAATCTGCGTATCATCCGCATACATATGATAGGATATTTTGGAATTTCGAAGGATTTCTGTGAGAGGTTCGATGTAGAGGTTAAACAGCGATGGAGATAATGTAGAACCTTGAGGGACTCCAATTGAGTTAGGGCATGATGGTGAGAGTGATTGATTGACCAAGAATCTTTGCGTTCTATTCTGAAGAAAAGATTCAAACCATTTTAGTACATTTCCCGACAGTCCCATCCTGTCGTGGAGCCTGTTCAGTAGTTTCTCATGATTTACCGTATCAAATGCTGATGATAGGTCAAGGAGGATAAGTAGACATGTCTGATTCCGGTCTAATGCCTGTAGTGCATCATCGACAATATGTAGGATCGCTGTTTCTGTGCTGTGTCCTGTTCTGAATCTGACTGGCAGTCGTCTAGTAGCGAGAAGTTCGTGATGTGTTGGCTTAATTGGTTTTGTACGCATTTCTCAATTAGTTTGGCAAGAATAGGGATATTGGTCACTGGGCGAAAGTTATTTGGATCTGCTGGGTCCGCTGACGGTTTTTTGATGATGGGAACGACTTTACCTGTCTTTAGGCAGTCTGGAAGGATCCCTTGGGAAAGGGAGGCGTTTATTATTTTCCTCCATATGGGAATCACAATATGATTTATTTCTCTGATGCATTTTGATAGGAGTGGATCATTATAGTGGTTATTGGGTTTGATGTCAGATAGTGTTTTGGCTACGGTATTTTGGTCAAGTGTTATGAAATTGTCCCATAACGCCTTGTTTTTTGTGTTGTTCTGGGTATTTTCCAATGTGATATTGATTGTTTGGGGTGTTCGATTGTCTGTAATGCCATTGTTGTCAGCTTCTTTTCTGAGCTCTCTTTCCATAATATTGGCCTTGTCTGTGAAGAATGTTGCGAACTCTTCACAACTTAGTTTGGTTTTTGTCGTTTCTTGGACAGTTTTGGCCTCTTTATTGGATTGTTGTTTTAAGATCTCGAATAGTTTCCGAGGTCTATTTTTGGCGTTGTCTAGTTCAGCTCTAATAAATTCCTTTTTTGAGTTTAGGATCTTTTTGTTGTATTCCCTCCTGATTCTTCTGAGGGTATTCAGTTCAGGCGATGATGGGCGTTGTCTCCATTTTCTTTCCACCAGTCTCGGTTTCCGCCTTTCTTCATTCAGTGTTCCACTGAACCATGGATTTTTAATCTTCTCTGTGATTCTTTTCATTTTTAGTGGCATTGTGGTGTTGACTATGTTTGTCACTGTTGTAGTGTAATGATCTGTAAGATCCTCCACTTTCAGCATGTTGTTTGGTGGGTTTAGGTTCTTCTCACAACTTTCTATTAGTGATTTCATATTCAGATCTTTAGTATCTCGCGTCCATTTCTTGTGTCCGGTAGGTTGTATGGTCTTGTTCTTTTTCATTGTATTTATCTGGAATGTTATGGCGTGGTGATCTGACCAGTCGCAGGGCTCAATTGCTATAATTGAGGAATTGTTAGTTTTTGAGATTATCCAGTCTAATGTGGCTCCTTTCCTGTGTGTTGGCTGTGTACACGCTTGGTTAAGGTTTAGCTCCGCTAGAAGGTCTTTAAGAGCATTCACCTGTTTGTCATCCTTGTCATTCCAGTGTAAATTAAAGTCTCCTAGAACAATGTTATTAGTTTCAGAATTGGTGTTGGTGGTGATGATTTCCATTAATTGTTCTGTGAAGGACATATTATTGCCTGGAGGGTGGTAAATCGCATGCAGGTTGCATCTTTGATTCTCTGCTGATCTTATCTTGAGACTCAGGTATTCACAGGTATCGAGTGCTTCTGATTGATCTTGGCTGACCTCTATATCTGATCTATATATGCAGGCAATCCCACCCCCTATCTTTTTTGATCTATCATGTCTCACAATATTATACTGTGGGGGTACAAGTAGGTCTATATATGGTGAAGAGGATTCCGATAGCCAAGTTTCTGTCAAGATTGCTATGTCAATTTCCTTGTTCATGATGAGGTCCGCTATGTCAGATGCATGTTTTGCTGCGGACCGACAGTTGAGAAGTAGGCATTTCAACGGTTTCCCTGTGTTCCTTGTGTTATTGTTCTGTGGGTCGTCGATTAATTGGATTTGCTGTAGGTTGTTCAGATTAGGTCTCCTTTCATTTAGCCTTGTTTTTCTATTTGCATCAATCTTGATTGTTCTATTTTCTTCCCCTCTATCGCGGCCTGTGGTTTCATATTCCCGTAATAAAGATTGCGTTTCTTCCTCCGACAGGTATTTGAGGTACCTCTCAGGTCGATTATGCCTGTATGGTAATGGCATTGCCATCATATTTCCCTTTCTATGAGATTTGAGTGTAGTTTCTTGGATGTGCTTGGTTTTGTTATGAGTGCATACTGTGTTTTCCATCATCTTTTTCAATGCCTGTACTGTATTTAGAATATTGTTCACTTGGGATTGAAGCTCTTTGATTTTTCTTAGGGTCTGGGATGAAGTACTACGTTTGTTCATCTTCTAATTTCTATAGCCCTGTTTTGCGTTTTCTATTTCGACTTTTTTCCTTTTCAACGGGCACCTTCTCTTCATGTCATAAGCTCGGTTGTGAGCTCTGTCTCTGATCGGGTCGCTCTCCCTGCTTATTGCTCTTATTGCCATGTTTGTGGGATGACTACTTTGCTCCTTTCTAGGTGTCCTTTGTGTAGTGGTAGCGTTGGGTAAGGGAGTCGTGGTATCTTCTATATCAATTGTTACAGTATTTTCCATGTGTGCCATATTCAACGGCGATGTCCTGTCCGTGTCGAGAGGTGTCAGATCCTCCTTCTGTGAATGTTTCCGGCTGTCATTCTCATATCGTGTTTTCACTTCCCTTCTTTCTGTAACCTTTCTGGTAATATGGAGTGGCGTTGTATCTTCTATATGGGCGACTTCCTGGGTTTTGTTTGTATATTGTGTGAACAAATTGGTTCTTATTGAGACGTTCCCCGATTGTGTTCCTCCTGTACCTACTAAGACTCCTTTAACTGTTGGATGTGGAGGATTTTGTTGGTTTTTTATAGTTGGTTTGTCGTCGGTGTTGGTAATACGGTCAGGGACTATAGTGTCTTTTCGAGGGGACGTGTGTAGTTTCCGGCTGCCATTCTCGTATGTGCTTTTATTTCGCTTCTTTCTGTATCCTTCCTGATATTGTGGAGCGGCGTTGGGTCTTCTTTCTGAGCAATTTCTTGTGTTGTGTTTGTATTATGAGTGATCAATTCTGTTCTTATTGATATATCCCCCGGTTGCGTTCCTCCTTTTCCTGGTACTACTCCTTGATGTGTTGAATGTAGTGGCTCCTGAGCGTTTATAGTTGGTATGTCATCGGTGTTGATAGTACGGTCAAGGTATGTGGTGTCATCTCGTGGGGTCAGATGAAGTTGAGATCTTGAGTTCTCTACCTTTACTTTTAATGTTAAGAACACTTTGTCAAATTTTGCTAGATCCCTGTCAGCTGCTTGAATGAGCACTATTCCGCTTTTGTATATAGTTATGCTTAGATTAGCTCTGCACCCTGTTGATGGTATGCTCATAATTTTTGTGCCGTGTGGGATGTTGGTTATATTTTTTTATATTAAGTACTTTTGTCAAAGCATTGCGCCAGATCGCCGTTCTTTTAGTGAAGAATATCAGGTCGTTCCTGATTATAGGTTCTAAATGAGGTGTCCAAGAACAGCGTGTCAGGGTTTTTCCTTAATATATTATGTTTGTACTTTTTGGCTGCATTCTTTGATAGTTTGGGAGGGTATGATATGATAAGAGCGTTCATGCCTTCACGCTCAGTGTAATTGTTCATCATAATTATTGAATTATCGCCAGGTATTTTTCAGGTAAATTTCTCACAATGTTATGAGGTAGGTACATATGCAAGGTAGGTGTTTTGAGGTAGGTACTTATGTAGCCGTAGAATGATATTATACATTAACGGATGTCTAGTGTTAACCTTTAATGATTCTTGTTTCTATCCTCCAGTATTTGATTTAACATTATCCGTTTCAAGATGGCCGCCCGGTTGTCTGTCTTAATTTAGGACTATACTCCCTTCTCCCTTTCCATTAGCTTGTCAGTCCTTTGTTTGCTGTTGTTATCCTGATGTTTTTCCACTATCTTAGTCTTTGGTCCTTTTTTGCCTTCCCTTGCTTGCTGCTGGTGCCCCCAATTGGGTGAGGTCTTTGTTCTAGTTGGTCAGAAAGAGTGTATATGTCCGCGGCGGCCGCCATTTTAAGATCAGGCCGGCCGGACCCTGAACTCCCTCGTTTTTCTTTTTCAATTATTCAGTGACTGGGCTTTTCCGGTGTAATAACACTCTCAATGGCCCATTGTACTGCGCTGAGGCTCAGTACAATGGGCCATTAGGGGGATGACCTTAGGGGTCATTGAGTCCTCAAACAGTCCTTGGGCCAGCCCAGTGGTCTTCATCCCAAAGGCTGCCTCGCTGGGTGACACACCCGAACTCCTTTTCTGTGTAGACTACAGAGGGCTCAATTCAGTCACCAGGACTGATGCACACCCCACCCCCAGAGCTGATGAGCTTGTTGATCGGTTAGGGGCTGCCCGGTACCTCAGCACATTTGATTTGACGTCTGGGTACGGCAGATCGCCTTAACTGATGGGGGTAAGGAGAGGTCAGCATTCTCCACACCAGTTGGGCACTACCAATTCCGGATTATGCCCTTTGGGATGAAGAATGCACCTGCCACCTTTCAGAGGTTGGTCAACCAGGTGTTGGCTGGACTGGAGCATTTCAGTGCCACCTCCCTGGATGACATTGCAGTGTTCAGCGCCAGTTGGGAAGAACACTTGCAGCACCCCTGGGAAGTGTTGATGGTACTGCGCAAGGCAGGCCTCACGATCAAGGCAAGTAAGTGTCAGATCGGGCAGGGCTCCGTTGTGTACTTGGGCCACCGGGTAGGAAGTGGCCAGGTGGCGCCCCTATAACCCAAGATTGATACCATCCTGGCATGGGAGCTCCCAAAGACTCAGACACAGGTGAGAGCCTTTTTAGGACTCACGGGGTACTACCGGAGGTTAGTCAAGGGGTATGGCAACATTGTTGCCCCCTTGACTGAGCTGACTTCCAGGAAGCAGCCCAAGAAAGTGAACTGGACTGACACCTGTGAGAAGGCTTTTGATGCCCTGAAGACTGCCATGTGCACAGCACCCGTGCTTCAGGCGCCCAACTTCTCAAAAGAATTAATTGTACAGACAGACGCTCCAGAGCATAGTGTGGGGCTGTTCTATCACAGATTAATGAAGAGGGCCGAGACCAACCTGTAGCCTTCAATATTAGGAGGTTACTTCCACGGGAACAGAGGTGGAGTGCAATTGAGCGTGAGGCATTTGCTGTGGTCTGGGCACTGAAGAAGTTGAGACCATACTTGTTTGGGACTCACTTCCAAGTTCAGACCGACCACAGGCCCCTCAGATGGCTGATGCAGATGAGGGGTGAGAACCCAAAGTTGTTGAGGTGGTCCATTTCTCTACAGGGTATGGACGTTATGGTGGAACACCGCCCTGGTACAGAAGACGCCAACGCTGATGGTCTGTCCAGATTTTTCCGCCTTAGTGAAGAGAAATCCCAAGGGGAAGGGTAGTTCTCCCCACATTTCAGCTGGAGGGGACACGTGTTAGACCTGACATCATTAGCGTGAGTCCCCCTTCCATTTTGACGGATTGCTTCCTCTGTTTTAATATTTTTTTGCTGGATTTATGCTTTGCACACTGTGCCACTGCTAATCAGTGCCACAGTGCAAGTGCTCCCCATGTTAAATTGATATACTGATTGGATTCCATGATTGGGTTATTTGATTTATCTGTCAGCCCCTAGTACAGTGCACCATGTGTGCCCAGGGCTTGTAAATCAAATGCTGCTGGTGGGCTTGCAGCACTGGTTGTGCCACCCACAGAAGCAGCTTGTAAAGTGTGTCTAAGGCCTGCCATTGCAAGGCCTGTGTGCAGTCTAGCACTGCCAATGTTGACCTGGCCAAGTGCACCCACTTGCCAGTCCCTAAACCTTCCCTTTGCTTCATATTAGACACCCTTATGGTAGGCCTAAGGGTAGGGTGCATTGTAAGTATAAGGTAGGACATGCTCTGATGCGTGTAGCATGTTCTAATAGTGAATTACAGCCATTTTCGTTTTTCACTATTGAAGGCTACCTGTTCTCATAGGTTAGAATGGGCAGTTAGATTATTACATTCTTATAATCCTAACTGACTCATGGAACAGGATGGCAATTCGAATTTAGTATGCCTGAACTCAGAATAATAAAGTACATCTTTTAGTAAAGTTTATTTTAATATTCTGTGTTTGCAAATACCACTTTTAGAAAGCAGGTATTTGCTTACCTAACCATTTGAGCCTGCCTCTGCTGGGTTGTGTATTCCTTGTCTGGGTTTGTGTGTGACAGGGCTGGGGAATTTCAGGAGACAGGCTGGGGCAGCCCAGTGGTGAATAGAGAGATCTGCATCTAGACGGGAGGGAGGAGTTACACCTGGGACCTGAATAGAGCTGGGCCTTCCCTCTACAATGCTGGCTCCACCCCCTGTGGCTTGTCTGATGTCTCTGTCCGGCACTGTGAAAGGAGAGGAGAAATCATGTCAACAGAGTGCTCCAGAGCTGTATCTTCCCTCCCCTGTGCTGGCTCCACCTCATGTGGGGCGACTGATGTCTCTGCCCTGCACAGTGTAAGGAAGAAGAGAGTGATGTAAACAAAGTGCTCAGGAACTGGTTTGGACTACGCAGAGGCCTCTCTGCCTTTAGAGAACAAAGGATTTTGAGGTATACATATTGGGACCCTGATCCCAAGAAAGTAGATCACTTTGGGAACAAGAAACCTTTCTGCCAAGGAGAAGAACCAAGGAAGCTGCAGGAGTTTGGACTGCCCCTCTGCGTTGGCCTGCAGTGGTTGCTTCATTGCAAAGGGAAAGGAGAAGGAACTTTGTAAGGACTTTCATCTACAGAATATTCTCCAAGGGCTTGAACTGTGCTTGCCTCCTGCTGAAGTCTCAGGGACAAAAGACTTCACCTCCAGCTCACTCCTGAATTTCCTTGCTGGGAGATCTGACTCCAGGCACTTGCGTGCCGATGGGAGCTGGAAGGCCAACGCATCGAGAAGAAGCGTGTCGCCACCGCAGCTGAGATCATCGCAACACCGGAAAAGCGAGCCTTCGTCGCATCTCCCTGGAAGCGTGTGTTCATCGAAGCTGCCTGCTGTTGCATCACCGGAGAAGCGTGACGCCATCGAGAGAGTCGCCATCGCATCACCGGAGAAGCGCGTCGCAGGGCCTGTCGCGGCTCCAGAGTACAGAGACGTCTCAAGGCTGCCAGGCCATCATCGCATCATCATCGCATCGCCGCATCAAGGGCGCCATCTTCTCGCATCGCAACCCGAGCGTCGCATCGCATCAAGGCGCCATCTAGCGCAACACAACGGGCCTGCAGGCCGAGAATCTACTCATCACCTCCTCACCAGTAAGGCTCACGATGAGTCCCCTAATTTGCGCAAGCATTGAGGAAGGATGCAACCGTTCCCCGGGTCACGGAACCGACGCATCTCCCCTTTTGCAAGCCTTTTGTTCACCTTGGGTTACGCATCCAGGTACTTTGTTGAGAACTTTGTCGCATTTACCAACAACTTGAACTAAGCAACTTGAATCATCTTTTAAGTAATCTTAAGTGTAGTATTGTGGATTTTTGTCGTTTAAGCCTATACAAAGAATACTTATTTTTATAAAACCTTTGTTGTGTCCATCTGTAGTGTTATCACTGTATTACTGTGTATATTCACAAATGCTTAACACACTGCCTCTGAGTAAGTAAGTAAGTAAGTAAAGTTTTTATTGCACAATTAATTAAAATCATTGCAATATGCAAGAATACAAAAAGACGGTAGTAAAAACATTCAAGGCTGTTAAAAACTAAAGCAGTGAATGGGTGGGAAGGGAAAGTAAAAAGACAAGGAAAGTCAAAAATCGATTACTTGCAGGGAATTAGATTCAGGCTTGCACAGAGGGAAAAGTCATGGAATTAATTTCGGTAATGAATTTGACAAAGCGGGTCGCCATTTGAGGCGAATCCCCCCTCATGCATTCCTCAAGTGCTTCTTGGCATGTCCTGATACCTAGAAGGAGCCAAATTGGTCTCAGCCAGAATATTCTTTGTGGCCGCAATTGATGACAAATGCACAAAATGTGAATTAGGTTTTCCTCTCCCCGCTTGCAAAACCGACATTGGGAGGAGGCTCCTATCTTATATCCTTGCCCAAACTTGTATGCTTTCAGCGGAATTAGGCCAAATCGAAATCTCATTAGCTGGTGTTTAATATACGGTTTCATTGGTGATGCAAGATAGGATGGGAGGGTTTTCGGAGCGTATAATTTGGCGGCCCAGGTGGCGTGAGAAAGCTTAAGTACCAGTTGTGTGTCCGATTGGTTTGAAAGGATTTTTGCTTGCTTGATTAAGAGATTTCCTTTCGTTTCGTTGGACAGAGAAGAAGACCATATGTCTCCCGCTTCGAGCGATTTGAGGCAGAACGTTAGGTATTTATTCCATGATGTAGCGGGGTTGTTGAGGACCAGCCATATACAGCTCTTTAGCGTATGAGAATTTGCTTGTTTCGCTTTTAAGCAATATGTAACGAATCTTGCAGCCATAATCCAACGCATGGAGGATAGAGAGAATCCTTTCCGTATTTGGGCATGGGAAGTCGAATTTGGCAATCGAAAGACTCGGTGGTAACATGATGATTGCGCTCTATCAAGCCAGTTGTTCAGTTTGTCCTTGAAGATGATTGCTCCAAAGGCAATTGTGGGCAGAAATTTTGCATTAATCAATTTTATTAATGGGACAAAATCCTGGGAATGTAGAGCGTTCTTTGTTCTCATAAAGACCCCCTCTAGACGGCAAGCCACTGTCAGCATCTCAGTTGTATGCACCGAGCATCTACCTTTGTGGTCAATCCAGACGCCTAAATATTTATATGTAGGGACAGTCTCCAGTTGTTTCCCCTCTATGAACCACAGGAGCTTTTTTGTGTTAGTAGGTGAGACTGCCATCGCCTTGGTTTTACCTACGTTTATCTCGAGCATATTGTTTTTACAATACTGGGCGAGAGAATTGAACAGCCTTTGGAGGCCCACCTGAGTTTGGTCTAACAGAATCGTGTCATCCGCATACTGCAGAATTTGGATTTTGCTTTGGCCGATTCCTGGGGGGAAGGCTCTTGATCCAGTTAACCATTCGGGAAGGTCAGCGAGGTACAGATTGAAAAGTAATGGTGCAAGAGTGCACCCTTGTTTAAGGCCTCTATTTGTGTAAATTTTATTAGAGGTGGTCCATTTTGATGTTACTCTGACCTTGACCCATGTGTCCGTATGAAGGGCTATTAGCGCATTTAGTAGTGCCCGCGGAATTCTCCATTTTGACAGTTTTTCCCATAGTTTGGGACGGCTAACACTGTCGAAGGCTTTGCGGAAATCAATAAATCCCATGTACAGGGATTTGCCTTTTGCAGCTATGGTAGTCTCCATCCGATGGACTATCGAAATCAGATTGTCTTCGATGTGGCAGCCTTTTCGGAAGCCAGTTTGGCTGAAGGGGATTAGATTTTTCGATTCCGCCCATTTTGTAAGTTCTTTCAACAATATGCTTGCATAGGCTTTCCCGTCCACATCGAGTAGAGCTATCATCCGATAGTTATCGGGATCGGAGCGCGAACCTTTTTTATGGAAAGGTACTAAGAGTGATCCTTGCCACGTATGCGGGATGGTACGTCCCAATATTGCATCTTCAAATAGCGGAGTCAACAGCAAAGCCCATTTTTGTCCAGCGGCTTTAAAGACCTGCGTTGGGATTCCATTGGGGCCTGGAGCACCACCAGAGCGCATTTTCCTTATTACCGCAGCTATTTCTTCTGTTGCTATCTTGATAGAACAGGGCGTGTCTTCCTCCTCGACTTGCTGGTCTAGTGTTAGTTGAACGCCCCTACTGCCAATTGGTACGCCCAATGTTGTATACAGCTCTTTGACATACTTCTCCCAATCAGCGGGGGAGATATTAGTTGCAGTCGGAGGTTTGGCAGCTTTGGATGCCTCATTCACCCAATTTCAAAATATCCTTTGATCCTTGATTTTAATTATCTCGAAGGCTGCCGCCCAGTGAAGCTCTTCTTCCTGTCTTTGTAAGGCGAATCTGGCCTTCCTATAGACTTTTCTAGCCGCTGATATATCGCTCTTCAGAGATTTGTATTGGCTTTCGCTGTACGTATGGGCTCGTTGCAACTTATTTAGTTTACTCTTTGAGAGAATTACAGCTTGTTTTTGCTCCAGCAAAGTAGTCGAAACCGGAAGCACCTGCGGAGGGCTACTTGTTATTTTTAATGCCAACTGGTCTCTGAATTTACTCAGTCTTGTTTCCCAGGAGAGACCTGCCAAATAGTCAGCCCCATCATGGCAATGTTCGGAAAGAAGATTATCAATCTCTGCTTCAAGTACTTCACAATTCTCCTCGGACCATCTCAGTTTTTTTTACCTTCTGAAGGTTTGATTCCCATCCACTCATGGCAATTATTGGGCGATGTTGAGACCGAAGGGCGATGTTACATACTAGGATGGCATGATCGCTGTCTACAGATGGCGTTACCGAGAACTGGCGCACCAGATGAAAGGCGGGAAGAGATATCCAGATGTAATCTAGAGTAGCCTTGCGGAAAGGGGATATATGTGTATAAGCTGCAGGATTATCGGTGGGAAGCCTTCCATTAAGAGCACGCAGACCAGATTGGTTTAGTTTTGTTGCAAGTCTCATTCCGCTAACTTCCTTCTGTTGGTATTGAGACTTTATCTCCGGAATTGCCCACTCTTCATTTCCTAGTGCTATTTGGAAGGATTGGGTTGGGTCCAGGTCCATTATGTTGCAGTTGAAGTCTCCCATTATCAACCACAAATCATTTGGGAATAGAGCTTCCAGATCCTGTATTATGGGAATCAAAGTATTTAAAGTTTCCTCCCGGCGAATTTTTACAGGATGTAGATAGACGCAACCGAGGATGATTTTTTGCCTTATTTTCCCCTTATCGTGGCTCTTGATCTCGATACTGAGAAAGATATAATCGCCCTTCTCATTATAGAGTGTCACTAATTTTGCGTCCAATGTATTCTTTACGGCGATCAACACGCCCCCGGATGCATGGCCACCTACTGCAGAAGGCATAGCAAAAGATTTGACTGTAGTGAAATCTTCCCAGATGGTATTCTCTAAGGCCCAAGTCTCTTGGATCGCAAAGATGTCGTTTAGCTCCTGGAGGTCCTTAATTGTGCCACACATTTTCTCTTTGGTTAGGCCCCTGATGTTCCACGAGCAAATGTTTAAGCATCGAGCTGTGTCATACTTTGGTTTGCTTTCTGACTGGCTTGCCTGTGTACTACCCTAAGGCCTTGGAAAGCCAGGACCAATCATGGGATTTATTTAATTTAAATATGCACTTGCGTGGACCGCCTGCAGCTGTGGCTGAAGTGGGGTGTCCATCCAGGGTGCAGCTTTTAATTAATGTCTGGGGCCCCATAGCATCGGCTGTTGCTGCTGTCTTATCCCTTCCACATTTAAGTCAGAGCCCGTATTGTTGGGCAACAGGGTTTCAAGGTTTTTTTTTAAGAAGGTCGGGTAGTTGAGGGACGTGTAGGAACTGACTCGAATGCCCCATTCACTCAGTTGTTTTGAGTTTTTAGCTAATATTGCCGCAGGCTCTGGGTTGGTAAAAGTTACCAGAGTTGACTCATTTTTTTGACCCCAGGCAGGGTCAATAAAGGCCACTGTTTCAATGTCTGCTGAGTTGATGTTTTCTAAGCCTGGCAAATTCTGGCAAAGTTTTAGAACATTTCCCCTGTTGAGGATGTCCCATTGACCCTGCGATTCATATTCTGGATAGAGTAATACTTTTTTATTCTGTCGCTGTAAAAGGCTAGGTTCCTGGATATTAGTAGTAGCTTTATGCAGTTGTGGCCGATTGGGGCTGCAAATAGGAGGATCTGTTTGGGGCTTTTCATTGACACGATGTTCTGAATTTTCTAGAACAGTTTGCTTTGAAGTCAAGGAGTGGGTACTTATTAACTGAACGCTTGTAGCGGATTCTTGAGAGGAAGGTGTTTTATTATTGGGTCCGACCTCCTCTTGTGCGGCCCCTTTGTTGGTTTGACTTTCATCTTCTCTTAATGTTGGAGTTTCTGTGCTAGGACTCTTTTTATTTGCCCCAGGCCTTCAGCAGTGGGCGTGTTTATTCCGCTGGTAACGGCTGAAGAGTTTTTAATGGCAGGTTTAATGGACTTTTCACTTTGAGTCGGATGATTGCTACAAGGCATTTTCATATTGCTGTTATGTTTAGGTGCTTTTTCCTCCTTTAGGTCTATTATTTTCTGTGTCGGATTTTGAATTGGTTTTGATTTTTCAACAATGCCTTTGTGGAGGTCCGTTGATTCGTCTAGCTCCTCTACCTGGTTTGGCGAGAGATTCCTCCCATTTGTTCCGAGCCATTGTAATAGTGCAATGTTCTTTTTATTAGCTTTATTTAGTTTCTTCAGTTTTTTCTTATTTTTTCTCGACATCGTTGTTCCTTCCTTCAGGGCTTGCTTGGGCTCACTTAAGGGCATGGAAGAGTTTATTGTGGCAAGTGGCCGATCAGGAGGGAGACTTATTGTGGTATTTAATTGTTGCTGATCCTGGTTTGAGATAAGCCTATCTGCTCCAAGCTACCAAGGGGGTGAGCAGGGGTTATTACGGAGTGTATTCCCCTTTCCTGACTTAGAAACAAGGGTCCCTATTTGGACAAAGGTGATAACCATTGCCAACTAGAGACCCCAGATCTAACAGTCAGGCTTTGCAATTTGAATCTGTTATGCAGGGGTGGGAGGTTCCTCTTTTACGTAGTGCGGAGACTCTGTCTAGAGCAAGGCAGGCTCAGTTTGGGGAGAATTGGGAGGAAATAAATCAACAGAAGAATTGCTCAAACTTAAATCTCCCCCCATCTGCCTGCCCCTTTGGAATTGTTTGAGTAAATACGTCAGATCTGACTCATATCCACTCAGAGTCTACACAACAATTAATAAATAAAATTTTACACTGGATGTAAAGGTATGCAATTGGTGGTCCAGATTTATTAAATTATATCATTAACGCCAGAAGAGGCAAATGGGTGGGTAACACAGCCAAATGGTACAAAGGGGACTGTATAGTAATACATTTCAATTACCAACACCTTGTGAAATACCAACTGGATACTCTCCCCAATTCCCCTTTGGTGACCACTCATGCTTTGCTATTAGGATTCTTTTATAGACCTCCTGTATTAAAGTTGTTTAGAGTAGTTAATGGTAGTACGCCCAGGCTCCCGTTCCCGGTGTTCAAGATAATATAACCCTAAACAATACATTTGCTTCCTTGGAAGGCCTTGAAGCATGTGTTTGACAGGAGGTAGATAGGGTGGCCCAACAATCACTTTACCAGAACTTAGAGATGAAATGATAAGAATATCAAATTGGAATGCAGCTGGGCTCAGATCAAAGATAGGTAATATGGAATGGACAAGGCTTATTCAATCTTTTGATTTAGTATGCCTTCAGGAAACATGGGAAACTGGTCCTACCTACATAGATGGATTTTGTTCATTTCATACCCTGGCGATTCCCTCTAGTTCAGGTAGAGCAAGATGGGGTCTACTTACAGCAATTAGAAACACACTAAGTTTAAAAATCCTAAGTATTTACAATGAATGAATCCCCCTATTATCATCTCTTGGTGGGAAAAGGACGTAGAGGCGAGGATATGCTGCTAGTAAATTTTTATAACAATAACTTTGAGGGTGATATGACTCAGGTGACTGAATCACTCGAGAAGGAGAGTGATATGTCCATGACCAATCATCACCATCTTGTTAATATAGTATTTGTGGGCGACTTTAACGCCCATAGCTTTAATAAAATTATGAAATCAACATGTGGCCTAATTGATGAAGAGGGGATGTTTCCCCTCACTTCCTACATAATTCCTATGGAAACTCACTGAATAGATTTTGGACCATACGGAATATGGTAATACTTAATCCGAGCGATGAACCTACTGGTCTCCTGGAAAAAAGCATTTGGGTCTAGCACACAAGGCTCTACTATAGATTAGTCGGTCGTTTCGACCCCTTAAAACCCTTCTTTAGTGATGTTACAATCCTTATAACAGCCTTTAGTGATCATGAAGCTATTACCTCCCAATTTAATGGTTAGGAGAATTCCTGTGCCACATAAAGCAGGAAAGAATGGTATAGCTCTCAAGTGGGCCAAGATAAATAAAGAAGAATTGATACCCAGGGTGGTTTGGACTACTCAGAAGGAAGAAGAATATAATTATTTGTCTTGATCAGTGCATTAATCCCTCTAGTATATGACAGTCCTTTGAGGCCATACTGAATGATGTGATTAATAAACTACAGTGCCCTTAGAGGCCCCCTAAACCCATGGCGCCCCACTGGTTTGACGCCTTGTGTAGTAAAGGGGGTGGTGATGAACAGAGTGTCTGAATTAAGCAGACCACTCTTACCCAATCCTAAGATCAGGGCTTGATCCATCACCGTTATTTATCTCACTGCACCATCCCAGTTCAGAACCTGGCTATATGCAAATCAGTCTGTCCCTGGCCCAGTGCATCATGGGAGCAGCACAGACTAATTTGCATATAGCCAGGTTCTGAGCTGGGATGGTGAAATGAGCTAAAAAACGGTGTTGGATCTAGCCCTGATCTCTTGACTGGGTGAGAGTATTCTGCCTAATTCAGTAACTCTTTCCATCACCACCGCTTGTTGTTAAATATTTTGTCCACTCTAAGCGTGGAAGGGTATACTCAGATGTGAGTCCCTTGCTCATTGCACCATCAGGATTCAAGCAAGCCGGGCCGACGACGGCTGAAATGCCAGAAACCGGTCCCCGGAAGCTTGTTTCCTTCCCAGTGTAAGAATTGGCTTGGTAGTTTGGTTTGCCCTGTTCCCATCATGCACTGGGACAGGAACAGACTAATTTGCATATAGCCAGGTTCTGAGCTGGGATGGTGCAGTGAGCTAAAAAACGGTGGTGGATCTAGCCCTGATCTCTTGACTGGGTGAGAGTATTCTGCTTAATTCAGAAACTCTGTCCATCACCACCCCTTGTTGTTAAATATTTTGTCCACTCTAAGCGTGGAAGGGTATACTCAGATGTGAGTCCCTTGCTCATTGCACCATCAGGATTCAAGCAAGCCGGGCCGACGACGGCTGAAATGCCAGAAACCGGTCCCCGGAAGCTTGTTTCCTTCCCAGTGTAAGAATTGGCTTGGTAGTTTGGTTTGCCCTGTTCCCATCATGCACTGGGACAGGAACAGACTAATTTGCATATAGCCAGGTTCTGAGCTGGGATGGTGCAGCGAGCTAAAAAACGGTGTTGGATCTAGCCCTGATCTCTTGACTGGGTGAGAGTATTCTGCTTAATTCAGAAACTCTGTCCATCACCACCCCTTGTTGTTAAATATTTTGTCCACTCTAAGCGTGGAAGGGTATACTCAGATGTGAGTCCCTTGCTCATTGCACCATCAGGATTCAAGCAAGCCGGGCCGACGACGGCTGAAATGCCAGAAACCGGTCCCCGGAAGCTTGTTTCCTTCCCAGTGTAAGAATTGGCTTGGTAGTTTGGTTTGCCCTGTTCCCATCATGCACTGGGACAGGAACAGACTAATTTGCATATAGCCAGGTTCTGAGCTGGGATGGTGCAGTGAGCTAAAAAACGGTGTTGGATCTAGCCCTGATCTCTTGACTGGGTGAGAGTATTCTGCTTAATTCAGAAACTCTGTCCATCACCACCCCTTGTTGTTAAATATTTTGTCCACTCTAAGCGTGGAAGGGTATACTCAGATGTGAGTCCCTTGCTCATTGCACCATCAGGATTCAAGCAAGCCGGGCCGACGACGGCTGAAATGCCAGAAACCGGTCCCCGGAAGCTTGTTTCCTTCCCAGTGTAAGAATTGGCTTGGTAGTTTGGTTTGCCCTGTTCCCATCATGCACTGGGACAGGAACAGACTAATTTGCATATAGCCAGGTTCTGAGCTGGGATGGTGCAGTGAGCTAAAAACCGGTGTTGGATCTAGCCCTGATCTCTTGACTGGGTGAGAGTATTCTGCTTAATTCAGAAACTCTGTCCATCACCACCCCTTGTTGTTAAATATTTTGTCCACTCTAAGCGTGGAAGGGTATACTCAGATGTGAGTCCCTTGCTCATTGCACCATCAGGATTCAAGCAAGCCGGGCCGACGACGGCTGAAATGCCAGAAACCGGTCCCCGGAAGCTTGTTTCCTTCCCAGTGTAAGAATTGGCTTGGTAATTTGGTTTGCCCTGTTCCCATCATGCACTGGGACAGGAACAGACTAATTTGCATATAGCCAGGTTCTGAGCTGGGATGGTGCAGTGAGCTAAAAAACGGTGTTGGATCTAGCCCTGATCTCTTGACTGGGTGAGAGTATTCTGCTTAATTCAGAAACTCTGTCCATCACCACCCCTTGTTGTTAAATATTTTGTCCACTCTAAGCGTGGAAGGGTATACTCAGATGTGAGTCCCTTGCTCATTGCACCATCAGGATTCAAGCAAGCCGGGCCGACGACGGCTGAAATGCCAGAAACCGGTCCCCGGAAGCTTGTTTCCTTCCCAGTGTAAGAATTGACTTGGTAGTTTAGTTTGCCCTGTTCCCATCATGCACTGGGACAGGAACAGACTAATTTGCATATAGCCAGGTTCTGAGCTGGGATGGTGCAGTGAGCTAAAAAACGGTGTTGGATCTAGCCCTGATCTCTTGACTGGGTGGGAGTATTCTGCTTAATTCAGAAACTCTGTCCATCACCACCCCTTGTTGTTAAATAGCCATGTGTAGTAAGGCATTGTGAAATTTACATTGACATTGAGAAATAAACCAAGAGACAAGGCTATGGTTAAGCACCTCCGTTACCGACATAAAGAAATAGGAAGGTCAGACTCAGAGCCCAGAAGGAGGACGCCTGTGAAAACCTTCAACATGCTGCCTGTTCTAAACATTCATGAGAGTTCTGGGCTGTAATTAACTCCTTTTTTGAATCAAGACACAGGAACAAACCTAGATGTACACATGGGTGAGGATTCTTGGATTAACCACCACTCTAACATATTTGGGCCAGTGCCTGAAGTGGAAAACTTTACCCTTAATGGTAAACCCAATGACACTCAAACTCATTTAACATTCTCTATGGCTGAGTTGAGATATAGACTCAAGCAATGTAATAGTGCCAAAGCTCCAGGCCCAGGTGGAGCCTCCATAGATTTCTTTTTTGATAATTCAGATCTCTGGATACCTTTGTTGACGAATGTGTTCAATGCAATTGCAGCAGTTGGTCCACCGGACTCATGGGAAAAGACAATAATTTGTCCCATACACAAATGGTGATAAATCATTGCCCCAAAACTAGGCCCATCTCTCTCTTGGATGGCAGAGTTAAACTGATGGTCTGTCTATTACTGAAAAGACTAGAGGATTTGGCCACTAGAAAAAATTGTTTAATACCGGTACAATATGGTTTCAAGAAAGGGAAAGGGACCCTGGACCAATGTTTGAATCTGAACATGATTGTAGCTAAATATACCCTAGCCAAAGAAGGTACAATCTACAGGGCATTTATGAAACTCTCTGCAGCGTTTGGCTGTATCTCACATCATAAATTGTGGAGTATTATGACAGAAATGGGTGTAGATGAGACTATCATATATTTTATATGAGAATTGTATTCACAATCATCTGCATGTATGGCAGCCAGGGGGAATTCACAAGATGGTTTTCTATTCTTAGGGGAGTCAGGCAGGGCTGTGTCCTAGCCCCTTTTTTGTTTTCAGTTTACACAAAAAGGGCCAGTAAATTAAATGCCTCTGGTGGGCTTGCAACGCTGATTGCGCCACCCACCAAAGTAGCCCTTCAAACCTGTCTCAGGCCTCTGCCATTGCTAGGCCTGTGCACGCAGTTTTCTGTCACTGCGAAATGGCAAATAAAGTGGGTGCCACATCTGTGATCCCCCTTTTTCTACATATCAGTCACCTCTAAGGTAGGCCCTAGGTAGCCCTATGGGCAGGTTGCATTGTAGGTAAAAGGTAGGACATGTACCCTAATTCTGTGACACGTCCTGGTAGTGACAAACATACATTTTGGTTTCTCACTGCTGTGAGGCCGCCCTCTCATAGGAATGTATTGGGGATTCCTTGATAAGTATTCTCAGTGGTAATTTCTGATATGACAGGAGCAGCGTGGTCAAGTTTGGTATGTTTGGAATAGTAATAATAAATGCTGATTAATGGTGTACGCAGATTTATTATCATTATTTTAGAAATGCCACTTTTTGAAGTTGGCATTTCTGTGCGCTATGTGTCTTTGTGCCTACCTTATGTGTATTGAATGTCAGGCTCTGGAGTGACAGGCACTGGTGAGTTGTGTGGCTCCAGAGGGACTGGGTGAGTCAGCGCTAGGCGCAATAGGCAGTTCTGAATTTTGAGTAGTGGGAGGAGTTGCCCCTGACCGTGAATAGGCCTGGGCCTGCCTTTTACAATGCTGGCTCCACCCCCTCGTGGTTTGTTTTGGGCCAGGACCTACTCTGACAATGAGGGTGTTTGTGCCCTATAAACAAAGGTTGGAGTGCCCCCCCAGAACTGGTTTGGACCAGGCCTAGGCATGTGCCAGAGGGAGAGAACAAAGACATGTGAGGTATAGATACTGGGGCTGTGACCCCATGAACGTGTGCTTTTTGGGAACTGGTTTGGAGCCAAAGAACTGCTGGGCATCAGGAGGAACTGCTGTGGGACCAAGCTGCTACCCCTGGGGGTCCCTGCGTGCTGGCCAGCCTGTGCCCAGCTTTGCCCTAGGGAACTTGGGACTCAGCGCCTCGTGAGCGCTACATATTTATTGCCTGAGCCCAAACAGTGGGGCTCCAACTCTGTCTGGTGCCAAGGACGGGAGGAGCATTTGTGCCCTGCGGCGTGGGTTGCGCTTACCTCCCTAAAGCAACCAGAGCGTGTGAGGAGTCCCCCAGAGGTCTTGATGCCTGACTGCGCTGTGCTGTAAGTTTTTCCGAGGGAATCCCCGCGTGGTGATCCCCCTGTGCTGCCTGGAGGGAGAGCAGGAGCCTAACCCGCATTTTTGGTGTACCGAAGATCTGCCGCCAATGTGACCTGGAAGTCAGGCGCCCGTTTACAGACTGTGGGCAGGGCCTGCAGAAGCAACTAAGTTGGAGCCTCGCGGGCTCCTGTGGCTGCAGGAAAGACATTTTCAGAAGCCAGGTGAGGCATGGTGGTGGTCGTCGCTCCCGTGCCGGAGGAGCACCAGCGTGTTGCTGAGCTAGTGTGCCGCCAGAGGAGTCTGAGTTTCACAGGCTCCATTTCCACCTCCCCACACCTCTTAAGGAGGGTCCCAAAAGCCGCCGGTCACAGAGACCGGGGAAAGGGAAGGAGAAGTTCCGGGGAGTAAGGCTGAAGTTGAGCATTGTTGGTGCTTGGTAGTGGCACTAGAAGAGCCCCGATGAGTGGGGCTCACAAGGCACTGTGGTGTCGGTGCTGATTATGCACAGCTTTACCACTGGAGTGCGGGCAGCTGCCATATTAGGGGCATTCCTTTTTGGCCCACAAGATAAGCCCCTGTAAGGAGCTGAGGAGGCACTGTTGGTGCTTATTTTGGCACACAACTGTACTGCCAGTTAGCTGCAGCTGCAACATTGGGGGAGCATTTTGGGTCTCAAGAGAGACCAGGGTGAGTTACACCCTTGCACCCCAATTTTTGGTATGGGCCTGTTGGGCCTATACCCTGCTGCCGTGGCAGCTTAGAGCCCTGATTATTTGGACATAGGGCATGGCGGGGAAGTCCCAGATGGGCCCCTGAGTAAATGCCAGATGGCCTGTGAGCACCTGAGGTACTAGTAGGGACCAAGGCCCTAATGCGATGCATAAGGTGTTTATGCCCAGTGATTATGCATAATGTGTTTATGCCTAATGTGATAATGCATAATGTGTTCATGCCCAGTGTATATGCCTAATGTATTAATGCTGAATACAGTATTTTACCAGTAGTTACTGGTTGTTTCATTACTTACCGGTTCTAATGATTCTGACAGTGACCCGATTGGCCCTGTCCTGTATATAATCCCCTATGAAGTATAACCTAGTGCCAGGTGGCAGAGTGTACATATGTGATGTTTTCTAATGTGTTTTATGTTTAATACAAAGGTTATTTTTACATAACCTTGTGTGAAGTTTCTTTTGTGGTGTGCTTAGTGAGTCACTGCTGTGTGTATTGAGCAAACGCTCTACACATTGCCTCTGGGATGAGCCTGACTGCTCGTGCCAAGCTACCAAGGGCCTGAGCAGGGGTTATCTTCAGCGTGTAACTCCCTAAGGCCCTGTTAGAGTGGTGGTTTCTGCCTGGCTTAGGCGCAATTCCTAGCCAACCAGAAATCCAATTTCTAACACATACCCATACTGCAATATGCAGATGATGCAGTATTAATAGCAAGAAGAGGGGTAGAACTACAAAAACGTATTGATGAGTCTGTTTTCTTTATGGCCTCATTGGATCTTCAAGTCAATCAATCAAACAATGTTTTGATTATGGTGAAAGGGACCAACAACCCTCCTTCTTTTTATATTGCTGGGCGTAGAGTTGAATCTACCCAAACATTTTTATATTTGGGCGTTTTATTTCATAGTTCTGCCTCATGGTCCAATATGGTAGCGAACAGATGTTATATGTTAGAAAGAAGCATACTGGCTATACTTTCTTTTATGAAAAAAACTATGTTCAAAGCCACTGGATGCTACTCAGCAGATCTATACAGCAAAGGCAATTTCAGTAGCCAGGTATGGGGCAAGGATCTGGGGATTGGCAAATGTCGATCGCCTAACAGTATAGAAGATTCTTTAAAAAAAACATTTAGCTCTCCCCAATAGCTATTCCAATTTTAATTTGCACAAAGAGCTGAATGCACCATATATATCTGATTTAGTCTGCCTTGCCCTGGTTTTATTATGGCACTCGATATGGAGACGGGATACTGTGGCCCTAACACAAGACATTTGAGACATTCATCTAACCCTAGATCAGGTTCCCTGGATTCAATATCTCGGCTCCGATGTGCTGAAAACTTAATGACTGCAATTTTGGTAGGCAATTGCAATGTCTTCTACAATCTCAAGACATGTTCGCTGTTACATATGGGGGATCCCGCAGTTGTAATGAATACCCTCTGTGACCAGAGCTGACTGAAGTCATGAACAACACCAGAGCCATAGTGACTATCAGTGAAAAGCATCAATTTTAGCTGTTTTAGCTCTAGTAGGATCAATCAATTCAGCCACTTGCATAAAAGACACTCCTTGAAGCTAGGAGGCTTAAACTACTCCTGTGACTGTACAGACTGCAGAGGCAGCTCTTAGGGTTCCTCCTCCATCTCTCAGGCAGTACCCATCAACAAAAAGTATGAGATCAGACTCAATCAGTGGCTCATCTTGTATATCTGGTCTTGACTTGGTGCATAGTTCAGTGACATCAAGACAGTCATGTTCAACTTTTCTATCATTGCCTTCAATTTCAGGTAAAGGTAAAAGGGTAGCAGGATTCAAAGTAGCAAATTTTCTGAGGGAAATGTTTTAGCAGCAAGAATAATCTGTTCATACTTAGTCAATCTACTGTTGGTTATGTGTTGAGTGAGTGTACGCGCCAACAACATTTCCACAGAATGCGGTATAAAACCAATAAGGGGATGTCAAATGACAATACTTTCACACCATTCTATGCTGACACCTACTGCGGCTACAGCTAGGCATCCGGGCAGTTGTGTGACTATGGAATAAAGGGTAGCAGAAGAATAAGCCATAAGTCTCAGAGCATTTCTATGCATCTGTGTAAGCGCAGTCCTCCCTCTCCCTGCAAAAAAAGAGCAAACTCTTTCTTATAATCAGGAATTCTCAGTAGTGGGTCAAAACAGACTTGTTCTCAGCTCTAGGAAGGCAAACAGGCAATCTTTATCCTGTGGTACCAGATACGACACATCCTTGTGTGTCAGCCTATGTAAAGGCTTGGCCACTTGCCGACAATGCCCCACCATTCCCAAAAACATCATCCCCTCTCTCTGGGTAGTTGGCGGATTAATTTTCAGAATCACCAAGATTCTATATTTTTACGCCTTCCTCGCTCCCTTCTCAATGTGTTGTCCAATATACAGACCTTCTTTTTGACAATACCACAAATTATCAGCTACACTTTGTGTTCATTCTCAGCCAAGTGGTTAACAGTGAAATGGTGTCTTGTTTACCAGCTTCCTGGGCTATCTGACATGACCAGAAGGTCATCAATATACTGCACTAGGACAGAATTACAAGGCATTATTAGGAACTCAAGATTCTTTTTAAGATTAAGGATTGAGGGACTTTTTTATTAGTTTAAAGAGCTTTATTGAAGTAATTAGAAACATAGGTACAATGTACAATAATACTTCTATGTAAAATAGCTAACAAGTAGCAAACTGATTATATAATTTAGTGGAATAAAGGACATAAGAAATCTACCAATAACATAGAGATATTCCGGCAAAGAGAAGCAAAAGTAAAACATTGTACCAAGAAGTAGAGTAGCATTTAACAATTTTCCAGAAGAAGGGAAAAGCATGGAAAAGGGAATAAGTAGAAAAAGAAAGAAAGAGAGGAAGAAAAGAGGAGGGGAAAAAAGAAAGGAAAAGAAAAAGAAGAAAAAAAGGAAAAAGAGGATAAAGTGGTATCTTCATCTAATATCATATTGAAACTTCAACATTATCTTAATCATATTGGTTTCTAAAAACAGAATAATAGCTGTACATTTGACTTATAAAAACTTCATAATAAAGGAAAATAATAAAATACTCAAGGTGGTTGATAAACGAAGGAGCTGTCCTGATTACGTAGTGCAGATGAGGATAGATAATTGGTAAGTGGGGACCTGAAAGCTTCTTTACGAATAAGTTGCTGAGAAGTTTTGGGGGAAGCTCTATCCAGTCTGTGATGATAGCAGCAAAGGTTCCACCAGGCAGAGAAGGAAACCTTACAGGCGGCCTTCCAATTAGAGGTGATTACCTGAAAAGCAGTAGCAATTAACAAGTCCACAAATATGCCTACCTTGCGAGATCCAAACCAATTTGCGGAGTTACTTCCCAAAAATATGGAGTAAATATCAAAGGGAAACTTAATAGAACAAATGGAGGAGATTGACTCACAAACCGTAGACCAAAACTGGACTATATTAGGACAAAGAGAAAAGGAATGCATTAAAGAGCCGGTGGTAGTATGACATGTCCAACAGTTCAGAGATAAGGCAGATTTCTACTTGAAGAGAGATAATGGAGTTAAAAATAGTCTTTGATAAAAATAATAAAGAGTCTGAATAGTACTAGTAGTACATGAGGTGTGATATATGCGTTTCCATGTGTGAACAGAGAGGGTACGCTGTAAATCAGTTTCCCATAAGAGCTCAACTTTACTTTTAGGGCAATTAGGCGAAGAAACATGGAGGTATTTGTAAACATGGGAGGCTCTAATAAAGGGAGAAGTGGATTAAAGGTTTGAACAGGGGGTCCTAAGAAGGGAGGGGGGATCCGGAAAGAAGAGAAAGTTAATCTGTCAATTGCAACTGTAAAGAGTCATATCTCGTTAAAGAGGAAACAGGTAGGTCAGATGTGGACTGAACCTCTTGTAGGGAAAGAAAGCGAGAATCCTGTTTGCTTAACAAGGAGGATCCCTTTGGCAGCCCATGTTTTCCAAAAAATAGTACAGTTTGACAGCTTGATACATTTATCATGCCAGAGAGGTGAGTGTAAAAATATTTGTAACGGGCTGTGGGATTTACACTTAATAGGATAGGAAGTTGAAATGAATTTTAAAATCGTAGGGTAGTTAAAAGAACGAGGGTGGTAGGTAAAACTGGCTAACAAAGAAAAAGGGAAAAGAGAAATCAGAGATTCCTCCAATCTGTGCCAGACAGAAGTAAAAGTTTCTCCCGTGGAGGATAAATACGGTAACACTTGGCGAATCAGAAAGGAGGAATTATACTGTCTAAAGTTTCCTTAGGAGCAGAGAGAGGAGCTAAACAAATACAAGCTTTCTAAAGAAATTTACTCAAAACTTCATTAAGGGTCTTAAAGAATTTCAATGGAAGTTTCACAGGTTACATGGACAAATAGAAGTTGATGACTGGAAGCAACATCATTTTAATGGTCTCCAATCTACCCCACCACAACAGTTTTATGCTTAAAGCCTCGGAAGGTGGAAGAGTGTCGTAGAGAATGAAGAAAAGGCTCGAGGGAGAGGATAAAAAGTAAAGAGAAAAGAGGACATCCCAGACGGGTAGCCCTTTGTAAAGGGAAATAAGAGGATTGAGAGCTATTAACAAAAACTGAAGGGGTTGGGAAGGAATATAACAAATTGATGAGACAAAATAGAGGGACCAAAACAATGCCACTTAAGGGCACACATCATAAAAAGCCAATGAATGCAATCAAAAGCTTTTTCCGTGTCGAGGGTTTTAGCAGCAATGGGAGGTCTGGAATTGTCAGCAATAGTCCTTCCCTTAACAAACCCTGTTTGCTCTGAAACAATCAAATCAGGAAGTACCTCATTAATATGAAGGGCTAACACCTTTCCAAATATTTTGCAATCAAGATTGATCAATGATATGGGACGATAGTTGGCACACCGGGACGGGTCTTTATCTTTTTTAGGATTTAAACAAATCATAGCCTCGAGAAAAGAGCCTAGAGCCTCACCATTGAAAAAAAATGTTTAAAAAGAGATAAAAGGTGGGGCAGAAGAATGGGAGAAAAGCAGGAATAGAACTTAGCAGTGAGACAGTCAGGGCCAGGGGCCTGATCCTTAGGTAACATGGACAAAGCAGATTTAATCTCTGAACGAGATATAACTTTTTCCAAAATAGAACAATCAGGAGGAGGGGAAGAACGGGGAGGTAATGAGTTAAAAAAAGAGTCCAAATCTGTATCAGAAGGAGAAGATTCAAAAGTATAGAGTATCTTATAGAAATCTGTACAACAATTAAATATTTCTTTATCTTTAAAACGGAGAATATCATGATCATCAATAATTTTGACTATTCTAGATCTTTGGGATTTAATCTTCAAGTTATTTGCCAACATTTTACCTGCTCGATTAGGACCACCGAAGAATTTAGAGTTAATTTTTAATAACGTCGTGAGGCTTCTTCTGTAGATTTCTTATTGAAGTCGAGTTTTGCTTGGATCAAAGGCTTGAGGGTATCGGCTTTTTGTAATAAAAATATGCATGTTCCAATTCCTTAATGGAAGAGAGCAGAGAAGCAGATTCCTTACTATATTGTTTTTCTTTCCTAGCTAAATAATCTATAATAAAGCTTCTGGCTGTTGATTTGAAAGCATCCCAGACAGTATGAAAGGGCATATCTGGACTAGCATTAAGGAGAAAAAATGTGGACACAAAATCTTTAAAGCGTCCGAGAAAGGATAAATCTTTAAGAAGGTAATTATTAAAACACCAACAACCAGACTTAGAGGGTAAGGAAGGAATATCTAAACTAATAGGAGGTGGGGGCTTAAGAAAATATAATCATTTGTAGAGTTAGAGTTATGTGTGGGGGAATAAAATATATATTCTAAACTATCAGGATAATATATTCTCCAGGTGTCCACCAGCCCCTTGCATGGATGGTCCCAGTAAAAGTTTTTTGCATTTAATTAGGAACATATCTAGAAGAGTATTTCCTGTCCATTAAAGGTACGTGACCTGATTGCAGTCACCGCCCACCATGAGATTAGAGTCACAGCATGCATGAAGAATGTGTGACATGAATTGCCAAAGTTGTGAGGCAACGCCTGTGGGGCCATAAATGTTAAGCAAAGAAATATGGGATCCGTTAAAAAGAGTATGAAGGAGAAGACAACGTTCATCGTCATCCTTCTCTTCTTTTTCTATCGTAAGGGATAAGGATTTATGAAAAAGTATCACCACTTCCTTTTTTCTATCTTTAGGTGGGGAACTATAAACATTCTTACCTCGAGTGAAATCACACTCGACCACTGTGCACTGTTGCTGGAAAAACTTTCCAATTTTATTTTCAAACAAAAACTTATTTTCTTATTGTCTTTTTTGAAACCAAAAACTGAAATTTAGAATCATACCAATATCAAATGTATGTTTTTACATTGATACATTATTCATTGTTCAATTTATCATAAATCACAAAGTTCAATTCACGCAGTGATGAAATTTACAATCATAGACATTAGATCCAGATTCCATTGATTGCCCAATGAATTTCAAGCCATAAGTGGCCCTTCTTCAGGGGCCTGAAATCTAAACAGATAAACACATGTATGAACACTAATTCAATTGTATGTCAAAACTTACAAACACACAGGGGGCCATATATTTCTTTACACATTAACATGCATTGTTTGCACCTTATTTTGCACCTCAATGGATGGAAACATAAAAAAAATAATAAACAACTGTGAATATGACACCACCACCAAGTCAGAGATATCCATGCTTAATAAATAACAAAGCTTACCCTACTTCCTGTGAATTCTGATAACTCCAATCTACAAAATGTAACAAACTGCCTTCATTTTCTTGCAAATGCCATGCAGCCCGCATTGACATCCACAAACTATGCAAGAAATTCACCTCGATCTTAAACTCAATCTTGTGTAAGTCCTATGATTCACACTGCTCGTCTCTCTATTCTGAACGTAAAGTAAATGGAAAGAGTATCACTCAATGTATCAGGATCTTTTACCAGCGCTTGTCCTTAAAAATTCTATGCTTCTCCTCAACATACCTTTCAAATCTCTGATAGCAGTTCTCCAAAAACTCGATTTCACCTCCAATAAACTCCAATGAAGCTGCTTCCAAAAACACTCGAAGTTACAAGCGCATACCACCATCTTTACGTGTTGAACGCTCGCAGGCAAATAATCACGACCTTCCCTGAGTGTTACCATGTGATAACTTAGAGCTGGAGCACGACCCTGCGTCTGTCAGCTTACTTCCTGATTACTGTCCAAAACGTATGAGATGCCATTATTTCTCGAACAACACTAACCACCAACCATTCACTGCCGTCCTCACTTTCCACCATGTGACCACTAAAGCTGGAGCGCGAACCCGCGTCTCACAGCTTAACTACCTCACTACTATCCCAAACATCTATAAACATAAAAAACAGACCCTTACTGCTCTCCTCCTCGTAATCTGATACGAGACCACCATAACAAAAGCATTGAACCACGGAAAGTGCCCGAAAAGAAAAAAAGAATACAAATAACAATTAAACATTCCATTGTTCTAGAAATTGGTGCATAATAATTAACATATCATTGATTATTTATCATTGCTGTTTCTTCTTAAACCAGAGCCACACACATTTCTGCTTTGGTGAAGAGTCACATTATTAGTATTTTTATAAAAAACATGAAAAATCTATTTTTTCATTTAAACCCTTAGGGTCCTGGGTTTCTAACCTCTTTATCCAATAGGTTTCTCTCTGAAGGAGGGATCTGGTAAGATCCATTCCTTCATGATGTTTAATTTTTTCCAGGACTGAAAACTGCAATTGGGCTATGCTGTGTTTAGCCTCCATCCAGTGTACTGCTAAAGAACTCTTGATATTTTGGTTCCTTATAGTGCTTTTATGTTCCGAAATTCTTATCTTTAATTTCCATTCTGTTTTCCCTACATATAGTTTCCCGCAAGGGCACTTCATGTAGTAAATCAGAACGCTAGAATTACAATCTGTATCATGAAAAAGTACTATGGGTTTCCCTGTTTGTGGCTGATTTAAAGTGGATCCAACTATCACATTGTTGCAGTGAACGCAATGTGCACACTTTTTCATGCCGTTATACTCTTTTTCTTGTTTCTGTTCAGGTTGAGTCTTTAAAATTTCTTTCAATTCTTCGATTTTGTGTATGCAAAAATTGGTTTTAGTTTGTAAATTCCATGAAAGTCAGCTTCATTCTGGAGTAATTCCCAGTGTCGATTGACTATGTTCTTAATTTTATGTGAACTGGTGGAAACTTTAGAAACAAATACATGTCCTTGAATGGCTTTTTTAGGTTTCTTCTTCAGTAGTTTCTCACCATCACATACTCTGACACGGTTCCTTGCTTTAACTAGAATTTTATTGGGATAACCTCTTTCTATGTACTTTTTCTGCTGGATGTCCAGATGCTTGTCTAGATCTTCTGTGTTAAAAAAAATCCTTTTGATCCTCATAAATTGGGAAAAAGGTAAATTGTTTTTTAGATTTTGAGGATGGAAACTTTGAAACAACAGAGTGTTATTTACATCTGTGTCTTTACGGAAAACTTCTGTCTTTATTCCTGTTGCTTCTTTTCGTATTGCTACATCTAAAAAAGAGATCCATGTTTCGCTGATACTACGCGTAAATTGGATATGTTCGTCATGTTGGTTGAGTGTTTCTAGTTTTTTCTCCTGCGTTTGTCTGTCTGATGTCTGACAGTGCACAGTGGTCGAGTGTGATTTCACTCGAGGTAAGAAGGTTTATTGGTAGGCACGGCAGTAGGACAAACGTGCTGCCATTGTAGCACGCTTATTAAAATGGTATTGTCAAAAATTGAGTTTAGCATTGCGAAAAGGAGGTTGTGCTTCTCCATTACATTAATTTCGTGAACTATAAGCATGACCTACCCATTGCTTTTTAAGGGAATTAACGTCATTGTCATTTAGGTGTGTTTCTTTTGGCATGGCAATTTTACATTGGAGCTTGGAAAGGTAAGTAACTACCCGCTGCTTTTTAACTGGGTAGCGTAATTTCTTAACATTCCATGATGAGATAATCCGAACATTGTCAATCATTACAAGGCAAGAAGGGCATTAATACTAACAAAAGCATTACAGAATTCAATAAAATTATACAGTCTATTTGCAGACAACCAAAAACATTAAGGTTAATGCATTGAAAAGCAAGCAAATTAGCATAATAAAGAATATGAAAAAGGTAAAAAATAAGGATTGCAAAGAGGAAGATAGGAATAGGAAATAATGAGGATACACTGGAAAAAGAAGATACAAATTCTGAGAAGATGAGAAGGAGAGAGAGAAAAAAAGAAAAAGTAACAAAGAGGAGAAAGTAAGAAAAGAAAAAGAAGAAGAAGTAAGTGATAGAAAACAAACAGTTGACAGGAAGCTGGGAAACTTCATTCATGAGAGACGGAATAAATATCCAGAATAAAGAAAGTACATGGGGAAGCGGGAAGCCGCAAAAGAAAACAGACGACAGAACCAACAGAGGGAGTGAGGTGAAAAGGCAGGGAGGAGGAAAACATCAGGGAATTGGGTCAGCGCAGGAAGAGTTACATCAGTGGAAAAAGACAAAGAGAAACCACAACATGAAAAAGCTTCTGAGTAGGTTAACGAACTATAATGGTCGGAGAAAACAGCGCAATGGACCATAACCAATAACAGCATAAAAGATAAACATCTTTAAGATATGATATTAAAAAACATTAACTTCAGAATACAAAGCAAAAGGCAGAGTCAACAAAGTTGCTCAGGGCCCTCCAAAATCCATCTCATCCCCTTTATGATGAGAAATAAATTGTCTTAAGTCTTCAGGATGGTCGAAAGAGTAGGACTTCTCCTTATAAGTAAGCTTAAAGAAGCAAGGATGAACTAGACCGTATCTGGCATTCATGGAACGGAGAGCAGGACAAAGAGAAAGAAATTCCTTACCGACAAGCTGCCGTGGCTCGAGCCACATCCTGAGAGAAAAAAACTTTTTGACCGGACCATAACATCTGCTTCCTTGACTTTGCTACAGAAAGGACCATCAACAGTTCAGTATATTACAAAAAATAAAGCAATTATTCCTCTGGGATGATTTGCTGACGATGAAGATGCACCTCTGATTTTAGGGCCAATGCGGTGAGCATGCTGCAAATTCAGAGTAGTGCCATCTTTGAAACCCACAATCTTAGGAATACGTGTTTTTAAGAAGGGCAGCATGTCTGACCCCTCCTCTCCCTCAGGAATCGTATAAATTATAAGGTTATTTCATATGTTACGATTATGGGCAATGGCGACTTAGTGGGTTAGTTGGGTTCCTTCTTATGATGCTTTGAATGAGCAACAAGACTGGATTCCTTGCGGGAGGAAGACATGTTTGCTTAGGTAATTTTCTGATCGGAAGAGGAAAAGGACTCCATATCAGAGAGTAAATTGAAATATTGAGGCTCTTCAAAGAGATGCAGTGTATAAGGACAGCTTCTTAAATCTCACAGGTGGCCGTGGAGGTCTTGCAATGACAAAAGCTGAAGTAAAATGATTGACTTTGCCAGCACAACAGCGAGGAAGAAAATCAATGCCCGCCAACCAGACTGAGACGTGGCCACCACACCCTCGCAGACAGCGACTAACCAATAAGGAGAGCACTCCTAGCATGAACAATTTGGCTCAGTCCATCTACCAGGGGGAGCATGATATGAAGAGCAGAGAAAGAGCTATGAGGCACAGCACCAGGTGTGTCTTCAAATTGCTGCAGTTGGACGAAAACAACCAGTTCCATATTGCATTGTTATGTTATGTTATGTTAAATAATTTATAACGCGCACGTACACCGAAACGGTTTCTTGGCGCTCATGACAGACATAACAAACCAGGGCCAGGAGATCACACTGTTCCAGCTTTGAAAAGAAAAGTTTTTAAGGTTCTCCTAAATGACTCGTAGGTAGGGCAATGACGAAAAGAAAAGGGAAGGGAGTTCCAAAAGATGGGGCCGAGAGAAGAAAGGCGCAAGCCGCCATGACGCTTCCGGCGGGAAGATGGAATGCAAAGAAGATTATCAGCAGATGATCTTAGATTACGGGTGGGAATATATCTCTTCAGTTTAGAAGACACAAATTCAGGGGCGCGATCGTGAAGAGATTTGAAGACGGTGCAACCAAGTTTAAAGGAGCACCGTTGGGCCACTGGGAGCCAGTGAAGGTTCCTCAGAAGGGGAGAAACATGCTGGTGTTTAGGTTGGTGATACACCAAGCGGGCCGCCTGATTCTGGATTAACTGAAGTTTGTGGAGCTGATAAGCAGGAATCCCCACGTACAGGAGATTAGCAAAATCAATCCTGGAGATGACCAGAGCCAGTAAGACTAGAATGAGTGCCTCTCTGGTGAGAAAACGACAGATCTTACGGATCCTGCGCAGTTGAAAAAAACAGGATGATGTCACAGCCGAGATCTGGGGTTTCATGGATAAATCCTCAGAGATAACCACTCCAAGGCTTTTCACGGTCCTGACCGGGTTGGGAGGGATACCAAGGGAAGGAGGCCAATAAGTGTCGTTCCAAGGATTAGAAGGGCCACCCACCAGGACAAGTTCCGTTTTTGATGGATTCAGCTTGAGCTGGCTGTGAGCCATCCAATCTGAGATCATCAACATGGTGGTTTGAAACTTATAACGGGAAGAGGGTGAAGTGTCCAAGGGAAAGACCAACTGAAGGTCATCAGCATAATTGAAAATAGTTGCAGGGGAGTGACGAAGGGAGACCATAAGTGGTTGCATATATAAATTAAAAAGAAGGGGAGAAAGAGCAGAACCTTGGGGGACACCACAAGTGAGAGAGAGAAAGGGAGCAGTAAAAGTAGACAGGTGGACTGCCTGCGAGCGGCCTTGCAAGAAAGACCGCACCCAGTCCAGCGCGATACCCTGGATGCCGGCGTTTCTGACACGGTCGACCAGGATAGCATGATCGACCGTGTCAAACGCCGCCGAGAGGTCTAGCAAAATCAGGGCTTGGGAGAGGTTGTCATCAGCACCCGCTCTAAGGGTGTCCATGACAGCCGCAATCACCATCTCGGTGGAGTGGAGAGGGCGAAAGCCAGCCTGCTGGGGATCCAGGAATAGAGAAGTCTCCACGAACGAACTCAGGCACCCGGTGACAAAGGTCTCTAATATCTTGCCCAAAAAAGGGAGGAGAGAGATGGGCCTGTAATTACTTAGCACTAGTGGATCAGCGCCGGGTTTCTTTAAAATGGGTAATACCACGGCCTGCTTAAAGGCCTCTGGGACAACTCCAGATGATAAAGAGGTGTTGAGAAGGGCCAAGGCAGGACCGGGGCAGGCCATGAAAATTTCCTTCAGGATATGAGGGGGACAACAGTCCCTAGGAGATCCGGAACAGACCTTATTGAGAAGGTTATGAAAATCAGAGATAGAGATAGGAGGAAAAGAAGAGAATTCCTGAGGATTAGCAGGAGGGAGGGGGAACGATTTAGAGGGGGAGGGTGGA